>NC_092712.1:20190203-20836156 GCF_047496885.1 Scyliorhinus torazame
TGCTGCTCACAAATTATTGGAGATGCTTGTTATGGACAACAAGGCCTCGTTTACTCGTGAAGAGTTGGCATTCACCATGATCGCACCGTGCTTTATCATCCGGAATATCTTGGGATTTTCCCTACTTTTACCAGCTCGAGATTTCTCATATTCCCTCTTTGCTCTCCTAATTACTTTCTTAAGCTCCATCCTGCACTTTCTGTACTCCACTAATGCCATAAGACCGTAAGACATAGGAGCTGAATTGGGCCACTTAGCCCATCGAGTCTGCTCCGCCATTCAATCATGGCTGGTATTTTCTCATCCCCATTGTCCTGCCTTCTCCCAATAACCCTGATCCCCTTATTAATCAAGAACCTATCTATCTCTGTCTTAAAGACACTCAGTGAATTGGCCTCCCCAGCCTTCTGCGGCAAAGAGTTCCACAGATTCAACACCCTCTGGCTGAAAAAAATTCCTCCTCATCTGTTTTAAAGGATCGTCCCTTTAACTTGAAATGGTGTCCTCTGGTTCTAGTTTTTCCTACAAGTGGAAACATCCTCTCCACGTCCACTCTTTCCAGGCCTCGCAGTATCTTGTACGTTTCAATAAGATCCCCTCTCATCCTTCTAAATGCCTTTTCAGCCTTACTCCCCTTGTACTTGCTAAAAGCCTCTCTTTTCCTCCTGATTGTATCCTGAATATCTTTGGTCATCCATGGATCTCTGGGCCTGTTATCACTCCTATTACCCAAGAGGGAACATGTTGGACCTGCACTCTCCCATTTCCTCTTTGAACACCCCCCACAGCTCTTCTGTAGATCTCCCCACCAGTACCTTAACCAATCTACCTTGGCCAGATCCTGCTTTGTTTTACTAAAGTCTGCTCTCCTCCAAACTAAGACCTTTTTTCACAATTTGTCTATTTCCTTGGCCATAACAAACTTAAATTGCACTACGTTGTGGTCACTATCACTAAAATGCTCCCCCACCATCACATCAACCACCTGTCTGACTTCAATCCCCAGAATTAGGTCCAGCACTGCACAATCCCTTGTTGGACCCTCCACATGTTGAGCTAAAAAGTTCTCTTGTATACATTTTACGAACTCTGCTCCATCTAAGCCCTTAACACAATGACTATCCCAGTTAATGTTGGAAAAGTTGAAACCACCCACAATAATTACCCTCTTATTATTTTTACAAACGTCTGCAAATTGTGCGCATATTTTCTGCTCAATTTCCTGTTGACTATCTGGGAGTCTATAATAAACACCGAGCAATGTGGCTGTCCCTTTATTGTTCCTCTACCCACAAAGCTTCATTTAAAGCCACCCCAAGATATCATCTCTCCTTACTGCAGTCATTGACACCTTAACGAATAATGCAATGCCTCCCCCTCTGTTGGTGCTGCACTCATACAAAGCCCAAAGAACATTACAGCATAAGAACAGGCTCTTCAGCCCACCAAGTCTGCACCAATCCAAATTTGTTATTTAGACCTACTACTTATTGCCCAAACGATCTGTATCCCTACATTCCCCGCCTGTTCATGTGTCTATCAAGATACATCTTAAACGTCGCTATCGTGCCTGCCTCCACCACCTCCTCTGGAAACGCATTCCAAGCACCCACCACCCTCTGCGTGAAAAACTTTCCCCGCACATCTCCCCTAAACTTTTCCTCTCTCACTTTGGATCTGTGCCCCTTGTACTTGAGTCTTCCCCCTGCGAAAAAGCTTCTGACTATTCACCCCGTCTATACCTCTCTATAATTTTGTAGACCTCAATCAGGTTTCTCCTCAGCCTCCATCTTTCCAAAGAAAACAATCCAAGTTTATTTATTTACTTGTTATATTCATTTATGGGATGTGGCGTCGCAGGTTAGGCCAGCGTGTTTTGCCCACCCCTAGTTGTCCTTCAGAAGGTGGTGGTGAGTTTCCTTCTTGAACCGCTGCAGTCCTGTAGGTGGAGGTGCATCCACTGTGCTGTTCGGGAGGGAGTTCCAGGATGGTGCCCCAGCGACAGTGAAGGAACGGCGATATATTTCCAAGTCAGGGTGGTGAGTGACTTGGAGGGGAACCTCCAGGTGGTGGGATTCCCAGGTATTTGCTGCTCTTGTCCTTCTAGATGGAGTGGCCATGGGTTTGGAAGGTGCTGCCTTCAGGAACGTTGATGAGTTCCTGCAGTGCATCTTGGAGGTGGTACACAGGAGCTGGTTTCGCACAGTGGGCTAAACAGCTGGCTTGTAATGCAGAACAATGCCAGCAGCGTGGGTTCAATTCCCATACTGGCCTCCCCGAACAGGCACCGGAATGTGGAGACTAGGGGCTTTTCACAGTAACTTCATTGAAGCCTACTTGTGACAATAAGCGATTATTATTATTCCATGGCTGCCATTGTGCATCGGTGGTGGAGGGAGTGATTGTTTGTGGAAGGGGGAGCAATCAAGCGGGCTGCTTTGTCCTGGATGGTGTCGAGCTACTTGAGTGTTGTTGGAGCTGCACTCATCCAGTCAAATGGAGAGCATTCCATCACACTCCTGACTTGTGCCTTGTAGATCGTGGGCAGGCTTTCAGGGGTCAGGAGTGAGTTACTTGCCGTAGGATTCCTGGCCTTTGACCTGCCCAGGTAGCCACAATATTAATATGACTAGTCCAGTTCAGTTTCTGATCAATGGTAACCCCCAGGATGTTGATTGTGGGGGATTCAGTGATGGTGATGCCATTGAATGTCAAGGGGCGAAGGCTTGATCCTCTCTTGTAGGAGATGGTCATTGCCCGGCACTTGTGTGGCACGAATGTTACTTGTCACTTGTCAGCCCCGAGCCTGGATATTGTCCAGGTCTTGCTACATTTGGACATGGACTGCGTCATTACCTGAGGAGTTGCGAATGGTGCTGAACATTGTGCAGTCATCCCCAAACATTCCGCCTCTGACCTTATGATGGAAGGGAGGTCATTGATGAAGCAGCTGAAGATGGTTGGATCTAGGCATTACCCTGACGAACTCCTGCAGTGATGTCCCGGGACTGAGATGATTGACCTTCAACAAACATAACCATCTTCCTTTGTGCCGGGTATGACTCCAACCAGCAGAGAGTTTCCCCCCTGATTCCCATTGACTCCAGTGTTGTTAGGGCTCCTTGATGCATGATCGATCACAAGCTGCCTTGATGTAAAGGGCAGTCACTCTCACCTCATCTCTGGAGTTCAGCTCTTTTCTCCATGTTTGAACCAAGGCTGTAATGAGGTCAGGAGCTGAGTGACCCTGGCGGAATCCAAACTGAGCATCTGTGAGTGTATATTGCTGAGTAAAAGTGCAGCTTATTTGCACTGTTGATGACTCCTTCATCGCTTTGCTGATGATTGAGACTAGACTGATGGGGTGGTAATTGGCCAGTTTGAAATTGTCCTGTATCTTGTGTACAGGAAATAACTGGGCAATTTTTCACATTGCTGAGTAGAAGCCAGTGTTGGAGCTGTGCTGGAACAGCTTGGCTAGGGGTGCAGCAGGTTCTGGAGCACAAGTACTATTGCCAGGATATTGTCAGGGCTCGTAACGTTTGCAGTGTCCAGTGCCTTCAGCTGCTTCTTGATATCATGTGGGGTGAATCGTATTGGCTGAAGATTAACATTGATGATGCTGGGGACCTGCGGAGGGGACCGAGATGGATCATCCATCGCTTCTGCCTTAAGACTGTTAAAATGGTTCAGCCTTGTCTTTTGTATTGATGTGCTGGTCACCTCCCTCATTGAGGATGGTAATATTTGTGGTCCTCCTCGCCAGCCACTTGTTTAATTGTCCACCACCATTCTTGGCTGGAGGTGGCAGGACTGCAGAGCTTAAATCTGATCCATTGGTTCTGAAATCCCTTAGCTCTGTCTATTACTTGCTGCTTATGCTGCCAGGGCCGGGGAAGGGGAGGGGAAGGAGGGGGACAGGTCGAGCAGCCGGGAAGCACCCCAACAGGACAAGGGCGGTGCCAGGCACAGATCGCTATTACAAAGAACAAAGAACAAAGAAAAGTACAGCACAGGAACAGACCCTTCGGCCCTCCAAGCCTGTGCCGACCATGCCGCCCGTCTAAACTAAAATCATCTACACTTCCTGGGTCCATATCCCTCTATTCCCATCCTATTCATGTATTTATCAAGATGCCCCTTAAACGTCACTATCGTTCCTGCTTCCACCACCTCCTCCGGTAGCGAGTTCCAGGCACCCACTACCCTCTGCGTAAAAAACCTGCCTCGTACATAAATCTTGTCCCTCGCACCTTAAACCTATGCCCCCTTGTAACTAACCCCTCTACCCTGGGGAAAAGCTGCTGACTATCCACTCTGTCTATGCCCCTCATAATTTACGGTGGCCATCATGCTGGCCCCCCACCCCGGCCCCTGGGTGCATGCAGTGACAACGGCCGTATGGGTTGCCCCCCCCCCCCGACCACCCCACCAAACCGGCAGCCACCCACCGGGGGACCACCCAGGGCCACACCCACGGCAGTCCCCAGTGAGGGCAGTGCCATCCAAGTCCCCTAACAGCAGGGACACGTGCCAGGACCAGGGGCACCAACAGGGCCGAGGTGCGGGGCTAGGGGACATGCGTGGTTGGGGCCCGCGGTGCCAATCGGGGCCACTATTTAGCCCATGGTACCTGGTTGGGCACGGGTGTATGCGCCATGATGACATTTTTGCCTTTCACCCCCTGCAGGAAGTTATGGCTTTCGGGCATCAACCTGTGATGATGGCCGCTGTGGCAATGGCTGCGTGAAGCCCTGTGGCAGCATGGGCGGGGGCCGCTCGGAGAGGAGGCAGAGGCTGCAGCATAGGGGCAGATGGCAGCCGCTCAGGCTGGAGGGTCGGCCATCCAACAGGCCGAGGAGGAAGAGGTGCCAACGAGGCGCCGGATGAGGTCACGGGTGTACAGCAACCGCATGTCGTTTGAGGACCGTCCGGACCGGGCATGCAGAAGGAAACTGCAGTTGAGCAGGGAGACAGTGCGACAAATCTGCCAGATGATGGCACACCTGGCACCACATGGATATGGGGGAGGACACTTGCTCCTGGTGGTCGTCAAGGTGACGGTCGTGCTGAACCTCTATGCGACGGGGTCGTTCCAGTCGCCGAGTGGGGACCTTGTCCGACATCGGCGCACAGGTGCATCCGTGCCGTCACTGACGCCCTGTATGCCCAGGCCACCTTGTGGATCGTGCCCACCAGGATGCCCGGACAGCGGGGATCACTGCCGTCGCTGGGATGCGCGGGTCTAGGGGGTCAATGGGATGCACATCGCCCTACAGCCGGCGGTGGATAACAGGCCGCTATTCACAAACAGGAAGGGGCACCATTTGATGAACATACAGCTGGTCTGCGATCATCAGATGCGCATTATGCACGTCTGCACCCAATACCTGGGCAGTGTGCATCTTGGTGCACTCGGGATCGGCAGCATATTCGAGAGACCCCCCCACCCCGGCTGCGGGACAGGCCGCTGAGCGACAGGAGTTATGATGACACCTATCCGGAGGCCACAGACCAACGCAGAGATCCGCTACAATGATGCCCATACAGCGACCAGGGGTGTTATCAGAGGTGTTTTAGGGTCCTGAAGATGCGCTTCAGGTGCCTGGACCGCTATGGAGGGCCCTCCAGTACTAGGCCAGGAGGGTCGCCCGCATCGTAGTGGTCTGCTGCGTCCTCCACAATGTAGCCCAGCAGAGGGGTGATGTGCTGGAGGAGGATGAGGAGGAAGGGTAGGCCTCGTCAGATGAGGAGTATGAGGGAGAGGAGACAATGAGCGGGACATGGGGCCTAGCCAGGCACGGGAGGCCGCAGAACGGTACCGCCCGGCCAGCGCGCACCCATCAGACAGAGCACAGAGGCAGGTTTCAACGATGTTAACAGGTGTTTATTGTGAAGAGGTATATTACAGTCTGTGCCCTATCCCCTATAACTAACTCGCCTTACGGGCCCGACCCCTGCGCCTATGTGGTTCCCAAGATGGTACAGCAGGAGTGGAGGTGGGCTGCTGTGATCCTGTCCTGTGACGAGGGTCCCCGTTGACACATATCTCCTGGGGCGGCCCGGCCTGGATGGGCCCGTCTGTTCCTCGGGCATCCCGGGTGGCGTGGTGCCGCCCTGTTCTGCCTGCTGCCTACCAGATGCACCAGGGACAGAGGTGGGGGGAGCAGTCCGAGGTGCTGCGCTTTTCCAGCACCTTCCCTCGAGAGTAACCGGCACCGGTCCCAGCACATCCTCCTCCCTCGGGGTGCCCGATGGCTTCTCCAAGGTATAAGTGGAGCCAAACCCCGACGACACCCCGACACCTGGCGCTGCCAGTCCTGGAGGCCGGCTCTGATCTCAACAAGGGTCTGCACGTTCACGGCCATGAAACCACCACCCTGAGGCTCTGTGCCACATCAGCCAGTGAGTGGGCCACATCCCACAGGGTGTGGGCCACATCAGCCAGTGAGTGGGCCACATCCCTCTAGGACTGGATCACATCAGCCAGTGAGTGGGCCACCTCCCTCAGGGTGTGGGCCACCTCCCTCAGGATGTGGGCCACATCAGCCAGTGAGTGGGCCACACTGCGCCACGCCGGCTTGCACCTGGGCAATGCCGCTGACGCTCTCAGCAATGGCCTGCTGTGACTGGGCTATGCTGAGGAGCGCCGCTGCAATTTCCAGGTGGCTCTGGCACATGGCTGCCTTTGAGAGGGCAGGGCAGCCCTATCCTGGTCCTTTTCATAGAATTTACAGTGCAGAAGGAGGCCATTCGGCCCATCGAGTCTGCACCGGCTCTTGGAGAAGAGCACCCTACCCAAGGTCAACACCTCCACACCCTATCCCCATAACCCAGCAACCCCACCCAACACTAAGGGCAATTTTGGACATTAAGGGCAATTTATCATGGCCAATCCACCTAACCTGCACATCTTTGGACTGTGGGAGGACACCGGAGCACCCGGAGGAAACCCACGCACACACGGGGAGGACGTGCAGACTCCGCACAGACAGTGACCCAAGCCGATATCGAACCTGGGACCCTGGAGCTGTGAAGCAATTGTGCTATCCACTATGCTACCGTGCTGCCTTGGCCCCCGCCTGCACAGAATGCCCCAGGCTTTGCACATTCTGACCCATATCCGACACCGTCACCCCCATTGCCTCCAACACGGACGCCACCCATGCATTTTCGGCCTGGGTGGCACAAATGACTGGCACCACCCCCAGCTCCTGCACGCGGATGGCCTCCTCCACCTGCGTCCGCACGTGCTGGATGTTGGCCGTCATCCCCTCCCGGAGTCCCTGGGTCTCTGACTGCATCTGCACTATGGTTGTGACTGGATGTTCCAGTAGCTCAGGACCCGACTGGGTGGCAGCTGGTCCCTGGGGCCAGACTGCCCTCCGACCATCCAGCCCCTCGGCTGCTCCTACCTCCACCTGCTGTGTCATGCGCACCAGATAGTGGTCCAGGAGACTCTTCACTGGTTTGCTGTGATCTGCTTGAAGGGAGAAAGCCAGTTGGAAAAAGCAGTTTGTGTGTGTGTCTGTGTGTGCCCTGAGAGCTGCAGGAAGAAAGCAAGGTGCTGGAGCTGAAGTCAACCAAGCATATATATCTCTGCCATTCTACAGAAAATATATATATCCTTTAACCTGATGTGATTCTGTTTAAAGGTGTTAAGTCTCTTGGAAGTTTGAAGGAACATTTTAAGGAATTATTTACTGTTGCAATATTGTCTGAGTTATCTTTGAAGTAAGGAGTGTTAAGAGATCCAATGTTTATTTAAGATGTTAAGTTGAGTTCATGGAATAAACAGTGTTTTGTGATTAAAAACCCACGTGTCCATAATTGTAATCCCACACCTCGGAAAAAAGCAGTGTGCTAGGAAAAGCAATAAATCCATTAAAAGGAGAGGTTGGTTGAACTCCATGATACATTTTGGGGTTCTGGAAACGCCTCCCCATAACAGCAGCCAGACGGTGGCGAGGCGTGAAGGTGAGGGGGTTGAGGGGGGTGGTGAGGGGGTTGGGGGGCACACATGTCATGAGGCAGGGGGGTCTCACTTCCTCGCCCACCGCCGACCTCTGCCTCGGCGACCTCCCTTTCTTCCGGGCCGCCGACCACGCCAGTGCCCTCTGCTCGGGCATGGTGAGGGGATGCAGGATTGGTGCTCCCCCTCCGGTCTTCTCTCACTCCCGGCGGTTGTGCGCGGCCTTGTCCTGTGGGGATAAAACACAAACAATAACACTGCTAGGCAATCCGGCGCATGCAGCTCAGGGGTTGGGTAGCTGATGGCATCAGTGGCCAGGGCATCCGGCCATTGCGGCTGGCATGGCTGCTGGCATGTGGGGCACGGTGGGGGCCCGGCTGTCCCCCCGGCGAGGGTCACATGTGTGTTGGGCATAGGGGGGTTGGTGCCATGGGCACAGCGCTGCTACTCCTCCTGGCTGCCCTGAGGAGGTTATGCAGTGTCTTCCTGCACTGAATGGCAGTCTGGGCGGTTTCGCCAATGGCGTTGACTGCTTCTGCCACCTGCACCCAGGCACGGTGGATGGCGGTGCCTGACGACCTTCCTCCTGGGCTGGGGTACAGGGTCATCCTTCTCTCCTCCACGGCGTCCAGGAAGGTCTCCAGCTCTGCGTCCCGGAACCGTGGCGCTCTCTCCTTCCAGCCATGTTGGCTGCGACGGTGCAGGTGAGGGTGGGGGGGTTAATCGCTTATGCGCAGCCGTGCGGCAATCACGGAACCAGCGAATCCAGCGTCGATTCACGAGAAAACCGTGGCGTTTCACGTGATGCCCATGCTAGCCCCTTTGGAGTGGCTGAATAGTTGCACCTGTCGTGTTGTTTTTGCCGTCGTAAAAGTCCACACTTTTCACGCCAGCATCAGCACTTAGTCTCAGAAACAGCGAATCCAGCCCCAAAGATTTGACTTCCCCAACCTTAAATATCATAGAATTTACAGTGCAGAAGGAGGCCATTCGGCCCATCGAGACTGCACCGGCTCTTGGAAAGAGCACCCTATCCAAGGTCAACACCTCCACCCTATCCCCATAACCCAGTAACCCCACCCAACACTAAGGGCAATTTTGGACACTATGGGCAATTTATCATGGCCAATCCACCTAACCCGCACATCTTTGGACTGTGGGAGGAAACCGGAGCACCCGGAGGAAACCCACGCACACACGGGGAGGATGTGCAGACTCCGCACAGACAGTGACCCAAGCCGGAATCGAACCTGGGACCCTGGAGCTGTGAAGCAATTATGCTATCCACAATTGCTTCCATTGAATATATTCAATGATGGCGTGTCCACAACCTTCTGAGATTGAGAATTCCAAGCATTCATAACCCCTTCAGAGGAGCATTTTCCCCTCATCTCAGTCCTGAAAGATTAGGGCTTTATCCTGGAACCCTGCTCCTGTGTTTTAGATTCTCGAACCAGTGGAAACAATCTCTCAGGGTGTAATTTTGCCCTCCATGGACTAAGTTCTCCAGCCCCCTTGAAACCTCGGGTGGGAATCCTGAGGATACAACACAAAAAAACCTGTCACCGTGCTCACCCACACCCTCCTCCACCAAGCAGAGACACACACCTTGATGTGGAGCAGGTTCAGGTCACAACCTGGTGAGCATATCACTGATTCTGCTTCTTAGCAGCGGAGGCACAATATCCAAGGCCACAGGGACTCAGAGGACTGCTGGAGACCAGCATTCTGCTGAGCCACACAACGAGCCTCCCAACTTGGTCTTAAGACGGGTGTTGGAGCGAAAGAACCATAGAACCCATAGAGTTCCTACAATGCAGAAGGAGGCCATTTGGCCCATTTCCTCCGGTCCCTCCGAAAAAGCACCCAACCCAGCTTCCCCTATGCCATAACTCCATAACTCCACCTAACCTGCATGTCTTTGGACACAAAGGGACAATTTAGACTGGTCATTCCACTTAACCGGCACATCTTTGGACTGGGGGATGAAAGCGTAGTACCCGGAGGAAACCCATGCAGACATGGGAAGAATGTGCAAACTCCAGAGACAGTCACCCAAGGTCAGAATCGAACCTGGGTCCCTGGCATTGTGAGGGAGCAGTGCTACCCACTGAATATCAGGCAGGGTTGTGAGATGCATACCACAGATTGCAATGTAAAATTGAGGAGTTCTGTTGCATTCAGTCTGATGTTATAGCTCCAGCTTCTGAGAACGTGGGGTTCAACACTGGCAGGATGGCAGTCACCATGGTGCCTTCGACCCCACATTGCGCCAGGAGTTGTATTCCTTTACTGTAGGTATTGGTAATATTTATCAGTAGCTATGTGAGACGATAGCCAATCTCACTCCTGGTGCCCCTGCTCATCAGGAAGTCAGGCAGGGGCCCTCAGGCACCCATAGGGACCAGTAACTGCTCACACCAGGACCATCAACCCATGTGACACATGGAGTGCCCAGCGATCTCAATCCCTTCGGCCTGTGACTCCATAACCCCAACCCTTCAAACCAAGAAAGGTGCACCTTCCCCAAAACTGGCCAGGACCCTTCAAGACTTGGCCTTCCAGCAGATTCCCACCAGGCATCACCCACACCTGGGCACAGCAGGTTTCCTCCCCTTCACCGTGGATGTTGGGAAAGCACCAAGGCCTAGCGCCAGGGTTAGGATGATCAAGAAATAATCGGCTGCGTGTTCACCATAGAGAACCCATGACCAGTAACACAGAGTTTCTTAGGCGGACGATCATACTTGTTAGTGAGTGATCGCCGAAGAAGATGCTTTCCGCCTATCTAAATATAATTGCATCCATTCCACATCTTGTCTACAAAGAACAAAGAAATGTACAGCACAGGAACAGGCCCTTCGGCCCTCCAAGCCCGTGCCGACTATGCTGCCTGACTAAACTACAATCTTCTACACTTCCTGGGTCTGTTTCCCTCTATTCCCATCCTATTCATGTATTTGTCAAGATGCCCCTTAAATGTCACTATCGTCCCTGCTTCCACCACCTCCTCCGGTAGCGAGTTCCAGGCACCCACTACCCTCTGCGTAAAAAACTTGCCTCTAGTGCATGTCTCCTCCCTATTGATTGTTGGTAACAGAAAAATGCTTTCTTCATAAGATATTGTGGCTTTAATGTTTCCGTTCAGCACCCCACAATGATATTGGGTTTGATATATTCTTTATTGAAGAATCTCCATTTTGTTTCTGTCAACAGTGGACCTTGAAGGAAGACCACCAAAAACACCAAAACGTAAGTGTTTGTAATTAGTGTCGGAGGATCATGTTGTTTGGTGGATTTAGGGTTGGTGGGTGGGGGAAGGAGGAGGTTGCAAAGCTGCTGTATTGGGGGAGCAAATAGATGTAGATGTAATTTTGTATTAAGCCTGTACTCAACTGATGGGCCGAATGGCTTCCTTCTGTGCTGTAACTATTCTACGATTCTATTATGTGGAGATGCCAGCATTGGATTGGGATGGGCACAGTAAGAAGTCTTACAACAGCAGGTTAAAGTCCAACAGGTTTGTTTGCTTTCGGAGCACAGCTCCTTCATCAGGCGAGTGAAGAGGTGGGCTCCACAAACACATATATAGACAAAGCCAATGATGCAAGATGATACTTTGAACGTGAGTCTTTACAGGTAATTAAGTCTTTACAGGTCCAGACGGTGTGGCTGGAGATAGGGGTAATCCCAGGTTAAAGAGGTGTGAATTGTCTCAAGCCAGGACAGTTGGTAAGATTTCGCAAGCCCAGGCCAGATGGTAGGGGATAAATGTAATGCAACATGAATCCAAGGTCCCTGTTGAGGCCGTACTCATGTGTGCGGAACTTGGCGATAAGTTTCTGCTCTGTGATTCTGCGTTGTCGCGCGCCCTGAAGGTTGCCTTGGAGAACGCTTACACAAGGATCAGAGGCTGAATGCCCTTGACTGCTGAAGTGTTCCCCTTCAGGAAGCTGGCGCTCTTACTTAGCCTGATGTTGTAAGACCTCTTGCTATGATTCTATGTAAGAAGTCTTACAACACCAGGTTATGCTCACATACCTCTTCATTCACCTGAGGAAGGAGCAGTGCTCCGAAAGCTAGTGATTTGAAACAAACCTGTTGGACTTTAACCTGGTGTTGTAAGACTTCTTACTGTGCTCACCCCAGTCCAATGCCGGCATCTCCACACTATGATTCTATGAAGAGAGATTACCTAATTTTAATACAGTTAGATCCTACAGCATGCTTATATTTCTTTAGCATTGTCACAGCAAAATTAAATGTTTTCAATGAGCGTATCTGATGCTGCTTGAATGTTTACCTTTTATACTTTCTCCAGGTATGGATTGGGACTATTTACTCAAGGAAGGTAAGCTCTTGAACAGATAACTCTATAGCCAACGAGCTAGATGGGCCAGGGTTTTATGCTGATGAGAAACCTTTGGGCATTCAAAGTTGTGCCCCCTGACCTTGGCTGGTTTTGTCAGGGTGAAAACTATTTGCATTGTGGGGTTTCAGCCTCAGCTTGGGGTCCCTCTGGGCAGCTGCCAGAAAATCAGGCTTCAGATGCCTGTTGCAGGCAGATTAACACAGCTCCTGCCTTTGCATCAGCCATAATTTTAGTAAAAAGGTTCAGGTTGGTGCCAAATTCTGCCAGACAAACTGGATTTGGGTACCCACTGACATCCTGACTCAGGCCAGGGGTCATAAGAGGCTGATTGAAGCCAGGGAGCACGGCACTTCTGAACTTTGTGAAACGGAGGGATAGGAGGTAGAAACCTTCAACCCTTGGGTCCCAGAATTTAAAAGTTTAAAATTACCTCACGCAATCCATGTTTTTATGGCAGTAGGTTTGTGGTAAACCACCGTGTTCCTATATTAAGGGTTGTACGGTAGAACCTGCACTACAGGTTCACCTGGGCCCCTGCATGCTAGCTCCGCCCAGGAGCCGGGTTATAAATATGCGTGACCTTCAGCTCGCAGCCATTTCGTCAGCTGCTGTAGGAGGCCACACATCTGATACTGGTAAAGCCTCAGTTTGAATTCAACTTCGTCTCCAGCCAAATTGATCGTGCCTCAAGGTTGTGTCACAGACATGAGGGAGGGTCAATTTAAACAGCCCTGACATCCTCGCTGGCCGTATGCAAACAGAAAGGTGTATTTAAAAAAAAAAATTGATTCCCTCTTTTCCCCAACCCTAAAATTTGGTAATGTTTCAATTCACAGCAAATTCAAGGTAAGATGGACTAAAAAAGGGTTATTTTTACACTCAAACCCACGAGAGCGGTTTGCAATGTTCACCCCTTTTTACACTCACGGAATAAATGGGGGATAAGGACAAAGGACAGGCTAGGGACACAATAAAAATATATGTATCACTTTTACGTGTGCCCAGACTCCAGAATCATGAATCAACCCGGGATGTTCCTTCTGAGGAGAGGTTGGCATATTTTACAAACCCACTGCCTTCCCAGAGTGAGACTGACCTGACAGGCGAAGGTACAGAGAATGAGTCATTTTTGAGACACGTGTCATGAGGTTTTGAGGTTCCCGCAGTCGGAAGGTTTGATAGAAACATAGAAACACAGAATTTGCAGTGCACAAGGAGGCCATTCGACCCATCGAGTCTGCACCGGCCCTTGTAAAGGGCACCCCACTTAAGCCCATGCCTGCACCCTATCCCTGTAACCCAGTAACCCCACCTAACCTTATGAACACTAAAGGGCAATTTAGCACGGTCAATCCACCTAACCTGCACATCTTTGGAGGAAACCAGAGCACCCGGAGGAAACCCACGCAGACACAGAGATAAAGTGCAAACTCCACACAGTCACCCGAGGCCGGAATTGAACCGCGGATCCTGGGGCTGTGAGGCAGCAGTGCTAACCACTGTGCCACCCTGCTGCCCTGATGAGGGTTTGAGTTCTTTCCTCCGGGTGCTTCGGTTTTCTCCCACAGTCAAAAAATGTGCAGGTTAGGTGGATTGGCCATGCTAAATTGCCCTTAGTGTCCAAAAAGTTAGGAGGGGTTATTGGGTTACGGGGATAGGGTAGAAGTGAGGGCGTAAGTGAGTCGGTGCAGACTCGATAGGCCGAATGGCCTCCTTCTGCACTCTATGTTCTATGGTGGGGAGAATTGCTTTGTCCTGTCTGAATAAGCCTAAGTGTGGGTCATGGTCAGTAACTCTTTAAGTGACATCCATAGATGAAACTTTTTCACCTCCTAAATAATGGCCAAACCCTGCTTTTCTATTTGAGAATAGGCTCTCTCAGCATCTGTCAGTGTTCTCGAAGCAAAAGCAGGTCACGCTACACTATGTTCCATTTTATGGGACAATACTGCTCCGATTCCGTAGGTGATGAATCATAGAACATAGAACAGTACAGCACAGAACAGGCCCTTCGGCCCTCGATGTAGTGCCGAGTTTTGTCCGAAACCAAGGTCACAGATAAGAACTGTTGGCTGGAGCTGAATTGCATGTTGGGCAGCTTGATAGCAAAGTCCCAGGATTGGCCACCCCGCTCCGCACTGCAAATCAACAACAGAAACCTCTATTTATTCCCTTACAATTGAATCCCCTATAACTATTGCATTCCCACACTTTTTACTCCTTCCCTGTACTGCAGATCCAACTGTGATGCAACGAGTTTGGTTGTTGATGCTTTCCCCCCCCCCCCGAGAGATTATTCCCATAAAATACCTCAAGCAGTATATCTGTGTTGCAGAGGAATAACCACACGAGATGACTGCATTGCCTGCCTAGTTCATATTGGCAATGTGAGCACCTTCCTTATTACCTATTGTACCTGAATTCTAATTTTCTGCGATTCATGCAGATCCCTCTGCACTAAAGTACTCTGAAGTTTCTTTCCATCTCGATAAGTTGCCAATCCATTTTTCTGACCAAAATGGAAACCTCACACTTATCCAAGTTAAACGTCATCTGCCAGACTTTAACCCACTTACCTAATCTATCCATATCCATTTGGAAATTTATTATTTCCTCATTGCAAGTTACAATCCTACCTATTTAAGTATCATCTGTAAATTTATCTATAATGTACTTCTATCCCGACATCCAAGTCATTAATATATATTGTATATAGTTGGGGCCCATGGACCAAACCCTGTGCCACCCCACAAGGTACATCTTGCCAACCAGATAAAGACTCATTTATCCTTCTGTGGGTTAGCCAGTCTTCTATTCAAGCAAATAAATTACCCCTAACTCCATGTGATCTAACCTTGTGTATTAATTTATCAATTGCCTTCTGGAAGTCTAGATATACTACATCTACAGAATCCCCATTATCCACTTGGCTTGTTTCATCTTTGAAGAACTCTAGCAAATGAGTCAAATTAGTCAAACACGATTTACCCTTCATGATGGATAGCATTTTGACTTTCGAAATATCCTGTTATTATTTCCTTAATAATGGATTCTAACAATTTCCCAACAATGGATGTTAAACTAACTGGTTGATAGTTTCTTCCTTTCTGCCTCCCTTCCTTTTTGAATAGCATTTTTCCAATCTACTGGAACTTTTCTCATCCAGGGAATTTTGGAATATAACCAATGGATCCATTATCTCCACTGCCACTTCCTTCAATACCCAAGGATGTAGGTCATCAGGCCCTGAGGACTTGTCTGCCTTCAACCCCAATAGTTTGTTTCATACTTTTTCCCTATTGATGATGATTGTTCTAAGCTCCTCCCTTTCTATTACCTCTGCATTACCTGTTACTTTTGGGATGGTACAAGTGTCCTCCACCATGAAAACTGAGGCAAAATCTTAATTTAGCATCTCTGCCATTCCTGTGTTCCTCACTATTGACACCCCAGCCTCCAAAGGACCAACATGCACTTTTGCTACTCTCTTCCCTTTTATATACTCACAGAAGGGCTTGCTATCCTGTTTTATACTTTGTGCTAGCTTTCTTTCAGAAGTTACCTTTCTCTTTTCTCATCCAGGGAATTTTGGAATATAACCAATGGATCCATTATCTCCACTGCCACTTCCTTCAATACCCAAGGATGTAGGTCATCAGGCCCTGAGGACTTGTCTGCCTTCAACCCCAATAGTTTGTTTCATACTTTTTCCCTATTGATGCTGATTGTTCTAAGCTCCTCCCTTTCTATTACCTCTGCATTACCTGTTACTTTTGGGATGGTACAAGTGTCCTCCACCGTGAAAACTGAGGCAAAATCTTAATTTAGCATCTCTGCCATTCCTGTGTTCCTCACTATTGACACCCCAGCCTCCAAAGGACCAACATGCACTTTTGCTACTCTCTTCCCTTTTATATACTCACAGAAGGGCTTGCTATCCTTTTTTATACTTTGTGCTAGCTTTCTTTCAGAAGTTATCTTTCTCTTTTTATTGCTTTTTTAATAACCTTTTGTTGATCTTTATAAGTTTCCCAATCGTCTAACCTGTCACTGGCCTTTGCAATATTATATGCCTTAGTTTTTAAAAAATATTGGGCGTCATTCTCCGACCCCCCAGCGGGTCGGAGAATGGCCGTTGGCCACCGTGAATCCCGCCCCCGCCGGTTGCCGAAGTCTCCGGTACCGGATATTCGGCGGGGGCGGGAATCAGGCCGCGCCGGTTGGCGGGCCCCCCCCCCCGCTGAATTCTCCGGCCCGGATGGGCCAAAGTCCCGCCGATAAATTGCCTGTCCCGCCGGCGTAAATTAAAGTACCTATTTACCGGCGGGACAAGGCGGCGTGGGCGGGCTCCGGGGTCCTGGGGGGGGCGCGGGGCGATCTGACCCCGGGGGGGGTGCCCCCACGGTGGCCTGGCCCGCGATCGGGGCCCACCGATCCGCGGGCGGGCCTGTGCCGCGGGGGCACTATTTCCCTTCCGCCTCCGCCACGGTCTCCACCGTGGCGGAGGCGGAAGAGACTCTCCCCACTGCGCATGCGCGGGAAACTGTCAGCGGCCGCTGATGCTCCCGCGCATGCGCCGCCCCGACATGTCATTTCCGTGCCAGCTGGCGGGGCAACAAAGGCCGTTTCCGCCAGCTTGCGGGGGGAAATCCCTCCGGCGCCGGCCTAGCCCCTCAATGTTGGGGCTCGGCCCCCAAAGATGCGGAGCATTCCGCACCTTTGGGGTGGCGCGATGCCCGTCTGATTGGCACCGTTTTGGGCGCCAGTCGGCGGATATCGCGCCGTTTGGGGAGAATTTTGCCCATTATCTTTAACTTCTTTGTTTAGCCTTGGATGTTTTCCCTCCATGGTATACAACATTACAATCTTGGATGGATTGGATTGGATTGGATTTGTTTATTGACACGTGTACCGAGGTACAGTGAAAAGAATCTTTCTTCCTCTCTGGAATATATTTTAGTTGGGAGGAATTGAATATCCTCCTACACAACTGCCACTGCTCATTCACTTCCTGCCCAGTCCATCAGGGCCAATATTGTCCTCATGCCAGTGTAATTACCTTTGTTTAACTCCAGAACACGAGTATGGGGCTCCAGTTTCACGCCCTCCAACTGCATTTGAAATTCTAGCATGTTATGATCAATTTTCCCCAGAGGATCCTTAACTATGAGATCATTCATTAATCCCTCCTCATTACACTGTACCAATTCCAGAATAACCTTCTCCCTTGTTGGTTCCACAACATATTGCTCCAAGAAACAATCTCTAATACATTTAATGAAATCTCCCTCGAGGATACCCTTGAGAATTTAATTAATTCACTCTATATGTATATTAAAATCACCCATGATTATTGTCGTACCTTTCTTACAAGCCTCCAGTCCTTCCTGGTTTACAATGTGCCTCACTGTGAAACTACTATTTGGGGACCAGTAGATTACTCCCACCAGGGACTTAATTCCTTTGTTATTTCTTATTTCTACCCAGACTGATTCTACATCTTGATCTCCAGTGCTGATATCATTTCTCACTGCAGCACTGATCCCTTCCTTTACTAACAAAGCTACACCAGATTCACCAGCTTAATTCAGGTGAAGACCATCACATGAGAACAACTCCCTCCTTCTTCAGTCCTGCCAAACAATGTTCCATGAATTCGACTCATTTCTCCCACACCAACCTTTGAGCCACACATTTAATCTTATTGACCCTGTGCCAATTAGCCCGTGGCTCAGGTAATAATCCGGTGATTATTACCTTTTTGGTTCTGCTTTTTAATTTAGCCCCTAGCTGCTCATATTCAGGGTCTGGTTTAGCATAGTGGGCTAAACAGCTGACTTGTCATGCAGAACCACGCCAGCAGTGCGAGTTCAATTCCTGTACCAGCCTCCCTGAACAGGCGCCAGAATGTGGCGACTAGGGGCTTTTCACAGTAACTTTGTTGAAGCCAACTTGTGACAGTAAGTGATTATTATTATTATATTATTATTCCCCGGCAGACCCTCTTTCCTTGTTCTACTTATGTCGTTGGCACCTAGGTAAACCTCGACAACTGGATCTTTCCCCTCCCACACCACGTTCCTCTGCTGCCCAGTTTAGGTATCCCGAATCCTGGTGGTTCTGTCTAAATGGTGCGAGATTGCAGAGATCTGAGATGCAGGGGGATCTGGATGTCTTAGTCCATGAATCATGAAAAGGTAGTGTACAGGTACAGCAAGTAATCAGAAAAGCTCGTAGAATGTGGTCGTTTATTGTGGGAGAAAGTCGTTACAAACAGTCGGCAGGTTATGCTTCAGTTGCACAGGGCACTAGTGAGACCACGGCCAGAATTATCCAGCTGTTTGCTGGTGGCGAGATTCTCTGGCAGCACACACCCGTCCCTGGGTTTCCCGGTGGCGTGGGGTGGTTTCAATGGAAAATCCCATTGTCAGCGGCGGGAACACAAAATCACTGCCACCAGTGAATGGTACGATGCCTCCTGCTGCCAAGAAACACGTGGCTGGGAGGCCAGAGAATCCCATCCCACATTTAGAGCACTGTGCAGTATTGGTCACCTGATTTAAGAAAGCCGTTTTGAGACGGTTTACCAGACTAACACCTGGAATGGCTGGGTCATCTTATGAGGAAAGGTTGGACAACTTAAGCTCGTATCTCCTGGAGTTCAGATGACTAAGGAGACTTGATTGAAACATATAGGATGCTGAGGGGTATTGACAGGATGGATGTGGAGAGGATGTTTTCTTTTGTAGGAGAATCTAGATGTAGGAGTGTTCACTCTTTTAAAAAAGGGGTTGCCCATTTAAAATGGAGATGAGGCGATATTTTATTCTCAGAGTATCGTGAGTTCTGGAACTCCCTTCCTGAAAAGATGGCGGACGCAGAGTTTTGGAATGTTTTGAAGGCAAAAGTGGATACATTCTTGGTAATTAAGGGGTTGGTGGGTTAGCAGAAATAAGTGAAATGCCGATTTGCGGTTCAGCCGTCATTTTATTAAATGGAGGAGAGGCTCGAGGGGCTGAATGGCCTATTACTGTTCCTTGTATCTGTAAACATGTATTTCCATTATACCGACCCTTTTGGCAGAACACCTCTCTATTCAATAATTTTGTGTCTAGGCTTGGTAGCTGCTTGCATACCTTGCACTTAAGAGATAGGGTTTGATGTACAGCGAAGGACATAGTGACTGCTTTCCGTTTCTTCTCTGCAGATGAAGAGGACGACATGGAAACATCTCCTGGCCAACGTCGGATTGGTAAGTCAAGGAACAATGTCAGTCTCAAAGCTGCTTTGTTTGTTGTTCTTAACTTCTTAAATTTTCCTTGAGCCTCGAGCTGTCACTGGAGTATGAAAATTTCCTCTTGCCCTTTCTTCTCCTTGACCACTTTAACGCAAGATCGATGTAAACTCAATTCATGCATATGTCTGGTTGTCCACCAATCTTCTGTTGAAGATCAGTGAGGTAATCAGGAGTACCTGGAAAAGGTCCCCATTGAGATTGCAAATCAGAGTCAACATGTGCCTTTGGCTAATCCACGAAATTTGTTAAGTGGCTGACCCGACTCTGAGTAAGACTCCGAAAATAAAATATAAGTTTAACATAGATTATCATAGAATTTACAGTGCAGAAGGAGGCCATTCGGCCCATCGAGTCTGCACCGCCTCTTGGAAAGAGCACCCTACCCAAGCCCACACCTCCACCCTGTCCCCATAACCCAACCCAACACGAAGGGCAATTTTGGACACTAAGGGCAATTTATCATGACCAATCCACCTAACCTGCACATCTTTGGACTGTGGGAGGAAACCGGAGCACCCGGAGGAAACCCACGCACACACAGGGAGAACGTGCAGACTCCGCACAGACAGTGACCCAAGCCGGAATCGAACCTGGGACCCTGGAGCTGTGAAGCAATTGTGCTATCCACAATGCTGCCGTGCTGCCCTAAACGCTTCACGAATTTGCGTGTCATCCTTGCGCAGGGGCCATGCTAATCTTCTCTGTATCGTTCCAATTCTAGTATATGTGCTGCCGAAGCGAGCACATCCACAGTTAATTTTATTTTTACTTCCACAAAGGGGGACTGCACCTAATCAATGGTCAGGGTGAGAATCCACACTACAATGGTTAATTTGCTATATTTATACACTGAGTAAACAAGTAACTCATGTCCCTGAGTTAATTAGCTTATGTGTGTAACTATGTGCAGAAATAGATTGATTTAAGAAGCAAAACTACAATGTAAGGAGCACAATAGGTTTTCTATCCGTATGTGACAGTTTGTGATAACCTAGGGCAAAATTCTCCCCCAACAGCGCGATGTCCGCCGACTGGCGCCCAAAACGGCGCCAATCAGACGGGCATTGCATCGCCCCAAAGGTGCGGAATGCTCCGCATCTTTGGGGGCCGAGCCCCAACATTGAGGGGCTAGGCCGGCGCCGGAGGGATTTCCGCCCCGCCAGCTGGCGGAAACGGCCTTTGTTGCCCCGCCAGCTGGCGCGGAAATGACATCCCCGGGCGGCGCATGCGCGGGAGCATCAGCGGCCGCTGACAGTTTCCCGCGCATGCGCAGTGGGGAGAGTCTCTTCCGCCTCCGCCATTGTGGAGACCGTGGTGGAGGTGGAAGGGAAATAGTGCCCCCGCGGCACAGGCCTGCCCGCGGATCGGTGGGCCCCGATCGTGGGCCAGGCCACCGTGGGGGTACCCCCCGGGGCGAGATCGCCCCGCGCCCCCCCCAGGACCCCGGAGCCCGCCCACGCCGCCTTGTCCCGCCGGTAAATACCTACTTTAATTTACGCCGGAGGGACAGGCAATTTCTCGGCGGGACTTCGGCCCATCCGGGCCGGAGAATTGAGCGGGGGGCCCGCCAACCGACGCGGCCCGATTCCCGCCCCCGCCCAATCTCCGGTACCGGAGATTTCGGCAACCGGCGGGGGCGGGATTCACGGCGGCCAACGGCCATTCTCCGACCCGCTGGGGGGTCGGAGAATGACGCCCCAGATGTCTGGTTTGTTTGCGCCGTTGATATGATTAAAGACGGGGTTAACACAGTTAAGGGGTCTGCTTCATTTCTGGCTACATACTCAATTTAATGAGGTGAAAGCACTTTGCACAAGGTCTGTGGTTTCAGGTGTCAACTTCTGGTTAACTGATACTGCAAATATGTTTTTCAAATAAGTTGTTTCTTATTCTTGCCCTGTGAGTAGTTTTGTGGGGACATTATAATTATGGCCAAGCATCCCATCATGCATTGGTTATATTAACCCCTACATTTCACATCACCAAATGTATGCATACACACATTTCTTTCTGAATGAGCACACGCCTTTTTATGCACGTGTGTATATGTCTGAGAGTATGTGGTTTTGTGTGTACTGGTATACAGGTGCACGCATATGGCCTTAATGTTGACCGCCTGCAAGCACTAGAGTCATGCAGACAGAAAATCTGAGGTTACTTTGTGTTTGATGAACCAACGCACTAAATAGCACACCTCTTAGAAACTAGCTATTTGCAATAATGGGGAGGTAGCCACCTTGGGAAGCACAGTGCCCCAAAGATTGAACACTACTACAAAATTGGTGCTGAAAGTTGAATGCCTTTCACTTCATTGTAGCCAATGAGGAGCCCTGAAAAGGTCAGTCAAAAGTTGTTTGTTTCCTACTCACAGTTAGGAAATCCAGTAACACTCCAAGTCCCAGCTGGGACCATCCTGAGATGCCGGCACCCTCCTGGGCCTGCTTTTATCTCAGGGAGTTAATGAGCTCCGCTGTCAGGCCTTCGCCCCTCTGCAGGGCGAGCTCCCGTTCCATGAGCCCCACAGGGAGATCGAGTGGGTTGTCCTCAATGGTCTTGTAGGGGTTATAACACACTCAAAATGCAATTGTTGCTGCAATTTGATGGTTTCAGTAATTGTGCGAGCTTCCCTGCTGAAGATGACCATCAGCTGTCCTGAACCTTGTCTCTCTGGCTGTTAGGACAGGCAGAATTGGTTCATAGTTATGGTAAGAAGATAGTGATATGTTTTATTGCCCAGCCCAAGTTGCCCTTCAAAAGGTGGTGGTGAGCTGCCTTCTTGAACTGCTGCAATCCCTGAGGTGTAGGTACACCCACTGTGCTATTAGGGAGGGTGTTCCAGGATTTTGACCCAGTGACAGTGAAGGAACAGAGATATATTTCCAAGCTAGGATGGTGTCTCACTCGGAGTGGATTCCAGGTATCTGCTGCCCTTGTCTTCTAGATGGTATTGGTCGTGGGTTTGGAAGGGGCTGCCTAAGGAACCTTAGCGAGTTCCTGCAGTACATCTTCCAGATGGTACACATGGCTGCCACTATTCGTCAGTGGTGGAGTGTTTGAATGTTTGTGGAAGGGGGAGCAATCAAGCGGGGCTGCTTTGTCCTGGATGGTGTTGAGCTTCTTGAGTGTTGGAGCTGCACTCATTCAGGCAAGTGGAGAGTATTCCATCACACTCCTGACTTGTGCCTTGTAGATGGTGGGCAGGCTTTAGGGGGTCAGGAGATGAGTTACTCGCTGTAGGATTCCTAGCCTTTGACCTACGCATGTCATGTTATTGAATGTCAAGGGGCGATGGTTCGATCCTCTCTTGTAGGAGATGGTCATTGCCTGGAACTTGTGTGGTGCGAATGTAACTTGCCACTTGTCACCCCAAGCCTGGATATTGTCCAGGTCTTGCTGCATTTGGACATGGACTGCTTCGTTATCCCAGGGCTCTAAAAGAGATAGCTGAGGAAATTGTGGAGCTTGGTGATGATCTTTCAGGAATCACTGGAGGCAGGAAGGGTCCCAGAGGACTGGAAAGTAGCTAATGCAACACCGCTGTTTAGAAGGGAGGGAGGCAGAAGATGGGATATTATAGGCCAGTTAGCCTGACTTTGGTCATTGGTAAGATTTTAGAGTTCATGACTAAAGATGAGATCGCGGACGTGCATGATAAAATAGGACTGAGTCAGCACGGATTCGTCAAGGGGAGGTCATGTCTGACAAACCTGTTAGAGTTCTTTGAGGAAGTAACAAGCAAGTTAGACAAAGGGGAGAATCAGTGGACTTGATTTATTTAGATTTCCAGAAGGCCTTTGGCAAGGTGCCGCATAGGAGACTGTTAAATAAGTTAAGAGCCCGTGGTGTTAGGGGTAAGAGGTCTTTTTCAGGCTGGCAGCTGGTGACTAGTGGTGTACCTCAGGGGTCTGTGCTGGGACCACAACTTTTCACAATATACACTAATGATCTGGAAGAAGGAACTGAGATCACTGTTGCTAAGTTTGCAGATGATACAAAAATCTGGAGAGGGACAAGTAGTATTGAGTAAGCAGGTGGGCTGCAGAAAAACTTGGAGAGTGGGCAAAGAAGTGGCAGATGGAATACAATGTGGAAACGTGTGAGGTTATGCACTTTGGAAGGAGTATTGGAGGCATAGACTATTTTCTAAATTGGGAAATGCTTAGGAAATCAGAAACACAAAGGGACTTGGGAGTCCTTGTTCACGATTCTCTTAAGGTTAATGTACAGGTTTAGTCGGCAGTTCAGAAGGCAAATGCAATGTTAGCATTCATGTCAAGAGGGCTAGAATACCAAACCAGGGGTATACTTCTGAAGCGAGATAAGGCTCTAGTCAGACCCCATTTAGAGTATTGTGAGCAGTTTTGGGCCCCGTGTCTAAGGAAGGATGTTCTGGCCTTGGAAAAGGTCCAGATGTGGTTCACAAGAATGATCTCTGGAATGAAGAGCTTGTCGTTTGAGGAACGGTTGAGGACTCTGGGTCTGTACTTGTTTTAGTTTAGAAGGATGAAGGGGGATCTTATTGAAATTTACATGATACTGCGAGGCCTGGATAGAGTGGACATGGAAAGGATGTTTTCACTTGTAGTAAAAACTAGAGGCAGAGGACACAATCGCGGACTAAATGCTGAAAGGGGTGTGTACAGTACTTTGCTTCCTAAAGTCAATGACCAGCTGTTTAGTTTTGCTGGCATTGAGGCAGAGATTGTTGTCGCTGCACCTCTCCACTAGGTTCTCTATCTCCCTCCTGTATTCTGACTCATCGTTGTCCGGCCCACTGTGGAATCGAGTATCCCAATGGCAAAGGTTGACAGTTCCGAGTTAATGTGCAGGAGGCTGACCTGCAGACATTGCAACCCATCAGGGTGGGTGAAAGTATGTTGGATACTTTGTTCCAACTATTTTGATTAACGTAAATAACCAGGTAAACTAAATCAAATGAACTGACGGACAAATTAAAGGAACAGTCCCTTAAAGAGAAACTGCCAAAAACAAAAAGCGAATCACAAATGAGACTGAAAACATACATAGAAGGATACATAGAAAAAAGTAGCAGGAAGAGGCCATTTGTCCCTTCTGGCCTGCTCTGCCATTCATTATGATTACGGTTGATTATCAAGTTCAATACCCTGATACCGCCTTCCCGTCATATCCCTTGATCCCTTTAGTCCCAAGAGCTATATCTAATTCCTTCTTGAAATTGCACGTTTTGCCCTCAACTGCTTTCTGTGCAGTGAATTCCACAGATGCACAGCGAAGAAATTTCTCCTCATCTCAGTCCTAAATGTTTATCCCTTATCCTCAAACTCTGACCCCTAGTTCTGGACTATACCTTTTGTATATTGAAAAAAAACTCTTCTTTTATATTAGTAGCTAGCTTGCATTCATATTTCATCTTCTCTCCCCTTATTGCTTTTTTCATTGTCCTCTGTTCACTTTTAAAGGCTTCCCAATCCTCTGGCTTTCCACTAATACTCGCCACTTTGTATGCTTTTTCTTTTGTGCTGTACTTGACTTCCCTCGTCAGCCATGGATGCCTCATCTCCCCTTGGCATGTTTCCTCCTCTTTGGGGTGAATTTCTGTTGTGCCTCCCGAATACCCCCTCAAAACTCCTGCCATTGCTGTTCCACTGTCTTCCTTGCTAGGCTTCCCTTCCAAACAATTCTGGCAGCTCCTCCCTCATGTCTTTGTAGTTAACGTTATTCATTACATTTGATTCCAGTTTCTCCCTCTCAAACTGTAGAGTAAACTCTATCATATTGATCCAGCGCTATGGGATAAGGCGGGATAGTGGAATTGAGGATTCAGTCAGGATCTCATTGGAACGTGGAATTCAGTCATGATCTGATTGAATGGCAGACCAGACACGATGGGCAGAATAACCTATTTCTGCTCTTATGTCTTCGGATCTTATGGTCTTATGGGGAGGAAATCTGAAAGTAAGAATGCAAGTGCAGCAGGCAGTGAAGTAGGCCTTCTTAGCAGGGTTGTCTTGCTGCAATTATACAGGGCTTTGGTGAGATCGTACCTAGAATATCGTGTGCAGTTTTCGTTTCCTTAGCAGAGGAAGGATGTTCTTGCTTAAGAGGGAGTGCAGCGAAGGTTTACCAGGCTGATTTCTGGGATGGTGGGTCTGACATATGAAGAGAGATTGAGTTGGTTATATTCAGAAGATTGAGGGGGAGTCTCATAGAAAACTATAAAATTCAATCGAGGCGAGACAGGGTGGATGCAGGAAGGATGTTCCCGAAAGCGGGGGAGTCCAGAACCTGGGGCCACAGTCTAAAGGTTTGGAGTCAACTGTTGTGTTCTATGGCCCCCGTGATCATGAAGGCACACATAGAACATGAAGATGTGGTTGTAATAAGTAGTGATAACTATGCAATTCTATTTACAAACAATTATGTCTACATTACTATGAAGCTAAGGAGAATTGTGACTGTCCCATTGTCCATCCTACTACCAAGTGCCCCATCTCGTCCGCTCCCCGGTATATATATGTCTCTATAAGTGTCTGGTGCCACCTACTGGCAGGAGATCATAACTGTCACTACATGTATTGATCAGTGGCTATGTACACTGGTACTGTTATATACAAATCTATACATTGATGCAACTATGTATGGTTATTCATATATGTGCCTAAGCTCATATCACCACGTCCTTTGGAGAAACCTGCATTTACAATCGTATGCCTTAAACATTCTATTTACAACCACATTTTTGAGCATTCAGTCACAGGTTCAGTCTATCAGGCTTTCGCCTAACTCTGGTCATCCATCTGAGGACCAGCTGGGCTGGTGAGCATGCACCATCTGCATCGATCACTGGCCTTTCCCCCGGCACCACTGCAGATGCATTGGTTACGCCAGGATCGTATTGAAACTTACAGGATACTGCGAGGCCTGGATAGAGTGGGCGTGGAGAGGATGTTTCCACTTGTAGGAAAAACTAGAACCAGAGGACTCCATCTCAGACTAAAGGGACGATCCTCTAAACAGAAATGAGGAGGAATTTCTTCAGCCAGAGGGTGGTGAATCTGTGGCACTCTTTGCCGCAGAAGGCTGTGGAGGTCAAATCACTTGAGTGTCTTTAAGACAGCGATAGATAGTGTGGTGAATGTATTATACTAATAATCCACCATTGTATCAGTATCATGCTTTGCCCTTGTATTTACAGTTATGTGATGTTGTTGCCCTTGTGGGGTCCACCTATGGGCAATTGTATGGCATTATCCAGAGGGGAATATGTTGGGACATGTATGGGCTCTGCCCATGGCTCCTCCCCTTGAAGGGAGGTGTAAAGAACAGTCGACCTGCAGGCGGTTCACAATATTATATCAGTTGCAGGCAGGCACTGTTCTAAGTTGATTAAAGCCACGGTTTACTTTTACTCTTGCCTCGAGTGAATTGATGGTCGCATAATTTAATCGCATAAATTTAAAGGTAGGGAATATACAGTGAATGGTAGAACCTTCAAGAGTATTGAAAGTCAGAGAGATCTAGGTGTACAGGTCCACAGGTCACTGAAAGGGGCAACACAGGTGGAGAAGGTAGTCAACAAGGCATACGGCATGCTTGCCTTCATTGGCCGGGGCATTGAGTATAAGAATTGGCAAGTCATGTTGCAGCTGTATAGAACCTTAGTTAGGCCACACTTGGAGTATAGTGTTCAATTCTGGTCGCCACACTACCAGAAGGATGTGGAGGCTTTAGAGAGGGTGCAGAAGAGATTTACCAGAATGTTGCCTGGTATGGAGGGCATTAGCTATGAGGAGCGGTTGAATAAACTCGGTTTGTTCTCACTGGAACAACAGAGGTTGAGGGGTGACCTGATAGAGGTCTACAAAATATGAGGGGCATAGACAGAGTGGATAGTCAGAGGCTTTTCCCCAGGGTAGAGGGGTCAATTACTAGGGGGCATAGGTTTAAGGTGAGAAGGGCAAGGTTTAGAGTAGATGTACGAGGCAAGTTTTTTACACAGAGGGTAGTGGGTGCCTGGAACTCGCTACCGGAGGTGGTGGTGGAAGCAGGGACGATAGTGACATTTAAGCGGCATCTTGACAAATACATGAATAGGATGGGAATAGAGGGATACGGACCCAGGAAGTGTAGAAGATTGTAGTTTAGTCGGGCAGCATGGTCGGCATGGGCTTGGAGGGCCGAAGGGTCTGTTTCTGTGCTGTACATTTCTTTGGTCTTTGTTCTTGTTAAACGCAACTATGGAATCGGCCCTCAAACCTGACTGACTGGAACTCTATCCAAAGGCCGCAGAGGCGAAATAATTATTTTTGCACCGACTTCGTGCTTCAAGGCTTCCCTCGCAGCCGTCTCAACGCCTTCTGTCACTGACGAACAGAAGCTGAGCCTCCTCCTCGCACGGGTGAGCCGTCGAATCTCGGTTCAACTCGACGAGGCCTCCTCCTATACAGATGCCCTCGCGAAGCTTGAACACCTCTGTGCGTGGCCCGTGAACGAGGTGTACGCGCGACACATCCTCACCACTCGCCGCCAGTGTCCCGGGGAGTCGCTAGGTGACTACCTACGTGACCTCCAAGCCCTCGCCGCAACTGCAACTACCAGGCCGTTACGGCCGCTCAACATATGGACCTCGCCATACGAGACGTCTACGTGGCGGGAATCCGGTCTAAGTACGTGAGACAGCGCCTACTCGAGCAGGTGGCCCTGGACCTGGATGAGACGGTAAAGCTAGCCTCCTCTCTGGAAGTAGCGTTCCAGAGCCTTATCGCTTTCCTTGCCGACCACGCGGCCCCCTCGTGGGCCCCCAACCAAAGACTGCCCCAGGCCTGTGCCTCGCGGCTGCCCGCCCATCACGGGGGGCTACCCTGCTATTTCTGCGGCCAGTCTCAATACCCCCGGCAGCACTGCCCGGCCCGTAACGTGAACTGCAGCAGCTGCGGGAAAAAAGGACATTTTGCCAAAGTTTGCCTGGCCAGGTCTAAGAACTCTAACTCACAGACCCGATCCTCAAACTCACAGGCCTGCAGACCCCGCAGCGTGGCAGCGTGTCTGCCGACTACGCTCCCTGCAGATGCATCAGCCTCGTGCTAGCCTGGGAGCAGCCATCTTCTAGTTCTCACAGCACGTGCGACTCACAGGGGCCGCCATCTTGGCCATCCTCCCCCACGCAGCCGGCCACGTGCGATCCATGGGGGCCTCCATCTTGGACGCCATTTTCCTCGCCGCTCGCCACGCTCGACCAACGGGGACCGCCATCTTGGTCGCCATCTGCTACACCGCTCGACGCGTAGGATCAACATGGGCAGCCATCGCGGAGCCGTCCCAGCACCTCCGACCACGCCGGCTACCTGCAACTCAGCGCGGTCACCCTGGTCCAGTCGCGACCCAAGCACCTCCGGAGCTCCATGATGACGTCCGGGTAAACGGGCACGAGACGCCTTGCCTCTTCGACACTGGGAGCACAGAGAGCTTTATTCACCCGGACATGGTGAGGCGCTGCTTGCTCCCAATTTTCCCGGCGCACCAAACCATCTCCCTCACCGCTGGGTCGCACTCGGTGCAAATCCAAGGGTGCACCACCTCAACCCTATCAATACAGAGCGCCGAGTACGCAAATTTTAAATTGTATGTGCTCCCAGACCTTTGCGCTCCTCTCCTATTGCGACTAGATTTCCAATGCAACCTCAGGAGCCTAACCCTGAAGTTCGGGGGGCCCATGCCCCCACTCACTATATGCAGCCTCGCGACCCTCAAAGTCGACCCTCCCTCACTCTTCGCAAACCTCACCGCTGACTGCAAACCAGTCGCCACAAGAAGCAGGCGGTATAGCATACAGGACAGGACCTTTATCAGGTCCAAGGTCCAGCGCCTCTTGCGGGAGGGAGTCACCGAGGCCAGCAAAAGCCCCTGGAGAGCTCAGGTGGTGGTCGTCAAGACCGGGGAAAAGTTCTGGATGGTTGTGGATTACAGCCAAACCATAAACCAGTACACGCAACTCGATGCGTACCCCCTTCCCCGGATTGCAGACATGGTAAACCAGATCGCACACTACCGGGTGTTCTCCATGGTGGATCTGAAGTCTGCATACCACCAGCTCCCAATCCGCCCAGAGGACCGCCACTACACGGCTTTTGCGTCAGACGACCACCTTTTCCACTTCCTCCAGGTCCCCTTTGGCGTCACGAACTGTGTTTCGGTGTTCCAAAGAACAATGGACCGATTGGTGGATCAGCACGGGCTGCGGGCCACATTTCCATACTTGGACAATGTCACCATCTGCGGCCATGATCAGCAGGACCACGACTCCAACCTCCACCGATTTCTCCAAACCGCCCAAACCCTCAATCTCACCTACAACAAGGAGAAATGTGTTTTCCGCACGACCAGACTAGCCATCCTTGGCTACGTCATGGAGAACGGGGTCCTAGGACCCGACCCTGACCGTATGCGCCCCCTCCTGTAACTCCCTCTCCCTCACTGCCCCAAGGCCCTGAAGAAGTGCCTCGTGTTCTTTTCTTATTATGCTCAGTGGGTCCCCAACTATGCGGACAAAGCCCGCCCACTTATCAAGGCCACCATCTTTCCACTGGCAGCTGAGGCCCGCCAGGCCTTCAGCTGCATCAAGGCGGACATCGCCAAAGCCGCGTTGCGCGTGGTGGATGAATCCATCCCCTTTCAGGTGGAGAGCGACGCATCAGATGTCGCTCTTGCCGCTACCCTCAATCAAGCGGGCAGACTGGCAGCGTTTTTTTTGCGCATCCTCACCACCTCTGAAATTCAACACTCCTCAGTCGGAAAAGAAGCCCAAGCCATCGTGGAAGACTGGAGGCACTACCTCACTGACCAACGATCGGTAGCCTTAATGTTCAACAATACGCAGCGGGACAAAATCAAGAACGATAAGATCTTGAGGTGGAGGATCGAACTCTCCACCTATAACTACGATATAGTATATCGTCGTGGGAAGCTCAACGAGCCCCCATATGCCCTGTCCCGCGGCACATGCGCCAGCGCGCAAGATGACCGCCTACGGGCTGTCCACGATGACCTCTGCCACCCGGGTGTCACTCGGCTCATCCGCTATATCAAGGCCCGCAACCTGCCCTACTCCACCGAGGAGGTCAGAGCTATGACCAGGGACTGCCAAATCTGTGCGGAGTGTAAACCGCACTTCTATCGACCAGATAAGGCCCACCTGGTAAAGGCATCCCGGCCCTTTGAGCGCCTCAGTATCGATTTCAAAGGGCCCCTCCCCTCCAATAACCACATTACATATTTTCTCAATATTATTGATGAGTTCTCCCGCTTCCTCTTTGCAATCCCTTGCCCCGATTTGACCACGTCCACTGTTATTAAAGCCCTACATAGTGTCTTCACCCTGTTTGGTTTCCCCAGTTATGTCCACAGTGACCGGGGCTCGTTGTTCATGAGCGACGAACTGCGTCAGTACCTGTTCAGTAAGGGCATCGCCTCGAGCAGGACTACCAGTTATAACCCCAGGGGAAACGGGCAGGTGGAGAGGGAGAACGCGACGGTCTGGAAGGCCGTCCTACTGACCCAGCGGTCCAGGAATCTCCCAGTTTCTCACTGGCAGGAGGTCCTCCCCGATGCGCTCCACTCTATCAGGTCCCTACTTTGCACGGCCACAAACGAGACCCCTCATGACCGCCTATTTGTTTTCCCTAGGGGATCCACCTCAGGGGCCTCGCTTCCGTCTGGCTGAAGACACCGGGGCCAGTCCTACTCAGAAAACACGTCAGGAGCCATAAGGTCGATCCTCTGGTAGAGAGGGTCCAGCTCCTACACTCCAACCCCCAGTACGCCTATGTCGAACACCCCGATGGCCGACAAGATACGGTCTCCCTCCGGGACCTGGCGCCCGCAGGTTCCACCACCACCAGCACTACCATCACCACAGCCCCCCACTATATCCCGTCCAACCTACCATGTCCAGCGCCCCTGCCCCTATATGGCTCCCGTGCTCTCTCCCGCCTGCTTCACCGGTCCACAGGAATGAAGCTCCAGAAGAGACGCTCCCGGAGTCCATGTCTGTGCCCGCACCGGCGCCCCCACTTCCAATGCCAGCACGGATGAGCTCGACACCTGGACCAGCTACAATGCCAGTGCTTCGGCGATCACAGCGCACAATCCGTGTGCCGGACCGGCTGAACCTATGAACCCGTCACCCCCGTCAGACTTCATTTTTTTAACAGGGGGTGAATGTGGTGAATGTATTATACTAATAATCCACCATTGTATCAGTATCATGCTTTGCCCTTGTATTTACAGTTATGCTATGTTGTTGCCCTTGTGGGCTCCACCTATGGGCCATTGTATGGCATTATCCCCAGGGGAATATGTTGGGACATGTATGGGCTCGGCCCATGGCTCCTCCCCTTGAAGGGAGGTATAAAGAGCAGTCGACCTGCAGGCGGTTCACAGTATTATATCAGTCGCAGGCAGGCACTGTTTTAAGTTGATTAAAGCCACGGTTTACTTTTACTCTTGTCTTGGGTGAATTGATGGTCGCATCAGATAGGTTCTTTATTAATAAGGGGGTCAGGGGTTATGGGGAGAAGACAGGAGAATGGGGATGAGAACAATATCAGCCATGATTGAATGGCGGAGCAGACTCGTTGGGCCGACTGGCCTAATTCTGCTGCTATGTCTTATGGTCTGATCATGTGCTGGACTATCTGTGCCTGTTTCCAACTGGGGGGGGTATACCTAGATTAATCTGTTGTAGTGAGTACAAAAGGTCGCTGCACCTTGAGTAAGCCCCTTCGGTTTCGGAGCAGAAATGAGCCATCCTCAGTGGCACCCTGTACGAGTGCGGACCCACTTGCTGAACAACTGTTGCTAGTCTTGTTCAACCTTTGCCATTGGGATCCTCGATTCCAACCGTGCTTTGTATTTGCAAAGGCTGGAGTGCCTTTGCAGACCTGTCATAGGATACCTTCTGCTTTTGTTTCTGCAGAACAAGCTTCCTCTGGAGTTTTCGATCAACTGTGGGGGTCAGCATGGAGAGCAGGGTTGTCCGCAGCTGCCTGTTCATCAACAGTTATTCTGGTGACAGCCCATTAGTTTGCTGATGATACGACCACAGTGGGCCGGACAACGATGAGTCCGAATACAGGAGGGAGATAGAGAACCTAGTGGAGTGGTGCAGCGACAACAATCTCTCCCTCAATGACAGCAAAACTAAAGAGCTGGTCATTGACTTCAGGAAGCAAAGTACTGTACACACCCCGGTCAGCATCAACGGGGCCGAGGTGGAGATGGTTAGCAGTTTCAAATTCCTCGGGGTACACATCTCCAAACATCTGTCCTGGTCCACCCACGTCAACGCTACCACCAAGAAAGCACAACAGCGTCTATACTTCCTCAGGAAACTAACGAAATTCAGCATGTCCACATGAACTCTTACCAACTTTTACAGATGTACCATAGAAAGCATCCTATTGGGCTGAATCACAGCCTGGTATGGCAACTGCTCGGCCCAAGACCGCAAGAAACTTCAGAGAGTCGTGAACACCGCCCAGTCCATCACACAAACCTGCCTCCCATCCATTGACTCCATCTACACCTCCCGCTGCCTGGGGAAAGCGGGCAGCATAATCAAAGACCCCTCCCACCCGGCTTACTCACTCTTCCAACTTCTTCATTCGGGCAGGAGATCTGCACAAACAGATTCAAAAACAGCTTCTTCCCCGCTGTTACCAGACTCCTAAACGACCCTCTTATGGACTGACCTCATTAACACAACACCTCTGTATGCTTCACCCGATGCCAGTGCTTATGTAGTTACATTGTGTACCTTATGTTGCCCTATTATGTATTTTATTTTTATTTTATTTTATTTTCATGTATTTAATGATCTGTTGAGCTACTCGCAGAAAAATACTATTCACTGTACCTCGGTACATGTGACAATAAACAAAATCCAGTCCAATTTACTGGGCCTGGCTGGTACCAGAGCAGGGCGAGATACGTGTCTTTTCGGTTGTCGAAAGACCATAAGACCATAAGACATAGGAGTGGAAGTAAGGCCATTCGGCCCATCAAGTCCACTCCACCATTCAATCATGGCTGATTTCAACTCCATTTACCCGCTCTCTCTCCATAGCCCTTAATTCCTCGAGAAATCAAGAAAGCCTTCGTAAGCAGCTGTTCAACTATGAGTACACCCTTCTTGTCGTGTTGGGTGTTCTGATGCACAAATGATCCAACACGGCTGTAGGTGGTACAACTCTGTTTTATTGTCTCATCAATGGTAACAACTGACTACTGGCTTGGGTTCGTACTTCACCAGCTAACCTGTGGACCCAGCCCTATCACTATCTTAGTGAGGCACTCAGCACATGGTCCATGTCTGAGTGGCACGCTGTGAGCTCTGTGCTCTGAGCTATCTCCTCATAGAATGAGCGGGAACTGTGGTGTTCCCTGTTTTATAGTGCGTGTGCTCTCACTGGTGATTGGCTGCGATGTTATGTGTGTGTAGGTTGGTCCAACTGCCTGTCCATCAGTGTGTGTGTGATTGCACCATAATATGCTGATCTGGATATCATGACATCCCCCCCTTTCACAAAGGATATGTGCCTACATGCTAATAAATAGAAATGTGTACTGAGTGCATCTGAATATGTGTGTGCAATATTTACAACATGTACATGAGGCTAAACTATATACAGAGGAAGGTGTCAGGTGCAACAGAACAACGATGTTGTACCAATAACAGAACAAATGCAATCAACAAACAACGAGAGAAAACTCTGGAACAATGAACGACAAGAAAAAAAACTCGTTAACAGTACTGTAAAACAATTCAGTGAGTCCAATGTGCTAACAGGCTCATAAGTCAAGTCTCTCAGGTGGGCGACGAATTCAGGTTGACCGCCTCAAGGGTGGGTCAGGATCCACCGGCTGAGGAATGTTCCTGGCCACGGGCGAGAGAGGAAGTGGCAGAGTGGCAGGAAGCTCAACAAAGTCGACATCAGGGACAACAGGAGGGCGTGGCACCGGTGCATGATCTCGTAGCGAGCGCGTAACCAAACGAAGGGCCCGCCGATTACAGCGGCGAATGGAGCCATCAGGCATACGAACCAGGAATGAGCGGGGAGCCACGTGGCGGAGAACCTCGGCGGTTGCTGACCAGCCACCCTCCAGTAGGTGTGTGCGGACATTTTCTCCACGCGCCAGGGCAGGAAGATCAGTCGCCCGAGTGTCATGTGCCACCTTCTGCTGAGCACGCTGTTGTTGCATCCTTCGCAATACTGTAGCATGGTCGAGGTCAGGAACATGAATGGACGGCACAGTGGTCCTGAGGGTGCGACCCATCAACAGCTGGGCTGGCGAGAGGCCCGTGGACAGTGGGGCCGAGTGATAGGCCAGCAGGGCTAAACTGAAGTCATATCCAGCATCAGCAGTCTTGCAGAGGAGCCGCTTCATGATGTGGACGCCCTTTTCCGCCTTGCCATTCGACTGAGGATGCAGAGGACTGGAAGTCACGTGTGTGAAGTTGTATGAAGTGGCAAAGGAAGACCATTCTTGACTCGCAAAGCAAGTTCCGTTGTCAGACATGACGGTGAGCGGAATTCCATGGAGAGCAAAGATTTCTTTGCATGCCCGGATGACAGCTGATGACGTTGTGTCGTGCAGGCGTATGACCTCCGGATAACTTGAGAAGTAGTCAATAAGAATAATGTAGTCCCTGCATGAAAGAGGTCCACGTCCACCTTCAACCAGGGGGACGTGACCAACTTATGGGGCTGAAGGGTCTCAGCGGGTTGTGCCGGCTGAAACTTCTGGCAGGTGCGGCAATTGAGCACCATGTTGGCGATGTCCTCGCTGATGCCCGGCCAGTACACAGCCTCTCGGGCCCTCCGCCTGCACTTTTCAACTCCGAGATGGCCTTCGTGCAGTTGTTCGAGGACAAGCCGGTGCATGCTGTGTGGGATCACGATCCGGTCCAACTTCAAGAGGACACCATCAATGACGGCCAAAGTTATCCCGGACGTTGTAACATTGTGGACACTGCCCCTTGAGCCACCCTTCCATCATGTGGCGCATCACACGTTGTAGAAGGGGGTCAGCCGCAGTCTCACGGCGAATGTAGGCTAGACATGCATCAGTGGCCGGCAGATTGGCCGATGTGAAGGCCACCTGTGCGTCGACCTGACAAACGAACCCCTCCAAGTTGGGCGGTGTGTTGACCGCCCTGGACAGAGCATCTGCGATGATGAGATCTTTCCCCGGGGTGTAGATAAGTTGGAAGTCGTACCTCCGGAGCTTGAGCAGAATGCGCTGGAGGCAAGGGGTCATGTCGTTGAGGTCCTTCTGAATGATGCCGACCAGGGGGTGATGGTCGGTCTCCACAGTGAACTGCGGAAGACCATATACATAGTCGTGAAATGGTAGAACCCTCAAGAGTACTGAAAGTCAGAGGGATCTAGGTGTACAGGTCCACAGGTCACTGAAAGGGGCAACACAGGTGGAGAAGGTAGTCAAGGCATACGGCATGCTTGCCTTCATTGGCCGGGGCATTGAGTATAAGAATTGGCAAGTCATGTTGCAGCTGTATAGAACCTTAGTTAGGCCACACTTGGAGTATAGTGTTCAATTCTGGTCGCCACACTACCAGAAGGATGTGGAGGCTTTAGAGAGGGTGCAGAAGAGATTTACCAGAATGTTGCCTGGTATGGAGGGCATTAGCTATGAGGAGCGGTTGAATAAACTCGGTTTGTTCTCACTAGAACGACGGAGGTTGAGGGGCGACCTGATAGAGGTCTACAAAATTATGAGGGGCATAGACAGAGTGGATAGTCAGAGGCTTTTCCCCAGGGTAGAGGGGTCAATTATTAAGGGGGCATAGGTTTAAGGTGCGAGGGGCAAGGTTTAGAGTAGATGTACGAGGCAGGTTTTTTACACAGAGGGTAGTGGGTCCCAGGAACTCGCTACCGGAGGAGGTGGTGGAAGCAGGGACGATAGTGACATTTAAGGGGCATCTTGACAAATACATGAATAGGATGGGAATAGAGGGATACGGACCCAGGAAGTGTGGAAGATTGTAGTTTAGTCGGGCAGCATGGTCGGCACGGGCTTGGAGGGCTGAAGATCCTGTTCCTGTGCTGTACTTTTCTTTGTTCTTTGTTCTTTGAACTTGTCGATGCCAGTCAACAGGCCTAGGCACTCCTCCTCAATCTGCGCATAGCGCTGTTCTGTGAGGGTCATGGCCCGCGACGCATAGGCGACTGGAGCCCATGATGAGGTGTCGTCCCGTTGCAGGAGTATCGGCCCAATGCCAGACTGGTTGGCGTCAGTTGAGATCTGTGTTTCCCGTGTGGTATCGAAAAACGCCAGCACCGGGGCGGTGGTGAGCTTGACCTTGAGCTCCTCCCATTCACTCTGGTGTGCGGGCAGCCACTGGAATTCCGTTGTCTTTTTGACCAGGTGGCGAAGAGCAGTCGTGTGCGAAGCAAGGTTAGGAATGAACTTCCCCAGGAAGTTGACCATCCCGAGAAAGCGCAGCACTGCCTTCTTGTCTGAAGGCTGCTGCATGGCTGCGATGGCTGCCACTTTGTCGGCATCAGGCCGCACACCCGACCGGGAGATGTGGTCCCCCAAAAACTTTAGCTCAATCTGGCCAAAAGAGCATTTGGCTCGGTTAACGCGCAGGCCCTGATTCCCTATCCGTGCAAAGACACGCTGGAGACGTCTGATGTGCTCCTGCGGTGTGGTGGACCAGATGATAATGTTGTCTACGTAGACGCGTACCCCTTCGATGCCCTCCATCATCTGTTCCATGATGCGATGGAACACAATGATGACAAATGTGAGGTTATCCATTTTGGTAGGAATAACAGCAAAAGGGATTATTGTTTGAATGATAAAATATTAAAACATGCTGCTGTGCAGAGAGACCTGGGTGTGCTAGTGCATTAGTCGCAAAAAGTTGGTTTACAGGTGCATTAAGATGATTAAGAAGGCGAATGGAGCTTTGTCCTTCATTGCTAGAGGGATGGAGTTTAAGACTAGGGAGGTTATGCTGCAACTGTATAAGATATTAGTGAGGCCACACCTGGAGTATTGTGTTCAGTTTTAGTCTCCTTACCTGAGAAAGGACGTACTGGCTCTGGAGGGTGTGCAGAGAAAATTCACAAGGGGGTTGGATTATGAGGAGAGGTTGGGTAGACTGGGACTGTATTAATTGGAATTTAGAAGGATGCGGGGGATCTTATAGAAACGTATAAAATTACGAAGGGAATAGATAGGACAGATGGGGAGAGGTTGTTTCCACTGGCGGGTGAAAGTAGAACTCAGGGGCATAGCCTCAAAATAAAGGGATGTAGATTTAGGACTGAGTTTAGGAGGAACTTCTTCACCCAAAGGGTTGTGAATCTATGGAATTCCTTGCCCAGTGAAGCAGTTGAGGCTCCTTCATTGAATGTTTTTAAGATAAAGATAGATAGATTTTTGAAGAATAAAGGAATAAAGGGTTATGGTGTTCGGGCGGGAAATTGGAGCTGAGTCCACAAAAGATCAGTCATGATCTAATTGAATGGCGGAGCAGACTCGATGGGCCAGATGGTTTACTCCTGCTCCTAGTTCTTATGTTCTTATGATGTGGAGATGCCGGCGTTGGACTGGGGTGAGCACAGTACGAAGTCTTACGACACCAGGTTAAAGTCCAACAGGTTTGTTTCGATGTCACTAGCTTTCGGAGCGCTGCTCCTTCCTCCTATGGACAAGCGCTCTGTATACACAGGATCTGCTCAGACGAGGAGGAGCGTAACAGCCATCTACAGACGTTGAAAGATGCCCTTGTACGAACGGGATATGGCACTCGACTCATCGATCGACAGTTCCAACGCGCCACAGCGAAAAACCGCACCGACCTCCTCAGAAGACAAACATGGGATACAACCGACAGAATACCCTTCGTCGTCCAGTACTTCCCCGGAGCGGAGAAACTACGTCATCTTCTTCACAGCCTTCAACACGTCATTGATGACGATGAACATCTTGCCAAGGTCATCCCCACACCCCCACTACTTGCCTTCAAACAACCGCGCAACCTCAAACGAACCATTGTTTGCAGCAAACTACCCAGTCTTCAGAACAGTGACCACGACACCACACAACCCTGCCATGGCAATCTCTGCAAGACGTGCCAGATCATCGACATGGATACCACTATTACACGTGAGAACACCACCCACCAGGTACGCGGTACATACTCGTGCGACTCGGCCAACGTTGTCTACCTCATACGCTGCAGGAAAGGATGTCCCGAAGCGTGGTACATTGGCGAGACCATGCAGACGCTGCGACAACGAATGAACGGACATCGCGCAACAATCACCAGGCAGGAATGTTCCCTTCCAGTCAGGGAACACTTCAGCAGTCAAGGGCATTCAGCCTCTGATCTCCGGGTAAGCGTTCTCCAAGGCGGCCTTCAGGACGCGCGACAACGCAGAATCGCCGAGCAGAAACTTATAGCCAAGTTCCACACACATGAGTGCGGCCTCAACCGGGACCTGGGATTCATGTCGCATTACATTCATCCCCACCATCTGGCCTGCGAAATCCTACCAACTGTCCTGGCTTGATGCAATTCACACCTCTTTAACCTGGGGTCACCCCATCTCTGGATCTGTAAAGATTTAATCACCTGCTAATGGTCGCATTCCAAGCATTGTTTGGCATCTTTGAATTTGTCTATATATGTGTTTCTGGAACATACCTCTTCATTCACCTGAGGAAGGAGCAGCGCTCCGAAAGCTAGTGACATCGAAACAAACCTGTTGGACTTTAACCTGGTGTCGTAAGACTTCGTATTATGTTCTTATGTTCTCGATGCACAGCATGCCCTTGTTGTCCGTGGGCCTTGGCATCTTAATGATGGCTTTGATCTTCTCATCATCCAATTGCACCACTTTTGATGATATCCGATCTCCCAGATAGGTGATTGTATCCACGCCAACTTGGCATTTCGGCTGATTGAGTTTGAGGTCATTTTCCTGACCCTTTGGAGCACTTGAAAGAGCCATGTACCGTGCTCCTCACGCATGGACCCCCAGATTATGATGTCATCAACATATACATGGACACCCGGCAGCCCTTCCACTATGTGCTCCAGGGCCCGATTAAATATTTCCGGGGCGGCATGTGGCGCAGTGGTTAGCACTCGGACTGCGGCGCTGAGGACCCGGGTTCGAATCTCGGCCCTGGGTCACTGTCCGTGTGGAGTTTACACATTCTCCCCATGTCTGCGTGGGTTTCACCCCCACAACCCAAAGATGTGCAGGTTAGTTAGTTTGGGCATGCTAAACTGCCCCTTAATTGGAGAAAAAATAATTGGGTACTCTAAATTTATAAAAAATATTTCCGATGCAGAGATGATACCGAAGGGCATCCGCTGAAAATAGTACCAGCCAAAGGACGTGTTGAAAGTGTGCGGTCTTGTGCTTGCCTCATCAAGCTTGCCGCGCGCAATTTCCTCCCTTTTGGAGATAGGGGTGTGCTCCCTTTTGAAGCATGCGTTAAGGTCTTTGGGGGGTCCAAGCAAATTCTCAGGTCCCCGTTCCATTTCTTCATGCATACCATCAGGTTTACCCAGTCATTGAGCTCTTCTATGCGCCTAATGACACCCAGGGTTGTCATCTGCTACAACTAAGCTTTGAGTTTCTCCCTCAGCGTGGCAGGAACCCGTCTGGGCGCATGCACTACCGGCCTTGTGTCCTCCTTTAGTTGTATGCGGTAGGTAAACGGTAGGGTACCAAACCCCTGAAATACCTCTGGGTGTGTCTTAGACATAGTCTTCACTGAGATGTGTGGGGCGGATGGGGGAGGGTGCCATGAAATCTGCGGTGTAAACCATCTTGCCGAGCCCAAGCTCTTTACAGGCCTTCACCCCATTAAGCGATTCACGCTCCCTCTTCACCACAGGGAATCGTATTTTGTGCGTTACATCTTTGACAGTGACATCCAGTTCTCATTCTCCCAAGGTTGGGATCCGTTAACCATTATAGTCCTTCAGAATCATTCCTGCCGGAACGATGTGAGGTTTGATCTTTAACTGCTGCACCACAGAGATTGGAATCAGCTTGGCTCGCGCTCCCGTGTAAAGTTTGCACTTGATGGCTGTTCCATTGAGCATTACCGAGATTGTCCATCTGTCCTCGATGGTTCCCACATTTGCCTCATTGTGACTGCACACTGAAAGCTTCACGTCTTGGTCCAGGCCGGCTGAATCACTTGACTCTTTCTTCATAACCATATCCACATCGGCCCGGTAGTTGTCCCTTTTCTCCTTATCGGGACTCTTCTTCTTTGCCCAATCAACTGTGCATCGGCGAACAAAATGACCCTTCGTGCCACACCTATGACAATTTATTTTGAAAGCAGGGCATCATCCTTCGGGATCATCTCTGCATCGGAAATATTTTTATAAATTTAGAGTATCCAATTATTTTTTCTCCAATTAAGGGGCAATTTAGTGTGCCCAATCCACCTAACCAGTGAGTGTTTGCTGCCACAGTTTTAACACAAAAATGGCAGATGGGGCTTGTTGCCCAAAATGGCTGCCCTCATCGAGACCACATTTCTTCTGATGTCTCGTATCGGTGTGTTCAAAATAGCCAACCCCATTGCAAGGGGGCAGCACAGTAGCATGGTGGTTAGCACAATTGCTTCACAGCTCCTGGGTCCCAGGTTTGATTCCCGGCTTGGGTCACTGTCTGTGCGGAGTCTGCACATTCTCCCCGTGTCTGCGTGTGTTTCCTCCGGGTGCTCTGGTTTCCTCCCACAGTCCAAAGATGTGCAGGTTAGGTGGATTGGTCATGTTAAATTGCTCTTAGTGTCCAAAATTGCCTTTAGTGTTGGGTCAGGTTACTGGGTTATGGGGATAGGGTGGAGGTGTGGGCTTGGGTAAGGTTCTCTTTCAAAGTGCCGGTGCAGACTCGATGGGCCGAATGGCCTCCTTCTGCACTGTAAATTCTATGACCAGGTTTCTTCCGACATTGTGCGAGTGGTGCGTTCAAAATGGTTGCCTGCACAGGGGCCACATTTTATGCTCAGCTGCATACCAGTGCGCTCAAAATGGCCAGCCACATCAAGACCACGTTTCTTACTGAACTGCGTCACAGCATTTACGGCGCCAGAATCACTTCCCGGACTGGCACCAACACTTACTGAAGGCCATGATCCGCTGTGCAGAGAGCTGACTTGCCTGGTACATTCTGATGGTGATATCCAGCGTGATGTTGTCTTCCCTGAACAATCATTTTTGTAGTGCAATATCCGAGATCCCATAAACAATTTGGTCCCCGATCATTGAGGATTGCAACTGTCCAAAATTGCACGACTGGGCCTTCAGTTGCAGATCCGTCGCAAAGTTGTCGAAGGATCCCTTGTAGGTCTTGGCACGGGAATGGAACACGTGTCGTTCAAAAGTCTCATTTTTCCTCGGAGAGCACTGGCGATCAAAACATTGAATCACCTCCTCGCAGCTCTGTTCTTTGTTCTCAAACCTGAACAAATTGTGCAGTTCAAGCGCTTGAGAAACTGCTGTCATTAACAGCAGCGCAACGCTCCTTTCATCAGGCAGTGCCTGTAGGCCGTGGACCAAAAGAAAGAGTTCAAACTGCTGTCTAAAACTGCGCTAGTTTGAGTTCAGATTGCCTGAGACTTGAAGCCAGCGGGGTACCTTCAAACCATCCATCTTGCACTTTACCGTCTTGCGTTGTATGGAGTCACAAATCCTTAGATTACAAGGTTGGTAGAGCAGTTTTTCGTTTAGTTTCTTCTGTTCCGCCGCGGGTTTGTCTTTTCGTGGTTGCCTCTAATTCTTCAGTACCATGTTGTCTTCTATGGCTGTAATAAGTACTTATTCTTGATACTGTTGGCAATTTAATGGAATACTATCCCGCGAGCGACACCAATAATGTTGTTCTTTAGAGTCGGTAGTATGATACTGTGGCTCTTTTTCTGATATGATGTTATGTCCCAACAGCATCACCAATACTGTGGGTATTTTTGTTTCTCTTACTGAACCACAAGGCTTTCCCGTATATCGGTCAAATGACCAGACAACCAGTTAGTTAGTTCAAGTTCAAAGATGCTTTATTTACACACAAGGGTTACTTTGACATGCAAGCACAATATACTACAAGTTAAACTACACCTAGAAACTACAATAACCTATACTTAACTTCAGGCGACCGGCACTGTGCAAGTGGATAAGGCCTTTATCTTGATCTCACGTGGCTGGTTTGAAGAAGTGGCTCTGTCTCTGCTGGGCTCATCCATCAGGTAGCAATCGTTGGTCTTGAACTTGGCTGTCTGGTCATTATGCTGCAGCTTGGCTGGCACAGGCCGGGTCCAAAAGAGGCTGGCACAGGCCGGATCCAAAAGAGACTGAACACATGGCTGTGTCCCTTTTTATCCTTCTGAGTTTCACGCTCTTTGGGGCGGTCCTTAATCTTGGACGCAATAGTTCGATAGGGCTCTGATCACTGCCTTCGATTTCGGGCAATAAAAGGGCGGGTGCCTTGGTGGCTAGGCGGGTCCTTAGCAGTCATTGACCTTGGCAGTTGGGCTCTCTGAGTAAAGGGAGTGGCGATGATCAGTCTGTAGCTGTACCAGTTTCTTGAGTACAGTCCTATTGTTCTGGGGAAATGGGCCATTAGAATGCAAACGAGTGGGGGTTTTGATCAGGTCTAGCTACCTGCGTTTCAGATACACACAAGCTCTGTGTGGTAAACCACTGTTGCACCTTTGTTAGGTGATGTATGGTAGGACCTGTACTACAGGTTCGTTGGTAGTTCCTGCCTGCTGGCTCCGCCCAGTAGGCGGAGTATAAATATGTGTCCTCTATGCTGCACCCATTTCGCCAGCTGCTGTGGGAGGCCACACATCTTAGAGCAATAAAGCCTCAGTTGTACCCAACTCAAGTTGTTGTGCAATTGATCGTGCATCAAATCCGTCTGAGTCCTGGGTTGGCCATAATTCCCATGGTCCTTTGCAGGTGGCCATCTCAGATGGCTACAATACGCAGAATGGTAACCATGCAACTCTATGTACAAACAATCATGTCCACGTAACTGTGAAGCTAAGGAGAGTTGTGACAGTCCCGTTGTCCGTCCTACTCCTAAATGCCCCTGTCTCGTCCATCCCCCGGTATATATATGTCTCTATGGATGTCTGGTTCCACCTACAGACGGGAAGTCAGAACTGTCACTACATGTATTGATCAGTGGCTATGTACACTGGTACTGTTATATACAAATATATACATTCGTGTAACTATGTACAATTAAACATAGATGTGCCTATGCGCATATCACCCCATCGACCATTTAGGACTGAGATGAGGAGAAATTTCTTCACCCCGAGCGGTGAGCCTGTGAAATTCTTTACCACAGAAAGCAGTCAAGGCCAAAATATTGTAGGTTTACAAGAAGGAGGTAGATATGCACAAGGTGGGTCCTCGGCACAAGATGGCGCTGGAGCGTGGCGACTCTCTGCGAGCTCTCCCTAATAGATCCTCTTTTTATTTATCTTACAATCGTTCTAATCTTTTACAGTGTGTATCTTGTGTTTCTTTTATTTCCTTTTCTTTTCATGTATTTAATGATCTGTTGAGCTGCTCGCAGAAAAATACGTTTCACTGTACCTTGGTACACGTGACAATAAACAAATCAAATCCGATATAGCTGTTTGGGCAAAATGGATCAAAGGCTATGGGGGGAAAGCAGGAGCAGGTTATTGAGTTGGATGATAGGCCATAATTGTAATGAATGATGGAGCAGCTTTGGAGAGCCGAATGGCCTCCTTCTGCTCCTATCTTCTATGTTGCTAAGGAAGAGAAGAGGGAAAACCAAGAGTGAAGAAAAAGGAAATGAAGGATCGGGAAGTGCAGAATCAGAGGTGGGGAGGGTGAGGGGTGGCAAATTACAAAAAGGAAACCAAAGGTGGGGACAAAGCCAGTTACTAATGGAACTCACTGAAGTTACTTAGATTCCTAATAACAATTTAGTAATGATCAGGTTAACTTCATAACCACAAATAAAAACAATAATGCACTGTATTTAGTTGTACCTCTGATATCTTACTGTAACTAATAGTAGTTCTATAATCCATTGATATTCATTCTGAAACCACAGATGGATCCACTAGATTTACTAAGAGGTTATATGAGCGGCTCGGTAGCACAGTGGTTAGCACTGTTCCTTCACAGCGCCAGGGCCCCAGGTTCGATTCCCGGCTTGGGTCACTGTCTGTGCGGAATCTGTACATTCTCCCCGTGACTACATGAGTTTCCTCCGGGTGCTCCGGTTTCCTCCCATAAGTCCCAAATGACGTGCTTGTTAGGTAATTTGGAAATTCTGAATTCTCCCTCAGTGTACCCAAACAGGTGCCGGAATGTGGCGACTAGGGGCTTTTCATAGTAACTTCATTGCAGTGTTAATTTTCCAATTAAAGGGCAATGTAGCGTGGCCAATTCACCTGCCCTGCACATCTTTGCATTGTGTGGATGAAACCTACGCAGACAAGGGCAGCACGGTAGCACAAGTGGATAGCACTGTGGCTTCACAGCGCCAGGGTCCCAGGTTCAATTCCCCGCTGGGTCACTGTCTGTGCGGAGTTTGCACGTTCTCCCCGTGTCCGCGTGGGTTTCCTCCGGGTGCTCCGGTTTCCTCCCACAGTCCAAAGACGTGCAGGTTAGGTGGATTGGCCATGCTAAATTACCCGTAGTGTCCATAAGGGTTGGGAGGGGTTATTGGGTTGCGGGGATAAGGTGGAAGTGAGGGATTAATGTGGGTCGGTGCAGACTCGATGGGCCGAATGGCCTCCTTCTGCACTGTATGTTCTATGTAATCTATGTAAGGGGAGAATGTGCAAAGGCCACACAAACAGTGATCCGGGGCCGGGATCGAACCCGGATCCTCAGCGACGTGAAGCCTTCACTGCATTTTTACCATATGTTTATTTGTGATGTTAGAAATGTCCAACCCTAAATGTGAAAGATTTAGCTAGATCATTTCTTTATTTTTCTCTCTCTCAACAGCCGAACTTGGGAAAATATGTCAACTGCAGGCGAAAGAGAGTAAGAGAAGAACTTTTCCCACTATGTGTGCAGTAGATCTTTCCAATCATCATTCACATTACCGAATCCAAAGACATGCAACAAAGATTTTCATTTTCTCTGTCAACAGAAAAGAAAAGAGAGCTTGAAGAGCAGAGGATGCGCATCACTATCGCGCATTGTAAGTCATAGAACAAGACTAAAGTCAAGATAGGACTTCAAAATGCTGCACCAACGAGCGATAGGATATGGATTTGATTCATGGGATGTAGGTGTCACTGGGAAGGCGTGCATTTTTTGTCCCATCCCTAATTGCCCTTGCTCGGCCAGTTTAGAAAGCAATTAAAAGTCAACATTCATAGGGGTGAGATACAGACCACCAAACTACAGTGGTAATGTTGGGAATAGCATTAGACAGGAAATCAGTGATGCATGTGAACAAAGGAACATCTGTGATTATGGGTGACTTTAATTTGCATATAGATTGGGTGACTTAAATTAGTCACAGTATAATAGAGGAGAATTTCAAGAGTGTTACAAAGAACAATCCAGTACAGGAACAGGCCCTTTGACCCTCCAAGCCTGCGCCGATCACGTGTCCTAATCAGACAAAACCGCCTGCATCCTTCTATACAGGGCAGCACAAGTGGATAGAACAGTGGCTTCACAGCGCCAGGGTCCCGGGTTCGATTCACCGCTGGGTTACTGTCTGTGCCGAGTTTACACTTTCTCCCCGTGCCTGCGTGGGTTTCCTTCGGGTGCTCCGGTTTCCTCCCACAGTCCAAAGATGGCAGGTTAGGTGGATTGGCCATGATAAATTGCCCTTAGTGACCAAAAAGGTTAGGAGGGGTTATTGGGTTACGGGGATAGGGTGGAAGTGAGGGCTTAAATGAATCGGTGCAGACTTGATGGGCCGAATACATTTGGAGTATTGTGTACAGTTCTGGTCACCTCATTATAGGAAGGATGTGGAAGCATTGGAAGGGGTGCAAAGGAGATTTACCAGGATGCTGCCTGGATTGGAGGGTAGGTCTTATGAGGAAAGGTTGAGGGAGCTAGGGCTTTTCTCATTGGAGCGAAGGAGGATGAGAGGCGACGTAATAGAGGTTTATAAGATGGTGAAGGGGCTAGTTGGAGTGGATGTTCAGAGACTATTTCCTCGGGTGGATGTAGCTGTTACAAGGGGGCATAACTATAAGGTTCAGGGTGGGAGATATAGGAGGGATGTCCGAGGTAGGTTCTTTACTCAGAGAGTGATTAGGGTGTGGAATGGACTGCCTGCTGTGATAGTGGAGTCGGACACTTTAGGAACTTTCAAGCGGTTATTGGATAGGCATTTGGAGCACACCAGAATGACAGGGAGTGGGATAGCTTGATCTTAGTTTCGGCCAAAGCTCGGCACAACATCGAGGGCCGAAGGGCCTGTTCTGTGCTGTACTGATCTAAGTTCTAAGTTCTAAGAATGGCCTACTTCTGCACTGTATGTTCTATGTTCACTTACACCTCATATGTTCATTGTCTATCTGGATAAGCCTTAAAGGTCAATAACGTATCTGCCTTAATCACCTCACTTGGCAGTGCATTCCAGGCCCCCACCACCCTCTGTGTAAAAACTTCCCCCGCACACCTCCACTGAACCTTTCACCCCTCACCTTGAACTTGTGCCCCTTTGTAATTGTCATTTCCACCCTGGGAAAAAGCCTCCAACTGTTCACCCTATCTATATCCCTCATAATTTTACAAACTTCTATCAGGTCACCCCTCAGCCTCCATCTCTCTTGGGAGATCAATCCCAGTTTATTCAATCTCTCCTCATAGCTAATACCCTCTGTTATGTTCTTTGTATTGTTCTCCAAGATAGCCAAAATTGTGGTATTGACAAAGAACATATAGCTTTGGGGTGGTTTAGCACACTGGCTTTTAAAGTCAGACCAAGACAGGCCAGCAGCACAGTTCAATTCCCGTACAAGCCTCCCCGACCAGGTGCCAGAATGTGGCGACTAGGGGCTTGTCACAGTAACTTTGTTTGAATTCTACTTGTGACAACAAGCGATTTTCATTTCATTTCATTTTCATGTTTAAATCAAAACTAATTTATTTTACACTGCTTAACTTGGTTCACACACTCTACTGAGTAACCGTCAACATAATAGTATTGAATCTATAATGCAGTAATTAATAACCTCTCTAATATATAACCTACAGTCTAACTCAACTTCACACTATCCTTCTATATCAACTTCTCCAACAGCTTCTCCCAGACTGCCTAGAGACGCAGCCTTTTATAAGACTACTCAGTGATGTCACCTAGTGTTGATACACATAAACATCATCTTGTTAATCCTTTACCTGAGATTATACATATCATTACGCCCTCCATACCAGGCAACACTGGTGAACCTTTTCTCTCCAAAGCCTCCACACCCTTCTGGTAGTGCAGTGACCAGAATTCCAAATGTGGCCGAATCAACGTTCTATGTAACTGTAGCATAATTTGCAAACTTTTATACTCGATGCCTCATCCCTGACCCCGTGTGATTTAATCTTTTGCACCAGCGTGCCATGAGGGACCTTGTCAAAGACTTTACTAAAGTCTACATAGCCAACATCCACAGCCCTCTCCTCATCAATCGTTTTTGTCACACCCTCAAAAAACTCATTAGTGAGACTTGACCTCCTTTGTACAAAACCATGCTGCTTGTCGCTAATAAGACCATTCACTTCCAAATGTGCATAGATCCTGGGCTGGATTCTCCATCCCACCACGCCAGATTTCTGGTGCAGTACGCCGGCGGTATGCTCTGTTTTGCAGGCTGGTCAAAGGGGTTTCCCATTGCTGGGCAGCCCAACGCCATTGGGAATCCCCCGGGCATCCCGACGGCAGAGAATCCAGCCCCATATCTCTGAGAATTTTTTACAACAATTTCATTATCACTAACGTCAAGCCTATAATTACCTGGGTTGCTACACTTAAATAACGGGACAACATTGGCTATCCTCCAATCCTCTGGGACCTGTTTTTGAAAACTCACTACTATTCTTAGAAGTCCCCTTATACCAAAAAGGGCCGACATTCTAAATGGTGATCAGGGATTCTCACTCCCCGACTCCGATGCAAGCTTCAGTGGGTGCTATTCAGGTCAAACTATATTTTCAAGTTATCCCCCGGTATAACCCATACCTTCACCGAAGATTTCATCTACTTACCACTTAGTAGCATCGATCCTGGGTCCCGCATTGCTAAGTAAGTAAAGTAGACTAATGACCACTGTTTCAGGTTAAAACTTTTAAGTCATTTTATTATTATATATTTTTTTCTCTTTTTCTAAAAGATGCAGTCACTGTCTTTACAGAAAAGTAAAAAGATCTTGCTTCTGGATCCTTCTGGTTGGTTGAAGGGATCTTCAGGCCCAACTTGACAATCAATCTTCTTTAAAGTCTGGTCTTCTTTAGATGTATTCGCTGATGAGCTCGGTTGCTGTGTCCTACCTTTCCCATGTACAGAGCTGTGAGAGCTATCTCTGAGCTTACTCTGCCTACTTTTTAAATTCTAGTCTTCCTTAGATGTCCTTAGCTAGTTTAGCTTGGCTGCTCTGCCCTGTCTCTTTAGAACATAGAACATAGAACAATACAGCGCAGTACAGGCCCTTCGGCCCACGATGTTGCACCGAAACAAAAGCCATCTAACCTACACTATGCCATTATCATCCATATGTTTATCCAATAAACTTTTAAATGCCCTCAATGTTGGCGAGTTCACTAATGTAGCAGGTAGGGCATTCCACGGCCTCACTACTCTTTGCGTAAAGAACCTACCTCTGACCTCTGTCCTATATCTATTACCCCTCAGTTTAAAGTTATGTCCCCTCGTGCCAGCCATATCCATCCGCGGGAGAAGGCTCTCACTGTCCACCCTATCCAACCCCCTGATCATTTTGTATGCCTCTATTAAGTCTCCTCTTAACCTTCTTCTCTCCAACGAAAACAACCTCAAGTCCAATCAGCCTTTCCTCATAAGAATTTCCCTCCATACCAGGCAACATCCTGGTAAATCTCCTCTGCACCCGCTCCAAAGCCTCCACGTCCTTCCTATAATGCGGTGACCAGAACTGTACGCAATACTCCAAATGCGGCCGTACCAGAGTTCTGTACAGCTGCAACATGACCTCCCGATTCCGGAACTCAATCCCTCTACCAATAAAGGCCAACACTCCATAGGCCTTCTTCACAACCCTATCAACCTGGGTGGCAACTTTCAGGGATCTATGTACATGGACACCTAGATCCCTCTGCTCATCCACAATTTCAAGAACTTTACCATTAGCAAAATATTCCGCATTCCTGTTATTTCTTCCAAAGTGAATCACCTCACACTTCTCTACATTAAACTCCATTTGCCACCTCTCAGCCCAGCTCTGCATCTTATCTATATCCCTCTGTAACCTGCTACATCCTTCCACACTATCAACAACACCACCGACTTTAGTATCGTCTGCAAATTTACTCACCCACGCTTCTGCGCCTTCCTCTAGGTCATTGATAAAAATGACAAACAGCAACGGCCCCAGAACAGATCCTTGTGGTACTCCACTTGTGACTGTACTCCATTCTGAACATTTTCCATCAACCACCACCCTCTGTCTTCTTTCAGCTAGCCAATTTCTGACCCACATCTCTAAATCACCCTCAATCCCCAGCCTCTGTATTTTTTGCAATAGCCTACCGTGGGAAACCTTATCAAACGCTTTGCTGAAATCCATATACACCACATCAACTGCTCTACCCTCGTCTACCTGTTCAGTCACCTTCTCAAAGAACTCAATAAGGTTTGTGAGGCATGACCTACCCTTCACAAAGCCATGCTGACTATCCCTGATCATATTATTCCTATCTAGATGATTATAAATCTTGTCTCTTATAATCCCCTCCAAGACTTTACCCACTACAGACGTGAGGCTCACCGGTCTATAGTTGCCGGGGTTGTCTCTGCTCCCCTTTTTGAACAAAGGGACCACATTTGCTGTCCTCCAGTCCTCTGGCACTATTCCTGTAGCCAATGATGACATAAAAATCAAAGCCAAAGGTCCAGCAATCTCTTCCCTGGCCTCCCAGAGAATCCTAGGATAAATCCCATCAGGTCCCGGGGACTTATCTATTTTCAGCCTGTCCAGAATTGCCAACACCTCTTCCCTACGTACCTCAATGCCATCTATTCTATTAGCCTGGGGCTCAGCATTCTCCTCCACAACATTATCTTTTTCCTGAGTGAATACTGACGAAAAATATTCATTTAGTATCTCGCCTATCTCTTCAGACTCCACACACTATTTCCCATCCCTGTCCTTGACTGGTCCTACTCTTTCCCTAGTCATTCGCTTATTCCTGACATACCTATAGAAAGCTTTTGGGTTTTCCTTGATCCTTCCTGCCAAATACTTCTCATGTCCCCTCCTTGCTCGTCTTAGCTCTCTCTTTAGATCCTTCCTCGCTACCTTGTAACTATCCATCGCCCCAACCAAAACTTCACACTTCATCTTCACATAGGCCTCCTTCTTCCTCTTAACAAGAGATTCCACTTCCTTGGTAAACCACGGTTCCATCGCTCGACGCCCTCCTCCCTGTCTGACCGGTACATACTTATCAAGAACACGCAGTAGCTGATCCTTGAACAAGCCCCACTTATCCAGTGTGCCCAACACTTGCAGCCTACTTCTCCACCTTATCCCCCCCAAGTCACGTCTAATGGCATCATAATTGCCCTTCCCCCAGCTATAGCTCTTGCCCTGCGGTGTATACTTATCCCTTTCCATCATTAACGTAAACGTCATCGAATTGTGGTCACTGTCCCCAAAGTGCTCTCCTACCTGCAAATCTAACACCTGACCTGGTTCATTACCCAAAACCAAATCCAACGTGGCCTCGCCTCTTGTTGGCCTGTCAACATATTGTTTCAGGAAACCCTCCTGCACACACTGTACAAAAACCGACCCATCTATTGTACTCGAACTATATCTTTTCCAGTCAATATTTGGAAAGTTAAAGTCTCCCATAATAACTACCCTGTTACTTTCGCTCATATCCAGAATCATCTTCGCCATCCTTTCCTCTACATCCCTAGAACTATAGGAGGCCTATAAAAAACTCCCAACAGGGTGACCTCTCCTTTCCTGTTTCTAACTTCAGCCCATACTACCTCGGAAGAAGAGTCCCCATCTAGCATCCTCTCCGCCACCGTAATACTGCTCTTGACTAGCAGCGCCACACCTCCCCCTCTTTTGCCTCCTTCTCTGAGCTTACTAAAACACCTAAACCCCGGAACCTGCAACATCCATTCCTGTCCCTGCTCTATCCATGTCTCCGAAATGGCCACAACATCGAAGTCCCAGGTACCAACCCATGCTGCCAGTTCCCCTACCTTGTTTCGTATACTCCTGGCATTGAAGTAGACACACTTCAAACCACCTACCTGAACACTGGCCCCCTCCTGCGACGTCAAATCTGTGCTCCTGACCTCTATACTCTCATTCTCCCTTACCCTAAAACTACAATCCAGGTTCCCATGCCCCTGCTGCATTAGTTTAAACCCCCCCAAAGAGCACAACAAATCTCCCCCCCAGGATATTTGTGCCCCTCAGGTTCAGATGTAGACCATCCTGCCTGTAGAGGTCCCACCTTCCCCAGAAAGAGCCCCAGTTATCCAGACATCTGAATCCCTCCCGCCTGCACCATCCCTATAGCCACGTGTTTAAATGCTCTCTCTCCCTATTCCTCATCTCACTATCACGTGGCACGGGCAACAACCCAGAGATAACAACTCTGTTTGTTCTAGTTCTGAGCTTCCATCCTAGCTCCCTGAAAGCCTGCCTGACATCCTTGTCCCCTTTCCTACCTATGTCGTTAGTGCCAATGTAGACCACGACTTGGGGCTGCTCCCCCGCCCCCCTAAGGACCCGGAAAACACGATCCGAGACATCACGTACCCTTGCACCTGGGAGGCAACATACCAAACGTGAGTCTCTCACGCTCCCACAAAATCTCCTATCTGTGCCCCTGACTATAGAGTCCCCAATTACTAATGCTCTGCTCCTCTCCCCCTTCCCTTCTGAGCAACAGGGACAGACTCCGTGCCAGGGGCCCGTACCCCATGGCTTACCCCTGGTAAGTCCCCCCCCCCACAAGTATTCAAAGCGGTATACTTGTTTCTCAGGGGAACGACCGCAGGGGATCCCTGCACTGACTGCTTTTTCCCAGTCCCTCTTACAGTTACCCACCTATCTCCAATCTTTGGTGTAACTAATTCCCTGAAGCTGCTATCTATGACCCCTTCTGCCTCCCGAATGATCCGAAGTTCTTCCAACTCCAGCTCCAGTTCCCTAACTCGGTCTTAGAGGAGCTGGAGATGGCAGCACTTCCTGCAGGTAAAATCAGCAGGGACACTAATTGCATCCCTCACCTCAAACATCCTGCAGGAGGAACATTGCACTCCCTTCCCTGCCATTCCTTTAACTTTCTACCAAGATCTGGCTAACAACTAAATTAAATTTTTATAAAAAATAATAATAATATAATAAAATATGGTACTTACCTCAGACCAATGGGTTTCCTCTCCACCAGAATTTATTGGTGAGGGTCTTCCCAGACATCCGTGGGTCGACTTTCTGTTCCCGCCTAAAACACTAATTTAAAAAAAAGAAAAATTCTCAGCTCCTGCTGAAATTGACTAACCAGCCAGCTCCACTCCCGCCGAAATCGACTGGCCTGCCCCTGCAAAGACAAGTGCTTTTAAAGGTTGACTTACCTCCCAGCAGCCACTTCCGCAATGCTCCCACTGAAACTGACTCACCAGCTGTTCTCCCGCCAAAACTTCCCATGACCGAGCTGACTGTAATCTGTCTCTGCTTCTCCACTCTCTCTCTCTCTCTCTCTCTGAGTTCTGGTTCTCGTTCTGGTTCTTCCTGTCCTGGTCTCTTGGTTTATATTCGCTTTCTAACAATTAAGTTTTTATGGCGTTATTGTAAAGTAACTCTTATTTTCTTTGATTGTAAAAAGTATCTTTGATCTAAACCTTTTGATCCAACTAAGCATTCATTTTGACATGACTTCATCTCATAGATCTGATTACATTGTGTCCTTTGTGATGTTCAAAATGCTTTGACTCCAAGAGGTGTTACTATTAATTCCTGTCATTTCTATAGTTTTCGTTTCCAATTGTGTCCTCAGCTCATAATTTTGACTTTGATTTTGGCTTTGAATTATGTTTCTCATAGACTGATAGTCTCCAGTTTTCTTTAATTTACCTGGTATTAGCAAATTTTCACACCTAGAATTATCACCAAATTCAACTGAACCTCATCCATTCTTTTACAGATCCTTACTAAGATAGTTACTTTCAATGAAGGTGTGAGCCATTGTCTTTGGCTTCACTGGTTTAGCTCACTGGGCTAAATCGCTGACTTTGAAAGCAGACCAAGGCAGGCCAGCAGCATGGTTCAATTCCCGTACCAGCCTCCCCGAACAGGCGCCGGAATGTGGCGACTAGGGGCTTTTCACAGTAACTTCATTGAAGCCTACTCGTGACAATAAGCCATTTTCATTTCATTTCATTTCAAATCCTGTTTGTCTTGTTTGCTAAACCTGCTTGACCAAGGATATCTGCATTTTACAATCCTTCCCTGGCAGCTGCTGTTAACCCTTTGTGGGATCTTTCCCTGTATTCTCTCATGTTTCTCTCAGACCAGATATTGCCAGACTTCCATGTTTCAAATGTCACATCATTCCATATTTTCAATAACAGACCTCACCTGTGGCCAAATGTGGATTTACCCTCAAACAGCCTCTCCCATACAACTTCCAAATCCTGCCTAATCTGAAGGATAGGCAAGGGAATCTATGTGCGGAGCCAGAGGAAATGGGCGAGGTACTAAATGAATACTTTGCATCAGTATTCACCAAAGAGAAGGAATTGGTAGATGTTGAGTCTGGAGAAGGGGGTGTAGATAGCCTGGGTCACATTGTGATCCAAAAAGACGAGGTGTTGGGTGTCTTAAAAAATATTAAGGTAGATAAGTCCCCAGGGCCTGATGGGATCTACCCCAGAATACTGAAGGAGGCTGGAGAGGAAATTGCTGAGGCCTTGACAGAAATCTTTGGATCCTCGCTGTCTTCAGGGGATGTCCCGGAGGACTGGAGAATAGCCAATGTTGTTCCTCTGTTTAAGAAGGGTAGCAAGGATAATCCCGGGAACTACAGGCCGGTGAGCCTTACTTCAGTGGTAGGGAAATTACTGGAGAGAATTCTTCGAGACAGGATCTACTCCCATTTGGAAGCAAATGGACGTATTAGTGAGAGGCAGCACGGTTTTGTGAAGGGCAGGTCGTGTCTCACTAACTAGATAGAGTTTTTCGAGGAGGTCACTAAGATGATTGATGCAGGTAGGGCAGTAGATGTTGTCTATATGGACTTCAGTAAGGCCTTTGACAAGGTCCCTCATGGTAGACTAGTACAAAAGGTGAAGTCACACGGGATCAGAGGTGAACTGGCAAGGTGGATACAGAACTGGCTAGGCCATAGAAGGCAGAGGGTAGCAATGGCGGGATGCTTTTCTAATTGGAGGGCTGTGACCAGTGGTGTTCCACAGGGATCAGTGTTGGGACCTTTGCTGTTTGTAGTATATATAAATGATTTGGAGGAAAATGTAACTGGTCTGATTAGTAAGTTTGCAGACGACACAAAGGTTGGTGGAATTGCGGATAGCGATGAGGACTGTCTGAGGATACAGCAGGATTTAGATTGTCTGGAGACTTGGGCGGAGAGATGGCAGATGGAGTTTAATCCGGACAAATGTGAGGTAATGCATTTTGGAAGGGCTAATGCAGGTAGGGAATATACAGTGAATGGTAGAACCCTCAAGAGTATTGAAAGTCAAAGAGATCTAGGAGTACAGGTCCACAGGTCATTGAAAGGGGCAACACAGGTGGAGAAGGTAGTCAAGAAGGCATACGGCATGCTTGCCTTCATTGGCCGGGGCATTGAGTATAAGAATTGGCAAGTCATGTTGCAGCTGTATAGAACCTTAGTTAGGCCACACTTGGAGTATAGTGTTCAATTCTGGTCGCCACACTACCAGAAGGATGTGGAGGCTTTAGAGAGGGTGCAGAAGAGATTTACCAGAATGTTGCCTGGTATGGAGGGCATAAGCTATGAGGAGCGATTGAATAAACTCGGTTTGTTCTCACTGGAACGAAGGAGGTTGAGGGGCGACCTGATAGAGGTCTACAAAATTATGAGGGGCATAGACAGAGTGGATAGTCAGAGGCTTTTCCCCAGGGTAGAGGGGTCAATTACTAGGGGGCATAGGTTTAAGGTGAGAGGGGCAAGGTTTAGAGTAGATGTACGAGGCAAGTTTTTTACGCAGAGGGTAGTGGGTGCCTGGAACTCGCTACCGGAGGAGGTAGTGGAAGCAGGGACGATAGGGACATTTAAGGGGCATCTTGACAAATATATGAATAGGATGGGAATAGAAGGATACGGCCCCAGGAAGTGTAGAAGATTGTAGTTTAGTCGGGCAGTATGGTCGGCACGGGCTTGGAGGGCCGAAGGGCCTGTTCCTGTGCTGTACATTTCTTTGTTCTTTGTTTGTTTGTAGTTAGCCTCCCCCCAATTTAACACCTTGACTCTCGGACAACACTCATCCTTTACCATAAGTACCTGAAAGCTTACGAAATTGTGGTCACTGTTTGCCACATGTTCGTTCCCCCACTGCAATTTTGATGAACCGACTGGGCTTGTTCCCTAGTACCAGGTCCAGTATAGCCCCTTCTCTAGTCGGACTATCCACATATTGTTCCAAAAAACCTTCCAGAACACACTTAACAAATTCCTCACCATCCGGATCCCGAGCCCGAAGGTATTTCCAGTCAATATGAGGAAAATTAAAGTCTCCCAAGAGAACAACCCTATTATTTCTACAACTATCCAGAATCTGCTTACATATCTGTTCTGCAACTTCCTGTGGGCTGTTGGGAGGCCTGTAGTACACCCCCATCATAGTGACTGCCCCCTTCCTGTTTTCGAGCTCTACCCACAGTGTCGTTGATTCTTCCAAATTGTCCTCCCTCTGTACAGCTGTAATATGTTCTCTAATCAGTGTTGCAACTCCCCCACCTCTTTTACCTTCCCCTCTGTCTCACCTAAAACACCCATATCCCGGAATATTTAGCTGCCAGTCCTGTCCATTTTTTGACCAAATCTCCGTCATCGCAACCACATCCAGTTCCGCGCATGAATCAATATACGGGATGATTCTCTGGACCAATATGTTGAGGAAGCAACAAGGGAACAGGACATCTTGGATTGTGTATTGTGCATTGAGAAAGGCTTAGCAATCTAGTTGTGAGAGAACACTTGGGGATGAGTGACCGTAATATGTTAGAATTCTTTATCAAGGTAAATAGTCAGGTAGTTGATTCTGAGACCAGGGTTCAATAAAGGTAACTACTATGATGGTATGCTGCAATGAGCTGGCAATGACGGACTGGGAAACATTACAGAAAGGAAGGACAGCGGACAGGCAATGGCAGGCATTCAAGGAACAAATTGGTGAACTCCAAAGGTTTATTCCTTTGGTGTAAAAGGGAATTGTGGCCAAACCGTTGCTTACAAGGGAAATTAGAGAGAATATTGGACTCAAAGAAGAGGCATACAAATTAGCTCGGAAAAAACAATACACCTGAGGATAGGGAACAATTTAAAATTCAACAAAGGCAGACAAAGGCACCTAGACGTCCTCAGGAAACTAAGGAAATTCGGCATGTCCACATTAACTCTTACCAACCTTTACAGAAGCACCACAGAAAGCATCCTATCTGGCTGTATCACAGTCTGGTATGGCAACTGCTCGGCCCAAGACCGCAAGAAACTTCAGAGTCATGAACACAGCCCAGTCCATCACATGAACCCCGTCTCCCATCCACTGACTCTGTCTACACCTCCCACTGCCTTGGTAAAGCGGGCAGCATAATTAAAGACCCCTCCCACCCGGCTTATTCACTCTTCCAACTTCTTCCATCGGGCAGGAGATTCAAAAGTCTGAGAACACGCACAAACAGACTCAAAAACAGCTTCTTCCCCGCTGTTAGCAGACTCATAAACGACCCTCTTATGGACTGACCTCATTAATACTACACCCAAAGAACAAAGAAATGTACAGCACAGGAACAGGCCCTTCGGCCCTCCAAGCCCGTGCCGACCATGCTGCCCGACTAAACTACAATCTTCTACACTTCCTGGGTCCGTATCCCTCTATTCCCATCCTATTCATGTATTTGTCAAGATGCCCCTTAAATGTCACTATCGTCCCTGCTTCCACCACCTCCTCCGGTAGCGAGTTCCAGGCACCCACTACCCTCTGTGTAAAAAACTTGCCTCGTACATCTACTCTAAACCTTGCCCCTCTCACCTTAAACCTATGCCCCCTAGTAATTGACCCCTCTACCCTGGGGAAAAGCCTCTGACTATCTCTGACCCCTGCATGATTCACCCGATGTCAATGTATTTACATTGTGTATCTTGTGTTGCCCTATTATGTATTTTCTTTTATTCCCTTTTCTTCCCATGTACTTAATGATCTGTTTGAGCTGCTCGCAGAAAAATACTTTTCACAGTACCTCAGTACACGTGACAATAAACAAATCCAATCCAAGGGATTGACTAAGAAGCGGAAAACACAATTTGAATGTAAACTATCAGGGAACATAAAAACTGACTGTAAATGTTTCTAGAGATATGCAAAGAGAAAAAGATTAATAAAAACGAATATAGGCCCCTTACAGTCAGAAACGGGGGAATTCATAACAGGGAACAAAGAAATGGCTGAGGAACTAAATTCATACTTTGCTCTGTCTTCACAAAAGAAGACATGACTAATTGGCAGCTCAGTAGCACAGTGGTTAGCACTGTTGCTTCACAGCTCCAGGGCCCCGGGTTCGATTCCCGGCCTAGGTGTGGAGTTTGCACGTTCTCCTCGTGTCAGCGTGGGTTTCCTTCGGGTGCTCCGGTTTCCTCCCACAAGTCCCGAAAGATGTGCTTGTTAGGGGAATTGGACATTCTGAATTCTCCCTCAGTGAACCCGAACAGGCGCCGGAATGTGGCGACTCGGGGATTCTCACAAGAATTTCATTGCAGTGTCAATGAAGCCTACTTGTGACAATAATAAAGACGATAATCATGTACTGGAAGTTCTGAGAAGCACAAGTTGAAGGAAATAAGTATTAGTAAAGAAATGGTTTTGGGGAAACTAATGGGATTCAAGGTGTACAAATCTCCAAGGCCTGATAATCTTCATCCCAGAGTAGTTAGGGAAGTGGACCCTAGAAATAGTAGATCCATTGGTGGTCATTTTCCAAAATTCTTTGGACTCTGGAATGGTTCGTACAGATTGGAGGGTAGGGAATGTAACTCCGCTATTCAAAAAGGGAGGTAGAGAGAAAACGGAACTATAGACAAGTGAGCCTAACGTCGGTAATAGGGAAGTTGCGGAAGTCAATTATCATGGATTTCATAGCACAGCATTTGGAAAGCAGTGGTGTAATCAGACAAAGTCTGCATGGATTTATGAAGGGAAAATCATGCTTGACAAATCTACCAGAATTCTTTGAAGATGTAACCAGTAGAGTTGACCAGGGTGAACAGGTGGATGTGGTTTATTTAGACGGGTAGAAGACTTTCGACTAGGTCTCACATAACAGATTACTATGTAAAGTTAAAGTGAATGGAATTACAGGTAGCCTCTTGAGATGATAGAAAGACGGTGAGCAGACAGGAAGCAAAAAGTTGGAATAAATGGGTCTTTTTCTGATTAGCAGGCAGTGACTAGTAGATGCCGCAGGACGCCAACTGTTCACAATATATATTAATGATTTGGACGGGGGAACCAAATGTACCATCTCCAAATTTTCAAATGATACAAAGTTGAGTGGGAGGCTGAGCTGTGAGGAGGATGCAAAGATGCTTCAGCAGGATTTGGACAGGCTGAGTGAGTGGGCACATGCATGGCAGATACAGTACAATGTAGATAAATGTGAGGTTATCTGCTTCGGTAGCAAAAATAGGAAGGTAGATTATTATTTGAATGGGAGTAAATTGAGGGAGGTGGATACTCAGCGAGGCCTTGGTGTCCTCGTGCATCTGTCACTGAAAGTAAGCGCGCAGATACAGCCGGCAGTAAGGAAGGCAATTGGTATGTTGGCCTTCGCAGCGAGAGGATTTGAGTATAGGAGTAGAGATGTTTTGCAAAGGTTTGCCAGACTGATTCCTGGGATGGCAGGACTGTCAGATGAGGAAAAACTAAGTTGGTTAGGATTATATTCATTGGAGTTTAGAAGAATGAGAGGGGACCTCATTGAAACTTACAAAATTCTAACAGGATTAGACAGGGTAGATTCAGAAAGAATGTTTACGATGATGGGGGCGTTCAGAACTATAGAATCATAGAATTCACAGTGCAGGCGGAGGCCATTCGGCCTATCGAGTCTGCACCAGCCCTTGGAGAGAGCTCCCTACTTAAGGCCCACACCTCCACCATATCCCCAGAACACAAAGATCCCACCTCACCTTTTTTTGGACACTGAGGGCAATTTATCATGGCCAATCCAGCTAACCAGCATATCTTTGGACTGTGGGAGGAAACCGGAGCACCCGGAGGAAACCAACGCAGACACGGGGCGAACGTGTAGACTCTGCACAGACAGTGACCCAAGCCAGGAATCGAACCTGGGACCTGGGGCAGTGAAGCAACAGTGCTAACCACTATGCTACCGTGGGGTCAGGGTTTGAGGATAAGGGGTAAGTCTTTTCGGACTGAGGCGTGGGGAAATTTCTTCACCCAGAGAGTGGGGAATCTGTGGAATTCACTACCACAGAAAGTAGTTGAGGCCAAAAGTTTTGTTATTGCAAGAAGAAATTAGATATAACTCTTGGGGCTAAAGGGGTCAAGGGATATGGGGGGAAGGTGCGTGCGGTATTGAACTTGATGCCATGATCAGAATGAATGGTGGAGCAGGCTTGAAGGGCTGAATGGCCTCCTCCTGCTTCTATTTTCTGTGTCTGTTGCTATGTAAAACCTCCCAATCTATTCTCCTTAGAGAAGAGAAGATTGAGAAGCAATTTAATTTAGGTGTTCAAAGTTAGGTATATTGTTTGGTTGGGGACTGGCTTAGCCGAGGTGACTGGACAGAGCAAGGTCAACAACACAGGTTCAATCCCCATACCAGCTGAGATTATTCATAAAGGCCTTGTCTTCTCAACCTTGTCTCTCACCTGAGGGGTGGTGATTCTCAGGTTCGATCACCACCAGTCAGCTCTCCCCATCAAAGCGAAAAGCAGACTGTGGAGACTTTACTTTTATTGGTTAGGTGGATTGGCCATGCTAAATTGTCCCTCAGTGTCCAGGGATGAGCAGGTTAGGTGGGGCTGCGTGGATAGGGTGGGGGAATGGTTCTAGGTAGGGTGCTCTTTCAGAGGGTCAGTGCAGACTCAATGAGCCGAATGGCCTCCTTCTGCACTGTAGGAATTCTATGATTCTATGGTTTTAAAGTCACGGGGAGTGACAGAATAGGTAGGGAAAAGCTGCTCTCAGAGGACACTGATTTAAGTCGATTGGCAAAAGATCTGAAGATGACAGCGAAGTGGGACGAGCTGAAGTACTCTTCTCGTCGAGATCTGACTTAGATGTTAACGGCCAAGTGAACTGCATTTGCACCGTAACTATTATGAATTTGTGCCCCCCCCCCAGAATGACATTCACTCTCAACATTAAATTCTTTCAAATATTTATTTTGTTTGATATCAACTTTCAGTAATTGATGTGCTGTTTCCACAAGTGTTAACTTTGTTTTCTGTTGTGTGTTAACAGCTGCAAGCAGACAAGCATGTAAGTATCATGGTAATCGGGTGACGTTTTGGTTCTGCATTTATCTTGAAAAAACCAGTAGCATTTTTAGATGGGTAAGATATTAATGGAATCTTTTTTGCTTTATCAACAGCAGAGGAAGGAGGACCATCAGACGAGCCAGTTCCTGCACGAAGACCGAGACGTAGGGCATAAATTCAATTAGGAACAACTACAGTTTTAAGCCAATGAAACCTTTCTCTTCACAGTAATGTTGAATGTTGGTCAAGAGTGACAGAATAGAACACATCCCGTGTATCCTTGCCTTCCTAGTCACAGGACTGGAGGACAACCGTGGCACCACATTATGGGATTGCCAATTTTCGGGGAGTCTTCAGATAATTAATCAGGACACCTCTACAAATGGTAGAGACAACTCAGAGTAGACATTAAAATGATAGTGCCCAGAATTTGTGTCCAGAAATTAAATTGTGAAACAGCAGGACTGAAGTTAAAGTGTGGAGTAGCAGGGCTGAAGATAAAGTGTGGAACAGCAGGACTGACGTTAAAGTGTGGAATAGCAGTGTTGTGTGATGCTGCTTCGGATAACACAGGCTGCTAAAGGATGCTCCAGACTCTGAAATGAATTCAACGTGTTTATTGAACTATTAACACAGTTCTCAAATGAGTTCGACTCTCTGCTAATCTAACTGTAGTAACTCAGTCTACCTGTACCAGCTTGCTCTAAGCCACGTGCTGGGGTGTGATGCTGCTGATCAACCTGTCTAACTCTCTAGATGTCTGTCTGTGGAAAGAGGCAGGGTGTGAGTGCCTCATCCCTTTTATAGTGTTTATGTCATGACCCCTTGTGGTGATGCCACCTCTGAGTGTCCTGACTACCCATTGGTTGTGTCCTATTCTGAGTGTTCATTGGTTGCATGTTGGCATATCATAACATCTCCCCTTTTTTTCCGATATATATACATGTGAATGTGTCTGTCTAATGTGACTGACTGAGGAATACAGAACACAACAGACAAAATAAATGCTCATAAGTCCAGTCTCTGAGGCTTGCATCTGATCCTTGTCGACCGCCGGAGTGGTGGTGGAGGAGATGACGGTGTCTTGACAGGCGTTTGCCTCTTGCAGGGCAGTTTTTTTAAAAATGGGCGGTGCCACAGTTCGCACACGACATGACGTCGGCGTCATGACGCCCAGTGCATCGTTGCGCATGCGCAGTGCGATTTTTGGCCGCTTCGTGTTCCCGATCGCATTGTGCATGCGTCAGGCCCCAGGAAGAGCATGTAAAATGGCCACTTTCGTCAATGTGAAGGTGCTGCATCCGGGAGATCGCCTAAACACTCTCCACCTCGTGGAAGGCTTGTTTTTCACTTTCTGCCGTTTTGTACTGTGAATAGCGATTTTTAGAGTGCTCATGCACAGTACACATTTCAATCGCGACTGGCAGGGTCATGTGCTTGATTTTCAACAATTGCTCTCGCAGAGGATCAGAGTGAACTCCAAAAACGATTTGGTCTCTGATCATGGAGTCAGTGATATCACTGAAGTTGCAGGATTGTGCTAGCAGTCGAAGGTTAGTTAGATAGGAGTTGAAGGATTCGTCTTTATCTTGCATCCTCTGCTGGAAGATGTAGCACTCAAAGATTTTGTTGGTGTCCACCTTGCAGTGGCTGTCGGATTTGTCCAGGATGGTTTGGCACTTTGTTTTGTCCTGCCCTTCGGAAAAGTGAAAGGAATTGAAGATCTCTATCGCATGGTCACCCTCAGTGGTGAGTAGAAGAGCTATCTTCCGAGCATTGGTCGCACCATTGAGGTCGGATGCTTCCACGAATCGTTGAAATTTCTGTTTGAATGATCGCCAGTTGGCACTAAGATTGCCGGTGGTCCTGAGCTGATGAGGAGTCTGAATCTTGTCCATTGTGCCTGTATTCAGTAGCTGGTGGTCACGGATCTTGCTCAGTTGAACTAAATAGATTGAACAGTCACTCCTGGTATCATGTTGTGTTATGATGCTTCGGATAAGAACTGGCTGCTACTTGATGCAGTCTTAACTAAAGGATGCTTCAGACTCTGAAATGAGTTCAACGTGTATATTGAACTATTAAAACAGTTCTCAAATGAGTTCGACTCTCTGCTAATCTAACTGTAGTAACTCAGTCTACCTGTACCAGCTTGCTCTAAACCACGTGCTGGGGTGTGATGCTGCTGATCAACCCTGTCTAACTCTCTAGATGTCTGTCTGTGGAAAGAGGCAGGGTGTGAGTGCCTCATCCCTTTTATAGTGTTTATGTCATGCCCCCTTGTGGTGATGCCACTGAGTGTCCTGACTGCCCATTGGTTGTGTCCTATTCTGAGTGTTCATTGAACATAGAACATAGAAAAATACAGCACAGAACAGGCCCTTCTGCCCACGATGTTGTGCCGAACCTTTGTCCTAGATTAATCATAGATTATCTGGCTCTTGGAAAGAGCACCCTACCCAAGGTCAACACCTCCACCCTATTCCCATAACCCAGTAACCCCACCCAACACTAAGGGCAATTTTGGACACTAAGGGCAATTTATCATGGCCAATCCACCTAACCTGCACATCTTTGGACTGTGGTAGGAAACTGGAGCACCCGGAGGAAACCCACGCACACACGGGGAGGATGTGCAGACTCCGCACAGACAGTGACCCAAGCCGGAATCGAACCTGGGACCCTGGAGCTGTGAAGCAATTATGCTATCCACAATGCTACTGTGCTGCCCTTAAGAACAAATTAATCCACACTATATCATTCTACCGTGATCCATGTACCTATCCAATAGCTGCTTGAAGGTCCCTAATGTTTCCGACTCAACTACCTCCACAGGCAGTGCCTTCCATGCCCCCACTACTCTCTGGGTAAAGAACCTACCTCTGATATCCCTCCTATATGCGTTTGATAAGGTTCCCCAGCGTTTGATAAGGTTCCCCACGGTAGGCTATTGCAAAAAATACGGAGGCTGGGGATTGAGGGTGATTTAGAGATGTGGATCAGAAATTGGCTAGCTGAAAGAAGACAGAGGGTGGTGGTTGATGGGAAATGTTCAGAATGGAGTACAGTCACAAGTGGAGTACCACAAGGATCTGTTCTGGGGCCGTTGCTGTTTGTCATTTTTATCAATGACCTAGAGGAAGGCGCAGAAGGGTGGGTGAGTAAATTTGCAGACGATACTAAAGTCGGTGGTGTTGTCGATAGTGTGGAAGGATGTAGCAGGTTACAGAGGGATATAGATAAGCTGCAGAGCTGGGCTGAGAGGTGGCAAATGGAGTTTAATGTAGAGAAGTGTGAGGTGATTCACTTTGGAAGGAATAACAGGAATGCGGAATATTTGGCTAATGGTAAAGTTCTTGAAAGTGTGGCTGAGCAGAGGGATCTAGGTGTCCATGTACATAGATCCCTGAAAGTTGCTACCCAGGTTGATAGGGTTGTGAAGAAGGCCTATGGAGTGTTGGCCTTTATTGGTAGAGGGATTGAGTTCCGGAGTCGGGAGGTCATGTTGCAGCTGTACAGAACTCTGGTCCGGCCGCATTTGGAGTATTGCGTACAGTTCTGGTCACCGCATTATAGGAAGGACGTGGAGGCTTTGGAGCGGGTGCAGAGGAGATTTACCAGGATGTTGCCTGGTATGGAGGGAAAATCTTATGAGGAAAGGCTGACGGACTTGAGGTTGTTTTCGTTGGAGAGAAGAAGGTTAAGAGGAGACTTAATAGAGGCATACAAAATGATCAGGGGGTTGGATAGGGTGGACAGTGAGAGCCTTCTCCCGCGGATGGATATGGCTGGCACGAGGGGACATAACTTTAAACTGAGGGGTAATAGATATAGGACAGAGGTCAGAGGTAGGTTCTTTACGCAAAGAGTAGTGAGGCCGTGGAAAGCCCTACCTGCTACAGTAGTGAACTCGCCAACATTGAGGGCATTTAAAAGTTTATTGGATAAACATATGGATGATAATGGCATAGTGTAGGTTAGATGGCTTTTGTTTCGGTGCAACATCGTGGGCCGAAGGGCCTGTACTGCGCTGTATTGTTCTATGTTCTATATATCTTCCACCATTCACCTTAAATTTATGTCCCCTTGTAATGGTTTATTCCACCCGGGGAAAACGTCTCTGACTGTCTACTCTATCTATTCCCCTAATCATCTTATAAACCTCTATCAAGTCGCCCCTCATCCTTCTCCGTTGTAATGAGAAAAGGCCTAGCACCCTCAACCTTTCCTCGTAAGACCTACTCTCCATTCCAGGCAACATCCTGGTAAATCCCCTTTGCACCTTTTCCAAAGCTTCCGCATCCTTCCTAAAATGAGGCGACCAGACCTGCACACAGTTCTCCAAATGTGGCCTTACCAAGCTTTTGTACAGCTGCATCATCACCTCACGGCTCTTAAATTCAATCCCTCTGTTAATGAACACTAGCACACCATAGGCCTTCTTCACAGCTCTATCCACTTGAGTGGCAACTTTCAAAGATGTATGAACATAGACCCCAAGATCTCTCTGCTCCTCCACATTGCCAAGAACCCTACCGTTAACCCTGTATTCCGCATTCATATTTGTCCTTCCAAAATGGACAATGTAATGACCTCCAATTGGCATTATTGGTTGGCCAATTGGAGTATGAGCTCCCTCAATGATAGCTCATTGAGGGGGCCCATATAAGCACCTGTGTAGGCTTTGTGAGGCAGTCTTAAGTTGACTGGAATGCTAGCAGCACTGTTTGGAGCTGCTTTTGTATATAAGTTATTGCAAATAAATACTGGTGTGGTGACGGAACCCCTGCCTCCTGTGGATCATTACAGTGGCGACGAGGTAAACAAAGACCCTTGTGGAGACCAGCTGCCGCACTCGGAGGGTAAGCCTTGCTCTTTCAAAAATGCCTCTTTTTGGGAAGTTGGATGCATTCGACCCGACTATTGAGGACTGGTCCCAGTATGTGGAGAGAATGTGTTACTTTTTCCAGGCCAATGAGATAATGGAGGACAGAAGGAAACGGGTTATACTGCTGTCGGCGTGCGGACCCTCAGCCTTCGCCATTATACGTAGTCTAACTTATCCCGATACGCCGGACACGATACCTTTCCAAGAATTAACGAAATTGATGGAAGAGCACTATGACCCAAAACCACCCCTCAGTTTGCGTAGGTACAGATTCTACACAACGAAGCGGGAAGACAGAGAGTCGGTCACAAATTTCTTGACCCGCCTGAGAAGGCTGGCGGAAAAATGTGATTTCGGCCCGACGCCAAATGAAATGCTTCGGGACCGGTTAGTGTGTGGCATAAATGACCTCCAAATACAGAAGCGCCTGTTGGCGGAAACGCAGCTAGACTGCAGGCGGGCATTACAGCTCGCACTGTCCCTAGAAAAGGCAGCAAGTGGGGCGCAGGAACTACAGGGCAGGCCAATGGAGGTAGATACCTGGGAGAGGGACTACCTCAATGGGTCCAGCTACCAGATAGCCGCCCTCAGGAAAAGCCTGAGGAACAGAGGGCCAAAGGAAAACCCCAGAACTGCCCCAAGTCTGCTAGGACTAACTGGAGACAGAGGGAACTACTGGCTGAGGCTCCCCCAACAGAGAAGGACCGTTTCTGGCACCAGACAGAGTGGGGTAACAGCGACAGAAACCCTAGAAGGAGGTGGCAAAAGAGGACTAGCAGGTGGGGATGCAGGGAAGTACACAACCTGGATGCCCCATCCTCCTCTGAAGGGGAACAGTTATATAATATTGCGACGAAGAAAGCAGAACCTATTAAGATTACCCCACGGGTGAACGGTCGGCCGACAATAATGGAACTAGACACGGGTGCGGCCGTATCAGTAATGGGAGTGGCAGCATTTAAAAAAATCAAAGATGGACTCCAGCCACTAACCCTAACAAAAACATCGACGAAACTTAAAACCTACACGGGGGAACCCCTGGAAGTTCTAGGCACGACGCATGTACCCGTGGAATATGACAAACAATTGCTCAGATTACCATTGACGATAGTAGAGGGCTCCGGACCGAACTTAATAGGATGGAACTGGCTGAAAGACCTAAACTTAGATTGGATGAAAATTTTCCAGAGTGGAAGCGGGCAGTTGAGTGGAGTACTCCAAAAATACCCGGAGGTCTTCCAAGAAGGGTTGGGGGAAATGAGAGGCGCCAAAGCAACTTTGCATGTGGACCCAGAAGCCCTTCCGAAATTTTGTAAGGCCAGGCCGGTACCTTTTGCATTAAGGAAGAAAGTGGATGTCGAAATAGAAAGGTTACGGCGCGACGGCATTATCAGACCAGTACAGTTCTCGGAATGGGCAGCGCCGGTGGTACCAATTTTGAAGCCAGGCGGCTCGATACGTCTCTGTGGAGATTTCAAACAGACGGTAAACAAATACGCACTGCTGGACAAATACCCGATCCCGAAAATAGACGACCTATATGCCAAATTGGCAGGTGGGCTTTTGTTCACAAAACTGGACATGAGCCACGCCTACCTGCAGTTAAAACTGGACAAGGACTCCCAGAAGTTCGCTACGATCAACACCCTGAAGGGACTTTTTCGTTATATTAGACTACCCTTCGGTGTGTCATCAGCCTGCGTTATATTCCAGCGTACGATGGAAAATATTCTGCAGGGACTACCGCAGGTGGCGATTTATTTGGACGATGTCTTAATCACGGATAGGACAAACAGGGAACACTTAAGGAACCTGGAGGAAGTGCTCCGGCGTTTCGCAAAGGCAGGCGTACGGCTGAAAAGAGAAAAATGTGTTTCTCTGACCCCACAAGTGACGTACCTTGGATATAAAGTAGAAGAGTCGGGCTTACAACCATTGGAAGACCGAGTAAGGGCAATAAAAGAAGCCCCAGCTCCCACCACTGTCCAGGAGCTACGATCATTTCTAGGATTGGTAACATATTATGGCAAATTTATTGAAAATAGGGCATCCATCCTAGAACCCCTCCACCAGCTACTAAAAAAGGGACAAGAATGGAAATGGTCCGCCCGCCAAAACCGAGCATTTAGGGACATTAAGGAACAGCTGTCATCCGAAAATGTCCTAGAGCATTATGACCCAAGGAAGGAGTTGGTGGTCACGTGTGACGCATCACCTTACGGGGTAGGAGCCGTCTTAGCCCATAGAGGAAGGAATGGGGAAGAACGGCCAATAGCCTATGCTTCCAGGACCTTGGCGATGGCTGAGAGAAAGTACGCCCAAATCGAGAAGGAAGGACTAGCGGTGATATTTGCAGTAAAAAAATTTCACCAGTATCTGTACGGGCGGAAATTCACCATAGTGACGGACCATAAGCCGTTATTAGGGTTATTAAAAGAAGATAAGTCAATACCCCCGATTGCATCGGCTAGAATCCAACGCTGGGCGTTGCTACTGGTGGCATACAGATACGTTCTGGAGCACAGACCAGGAACGCGAGTAGCTGTTGCTTTGAGCAGACTTCCCCTCCCAGACACCCTGCCGCTAATACCGAAAGTAGAGGAGACAGTAATGACTCTAAATTTTTTGGACACCCTACCAGTGGACGCACAACATATTCGGTTGTGGACGCAAACTGACCCAGTTTTAGCCAAGATGAAGCATTTACTGCTAACAGGGGAACTGGATAGACCAGTGGAGCCCCAGATGCACCCATACTGGAGCAGAAGGGACCAAATAACCGTAGAAGACGGTATCCTATTATGGGGAGTCCGGGTAATAGTCCCAGCTCAGGGCCGTCGGGCAATCTTAACCGAGTTACATCACCGACACCCAGGGGTGTCTAAAATGAAGATGCTAGCTCGAAGCTACGTTTGGTGGCAAGGATTGGACACAGACATAGCAGCCTTGGTACGTCGGTGCCAGGAGTGCCAACAGGGGCAAAGAGTGCCACCAGCTGCGCCATTGCACCCGTGGGAATGGCCAGGCAGACCGTGGACCCGCCTGCATATTGACCACGCTGGCCCTTTCATGGGCTCAATGTTTTTGGTGATAGTGGACGCCCACTCCAAATGGTTGGACATCCACCGGGTAAACGCTGCAAGCACAGCATCGACAATTGAAAAGCTCAGGGCCTCGTTTGCAACACATGGACTTCTGGAGGTATTGGTGTCGGACAACGGTACGACATTCACAAGTGGGGAATTTGGAAAATTCCTAAAGGGAAACGGAGTCCGCCACATCAAAACGGCCCCTTACCATCCAGCGTCCAACGGCCTGGTAGAGAGAGTGGTCCAGACACTAAAAGCGGGACTCAAGAAGCAGCCGGCAGCGTCAATGGACACAAAGCTCTCCCGCTGGCTGTTTGATTACAGGACCACACCGCATTCCACAACGGGCATACCGCCAGCTGAACTCTTAATGGGAAGGCGGCTGCGAATGAGGCTGAGTCTCCTTTTCCCAAATTTAATGGGGAAAGTTGAGAAACAACAGCAGGTCCAACGCAGGGGGCATGATAGTATTCGGCAGCAGAGACATTTCCAGGTGGGAGCACCGGTTTGGGTCAAGAATTATGGGAATGGACCAACGTGGGTCAAAGGCACGATAGAGTCCCAAACAGGGCCCATATCATATGAAGTTTCAACAGGAGGTAAGGTGCTGAAGAAACACCTAGACCAAATGAGGGCAGCGGAACCACACCTGGAGGCAGTCGAAGCAGGACCGCCTCAAGCTGGGATAGCTCAGACGGGAAAGATACCCACACCCCAGCCCCGAACAATTTCTCCAGACCCCGTCATCCAGTCGTCAGAGTCTGAGATGGACACGTTCGACGAGGCCGCCGTGACGCCTCTCCCCGAGGAGGAGGAAGTACAACTTCCAAGGACGTCGTCAAGGAAAAGACGGGCGCCTATAAGGTACACCCCACCCACGTCGGAGAACGACCTGGCGGACGACACAGAGGTAACAGGCCCGGACAGGAGGAGCAGGAAGAAGCTCAGAGGAATACCAGCTGGCAGGAATTCCTCGGACCTGGGGGGGGGGGGTGTAATGACCTTCAATTGGCATTATTGGTTGGCCAATTGGAGTATGAGCTCCTTCAATGATAGCTCATTGAGGGGGCTTATATAAGCACCTGTGTAGGCTTTGTTAGGCAGTCTTAAGTTGACTGGGATGCTAGCAGCACTGTTTGGAGCTGCTCCTGTATATAAGTTATTGCAAATAAATACTGGTGTGGTGACGGAACCCCTGCCTCCTGTGGATCATTACAGACAACCTCACACTTTTCAGGGTTTCAATGGGCCTAGGAGGTGAGTAAAAGGAGGGGAGGGGATCGACACGGGGTGGGGTTCCTTCGAGAGGGAGTGTAGGGGGGAATTCTGGGAGAGGGGATGGGTTTGATGTCAACAGTGGATAGGGACTGATCAGTCTCAGTGTATAGGGCCCAAAATTATGATGATGATGGATAAGCGGCGGGGGGTGATAAGCGGCGGGGGGGGGGGGGGGTGACCCCCCTGTTTTTATGCGGAACTTGAGGCCCAATGAAGTGCTTGCGCATTTGAAAGGTTTGAAAGCAGAGGTGGCGATGCTGCAGGAGACTCGACAGGTGACGTGAAGGATCAGGGAAGGCTTAGAAAGGGCTGGGTTAGCCAGGTGTTTCATTCGGCTTTTGATAGTAGGGTGCAGGGGGTTGCGGTTCTGGTGAATAAGAGTGAGGTTCCAAATGGAGAAAGTTGTGGCAGATGAGGGAGGTAGATACGTAATAGTGACAGGGGCATTGGAAAGGAGGTTGGTGGTGTTGGTTAGCGTGTATGCTCCCAACTGGGATGATGCAGGGTTTGTAAAGAAGGTGTGTGGGGCCATCCCCGACTTGGATTCACATGAATTGATAGTGGGAGGAGACTGGAATATGGTGCAGGAGCCAAAATTGGACAGGTCACGATCGCGATCGCTTACCCAGTCAGGCGGAGCAAAGGTGTTGGCTGGGCTAATGATGGAAATGGGACGAGTGGACCCTTGGAAGTTCTTGCACCCAGGGGAGCGGGGGTATTCTTCCTTCTCTTCAGTTCATAAGGCCTATTCCGCGGATAGATTTTGTGTGGTGGGATAGTTGCTGTTGGCTGGGGTCAAGGGGTCGGAATATTCGCAATTGGGATATTGGACTATGCGCCACACTGGGTTGATATGGTGTTGGAGAAGGGAATAGTGCAGAGTCGGGGGTAGAGATTGGATGTGGGGCTGTTGTGGGACTGAGGGTTTTGTGATACGATTGGAAAAGTGATTGAGGAACATGTGCGGTTTAATTGAACGGGAGATGCAGGAATTCCTGGATGGTTTGGAATACCTGAGGTTGGGGGAGGGGACAGGATCATATTGGAGGGGGCAATAGCGGAGCAGGCGTTGAAAGGTGTGATTGGGAGGATGCAGTCGGGGAAGGTAGCAGGGCCAGATGGGTTTCCGGTGGAATATTGCAAGAAATTCAAAGATAAGTTTGGCGCATGTTTGGTGGGGATGTTTGAGGAGGCGATAGGGAAGGGGGTGTTGCCACAGACTTTAGGGAAGGCATCGATCTCCCTGTTGCTCAAGAAGGATCCGACAGACTGTAGCTCGTATAGACCAATATCAATTTTGAATGTGGACGCAAAGGTGTTGACAAAGGTATTGGCGGGTAGGTTGCAGGAGTGCCTCCCGAAGGTGATAGGGGAAGATCAGACAGGGTTTGTGAAGGGGAGGCAGCTCTTTTTGAACATTAGGAAGGTATTGAACATGGTTATGGCGCCGGCGAAGGGGAGGGAGACAGAGGTGGGTGTGGAATTGGACGCCAAGAAGGCGTTTGACCGAGTAGAGTGGGGATATTTGATGGCAGTTCTGGAGCGGTTTGGGATCGGTCCACGATTTGTGGATTAGGTAAGGCTGCTGCATAAGGAGCCAAGGGCGAGGGTATTTTGCTCTATACCGTGGGACCAGGCAGGGATGTCCTATGTCCCCCCATTGTTTGCGCTTGCAATTGAGCCGTTGGCCATCCCGCTGAGGTGATCGGAGGTGTGGAACAGAATAGTGCGGAGGGTGGGGGGGATTGGTAGAGTATAGGGCATCGTTGTATGCAGATGATTTGCTGTTGTATGGATCGGAACCGAGTGTCGATGGGGGGCATATTGCAGCTGCTTCGAGTGTTTAGGTGTTTTTTGCAATATAAACTAAATTTAAACAAAAGTGAATATTTTGTGGTGTCTCGGCCAGGAGTGGGGATAGGGGTGGGGAGGGGGGCTACCATTCCGTAGGGCGGGGACTCACTTTAGATATCTGTGGGTGCAGTTGACACGGGATTGGGGGGGCTCCCTAGGTATAATGTTATTAGTCTGGTGAGGAGGGTGCAAGTGGACCTGACAAGGTGGGATGGTCTCCCTCTGTCGCTCGCAGATCTGGTACAGGCAATTAAAATGAACGTGTTGCCGCGATTCTTGTTTATATTTCAGTGCTGGCCGATCTTCCTGTCAAAAGCATTTTTCAAGGAGGCTGAAAAGATGATTTCCTCATTTATATGGGGGGAAGGTGGTTAGGATTAAGACGGTGTTGTTGCAGAGAGGGCGGCAGCCAGGGGGGTTGGGTCTTCCGAATTTACGATATTATTACTGGGTGGCGAATGCGGAGAAGTTGAGGAGCTGGGTTAGAGGGTGGAGGACTCCCAGTGGGTTAGAATGGAGAAGACTCTGTGTAGGGGGTCAGGACTTGGGTGTTGGAAACAACGCCACTCCCGACGATTCCGGGGAAATACTCAGGGAGTCCGGTAGTAGTAGCGACGTTGAAAATCTGGAGGCCGTTGCGCCAGCACTTTAGGCTGGGGGGGGGGTCAAGGGAAATACTGATTCGGGGGAATCACAGATTTGAACTAGGGAAGTGGGATGGGAGTTTTCGGAGATGGGAGGAGAAAGGAGTTGAGGCATTAAAGAATTTGTTTCTAGGGGGCCGGTTTGTGGGATTGAAGGAGCTGGGGGCAAAATATGGGTTGAGGCAAGGGGAAATGTTGACCTATATGCAGGTCTGAGATTTTGCTAAGAAGGAGATACAGAACTTTCTGGTGGCGCCAGCCTCCACATTGTTTGAGGAGTGCCAACGGCAGAGGGAATGGAGAAGGGGGTGGTGTTGGCAATTTATGGGGGGATTCTGGGAGAAGAGAAGGCACCGCTGGAGGGGATTAAGGCAAAATGGGAGGAAGGGTTGGGAGAGAGCATGGAGGAGGGGTTGTGGTGTGAGGTGCTCCGGAGGGTAAATGCCTCAACTTTGTGTGCGAGGTTGGGGCTGATATGGCTGGAGGTGGTGTATAGAGTGCACCTCACAAAGCCAAGGATGAGCCCATTCTTTGAGGGGGTAGAGGATGTTCGTGAACGTTGCGAGGGGGGGCCGCAAACCACGTTAATATGTTTTGGTCCAGTCCAAAGCTGCAGGTATTGGAGGGAGGTGTTCAGGGTCATTTCGAAGGTGGTATATGTAAGCCGGGTCCTCTGGAGGCCACATTCGGGGTATTGGATTGGCTGGGGTTGGAAGCGGGTGGGGAGGCAGATGTTTTAGCCTTCGCCTCGCTGATCGCCTGAAAGCGGATCTTGTTGGGGTGGTCAGTTCCTTCACCCTGTGCCTCGGCGTGGTGGGGAGATCTGTTGGAGTTTTTAACACTCGAGAAGGTGAAGTTTGAGTTAAGGGGAAGGATAGAAGGGTTCTACAATTCATGGGCTTTGTTCATTATGCACTTTCAAGAATTGGATGACATCGAACATTGGTGGTGGTGGTGGGGTTGTTGGACTGTGTATGTTGTTGGTGACTATGTATGGGGTGGGTGGTGGATTCCTGAATCCTTTTCTTTGATGTTTGTATTTAAAATGTTGAGGGTTGTTTGGGGGCTGGTGGGAGAGAGGAATTGTTGGTCAGGGGATTGACATTGTATTGGGTACCATTGATTGTTTGTTGGTGGGTATAAATTTGGATGAAAATGTGAAAAAGGCAGAGAATAAAAATATTTTTTTAAATATTGGAAAAGGCAAGAAAGGCGCTGGTCAGCTGTGGGGATTTGGGATGTGATCTGATAATTTCTGGGGGAAAAAAAAATCCAGATTTGCTCACATTTTCTGCTTTTCTTGTGATGCAGGCAACAATGGCAAGGCCACATTTAATAGGTTATCCCTTGTTGCCTCACAAATATATTGATGGAAAATGATACCAATGGCAAGAGGAGGTATCAGACATGCAACTCCCCATGTGGAAATAGTAAAAAGCTTTGAAATAACAACCAGCGAGTGTCAGGAAGCTTCATTATTGAATCGTTGCACTTGCAAAGACGGTGTAACCTAAAGTAAAGTCCCAGCTCTGCCTGGGATCGTTTGTTTGCATTGACTTGATTATTTGTTAATCTTTTTGCTTCCTTTCACAGGAAAAACAGTTTGTAAACATTATACAGATGAGCAAATGGCCAAATATTTTCGTCCAACTAAGGCTCGTCGACCTATACCTCCACCGCCACGATCGCCAGTGAAAAAAAGTAAGCTTGGAAAGACTTGAAAGAAATTGTTCTGACTTATTTGATCATTGCTGTTGTGTCCCTCACACAACCTGCTAATGTGAGGCTGTTGACTGCCCCCCCCCCCCCCCTTGATAAATAGATTGGAGGGGTGCTAACTTGAACTGGCAACCCCCACAGAGTGGATGGAGAAGGAATTTGGCAGGAGGTGCTAAAATCGTTTTCACGCCAGGGTGAATTTACAGTGGGATCTTCCACTGGTGTCCGCCATGGTAGATCGGTAATTCCACTGAAGACTGACCCAAAACCCATTTACATACCCTGCTAATGAGATACAAATGAAGAACGTAACAGAATCCCCCTCCCAACACTTGATTCTCCTTGATTATACTAGTGGTAAAACACTGCGGCGCAGAAGAACATGTCTAAAACAAATTGGCGTGCAGAATTTGAGACTTGACTTTTGGGCCTTTCTCAGATCACAGACATCTGGGGATAAGATGGTACTTGTGGCCTGCCACTCCTGGACCCTGGAGAAACATATGCATCATATCATGAGTAGATCTTCATGCATAAGCCTTCACTGGAGGTTGGGAGGTCTCCTAGCAGCGGCTTTGGCTTCACTGTTGCTGCATCTGCTTCAGACCTTCTGGGACTTGGCCATGGGTTTACAGCACCTTCTTTGGTCTTCACTGGACCTGCTTCAGGTCTTGGAGGCCTTTGCCATGGGCTGGTAAAGTCAGGAGGAGGGGTGACACATTTAGTGTAAGGTCTTAGGGAGAGGGGGTGGCAGAGCTGGGAGGGGGGAATGAAGGTGTTGGGGAGGTGAAACTGGAACGGGGGGGGAATGAAGATGCGGGGGTGGGTGAAACTTGGAGAGGGGGCAACAAAGGTGCCGGGTGAAACTGGGAGTGGGGGCAATGAAGGTATTGGAAGGGGGGGGAGCTGTGAAGCTTGGACGAGGACCAGGCCTGAATTTTGAGGAGAAGGGACGTCTTGAGGGATACCTGTAAGGAAGCAGAACCAACAACACTTGTTAGATCGTGGCAATATTTGAGTAGTGCATCACTCATTAACTAACAATCCGCTTTACGCAGGTCAATAGTTCCTGGTGAGGACATGGGTCTGCCAGTAATTACTTCAAATGGACTCAGGCCTGTTATCCTGTTTGGTGTTGCTCTGATGCTACACAGGACCAATGGCAAAGTCTTCCCCCTTGGTGATACTTTGATAATCGTTCCTTCAGGGTTCGATTCATGCGTTCCACTTGTCCTGATGATTGTGGGTGGTAAGGACAATGCAGCTGGATGTTTAATAAACTACAAACTTCTTTGCAAACCGCTCCAATGAAATTAGTTCCTTTATCTGAGTCTATGCTGACTGGTTCTCCCCATCGAGGGACATGGGGCGGAATTCTGTGATCCTGAGGCTAAGTGATGACGCCGTTGGAAACGCCATCACATTTCCCTACGGCGTCAACACAGCCTCATAATCAGCAATTCTGGCTCCTACAGGGGGCCAGCACGGCACTGGAGTGGTTTACTCCACTCCAGCTGCTGATCCCGGCGCGAACGGGACGCTGCAGGATCCGCACATGCGCAGTGGAACTGGCGCCAACGTGCGCATGCGCAGTGGCTCTCCTCAATGCGCCGGCCCCGACGCAACATGGCGCAGGGCTACAGGGGCAGGCGCTTAAAAAAGGAGGCCCACAGCCAGAGAGGCCGGCCCGCTGATCGGTGGGCCCTGATCGCAGGTCAGGTCACATCGGAGACCCCCCCCCCCCCCTCTGGGGTCGGACCCCCACTCCACCCCCACAGGCCGCCCCCGACCCTTCCACGCTGAGTTCCCGCCGGCTGAGAGCAGGTGTGGACGGAGCCGGTGGGACTCGTCTGAGAATCGGCGGGCCGGCCCCTTAGAGTGGTCCCCAACCGGCGCCACGCCAACCACGCCACGCTGGTCTGCGGAGAATCGCGTGCTGGCGTCAGGGCGGTGTGTCGCGATTCGCGCCGGTCACGGGGAATCTCCGGCCCGGCCCCGGGCTGAGAAAATCCCGCCCAGAATCTTTACAACTTTTCTGGCTGGAATGGCTTCTACCCATCTGGAAAATTTGTCCACTATTACTAGGATTTCAGAGTATCCTTAACATAATGGAAGAGTGATGTAATCAACTTGTATGTGTTGAAATGTTCCCGATGGGGCAGGGTTTTTTAACTGAGGCATGGATGTTATAGGTCCTGAATTGTTTTTTGACAAGTGACACAATGGTCTGCTGCTATCTGAGCTTGTTTCTTAAAGCCTTGACCCTACCAGCTCCTTTGGAATCGAGCCATTATCTGTTGAGGAGCTAGGTGCCCCCATGAATGGATTTGCTGAGCTAAATAAGGCATAGTGACTGTGGTGCAACTGGTTATGCAACTTAGTAAGCTTGTGCACGGTGAGGTCGAGACACACTGAGTGAGAGACAGCTCGAGTGAGGTTGAAACTGGGTGCAGTGAGGTAATTCAGTGCAGAGTGGGAGGAAGTGCTTTTCCTCTACCGTTCTGGTTTCTTTCTTCTGGCCTGTAACTGTTAATCTGCAGGGAGAGATCCAGAGAGCATCCCGGGAAGGTAGTGATGTTAATACCTTTTCAAATTGTGTGTGTGTGGGGGACGGGCGGGGGGGGGGAGATGGGGGACGGACTGAGGTGACATCACAGTAAAGCTGTGACCTGATTGGCTCGTTGGGAATCTGTTAAATTTGAAAAAAAATAACATTGCAAAACAAATCTAATTGATTAACTAGATAGTGGAGTAACTAAACCTGAGGGCAGAGATCAGTATTTAGCATTTAATTTTACAGTAAAAATCTAGTGTTAGGGCCATATAGCTAATTGTAACTCAATCTAACAATAATTCAAGTGGTTATTTCAAACTAATTAACTAGTGCTTAAATGTCACTCAACGGGGTGCAGTGCAACAGCTGTGAGATGTGGCAGATCTGTGACGCTTCCAGCGTTCCGGTTGACTACATCTCAAGCAAGTGTAACCAATGGCAGCTTCTCACAGACTGCGTGGTTCGGTAGGAGCAGCAGTTGGATGCACTTAGGAGCATGCAGGTGGCGGAAAGTGTCATAGACAGGAGTTAGAGAGAGTGGTCACACCCAAGGTGCAGGCAGACAGATGGGTGACCGCTAGAAAGGGCAGGCAGTCAGTGCAGGAATCCTCTGTGGCTGTCCCCCTCACTAACAGGTATATCTTTTTGGATACTGTTCGGGGGGATAGCCTGTCAGTGGAAAACAACAGCAGCCAGGGCAGTGGCGCCACAACTGGCTCTGTTGCTCAGCAGAGGAGGGCAAAGTGCAGGAGAGCAATAGTTATAGGGGACTCTATAGTAAGGGGCACAGATAGGCACTTCTGTGGAAGTGAAAGAGACTCCTGGATGGTGTGTTGCCTCCCTGGTGCCAGGGTCAAGGCTGTCTCTGAACGAACACAGGATATCCTGAAGGGGGAGGGTGAACAGCCAGAGGCCGTAGTACACATAGGTACTAACGGCATAGGCAGGAAGAGTGATGAGGTCCTGCAGAAGGAGTACAGGGAGTTAGGCAGTAAGCTAAAAAGCAGTACCTCTAGGGTTGTAATCTCAGGATTACTCCCTGTGCCACGTGCCAGGAGGATAGTGCAGCTATCCTGGCTAAACCAGTGGTGTAGGAGGGAGGGTTTCAGATTTCTGGATCATTGGGATCTCTTCCGTTGCAGGTGCAACCTGTACAAGAAGGACGGGTTGCATCTAAACTCGAGGTGCACCAATATCCTGGCTGGGAGGTTTGGTAGTGTCACTCGGGAGGATTTAAACTAATATGGCAGAGGGTTGGGAACCAGAGCGTTAGCTTAGAAGGTGTCATAACTGAAGGCGAAATAGAGAACCAAAATAATATATAAAAGGTAAGAGAGAGGCAAAAATAGACATTGGACCACTGGAAAACGTGGCTGGAGAAGTAATACTAGGAAACAAAGAAATGTCAGAGACACTGAATAGTTACTTTGCATCAGTCTTCACAGTGCAAGACACCAGCCGGATGCCAGAGCTCCAGGAGAATCAGGGGACAGAGGTGAGTGCAGTGGCCATCACTAAGGAGAAGGTTCTGGGGAAACTGAAAGGCCTGAAGGTGGATAAGTCACCTGGACCAGATGGACTACACCCCAGGATCCTAAAAGAGACAGCTGAAGAAATTGTGGAGGCATCTTTCAGGAATCACTTTCGGCAATCGGCGGGGGAATCCCTGTTTGCACCAAAGTCAGGGGCGGCGCCACCTTTACGATGCTCTGGCCCCCTCTAAAACGAGTACGCCGCACGCCATATGGACGGCCTCAGGACGTCACCTGAGGCCCTCCCCCGATGCTTCACCCCCGATGGGCCGAGTTCCCGATGACATGGTCACTCATGCTATTTATTTTCATGAACACGGCATGGTGGCTGCAGACTGAGTCCAGTGGCGCCAGTCGGATGGGAGCAGTTCCGTGGGCTTGGGGGACGTTGGTGGGGACTGGGGGCACTGGTGGGGGGTGGTCCAGGGGTGGCGGGCCTGGTCAAAGGGGGGCATTATTTAGCAGGTCGGGTCCAGCACATCATGGCCGCTGCAGGCCGCCGATGTGCGCATGCGTGGCCACGGACCCGGCAATTCTCCATCCGTATCCGCAGCTAGAGCCGGGGGCTTTAGGCTGTGAGCCTGCTAGCCCCCCACCAGACAGTGGATCGGTGGAGGTTTTGCGCTGTTTTTTTCAGGCGTAAAACGCCACTGTTCCCACATCAGCACTTAATCTTCAAATCGGAGAACCCAGCCCGTTGTTTTGCTGCAGCGAGCTCTTGCTGCATGACCAGTTTTGACGCTAGTTCTATATTGGCTTGCCCTCACTTCAGCAATCAGCCTGTGAATGGCCCGTTTTTTCACGGCAATGATACTCTGTTGCTGGGTAGACTTCTTCTGGCCGGCAGCCTGTTTATGGATCCTCAAGCTTTCTCCGAGTTGAGAATCTTCTTAGCTGCCAGTTCCATTGAAACAACAATATCTAATGCAGTCTTCAGACTTAGATAACAGTCCGTTAACAATCTTCTTTGAATGGCCTCATTTTTCAAACCACTCATTAAACGATTTCTAATTCTGAATCACCAAATTCGCAAACTCTGCAAGTCGCTTGAGGGTTGTGATGAACTGCTTAATAATTTTCACCTTCTAACTGATTCCTTCGATGAAATCGAAACCTTTCCGCAATAATCAATGGCTTTGGTGCATAATGGTCTTCTAATAATTAACCATTTATTGATATCTTATCCCCTGTTTTTTCAAGTTGAACTAAGCGTCTTAATAAATTAAAAGTTTTGCTTCCAATTGTACTTAGAAATATCTTCTGAAATTTTATTGACACAAATGTAATAATAGATTTTCATGAATGTAATTCCCAGTTCTCTGAGTACTCATCAAAAGAGCTCATCACGCCAAATATTCGTGTCATTTTTCATGGTATCCCCTTCACTTTAAAAAAATATATATATTTCTTTATTCTCCACCTTTTTCACTTTTTCTCCCAAATTTACACCCACCAACAATAAACAATAATCAGTAACAAATATGTCAATCCCCATATCAATAACAACGATCCCATCCTCCCACCAAACCCCAAACATTCGCCCACATGTTCACATAAACAAATGACACAAAGGAAACAGGAACCACCCATAGCCACCATTAACAACCATCGCCCCCTCCCCCCTAACCCCCCCCCCCACAACTAATGTTTGATGTTATCCAGTTCTTGAAAGTGCATAATGCCCATGAATTGTAGAACCCTTCTATCCTTCCCCTCAGATCAAACTTAACCTTCTCAAGAGTCAAGAATTCCAACAGATACCCCCGCCACGCCAGGGCACAGGGTGGAGAGGCTGCTCTCCATCCCATCAGGATCCGCCTTCGGGCGATCAACGAGGCGAAGACTCCAACATCTGCCTCCGCTCCCGTTTCCAACCCTGGCTGGTCCGACACCCCGAATATGGCCTCCCGGGGGCCCGGGTCCAGTTTCACGTGCACCACTTTAGAAATTACCCTAAAAACCTCCTTCCAGTAATCCTCTAGCTTTGGACAGGATCAAAACATATAAACATTATTAGTGCACCCCCCCCCCCCCCCCACCCCCGCAACGTTCACACACATCTTCTACTCCTTCAAAGAATCGGCTCATCCTCGCCCTCGTGAGGTGTACTCTGTATGCCACCTTCAGCTGGATCAGCCCCAACCTCGCGCACGAGGTGGAGGCATTCACTCTCCGGAGCACCACACACCAGAACCCCTCCTCCATATCCTCTCTCAACTCTTCCTCCCATTTTGCTTTGATCCCTTCCAGTAGTCCCTTCTCCTCTTCCAAAATAGCTCCGTAAACCGCTGACACTACCCCCTTCTCCAGCCCTGTCGTCAGCACCTCCTCCAGCAATGTGGAGGCCGGCTCCTCCGGTACGTTCTGTATCTCCTTTCTGGCAAAATCTCGAACCTGCATGCATCTAAATGTATCTGCATGTATTTCCCCCTGCTCCAGCACATATTTCGCTTCCAGCTCCTTCAATCCTGCAAACCGACCCCGAAGAAACAAATCTTTCAGTGTCTTAATCCCCTTATCCTCTCATTTCCGAAAAGTTCCATCCCACCTCCCTGGCTCAAATCTGTGGTTCCCCCGAATCGGCATTTCCCTTGACCCTACCCCCAACCCGAAATGTTGGTGAAACTGCCTCCAAATTCTCAATGAAGCTATTATTACCGGACTCCCCGAGTATTTCCCCGGGGCTATCGGGAGCGGCGCTGTTGCTAGTGCTTTCAATCCCGGCCCCCTGTACAAACTCTCCTTCATTCTGACCCACTGGGAATCAACCCCTCTGACCCAGCTCCGCACCTTCTCCACATTCGCCGCCCAGTAGTAATACATTAGGTTCGGAAGACCCAACCCCCCTGCCTGTCTTCCCCTCTGTAGCAGCACCTTTCTAACTCTGGCCACCTTCCCTCCCCATATGAACGACAGAATCCTTCCCTCAATCTCTCTGAAAAAAGCCTTTGGCAGGAAAATCGGCAGGCACTAAAAAATAAACAACTCATGGCAACACGTTCATTTTAACCGCCTGTACCCGACCCGCCAGTGACAGAGGGAGACCATCCCACCTTGCCAGATCGGCTTTCACTCTCCCCACTAAACTGGAAATGTTGTACCTGCGGAGCCCCCCCACTCTCGGGCACCCCCAGGTACCTAAAGTGAGTCCCCGCCCTACGGAATGGCAGCCCCCCCCCCCACCCCTGCCCCCACACCCAGCCGAGAATATACTCACTCTTGTCTATTTTCAGCTTGTACCCCGCGAAAGACCCAAACACTCGAAGCAGCTCCAATATTCCCCCTATCGACACACTCGGTTCCGATACGTATAACAGCAAGTCATCGGCATATAAGGACACCCGATGCTCTATCCCCCCACCCCCACGCACTTTCCATACCCCTGAACTTCTTAATGCGATGGCCAACGGCTCAATCACAAGTGCAAACAGCAGGGGGGGGGGGGGAACATAGGACATCCCAGCTTAGTCCCACGGTGGAGAGAAAAGTATCTCGAGCTGATGTTGTTTGTGTGGACACTCGCCCTCGGCTCCTTATATAGTACCTTACCCAGTTCACAAATCTTGGTCCAATCCCAAACCACTCCAGAACTGCCATCAAGTACCCCCATTCTACCCAGTCAAACGCCTTCTCAGAATCCAAATGCCACAACCACCTCGGTTTCCTTCCCCTCTGCCGGTGCCATAACGACGTTCAATACCCTTCTAACGTTTGAAAAGAGCTGCCTCCCTCTCTCGAACCCCGTCTGATCTTCCCCTATCACCTTCGGGAGGCACGCCTCCAGCCTACCCGCCAGTACCTTCGCCAACACTTTTGCGTCCACATTCAGAAGGGATATGGGCCTATATGACCCACACTTCGTCGGATCCTTATCTTTTTTTAGCAACAGGGAAATCGATGCCTGCCCCAAAGTTTGTGGCAACACCCCCTTCCCTATCGCCTTTTCAAACATCCCCACCATTAGGGGTGCCAGCTTATCCTTGAATTTTTTATAATATTCCACCGGAAACCCATCCGGCCCTACCACCTTCCCCTACTGCATCCTCCCAATCGCATCCTTTATCTCCTGCTCTACTATCGCTCCTTCTAATATAGGCCTGTCCGCCTCCCCTAACCTCGGGTACTCCAACCCATCTAGAAATTCCTGCATCTCACGATCTCCCCCGGGTGGCTTTGACCTGTACAACCTCTCATAAAATTCCTCAAAAACCTTGTTAATCAGATCTCGAGCCACCACCAACTTCCCTGCCCTATCCCTCATCTGCACAATTTCCCTTGCCACTGCTTCCCTCCGGAGCTAACATACCCTGCCTTATCTCCATGTTCGTAAACTACACCCCTTGCTCGTCTCAGTTAACGCACTGCCTTCCTGGTAGATAGTCGGCCAAAGCTCGCCTGGAGTGCCTTCCTCTTTTCCAGCTTCGCCGGGTCCCCATCCTCTGTGTACCTCCTATCTACCTCCAACATCTCATCTATTACCCTCTGCCGCTCCAACCTCTCCTCTTTGTCCACCTTGGACTTAAGCGAAATCACCTCCCCCCTCACCACCGCCTTTAGAGCCTCCCAGACGACCGCCTTCAACACCTCACCCGTACAGTTGAAACCTACATATTCCTTGTGGTAGTATGCATTAGGGGTCATGTGGGACTGTGAAGCCGTGATGTCATTGGCTGACAGATCCCGGGTCCTGGTTGGCTGTTGATCTCTAGCTCCGCCCTGAAGGCGGAGTATAAGAACCAGGAGTTCTCCCCCGCAGGCCAGTCTGTTGCTGAACTGCGGGGAACAAGTCACGCTTAATAAAGCCTCATCGACTTAATCTCTATTCGTCTCTCGTGAGTCTTTGTGCGCTACAATTTATTAAGCGTGCTTAAAGGACTATGGAGCTCAGGATCATCCCGGAATGCCTGAGGATCAGCCCCCACGCAGTGAACTCAGCAGCAGTTTTTAAACACTGGCAGACTTGTTTCGAAGCATACCTCCGAACGGCCCCCGGCCGGGTCACAGAAGACCAGAAACTACAGGTCCTGCACTCGAGGGTAAGCCCGGAAATTTTCCCTCTCATAGAAGACGCAGAGGATTTCCAGACGGCGTTCGCAGCACTAAAGAGCATCTATCTTCGCCCAGTGAACCAGATCTACGCACGCTACCAACTCTCAACGAGACGGCAAAGTCCCGGAGAATCGCTAGACGAATTCTACGCCGTGCTGCTAATTTTGGGACGGGCCTGCAGCTGCCCGCCGGTAAACGCGATTGAACACACGGACATGTTAATTCGCGATGCGTTCGTGGCTGGTATGAACTCTCCCCAAATCCGCCAAAGACTTTTAGAAAAAGAATCGCTAGGACTCTCAGAGGCACGGGCCCTTGCAACCTCACTAGATGTGGCCGCGCGAAACGCCCGCGCGTACGGCCCCGACCGCGCGGCAGCCCCTTGGGCTCCGTGGACCCCCGTCGCGACAAACCCCCCCCACCCCACAGGCTTGCGCGGTTCAGACGCCAAGTCATCCCGGGGAGCCCGCTGCTATTTCTGCGGCCAGGCGAAACACCCCCGGCAGCGCTGCCCGGCCCGCGCAGCGATTTGCAAGAGCTGCGGGAAAAAGGGCCATTTCGCGGCTGTGTGCCGGTCCCGGGAGGTCGCCGCTGTCCCCGGAGAAGAAGGAGTCCTGCGCGTTTCTAACGCTCCCCAACCTCCCCAGCGCCCCATGTACGACCCGCAGGCGCAGCCATTTTGGGTCCCGGCCACCGCTGTCCCCGGAGAACAAGGAGTCCTGCGCATTTCAAACGCTCCCCAACCCCCCCAGCGCCCCATGTGCGACCCGCAGGCGCCGCCATTTTGGGTCCCGGCCACCACGAGGGGAGGAGGGGCGCCGCCATCTTGGGACCCCCCAGCCCTGTGCGACGCATGGGGGTGGCCATTTTGTCCACCCCCGCCGCCATCTTGTGACCCCCCAGCCATGTGCGATGCATGGGGGCGGCCATTTTGTTCACCCCCACCGCCATCTTGGACGGCAACAATGGACCCCAGCATCGACAGCTCCACGGGGTTCAAGGAAGACGCTGAAGCACTACGACCACGTCTGGCCTCAATGACGCTGGACCAAGCACGGCCCCGGACGCTCCAGACGACGACAACAACGGTGCTGATCAACGGGCACGAGACACCATGCCTGGTCGACTCCGGGAGCACAGAAAGCTTCATCCACCCCGACACGGTAAGACGCTGTTTTTTTACCATCCGTCCCAGTGCGCAAAAGATTTCCCCAGCTGCAGGATCCCACTCCGTACAGATCAAAGGCTTCTGCATAGTGACCCTAACGGTGCAAGGAAGGGAGTTTAAAAACTACAGGCTCTACGTCCTTCCCCAACTCTGCGCGCCCACATTACTGGGATTAGACTTCCAGTGCAATCTGCAGAGCCTAACCTTCCAATTCGGCGGCCCAATACCCCCACTCACTATCTGCGGCCTCGCAACCCTCAAGGTTGAGCCCCCATCCTTGTTTGCAAACCTCACCCCGGATTGCAAACCCGTCGCCACTAGGAGCAGACGGTACAGCGCCCAGGACCGGACATTCATTCGGTCCGAAGTCCAGCGGCTACTGAAGGAAGGCATAATCCAGGCCAGCAATAGTCCCTGGAGAGCACAGGTGGTAGTAGTAAAGACGGGGGAGAAGCAAAGGATGGTCATAGACTATAGCCAGACCATCAACAGGTACACACAGCTAGATGCGTACCCTCTCCCCCGCATATCCGACATGGTCAATCGGATTGCCCAATATAAGGTCTTCTCCACCGTGGACCTCAAGTCCGCCTACCATCAGCCCCCCATCCGCCCAAGTGACCGCAAGTACACAGCCTTCGAGGCAGACGGGCGATTATACCACTTCCTAAGGGTCCCATTTGGCGTCACAAACGGGGTCTCGGTCTTCCAACGAGAGATGGACCGAATGGTTGATCAACACGGGTTGCAGGCCACGTTCCCGTATCTCGACAACGTAACCATCTGCGGCCACGATCAGCAGGACCACGACGCCAACTTCCAAAAATTCCTCCAGACCGCTAAAGCCTTGAACCTCACGTACAACGAGGACAAGTGCGTTTTTAGGCTACATTCCTTAATTCCCTTTTCAATTTTGGCACAGAACACTTGGTCCCTCAAAAGTCCCACATCTAATTTCCACCCCGACCTCTGTGCTACCCCTTCTCCAGTACCATATCCACCCAATGCGGAGCATGACCTGACACTGCAATTGCCAAGTATTCCGACCCCTTAACCCCAGCCAGCAAAGCCTTCCCCACCACGAAAAAGTCAATCCGCGAATATACTTTATGGACTGCTGAGAAAAACGAGTACTCCCGCTCCCTCGGGTGCAGAAATCTCCAAGGGTCCACCCTTCCCATTTCCACCATTAGCCCAGCCAACGCCTTCGCCCCCCCTAAATGGGACCAGCGAGCGCGGCTGTGACCTGTCCAACCTTGGCTCCTGCACCAAGTTCCAGTCCCCCCCCCCCCACTATCAGTTCGTGTGTGTCCAAGTCAGGGATGGCACCAAACATCTTCTTTGCGAATCTCACATCGTCCCAATTGGGGCCGTATACACTTAACAGCGCCATTAACCTCCCCTCCAGCGACCCTGTCACAATCTGCCACCACATTCTCCATCTGGAAACGTACTCTTTTGCTGACCATTACCGCTACCCCTTGAGTCCTTCCGTCAAGTCCAGAGTGAAACACCTGACTAACCCAGCCCTTTTTTAGTCTCACCTGGTCTTTCACCCTCAAATGAGTCTCCTGCAGCATTGCTACATTGGCTTTGAAACTTTTAAGATGCGCAAGCACCCTTGACCTCTTGACCGGACCTCCTAACCCCCTCACGTTCCACGTGACTATCCTAACTGGGAGTCTCCCCCCACCCCTCCACCCTTCTTATCCACCATCATCATACCACCGGGCCCTGTCCCATGAGCCTGACCCGCCCCTATACATTATTAACATCGAACCCCTTCCCCCCCTCCCAAAAACCTCGACATTTCTGTGGTAAACCACTATTACACCTGCATTAGGTGATGTAAGGTAGGACCTGTACTACAACTTCGCCGGTCACCCCTGCCTGCTGGCTCCACCCAGTAGGAGTATAAATATGTGTGTCCTCTATTCAGCAGTCATTTCACCAGCTGCTGTGGGAGGCCACACATCTTACTGCAATAAAGCCACAGTTGTATCAACCTGAGTCTTTGTGCAATTGATCGTGCATCAATTTATTGCAGTAAGATTTTCTAAAAGAGGGACTTCCGAATCAAACCAGATCGCCTGCAGCTGGATCCGCAATCAAGTGACGCCATAACGGACTTGAAATGAAATGAAAATCGCTTATTGTCACAAGTAGGCTTCAAATGAAGTTACTGTGAAAAGCCCTTAGTCGCCACATTCCGGCGCCTGTTCGGGGAGGCTGGTACGGGAATTGAACCGTGCTGCTGGCCTGCCTTGGTCTGCTTTAAAAGCCAGCTATTTAGCCCTGTGCTAAACAGCCCCTTTAAGGGAAGGGAGGCATCCTTCGAGTAGGAATTGAACCAGCGACCAGCGACTTTAATCACTGGCTAGCTTGCTTCGTGGCCTATATCAACTCGGCGACCACCCCTCCGACGAAGGCTCAGAAGATACAGATCCTGTACTCGAGGTTGAGCTCCAACGTGTTTCCGCTGATCCAGGACGCCCCGACCTACGCAGACGCCATGGCACTCCTCAAAGAAAACTACGCACAGAAAAGGAACACACCTTTCGCCAGGCATGTACTCGCCATTCGCTCTCAACTCCCTGGTGAGTCCATAGAAGACTTCTGGCGGGCCCTAATCCCACTTGTCCTGGACTGTGACTGTCAGGCCGTTACGGCCACCGAACATTCCAACCTTCTTATGCGCGATGCGTTTGTAACGGGGATTGGGTCGGACCTCATACGCCAAAGACTACTTGAAGGGGCCATGCTCGACCGAGTTGGCACTCTCCATGATGGTCGCCACACGTGACGATCGACCAGTCTCGTCCGCACAACCTGGCCACCGCTTCGAGTAGTGTGAAAATCAACGGCCACGTAACCTCTTGCCTGCATCGAAAGCTTCATCCACCCGGATACAGTAAGGCGCTGCTCCCTCGCGGACTCCGCCAATCAAAGAATCTCCCTGACCTCCGGATCCCATTCCGTCGCGATCCGTGGGTTCTGCATGGTCACTCTCTCGGTCCAGGGCGTAGAATTCAGCGGCTTCTGCCTCTACGTCCTTCCTGATCTCTGCGCTGCACTACTAATAGGCCTGGACTTCCAGTGCAATCTCTAGAGCCTTACCCTCAAATTCGGCGGGCCCCTACCACCCCTCACTGTGTGCGGCCTCGCGACCCTAAAGGTCGACCCACCCTCCCTCTTTGCCAATCTAACTCCGGATTGCAAACCCATTGCCACCAGGAGCAAACAGTACAGCACCCAGGATAAGACCTTCATCAGGTCCGAGATCCAGCGGTTGCTTCGGGAAGGCATCAGCGAGGCCAGCAACAGCCCCTGGAGAGCCCAAGTGGTAGTCGTTAAAACTGTTGAGAAACACAGGATGGTCGTAGACTACAGCCAGACCATCAATCGGTACACGCAGCTCGATGCGTATCCTCTCCCACGCATATCTGATATGGTCAATCAGATTGCGCAGTACCGCATCTTCTCAACGATAGACCTAAAATCCGTCTACCACCAGCTCCCCATCCGTAAATCGGACGGTCCATACACTGCCTTCGAGGCAGACGGTCGTCTCTATCACTTCCTCAGGGTTCCCTTCAGCGTCACTAACGGGGTCTCTGTCTTCCAAAGGGAGATGGATCGAATGGTCGACCGGTACGGCTTGCGGGCCACCTTCCCGTACCTAGACAACGTGAGCAGGAACTGACGCAGCTCATCGCTCATGAATGAGGAGCCCCTGTCACTACGGCCATGACCAGCAGGACCACGACGCCAACCTCGATAAATTCCTCCACACCGCCACTCTCCTCAACCTCACCTACAACAAGAAGAAGTGCGTGTTCAGCACAACGCGCTTAGCCAACCTCGGCTACGTGGTCCAGAACGGAGGTCTGGGGCCCGATCCCGACCGCATGCGCCCCCTCATGGAGCTTCCCCTCCCCCACTGCCCCAAGACCCTCAAGCGCCGCCTGGAGTTCTTCTCCTACTACGCCCAGTGTATCCCAAACTATGAGGACAAGGCCCGCCCACTCATTCAGTCCATCCACTTTCCCCTTACGGCCAAGGCACAACAGGCCTTCGCCCGTATCAGAGCTGATATAGCCAAGGCCGGGTGCACGCAGTAGACGAGACACTGCCCTTCCAAGTAGAAAGCGACGTCGCACTTTCCGCCACCCTCAACCAGGCAGGCAGATCCGCGGCATTCTTTTCCCGCACCCTTCATGCCTCAGAAATTCGGCACTCATCCGTCGAAAAAGAGCCCCAAGCTATCGTTGAAGCTGTGCGGCATTGGAGGCATTACCTGGCCGGCAGGAGATTCACTCTCCTCACTGACCAACAGTCGGTAGATTTCATGTTTAACAACACACAATGGGCAAGATCAAAAACGATAAAATCTTGCAGTGGAGAATCGAGCTCTCCACCTATAATTACGAGATTTTGTATCGCCCCGGCAAACTCAACGAGCCCCCAGACGCCCGAGGTACATGTGCCAGCGCACAAGTAGACCGACTCCGGGCCCTACACGACAGCCTTTGTCATCCGGGGGTCACATGATTGTACCACCTTGTCAAGGCCCGCAATCTGCCCTACTATGGACAGTCACCAGGTCTGTGCGGAGTGCAAGTCGCACTTCTACCGGCCGGACCGTACACGGGGCGTTCAAAGGGGCCTCCCTCCCCTTTGAACGCCTCAGCGTGGATTTCAAAGGGCCCCTCCCCTCCACCGATCGAAACACTTATATTCTCAGTGTGGTCGATGAGTACTCCAGATTCCCCTTTGCCATCCCATGCCCCGATATGACGTCTGCCACCGTCATCAAAGCCCTAAACACAATCTTTGCTCTGCTCGGTATCCCCGTCTACATCCACAGTGACAGGGGCTCCTCATTCATGAGCGATGAGCTGCGTCAGTTCCTGCTCAGCAGGGGTATCGCCTCCAGCAGGACGACCAGCTATAACCCCCGAGGAAACGGGCAGGCAGAGAGGGAGAATGGGACGGTTTGGAGGGCAGTCCAACTGGCCCTACGGTCCAGGAACATCCCAGCCTCTCGCTGGCAGGAGGTCCTCCCTGATGCACTGCACTCCATCTGGCCACTACTGTGCACCGCTACGAATAACACACCCCATAAACGCCTTTTTGCCTTCCCCAGGAAGTCCACACCCAGGGTGTCGCTCCCGACTTGGCTCGCAGTTCCAGGACCAGTCGTGCTCCGTAGGCAGGTCTGACTCCACAAGGCGGGTCCGTTGGTGGATAGGGTACACTTGCTCCACGCCAACCCCCAGTATGCCGATGTGGCGTACCCCGACGGCCGCCAAGATACTGTCTCCCTCAGGGACCTGGCACCAGCAGGTTCCACTGATATACACTTCCCCTGCCCGGCGCAACCCTCCCCTCCCCCGGCGCTCCCAACATTAACCCCACCAGGACCATCCCTCCTTCCCCTGCCCACGCAAAAGGATGAAGAGGATTTCAGCACGCTCCCAGGGTCACCCAACATCAGGCCAGCATCGACATCGCTGCCACAGTTACGTCCTTCCCAGCGGAACGTCAAGGCACCAGACCGGTTGAATCTCTAACTGGCACCGGACTTTCAAAAGACATTTTTATTTCTCCGAATAAAACACTGTACATAAATTCACTACTGTATATAGTTCTCCACCACCCCCGCCAGTCTCATTTTTAACAGGGGGTTTCATCATAGAATTTACAGTGCAGAAGGAGGCCATTCAGCCCATCGAGTCTGCACCGGCTCTTGGAAAGAGCACCCTACCCAAGGTCAACACCTCCACCCTAGCCCCATAACTCAGTAACTCCACCCAACACGAAGGGCAATTTTGGACACTAAGGGCAATTTATCATGGCCAATCCACCTAACCTGCACATCTTTGGACTGTGGGAGGAAACCGGAGCACCCGGAGGAAACCCACGCACACATGGGGAGGATGTGCAGACTCCGCACAGACAGTGACCCAAGCCGGAATAGAACCTGGGACCCTGGAGCTGTGAAGCAATTGTGCTATCCACAATGCTACCGTGCTGCCCTGAATGTAGTAAACCATTGTTACACCTGTATTAGATGATGTAAGGTAGTACCTGTACTACAGGTTCGCTGGTAGCTCCTGCCTGCTGGCTCCGCCCAGGAGGCGGAGTATAAATATGTGTGTCCTCTATTCAGCAGCCATTTCGCCAGCTGCTGTGGGAGGCCACACATCTTACTGAAATAAAGCCACAGTTGTATCCAACCTGAGTCTTTGTACAATTGATCGTGCATCAATTTCCTCTCGTAAAAACATCTCCCAGCATCAATCCTTTCACCCCTCCCCTCGCTCGCCTCGTAGGCCCATCGAAACCTGCTAACCAGGCTCCAATGTGCGCAGCCCACCTCTTACCTCACCTCCGTTCACTAGCCGACTTTAGTTAGCTAGCGCGGGTGCCTCCCCCTGCCAAGATACACCATCCCCTCCCACCCAGTCCCAGAGAAAGAAAAAACAAAAACAACAATCCAACCCATACAATTCACTGAACTAAGATATAACCGTCACAACACAGAATGCCAATCAACCCAACTAATAACTTGAACTCTGTAACAATGTGAAGAGAAGTAAATTACAATACCCAATCACAGTCCACAGTCTCTCTTCCAGCTCCGCTCCTCACATCTTTCCCAAGCCTTCTGCCCTCATGAATGCTCAGCCGCCTCTGATGTCTCGAAATAAAAGTCTTTGGCACCATACGTCACCCTCAGCTTCGCCGGGTATACCATACCAAATCGTACCCCTTTCTTGTACAATGCCGCCTTCACTCGCCCGAACGCCACTCATCTTTTTGCCAACTCCGCTGTCAAGTCCTGGTAGTTCCGAACTCTGGCACGATCCCACTGCACCTCGCCCTTCTGCTTCGCCCAGCTTAACACCTTCTCCTTCATGCAGTACTTATGGAAACAGATGATTACTGCTCTTGGCGGCTCATTCACTTTGGGCTTCGGCCTTAACGACTGATGAGCTTGGTCCAGTTCGTACCAAGAGGGATTCTCACCCTCCCCCATCAGCTCCGCCAACTTCTTAGCAAAGTACTCTGTTGGCTTTGGACCCCCTATCCCTTCGGGCAAGCCCACAATTCTCAGATTGTGCCACCTCGAGCGGTTCTCCAAATCCTCAAGCTTTGCTCGGAGTCCTCTGTTGACCTCCACCATCCTCCGCAGCTCATCCCCCCCCCCCATCGAGGTGAGCTGGTCGCTGTGCTGCGACATTGTCTCCTCCACTTCCTTCATCTTCTCGCCCAGCTCTCTCACCTCGGCCGAGGTCTTTGCCACAGCTACCCTCACCGGAATGATTGCCTCCTCCACTAATGACTTCAATGTGACCGCCGTCTCCTTCCTCAAAGCCTCCATGTGCCTCGCAAACTGCTTTTCCAGCTCCACCGCCATCACCTCGGTCATCTTTTCCACCGTAAGTAGTGCGACCCATGCGGTCCGGCCTATGCCATCTTATCAGCACTTTTGCTCGTCCTCTCATTAAACGGCGAGCCCGTGTTTCCTCCCTTTGTCGACGCTGTTTTTCGCATCCTTTAACGGCTTATTAGTGTTCCTTTTTCTCACTCTTCCTTCTTCAATCTCAAATTTCTTTGCGCAGGATTTCCAGTGCCATCTGCAAAGCCTGACCTTTAAATTTGGCGGCCCTATACCCCCCCCTTACTGTCTGCGGCCTCGCGACCCTTAAGGTCGACCCGCCCTCCCTGTTTGCGAACCTCACCCTGGATTGCAAACCCGTCGCCACCAGGAGCAGACGGTACAGTGCCCAGGACCGGACCTTCATCAGGTCAGAGGTCCAAAGGCTGCTGAAGGAAGGGGTCATCGAAGCAAGCAACAGCCCCTGGAGGGCTCAAGTAGTGGTGGTAAAGACCGGGGAGAAACATAGGATGGTCATTGACTACAGCCAGACTATCAACAGATTTACGCAGCTGGATGCGTACCCTCTCCCCCGTATGGCCGACCTGGTGAACAGGATCGTGCAATACAAGGTTTTCTCCACGGTGGATCTCAAGTCTGCCTACCACCAGCTACCCCTCTGTCATGGTGACCGCCAGTACACTGCCTTCGAGGCAGATGGGCGGCTCTATCACTTTTTAAGGGTTCCCTTTGGTGTCACGAACGGGGTCTCGGTCTTCCAACGAGAGATGGACCGAATGGTTGACCGGTACGGCTTACGCGCAACGTTCCTGTATCTTGATAATGCCACCATCTGCGGCCATGACCAGCAGGACCACAACACCAATCTCCGAAAATTTCTCCAGACCGCAAATATCCTTAACCTGACTTTCAATAAGGATAAATGCGTGTTTAGCACCGACCGTCTAGCCATTCTGGGCTACTTAGTGCGAAGTGGAGTCATAGGCCCTGACCCTGAGCCCATGCGCCCCCTCATGGAGTTCCCCCTCCCTCACTGCCCCAAGGCCCTAAAGCGCTGCTTTGGTTTCTTCAGCTATTATGCACAGTGGGTCCCCAATTACGCCGACAAGGCTCGACCCCTGATCCAGTCCACAACCTTCCCCTTGTCGACGGAGGCCCGCCAGGCCTTCTGCCGCATCAAGGCAGACATTGCTAAAGCCACGATGCGCGCCATCGCCGAGTGCCTCCCCTTCCAGGTCGAGAGCGATGCGTCCGACGTAGCTCTGGCGGCCACCCTCAACCAAGCGGGCAGGCCCGCGGCTTTCTTCTCCCGCACTCTCCATGTTTCCAAAATTTGCCACTCCTCGGTCGAAAAGGAGGCCCAGGCCATAGTAGAAGCTGTGCGACACTGGAGGCATTACCTGGCCGGCAGGAGATTCACTCTCCTCACTGACCAACGTTCGGTTGCCTTCATGTTCGATAATGCGCAGCGGGCCAAGATTAAGAACGACAAGATCTTGCGGTGGAGGATCGAACTCTCCACCTACAATTACGAGATCTTGTACCGTCCCGGGAAGCTGAACGAGCCTCCTGATGCCTTGTCCCGCGGCACTTGTGCCACCGCACAAGTGAACCGCCTCCAATCCCTCCAAGAGGACCTCTGCCACCTGTGGGTCACTCGTCTCTGTCATTTTATCAAGACCCGCAACCTGCTCTACTCCATCGAGGAGGTCAGGTCCGTCACCAGGGACTGCCAAATCTGCGCGGAGTGCAAACCGCACTTCGAGCGGCCAGAGAGGGTGCACCTGATAAAGGCTTCCCGTCCCTTTGAACGCCTCAGCATGGACTTCAAAGGCCCCCTCCCCTCCACCGACCGCAACACGTACTTCCTGAATGTGATTGACGAGTACTCCCGGTTCCCATTCGCCATCCCCTGCCCAGACATGACCACAACCACTGTCATCAAGGCCCTCCAGGGTATCTTTACACTGTTCGGTTTCCCCGCATACATTCACAGTGATAGGGGGTCCTCCTTTATGAGTGACGAACTGTGTCAATTCCTGCTCAGCAAAGGCATCGCCTCGAGCAGGACGACCAGTTACAATCCCCGGGGAAACGGGCAGGTTGAGAGGGAGAACGGCACGGTCTGGAAGACCGTCCTGCTGGCCCTGCGGTCCAGGAATCTCCCAGTCTCCCGCTGGCAGGAAGTCCTCCCGGTTGCCCTTCATTCCATCCGGTCGCTGCTCTGTACTACCACAAATCAGACACCTCATGAACGTCTCCTTGTTTTCCCCGGGAAGTCCTCCTCCGGGACCTCGCTCCCAACCTGGCTAGCGACACCCGGACCCATCCTGCTTCGGAAACATGTGAGGGCGCACAAGTCGGACCCGTTGGTCGAGAGGGTCCACCTGCTGCACGCCAACCCCCAGTACGCCTATGTAGCATTCCCTGACGGCCGCCAAGACACGGTCTCCCTTCGGGGCCTGGCGCCTGCCGGAGCCCCACGCGCCCCCGCACCAGTGCCCCCACCCCCCCCTCCCCACAGCACCTGACCGGATGGTCGGTACTCCCGCCGCCCCTGCCTGGGCCCGAGCAAGCACCGACGCCCCCTACAGGCCTCCCCCGCCCACTTTTCACCCCAACAGCGCTGCCTGGGAGGACGACACCACGTTCTCGGAATCACAATCGCCGGGACCCCCATCAGGATCACCGCCGAAGCCCAGACGCTCCAGAAGGGCGACCAGGCCACCCGATCGACTGATTGCTGCACCATGAACACTTTGCTATTATCTTCGACATCATGGCACCCCAATACCTGGTCCTACCATGCGAAAGGCAACATTAACGCTGGCCATTACCCCGCCGACCTCTTTTTTTAACAGGGGGTGAATGTGGTAATACCAGGTATTGCGGTACCTGAGAGGTGGGTGACCATTGGCTAGACCCAGGAGTGTACCATTGGCTGATGTACATAGCTCCGCCCTCAGAGGCGGAGTATAAGAACCGATGCCGTCCCAGCAGCCTTCACTTTCTGTATCGAAGCTGCTGGAGAATAGTTCAAGCAGATTAAAGCCTATTAGTTATGACTCACCTTGTCTCGAGAGTAATTGATTGCGCATCAGTCTTCTCACCACATTCTAGGCAGGAGCCATCCGATGTGGGACATCTCACCTGCATCACGCCCTGGCTTCGGCCTGCCGTCTCGGCCTCCGTTTGGCTCCGCCCCCTCTGCTACTTTCAAGTTTTCAGGAAAGAGAGAGAGAAAAAGATGTTTCCTTTTCCTCTCCGTGCTCGTTGAGCCCTTCGGCTTTCAGGGTGTTCCTTTTTTTTTGAAAATAATTTTTATTAAAGTTTTCACAAAATATCAACAACAAAATGTAAAAGGAACCCAGTAGAATTAAGTACAAAACCAAACAAAACAACCCTGTGTACCCCCCTCCCCTCTATACATAAATAATAAATTAACACCCCGAATTAACACATAGCAAATATATTCCCCCTCAGATCTCCCAGTATAGACAAACAAAATAAAATAGAACCCCCCCCCCCCCGATTGCTGCTGCTGACCATTGTCTACCGTTCTGCCAGGAAGTTCAAGAACGGTTGCCACTGCCTGAAAAACCCTTGCACCGATCCCCTTAAGGCAAATTTCACCCTCTCCAATTTAATAAACCCCACCATATCGTTGATCCAGGATTCCACGCTTGGGGGCCGCGCATCCTTCCACTGAAGAAGAATCCTTCGCCAGGCTACCAGGGATGCAAAGGCCAGAATACCGGCCTCTTTCGCTTCCTGCACTCCCGGCTCCCCTGCAACCCCAAATATTGCGAGCCCCCAGCCCGGTTTGACCCTGGATCCTACCACTCTCGACACCCTCCTCGCTACGCCCTTCCAAAATTCCTCCAGCGCTGGGAATGCCCAGAACATATGGATGTGGTTTGCTGGGCTCCCTGAGCACCTAACACATCTGTCCTCACCCCCAAAAAACCGGCTCATCCTTGTCCCGGTCATGTGTGCCCTGTGCAGTACCTTAAACTGTATGAGGCTGAGCCTCGCGCACAAAGAGGAAGAGTTCACCCTCCCTAGGGCATCTGCCCACGTCCCCTCTTCGATTTCCTCCCCCAACTCCTCCTCCCACTTACCTTTCAGCTCCTCCACCGAGGCCTCCTCCTCCTCCTGCATCACCTGGTATGTTGCCGAGATCTTCCCCTCTCCAAACCCCCCCCCGCCCCACCGAGAGCACCCTGTCCTGTACCGTGCATGGCAGCAGCAGTGGGAATTCCACCACTTGCCGCCTGGCAAATGCCCTTACCTGTAGAAACCTAAAGGTGTTCCCTGGGGGGGAGCCCGTACTTCTCCTCCAGCTCACCCAGGCTCGCGAACTTCCCATCCACAAACAGGTCCCCCAACCTTCTTATCCCTGCCCTGTGCCACCCTGAAAACCCTCCATCTATTTTCCCTGGAACAAACCGGTGGTTCCCCCATATCGGGGTCCACACCGAGGCCCCCACTTCCCCCCTGTGCCGCCTCCATTGCCCCCAGATTTTGAGGGTAGCTGCCACCACCGGGCTCGTGGTATACCTCATTGGAGGGAGCGGCAGCGGCGCCATTGCCAGCGCCTCCAGACTCGTACCCTCACAGGACTCCGTCACCAGCCTCTTCCATGCAGACCCCTCCCCCTCCATCACCCACTTGTGCACCATCGCTGCATTGGTGACCCAGTAGTACCCACAGAGGTTGGGCAGCGCCACCCCCCCCCCCCCAACCCTATTCCGCTCCAGGAACACCCTTCTCACCCTCGGAGTCCCTCGCGCCCACACAAACCCCATTATGTTCCTGTTGACCCGCCTAAAGAAGGCCTTCAGGACAAGAATGGGGAGGCACTGGAACAGGAACAGAAACCTTGGGAGCACCGTCATCTTGACTGACTGCACCCTACCCGCCAGGGACAGCGGCAACGTGTCCCACCTCTTTAAACCCCTCCTCCATTTGCTCCACCAGCCTCGTGAAATTAAGTCTATGCAGGGCCCCCCAGCTCCTGGCCACCTGGACCCCCAAATACCTGAAGCTCCTCTCCGCCCTTTTTAGTGAGAGCTCGCCAATCCACCTCTCCTAATCTCCTGAGTGAACCACAAACACCTCACTCTTCCCCATGTTGAGCTTGTACCCTGAGAAATCCCCAAACTACCTGAGGATCCTCATTACCTCCGGCATTCCCCCCACCGGGTCCGCCACATATAGCAGCAAGTCGTCCGCATAGAGTGACACCCTATACTCCTCCCCACCCCGCACCAACCCCCTCAAGTTCCTCGACTCCCTCAGTGCCATAGCCAGGGGTTCAGTCGCCAGTGCAAAGAGCAAGGGGGACAGGGGCACCCCTGCCTCGTCCCTCGAAGCAACCAAAAGTACTCAGACCTCCATACTTGCCAACGGGACCTCGTACAACAGCCTAACCTACCTGACGAACCCTTCCCCAAACCCGAACCACTTCAGCACCTCCCACATATACCCCCATTCTACCCTATCAAAGGCCTTCTCAGCGTCCATTGCCACCACTATCTCCGCCTCCCCCTCCCTCGCCGGCATCATAATAACATTCAGGAGCCTCCGCACATTCGCGTTCAACTGCCTCCCCTTCACGAACCCCGTCTGGTCTTCGTGGACAACCTGCGGCACCCAATCCTCAATTCTCGTGGCTAAGACCTTCGCCAGCACCTTGGCATCTACATTTAACAACAAAATCGGCCTGTAAGACCCACACTGCAGAGGATCCTTGTCCTGCTTCAGGATCAAGAAGATCAGTGCCCGGGACATCGTCGGTGTCAAGGTCCCCCCCCTCCCTTGCCTCATTGAAGGTCCAAACCAGCAACGGGCCCAACAGGTCCACATATTTTTTGTAGAATTCGACCGGGAAACCGTCCGGCCCCGGTGCCTTCCCCGCCTGCATACTCCCTGTCCCTTTGGCCAGCTCCTCCAGCCCAATCGGGGCCCCTAATCCCACCACCAGTCCGTCGTCCACCTTCGGGGACCTCAATTGGCCCAGAAAGCAGCCCATCCCTCTCTCCTCCAGTGGGGGCTCGGACCAATACAGTTGCTCATAAAAGTCCCTGAAGGCCCCATTGATGCCGACCCCACTCCGCACCACACTTCCTCCCCTATCCTTAACTCCCCCGATCTCCCTAGCTGCGTCCCGCTTCCAAAGCTGGTGCACCAGCATCCGGCTTGCCTTTTCCCATATTCATAAACTGCCCCCTGGGCCTTCCTCCACTGCGCCTCTGCCTTCCTGGTGGTCAACAGGTCGAATTCGGCCTGGAGGCTACGCCTCTCCCTCAACAGTCCCTCCTCCGGCACCTCCGCGTACCTCCTGTCTACCCTCACCATCTCCCCCACCAGCCTCTCCCTCTCCCTCTGCTCTCTCCTCTCCTTGTGGGCCCTAATGGAGATCAGCTCTCCCCTAACCACCACCTTCGGCGCCTCCCAGACCATCCCCACTCGGACCTCTCCGTTATCGTTGGCCTCCAAGTATCTCTCTATGCTTCCTCGGACCCGCTCGCTCACCTCCTCGTCCGCCAACAGCCCCACCTCCAAGCGCCACAACAGGCACTGGTCCCTCTCCTGCCCCAGCTCTAGGTCTACCCAATGCGTGGCGTGATCCGAAATGGCTATCGCCAAGTACTCGGTATCCTCTACTCTTGCTATCAGCGCCCTGCTCATAACAAAAAAGTCGATCTGGGAATAGGCCTTATGAACGTGCGAGAAGAATGAAAATTCCCTAGCCCCCGGCCTTGCAAATCTCCAAGGGTCCACCCCTCCCATCTGGTCCATAAACCCCCTCAGCACTTTAGCCACCGCTGGCCTCCTAAACGTCCTAGACCTGGAGCGGTCCAGTGCCGGATCTAACACCGTGTTAAAGTCGTCCCCCCATTATCAGGCCCCCCACTTCCAAGTCCGGGATCCGACCCAACATGCGCCGCATAAAACCTACATCGTCCCAGTTTTGGGCGTACATGTTGACCAGTTCCACCCTCTCTCCTTGCAGCTTACCACTTACCATTACGTACCTGCCGCCATTGTCTGTCACAATGCTCGACGCCTCGAACGACACCCTCGTTCCCACCAAGATCGCCACACCCCGATTTTTGGCATCCAGCCCCGAATGAAACACCTGACCTACCCACCCCTTCCTCAATCTTACCTGGTCTGCCACCTTCAGGTGTGTCTCCTGGAGCATGACCACATCCGCCTTCAGCCCCTTCAAGTGTGCGAACACCCGGGCCCGCTTAACCGGCCCGTTCAGTCCCCTTACGTTCCAGGTTATCAGCCGAATCAGGGGGCTACCCGCCCCCCTCCCCCGCCGACTAGCCATAACCCCTCCTCAGCCAGCCACGCGCCTGCACCCCACGGCCGGCCCATTCCCCACGGTGGCAGACCCCCTTCCCAACCCCGTCTACTCGCTCCAGCTCCCCCTTGACCACACCAGCAGCAACTCCGTTTACTTGCCCCCTCCAAGAGCCCACCCGACAGACACAACCAAAACAGTGCCCAACCCACCCTACCCACCCACACCGAATCAAAAAGAAACAAGAACAAAGAACACCCCCTCAAAGTTTAACACAGCAACCACAATCCCGACCATCCCTACGCCCGACCCCCCATCCCGACCCTCAGTTTGTGTCCAGCTTCTCGACCTGAACAAAGGCCCACGCCTCCTCCGGGGACTCAAAATAATGGTTCCGGTCCTCGTAGGTGACCCACAGTCGCGCCGGCTGCAGCATGCCAAACTTCACCCCCTTCCTGTGCAGCACCGCCTTCGCCCGGTTGTACCCGGCCCTCTTCTTCGCCACCTCCGCGCTCCAGTCATGATATATTCGAACCTCCGCATTCTCCCACCTGCTGCTCCTCTCTTTCTTGGCCCACCTGAGTACGCACTCCAGATCAGCGAACCGATGAAACCGCAGCACCGCCCGCGGCGGCTCGTTAGCCTTGGGCCTCCTCGCCAGCACTCTATGGGCCCCTTCCAGCTCCAGGGGCCCCTGGAAGGACCCCGCACCCATCAGCGAGTTTAACATGGTGACCACATAGGCCCCCACGTCCGGCCCCTCCAGCCCCTCCGGGAGGCCCAGAATCCGCAGATTCTTCCGCCTCGACCGATTGTCCATCTCCTCGAACCGTTCCTGCCATTTCTTGTGGAGCGCCTCATGCGCCTCCACCTTTACTGCTAGGCCCAAGATCTCATCCTCGTTATCAGAGATCTTTTGTCGGACCTCGCGGATCGCCACCCCCTGGGCCGTCTAGGTCTCCAGCAGCTTATCAATAGAAGCCTTCATCGTATCAATAGAAGCCTTCATCGGCTCCAGCAGGTCCGCTTTGAGCTCCCTGAAGCAATGCTGGATAACCTCCTGCTGCTCCTGTGCCGACTGCATCCATGCTGCCTGGTCCCCGTCCGCCGCCATCTTGCTCTTCTTCCCTTGCACTTTCTTTGGGTTCACCACCACTTTTTTAGTCGCCCCGCTCCTGGTCCAAGCCATACACTGTCGGGGGAATGTTGCAGTCTTCTTCCCACACCGGGAAATGTAAAAGAAAATGCCGTTGGGGGCCCTGAAAAGAGCCCAAAAGTCCGTTCCAAGCGGGAGCTGCCGAACGTGCGACTTAGCTCTGCGTAGCCGCAACCAGAAGTCCAGGGTGTTCCTTAGGGAACAAAGTTGCGACCCCCGCTCCTCCTCCACGTGCAGCCGCTCCGCCGAGCCCACCGGGACCAGTCTCTCCCCTCCCGCCCTTTCAACCCTCTGGCTCCGTGAAACGGAGCTTTGACGCTATCACAGGGCGAGGGAGACAGGGCCGACCCCGGAGAGGTTTATTTTTTTCAAAACATCAGCGGGGAACTCCCCGAAAAAGATCACGATATCGCGGAGCGGCGGGAGCTTCTCCTGAACGCCTTCTCCCCTTCACTCAATTCAGTCGTCTAGTCCATTCAAGATGGATTGGCAATTTGTAACAGCTTCAACTTGCATGGAAGTGATGATAATCCTTTGTTCTCTGCCTTGCTCTTCTTCCTTGTCTTACTGTACTCACTTGGCAAGCCCCACAGCCTGACTCCTCAGATTGCCGGTTTTAAGTCGGTACGAACTCTTCCTTTGAAATTTTGATCCTTTTCTTTACCGGTTCTGATGGCAGCAATTTCTGACCTTCTTTTCATCTGCTTGGATCTAATGACCGTTGAAGCTGCTCCACTCTGACAGCACTTTTTTCTTTAAAATAATTATTTTTCTTTCTTCTAATCCATTCCTTGTTGCCAAGTATCTTTTTGTAAACAATTGACATTGATATAGACGAACAGTTCAAAAGAACTGGGTTGCAGAAGCACATGGGTTTAATGCACGATTAACAGAATTTTATTGAATCGGACTTCACTGTACAAGGTTTGGCATTAGAGTCCTCAAAAGCCCACAAAGTAGCCGATGTGTGCCTGCAGAACTGTGTATTAAGATGAGCCATAACTAAGAAGGAGGTACCCCATGTAAAAACTGGCTCAATACAGAGGCCTTGGAATCGCTGCAATCAGGGTAAATATGTAGCAGCTATTCCAAGGCCTGAGTATTGAGCCAGCTTTTATGTCGGGTGCCTCCCTCAAGTCTTCACATTGTCAAGTGAGAGTACCTTTAAGACATGGATGTTTAAGCAATGTATCTTTAAGAAAACAGTGATGCCAGAGAGTGGGTGGAGCTGAGGTCAGGTCAGCCATTTTTCAGTTTAGTTTCAGTTTTGAAAACAGCTTGTGTGTGTCTGTGTTTGCAGTGAGCTGGATCTCTGCCATAAAATACCATCTCTGGATCATTTGTGTGATTTAAACTTATAATAGTGAAGCCTTTAACCTGATGTGACTTTGTGCAAAGGTGTTAAGTCTCTTGGAAGTTTGAAGGAACATTTTATGGAATTATTTTCTGTTGCAATATTTTCTGAATTATCTTGGAAGTAAGGGGTGTTAGGGGATCCAATGTTAGATTTGGCAAGAACATTGCAGTTAACATTACCTGACGAAATGTGAAAAGATGAGGTGATTATGGCGGTGGTTAAGCATTTAAAGTTGCCTGAGATAGAGTTTGACTCATTGGAAATGGCAAAAATTCAGTTGCAATTTAAACAAATGGAACATGAGAAAGAATTAAGGTGGCTGGCATACGAGAGTGAGAGAGAGGAAAAAGAAAGAGAAAGAGAGAGGAAAAAGAAAGAGAAAGAGAGAGAGGAAAAAGAAAAGGGGAGAGAAGAAAGGAGAAAAGAAAGAATAGCCCTAGCAGAACAAAAAGAAAAAGAAAGGGAGATACAGATCAGGGAAAAAGATAAAGAAAGGGAGTTTGAACTTCAGAAAATGGCCATGAAACATGAAAATCAGTTGGGCAGACGTAAAGGGAAATGTACAGTTGGATGATAGTGATGAGGATAGTGAGAAAGAGCGTCATGGTCGAAGGCTTCGTGGGAATCGATTTAAATATGTCCAAGTATTGCCAAGGTTTGACGAGAAAGAAGTAGAAGCCTTTTTCATTTCATTTGAGAAGGTAACTAAACAAATGAAATGGCCACAGGACATATGGGTGTTACTGATTCAAACAAAGCTGATAGGTAGAGCTTGTGAAGTGTTTGCATCACTACCGGAGGAGGTATCTGGAACGTATGAGGAGGTGAAGAAATCCATCTTAAGTGCATATGAGCTAGTGCCTGAAGCTTACAGACAAAGGTTTAGAAATTTAAGGAAAGAATTTGGTCAAACATACATGGAGTTTGAAAGGCTCAAACAGAGTAATTTTGATAGGTGGATAAGGGCTTTGAAAATAGACCAAACGTATGAAGCTCTCAGAGAAATTATACCTTTGGAGGAGTTTAAAAATTAAATTCCTGATGTAGTGAGAACTCATGTGGAAGAAGAGTGGGTTAAAACTGTGAGATTAGCAGCAGAAATGGCAGATGATTATTGATTAGTTCATAAATCAAAGATTGGTTTCCAACATCAGTTTCAGCCGGTGAGGGATCGAAACTGGGGTCATGAGAAATGCTCAAGTGGTAGAGGTAAAGGTGATCTGCGGCGGGATTCTCCGACCCCCCGCCGGGTCGGAGAATCGCCGGGGGCTGGCGTGAATCCCGCCCCCGCCGGAATCCCGGCACCGGATATTCGGCGGGGGTGGGAATCGCACCGCGCCGGTTGGCGGGCCCCCCCCCCGGCGATTCTCCGGCGCGCGATGGGCCGAAGTCCCGCCGCTGTCAACCCACGCCAGCCGGTGGGCTCCGGGGTCCTGAGGGGGGCGTGGGGAGGTCTTGCCCCGGGGAGTGCCCCCACGGTGGCCTGGCCCGCGATCGGGGCCCACCGATCCGCGGGCGGGCCTGTGCCGTGGGGGCACTCTTTTCCTTCCGCCTTCACCATGGTCTCCACCATGGCGGAGGCGGAAGAGACACTCTCCACTGCGCATGCGCGGGGATGACGTGAGTGGCCGCTGACGCACCTGCGCATGTGCCGCCCGGCATAGTCATTTCCGCGCAAGCTGGCGGGGCACCAAAGGCTTTTCCCGCCAGCTGGCGGGGCAGAAATCAGTCCGGCGCAGGCCTAGCCCCTCAAGGTGAGGGCTCGGCCGCTCAAGATGTGGAGACCTCCGCACCTTTGGTGCGGCGCGATGCTGGACTGATTCGCGGCGTTTTTGGCGCCGGTTGGCGGACATCGCGCCGATATCGGAGAACCCCGCCCCAGATGGGAGACAATAAAGAGAGTGTACCTCAGATTTAAAAAGAAATCTAGGAGAGTGGAAAAGAAATGAAAAGTTTCAGATAAGACTGGGGTTTGTTAGAGTGGTAAAGCAAAGCTCAAGGGAAGTGAAGGAGGTGCAAACATTTGTACAGCCTGTTTAAGAAGTAATTGTTAAGAAGGTGCCAGATGTCTTTAAGTAATTTACTTGTGTGGGTAAAGTTTACTCATGTGTATCAGGAGGAGCAGGTAAAGAAGTCACAATTTTAAGAGAGACAGGGGCTAGTCAATCTTTAATGGTAAGAGATGAGGAATTATGTAGTTTGGGAAGAATGTTGCCAGAAAAGGTGGTGATATGTGGAATTCAGGATGAGAGGAGTAGCGTTCCATTATATAAGGTAAGGTTAGAAAGTCCAGTGAAGAGTAGTGAAGTGGTAGTAGGAGTAATAGATAAACTATCTTGTCCAGGAATACAGTTTATCTTGGGTCATGATATAGCTGGATCGCAGGTGGGAGTGATGCCTACTGTGGTTGATAAGGAGTGGAAAATCAGTCAACTGAAGTGTTGAAGGACGAATATCCTGGGATTTTTCCGGATTGTGTAGTAACAAGGTCGCAAAGTCACCGGTTAAGACAAGTGGAGGAATCGAAAGAGTGAAGATGAAGTTGAAGTGCAATTATCAGAAACAAATTTTCATCAGATGGCTGAAAAAGAACAAGAATAGGTGGAGGATGAGGCGGATATTTTTAGTTCAGGAAAATTGGCGGAGTTACAACAGAAAGATGTAGAAATAAAACGGATATATCAGAAAGCATATACGGAAGAGGAGTCTGAGAGTATACCAGAGTGTTATTACCGTAAAAATTATGTCTTGATGAGAAAATGGAGACCTGTACATATGCAGGCGGATGAAAAGTGGGCAGAAGTTCATCAAATAGTATTGCCGGTAGGGTATAGAAAGAAGGTTTTGCAAGTTGCGCATGAGCTGCCTTGAGGTCATTTGGGAATAAGGAAAACGCAAGCTAAAATCCAAAAACATTTTTATTGGCCTGGACTACATAAAGATGTAGTTAAATTTTGTCAATCATGTCACACATGTCAAGTGATAGGGAAACCTCAAGCAGTGATAAAACCAGCACCCTAAAAACCCATTCCAGCATTTGAGGAACCTTTTACAAGTGTCATAATTGATTGTGTAGGACCACTTTCTAAGACAAAAAGTGGGAATCAATATCTTTTGACTATAATGGATGTGTCTACTAGGTTTCCAGAGGCCATTCCAGTCCGTAATACAAAGAACAAACAAAGAACAAAGAAATGTACAGCACAGGAACAGGCCCTTCGGCCCTCCAAGCCCGTGCCGACCATGCTGCCCGACTAAACTACAATCTTCTACACTTCCTGGGTCCGTATCCCTCTATTCCCATCCTATTCATGTATTTGTCAAGATGCCCCTTAAATGTCACTATCGTCCCTGCTTCCACACTCTCCTCCGGTAGCGAGTTCCAGGCACCCACTACCCTCTGCGTAAAAAACTTGCCTCGTACATCTACCCTCTACCCCGGGGAAAAGCCTCTGACTATCCACTCTGTCTATGCCCCTCAAAATTTTGTAGACCTCTATCAGGTCGCCCCTCAATCTCCTTCGTTCCAGTGAGAACAAACCGAGTTTATTCAACCGCTCCTCATAGCTAATGCCCTCCATACCAGGCAACATTCTGGTAAAACTCTTCTGCACCCTCTCTAAAGCCTCCACATCCTTCTGGTAATGTGGCGACCAGAATTGAACACTATACTCCAAGTGTGGCCTAACTAAGGTTCTATACAGCTGCAACATGACTTGCCAATTGTTATACTCAATGCCCCGGCCAATGAAGGCAAGCATGCCGTATGCCTTCTTGACTACCTTCTCCACCTGTGTTGCCCCTTTCAGTGACCTGTGGACCTGTACTCCTAGATCTCTTTGACTTTCAATACTCTTGAGAGTTCTACCATTCACTGTATATTCCCTACCTGCATTAGACCTTCCAAAATGCACTACCTCACATTTATCCGGATTAAACTCCATCTGCCATCTCTCCGCCCAAGTCTCCAAACAATCTAAATCCTGCTGTATTCTCTGACAGTCCTCATTGCTATCCGCAATTCCACCAACCTTTGTGTTGTCTGCAAACTTACTAATCAGACCAGTTACATTTTCTTCCAAATCATTTATATATACTACAAAGAGCAAAGGTCCCAGCACTGATCCCTGTGGAACACCACTGGTCACAGCCCTCCAATTAGAAAAGCATCCTTCCATTGCTACTCTCTGCCTTCTATGACCTAGCCAGTTCTGTATCCACCTTGCCAGCTCACCCCTGATCCCGTGTGACTTCACCTTTTGTACTAGTCTACCATGAGGGACCTTGTCAAAGGCCTTACTGAAGTCCATATAGACAACATCCACTGCCCTACCTGCATCAATCATCTCGAAAAATTCTATCATGTTAATGAGACACGACCTCCCGTTCACAAAACCATGCTGTCTCTCACTAATATGTCCATTTGCTTCCAAATGGGAGTAGATCCTGTCTCGAAGAATTCTCTCCAGTAATTTCCCTACCACTGAAGTAAGGCTCACCGGCCTGTAGTTCCCTGGATTATCCTTGCTACCCTTCTTAAACAGAGGAACAACATTGGCTATTCTCCAGTCCTCCGGGACATCACCTGAAGACAGTGAGGATCCAAAGATTTCTGTCAAGGCCTCAGCAATTTCCTCTCCAGCCTCCTTCAGTATTCTGGGGTAGATCCCATCAGGCCCTGGGGACTTAACTACCTTAATATTTTTTAAGACACCCAACACCTCGTCTTTTTGGATCTCAATGTGACCCAGGCTATCTACACACCCTTCTCCAGACTCTACATCTACCAATTTCTTCTCTTTGGTGAATACTGATGCAAAGTATTCATTTAGTACCTCGTCCATTTCCTCTGGCTCCACACATAGATTCCCTTGCCTATCCTTCAGTGGGCCAACCCTTTCCCTGGCTACCCTCTTGCTTTTTATGTATGTGTAAAAAGCCTTGGGATTTTCCTTAACCCTATTTGCCAATGACTTTTTGTGACCCCTTCTTGCCCTCCTGACTCCTTGCTTAAGTTCCTTCCTACTTTCCTTATATTCCCCACTGGCTTCGTCTGTTCCCAGCCTTTTAGCCCTGACAAATGCCTCCTTTTTCTTTTTGACGAGGCCTACAATATCTCTCGTTATCCAAGGTTCCTGAAAACTGCTGTATTTATCCTTCTTCCTCACAGGAATATGCCGGTCCCGAATTCCTTTCAACTGCCACTTGAAAGCCTCCCACATGTCAGATGTTGATTTGCCCTCAAACATCCGCCCCCAATCTATGTTCTTCAGTTCCCGCCTAATATTGTTATAATTAGCCTTCCTCTAATTTAGCACATTCATCCTAGGACCACTCTTATCCTCGTCCACCAGTACTTTAAAACTTACTGAATTGTGGTCACTGTTACCGAAATGCTCCCCTACTGAAACATCTACCACCTGGCTGGGCTCATTCCCCAATACCAGGTCCAGTACCGCCCCTTCCCTAGTTGGACTGTCTACATATTGTTTTAAGAAGCCCTCCTGGATGCTCCTTACAAACTCCGCCCCGTCTAAGCCCCTGGCACTAAGTGAGTCCCAGTCAATATTGGGGAAGTTGAAGTCTCCCATCACCACAACCCTGTTGTTTTTACTCTTTTCCAAAATCTGTCTACCTATCTGCTCCTCTATCTCCCGCTGGCTGTTGGGAGGCCTGAAGTAAAACCCCAACATTGTGACTGCACCCCTTATTCCTGATCTCTACCCATATAGCCTCACTGCCCTCTGAGGTGTCCTCCCGCAGTACAGCTGTGATATTCTCCCTAACCAGTAGCGCAACTCCGCCTTCCCTTTTACATCCCCCTCTATCCCGCCTGAAACATCTAAATCCTGGAACGTTTAGCTGCCAATCCTGCCCTTCCCTCAACCAGGTCTCTGTAATGGCAACAACATCATAGTTCCAAGTACTAATCCAAGCTCTAAGTTCATCTGCCTTACCTGTAATACGTCTTGCATTAAAACATATGCACTTCAGGCCACCAGACCCGCTGTGTTCAGCAACTTCTCCCTGTCTGCTCTGCCTCAGAGCCCCACTGTCCCTATTCCCTAGTTCTCCCTCAATGCTCTCACCTTCTGACCTATTGCTCCCGTGCCCACCCCCCTGCCAAACTAGTTTAAACCCTCCCGTGTGACACTAGCAAACCTCGCGGCCAGGATATTTATGCCTCTCCGGTTTAGATGCAACCCGTCCTTCTTATATAGGTCAGACCTGCCCCGGAAGAGCTCCCAGTGATCCAGATAACGGAAACCCTCCCTCCTACACCAGCTGTTTAGCCACGTGTTTAGCTGCTCTATCTTCCTATTTCTAGCCTCACTGGCACGTGGCACAGGGAGTAATCCCGAGATTACAACCCTCGATGTCCTGTCTTTTAACTTTCTGCCTAGCTCTCTGAACTCCTGCTGCAGGACCTCATGCCCCTTCCTGCCTATGTCGTTAGTACCAATATGTACAACGACCTCTGCCTGTTTGCCCTCTCCCTTCAGGATGCCCTCTACCCGTTTGGAGACATCCTGGACCCTGGCACCAGGGGGGCAACATACCATCCTGGAGTCTCTTTCACGTCCACAGAAGCGCCTATCTGTGCCCCTGACTATAGAGTCCCCTATTACTATTGCTCTTCTGCGCTTTGACCCTCCCTTCTGAACATCAGAGCCAGCCGTGGTGCCACTGCTCTGGCTGCTGCTGTTTTCCCCTGATAGGCTATCCCCCCCGACAGTATACCTGTTCGAGAGGGGGACAACCACAGGGGATTCCTGCACTGATTGCCTGCCCTTTCTGGTGGTCACCCATTTCTCTGCCTGCACCTTGGGTGTGACCACATTTACATAACTGCGATCTATGACGCTTTCCGCCACAGCTAAAAGGATTGTGGAGGAGTTACTTTAAATTCTTTACTAGATATGGACTACCCATAGAAATTCAATCGGATCAAGGAACAAATTTCACATCAAAGTTATTCAAAGAAGTTATGGATAGCTTAGGAATAAAACAATTTAAATCAACTGCGGACCATCCAGAATCGCAGGGAGCGTTTGAAAGGTGGCATCAGATATTAAAGACAATGTTGAGGGCGTATTGTCAAGATTATCCAGTGGATTGGGATAAAGGAATCCCATTTGTGTTGTTTTCAATTAGGGATGCACCTAATGAGTCAACCAAATTTAGTCCTTTTGAACTAATTTTTGGTCATGAGGTAAGAGGACCACTTAAATTGATTAAGGAAAAATTGGTGGGTGAGAAATCGGAAATTACACTATTGGATTACGTGTCAAATTTTAGGGAACGATAAAATAGAGCAGGTGAATTGGCTAGACAACAGTTGAAAGTCTCACAAAATGTGATGAAACGTGTAGCGGACAAGAAATCCAAAGTTCACAGTTTTTCCAGTGGGGTGTTGTTACCAGTGGTAGGGGGGCCTTTAAAAGCTAGGTTTTGTGGACCGTATCAGATTGTAAGGAAATTAAGTAAGGTGAATTATGTGGTAAAAACACCAGATAGAAGGAAGACTCATTGAGTGTGTCATGTGAATATGCTTAAAAGGTACTTTGAAAGGGAAGGAGAGAAAAAGGAGGTTCTGATGATTCTAACTCAAAGTGACGAACCAAATCCAGATGAATGTGAATTTGACATACCTCAAATTAAATTGGAAAATGAGGATGTTCTTAAAAATTGGGATGAATTGTTAAGTTATCTTCCAGAGGAAAAATGAACTGACCTGAAAGAGTTATTGATATCACATGGGCAAGTTTGTAGAGACAAATTGGGAAGTACTAAAATGCTAAAATGGCTATATCTGATGTAGATGTTGGAAATGCTGTTACTATCAAACAACATCCATATAGACTTAATCCTTTAAAATTGGCACAGGTTAACAGAGAGATTGAGAGTATGGCATAATTGAAGTGGGTTGCAGCCAATGGAGCTCACCCATAGTGATGGTACCTAAACCAGACAGTACCCAAAGGTTGTGTGTGGACTATAGAAAGGTGAATGCAGTGACAAGAACGGACTCTTATCCTGTCCCACCATTGAAGGATTGCATTGAGAAAGTGGGACAATCTGCTTTTATTTCCAAATTCCAGACATGGAAAGAGCATTTAAAACATCGTATGGAGTTCTTCAATCGACTTCAGGAAGGCGGGTTTGGTGATGAACCTAGCCGAAAGTGAATTTGGAGAAGCTCGAATCACTTTCCTTGCGGAGTTTCCGATACCCTCAAGATGAAGGGAAATAATGCAATCTCCTAGCATGAATGAATTTGATCGAAGAGCTGTGCAACGTTTTTGTGGCGTGATTACTCCACTGATGGACTTGCTAAAGAAACCTAAAAAATGTCAATGGAGAGCGGACTTTCAACAGGCATTTGACTGCCTGAAAGCTGTGATCGTCAATGTTCCTGTATTGGAGAATTGCAAGGGACTCTGGGGTCAGATTGAACTAAAGTATCTGATTCTAAAGAGCAATGCCAAGGAGTAGAGGAATGGATGGATCGTGCAGAGGCTTTGTTCAAAGAGACTGTCAATCGAGAAGGATTTCGGTTGGAGGAAGAAGAACGAAGAAAAATGGACTATATTATTATACATGTTTGAGTGTGTTTTCTGTAAATGAAAATGTACATTTACTGTGTGCATTTCTTAGTGGATGGTGCAAAAGTGAAAAATGAAACCATCTTGAAGTTGATGGTTTATTTTTTTTTCTTGAGGGGAGTTGTCATGTGAGAGTACCTTTAAGACATGGATGTTTAAGCAATGTACCTTTAAGAAAACAGTGATGTCAGAGAGTGGGTGGAGCTGAGGTCAGGTCAGCCATTTTTCAATATAGTTTCAGTTTTAAAAACTTGTGTACCTGTGTTTGCAGTGAGCTGTGATGTCTGCCATAAAAGACCATCTCTGGATCATTTGGGGGATTTAAACTTATACTAGTGAAGTCTTTAACCATGTGACTTTGTTTAAAGGTGTTAAGTCTCTTGGAAGTCTGAAGGAACATTTTCAGGAATTATTTACTGTTTCAATATCCAAGTTATCTTTGAAGTAAGGGGTGTTAAGAGATCCAATGTTTATATTAGATGTTAAGTTGAATTCATGGAATAAACAGTGTTTTGTGTTTAAAAACCCACGTGTTCATAATTGTAATCCCACACCTAGGGAAAAAGCCGTGTGCTAGACAAAGCAACAAATCCATTAAAGGGAGAGGTTGGTTGAACTCCATAACAACATCAACCTGGTTAAGACAGCTTTATTATTGCAAGCTTGGTTCATGAACATGAGAGAAAGATCTGGATAAATGCCAAGATCAATCTGTCTAATACTGGTAAAAACACACCAATTATAGGATTTGATCCAACCCGTGGAGCTGTCACTTCTATATTATCCAGTAAAATTTACATTAAGCAAAATGATGACTTGTGATCAGCTCATGATTTAACCCCATCCTGTCACCTGGTGTTTAGGAGGATCTTGTGTCCATTCTAAAGTTGTTTTTCTGACATTCCCAACCTACGTATCGCTGTCAGTTCCTGTCCACCTCATTGTTCATCCAAGGACAGGATACCAAAGCTGGTTTCCTCTTTACACCAGATTGTCTGAGACAGGATATTGGGGGCACCAATAAGAACTGTTTACTGAGTTGACTATTGATGCGACCATCAATTCACACGAGACAGAGAATAGAGATAGACTGTGGCTTTAATCAACTAGAACAGTGCCTGCCTGCGACTGCTCTGCAATGAGAGGCGCCTACAGGGCAGCTGCTCTTTATGCCTCCCCTCAAGGGGGTAGAGCCAGGGGCGGAGCCCACAAGGGCACCAACATGATACAATCAGTGTAGTACAGTACAATGGTCCATAGGTGGAGTCACATGGGCAACAGCGCGGTAGAACGTAGCACAGTGGTGAATGGTTACCATAATACGTTCACCACATATTCACTCCCTGTAAAAAAATTAAGTCCGGCGGGGGTGAGGGACTCACAGTTTCAGTCTGTCCGGCGCCCTGATCATGCGCTGCGATCGCCGGAGCTCTGGTTTTGCAGCGGGCACGGGTGTCGAACCCGGCAGTGCGGGCCTGGGTGGTGAACTCGTCGAAGCGGGCACAGGTGTGGACTCCGGGAGCGTGTCTTCAGGAGTTTCATTCCTGCAGGTCGGCGAAGGGGGTAGGGGTTATTGGGGGTGTGTGGAGGCCATGTAGGGGCGGGGGCGCTGTTCGGTGTAGGTTGGGGGGGGGGGAGGGTAGGTTGGAGTGATGGTAGCGGATCCTGTGGGTGCCAGGTCCCCGAGGGAGACCGTATCCTGTTGGCCGTCGGCGTGCTCTACGTATGCGTACTGGGGGTTGGCGTAAAGGAGCTGGACCCCCTCGACCAGGGCGTCAGACTTATGGCTCCTTGCGTTTGCGCAGTAGGACGGGCCCCGGTGTCTTCAGCCAGGACGGAAGCGAGACCCCGGAGGTGGATTTCCTGGGGTAAACAAACAGCCGGTCATGAGGAGTCTCGTTCGTGGCTGTGCAAAGGAGGGGCCTAATGGAGTGGAGCACATCAGGGAGGACCTCCTGCCAGTGGGAACTGGGAGATTCCTAGACAGTAAGGCCGGGGGGATGGCCTTCCAGACAGTCGCGTTCTCCCTCTCCACCTGTCCGTTTCCCGGGGGTTGTAACTGGTAGTCCTGCTCGAGGCGATGCCCTTACCGAGCAGGTACTGACGCAGTTCATTGCTCATAAACGAGGAGCCCCGGTCACTGGACGTAAGTGGGGAAACCAAACAAGGTGAAGATGCTATGTAGGGCCTTAATGGCGGTAGCTGCGGTCATGTTGGGGCAAGGGATTGCAAAGGGGAAGCAGGAGAACTCGTCAACGAAACTGAGGAAATACGTGATGCGGTTGGTAGAGGGGAGAGGCCCTTTGAAGTCGATACTGAGGCGTTCAAAGGGCCGGGATGCCTTCACCAGGTGGGCCTTATCCAGTCGATAGAAGTGCGGCTTACACTCAGCGCAGATTTGGCAGTCCCTGGTCATGGCCCTGACCTCCTCGGTGGAGTAGGGCAGGTTGCGGGCCTTGATGTAGTAGAGAAGCTGGGTGACCCCCTGGGTGGCAGAGGTCACCGTGGATGGCCTGGAGTCGGTCATCTTGCGCGCTGGCGTATGTGCCGCGGGACAGGGCATCTGGGGGCTCGTTGAGATTCCCAGGACGATACACTATATCGTAATTGTAGGTGGAGAGTTCGATCCTCCACCTCAAGATCTTATCGCTCTTGCTCTTGCCCCGCTGTGTATTGTCGAACATGAAGGCTACCGACCGTTGGTCAGTGACGAGGGTTAACCTCCTACCAGCGAAGTAGTGCCTCCAGTGCCGCACAGCTTCCACGATGGCTTGAGCTTCTTTTTTGACTGAGGAATGTCTAATTTCGGAGGCGTTGAGGGTACGGGAGAATATTACAACTTGCCTGCCCGCCTGGTTAAGGGTAGCGGCGAGGGCGTCCTCTGACACGTCGCTCTCCACCTGGAAGGGGACGGACTTGTCTCCACCGCGCACCTCGCGGCTTTACCGATATCTGCCTTGATGCGGCTGAAGGCCTGGCGGGCCTCAGCCGCCAGTGAGAAGATGGTAGCTTTGAACAGTGGGTGGGCTTTGTCCGCATAGTTGGGGACCCACTGGGCGTAATAGGAAAAGAGCCCGAGGCACCTTTTCAGGGCCTTGGGGCAGTGGGGAAGGGGGAGTTGCAGGAGGGGACGCATACGGTCGCGGTCGGGGTCGGGCCCCAGAACTCCATTTTCCACGACACAGCCGAGGATGGCTAGTCTGGTTGTGCGGAAAACAAATTTCTCCTTGTTATAGGTGAGGTTGAGGGCTTGGGCGGTTTGGAGAAACTTCTGGAGGTTGGCGCGTGGTCCTGCTGGTTGTGGCCGCAGATGATGACATTGTCCAGGTACGGAAAAGTGACCTGCAGCCCGTACTGGTCCACCATTCGGTCCATTGATCTTTGGAAGACCGAGACCCCATTGGTGACGCTGAAGGGGACCCCAAGGAAGTGGAAGAGCTGGCCGTCAGCCTCAAAGGCCGTGTAGTGGCGGTCCTCCGGACGGATTGGGAGCTGGTGGTATGCGGACTTCAGATCCACTGTGGAGAACACCCGGTAGTGTGCGATCTGATTAACCATGTCCGCTATCCGGGGGAGGGTGTACGCATCGAGGTGCGTGTACCGGTTTATGGTTTGGCTGTAGTCTACAACCATCCGGCTCTTTTCCCCCGGTCCTGACGACCACCACCTGAGCTCTCCAGGGGCTATTACTGGCCTCGATGATCCCTTCCCGCAAGAGACGCTGGACCTCGGACTTGATAAAAGTCCTGTCCTGGATACTGTACCGCCTGCTCCTGGTGGCGACGGGTTTACAGTTGGTGGTGAGATTTGCGAAGAGCGGGGGAGAGTCGACCTTCAGGGTCGCGAGGCTACATACGGTGAGAGGGGATAGGGGCCCGCCAAACGTTAGGGTTAGGCTCCTGAGGTTACACTGGAAATCCAGTCCCAACAGAAGAGGAGCGCAGAGATCGGGGAGTACATATAGCTTAAAGTTTGAGTATTCGTCGCCCTGTATCGCAAGGTTCGCGATGGTGTACCCCCAGATCTGCACTGAGTGCGATCCGGAAGCGAGGGAGATTGTTTGAAGTGCAGGGGTGTTTTGGAGCGAACTGCCCCTTACCGTGTCTGGCTGAACAAAGCTCTCCGTGCTCCCGGAGTCAAACAGACAAGGCGTTTTGTGTCCATTGACACGGACGGTCATTATGGAGTTCCAGAGGTTCTTTGGGCGTGACTGGTCGAGGGTGAACGTGCCGAGTTGCGGGTAGCCGGTGTGGTCAGAGGTGGTAGCGTGGTCGCAAGATGGCCACCCCCGTCGGTCGCACGGGTCGGGCGGCGTTGCAGATTGCGGCCAAGATGGTGGCCCCTGTCGGCCGCACGTGTCAGGCAGCGAGTAAGATGGCATCCAAGATGGTGGCCCCCATGAGTTGCACATGGTGGGCCGCGTGGGAGACGGTGGCCAGGATTTCGGCCCCCATGAGTCGCACGTATTGTGCGGTGTCGAAGATGGCTGCCCCCACAGACAACACTAGGCGGGTGATGCGTCCGGAGGGGGCGGAGCCAGCAGGCACGCAGCCACACTGCGGGGTCTGTGGGCCTGAGAGTCGGGCCTGTGATTTGGAGGACTTGGACCTGGCCAGGCAAACTTTGGCATAGTGTCCTTTCTTGCCGCAGTCGCTGCAGTTCATGTTCTGAGCCGGGTAGCGCTGCCAGGGGTGCTGGTGCTGGCCGCAGAAATAGCAGGGTAGGCCCCCGGGTTGGGCGGGCAGCCGCGCGGCACAGGCCTGGGGTACTCTCTGGTCAGAAGTCCACAAGGGGGTCGCGTGGTCGGATGGGAAAGTGTTGAGGCTTTGAAACGCTACTTCTAGGGAGGTGGCTAGTTATACCGTCCCTTCTAGGTCGAGGGCGCCTTCTCGAGCAGGCGCTGACGGACGTAGTTGGACCGGACCCCAGCCACGTAGGCGTCCCGGACGGTGAGTTCCATGTGTTGGGAGGCTGTGACGGCCTGGTAGTTGCAGCTTCGCGCGAGGACTTTGAGGTCGCGTAGGTACTCCTCCAGTGATTCCCCGGGGCGTGGGCGGCGAGTGGTGAGGAGATGCCGCGCGTAAACCTCGTTCACCGGCCTTAGGTATAGGCACTTCAGCATCGCAAGGGCATCTGCATATGTAGTCGATTCCTCGAGTTGTACGGAGATTTGATGGCTCACCCGGGCGTGGAGGAGGCTCAGCTTCTGTTCGTCGGTGACGGAGGGCGAGGAGGAGGCGGCCTCGAAACATCAGAGCCAGTGTGAAAAAACCCCTTTGGCTTCCGCGGCCTGTGGGTTGAGCTCCAGTCGGTCAGGTTTGAGGGCTGCTTCCATCGCGATGTTGTAGTTGATTAAATTGATGCGACCATCAATTCACACGAGACAGAGAATAGAGATGAACTGTGGCTTTAATCAACTAGAACAGTGTCTGCCTGCGACTGCTCTGCAATGGGGGCTGCCTACAGGGCAGCTGCTCTTTATACCTCCCCTCAAGGGGGCGGAGCCACGGGCGGAGCCCACAAGGGCACCAACATGATACAATCAGTGTAGTACAGTACAATGGTCCATAGGTGGAGCCCACATGGGCAACAGCGTTGTACATTGTAGCACAGTGGTGAATGGTTACCATAATACGTTCACCGCAACTATGTTATTTGCTGACCACACAATCCTCTTTTTCTCAAAAACATGGGCAAGTCAGCTAGCTGAAATGCCATCATGCATTGTGGCCACTGGTTGTAGCAAGAGTTTAGATGCTTATTCTGCTATGTCCTAAAAATACAGGTTTAATGGTTAATAATGATTACTGGGTATACTTTCTATGATTAATCTCAATCCTTAGTTAACTAACCTATCTAGAACTGTTCTAGTGTTGTCCTAGCTATTCAGTTTTAAGAGGTCTCATTGCTGGACACCCATTTCACAGGGGTACGGGAAAAAGGCAGGAGAATGACGCTAAATCATGATGCTCATTTGGAGAGCTGGTGCAGACATGATGGGACAAATGGCTTCCTCTGCACCGTAACAATTCTGCGATTCTGTGACTCCACAGACCCATTGTCGCAGCAGAACCACAATGAATTAGCACTTCATTAATCGGGGCTGTCCGACCCAGTGTGGGCAGTGAGTGGCAAGTGGGACACTGAATAAGTATTTGAAATCAGGATATTCAAAATAATTAGATGAAGTAATGTTGGGGAGGTTCCCGTGGAACAGAAACACCATCACAGTTAGGTTGGGCTGAATAGGCTGTGGTGAATTTTAATAGTACTGCTTTCACTGAAGGGTTGCTGATCAATACTTACAGTGATAGATTTTCCTGTTAACATTTTGGTTTTGAACTAAGTGTGTTTGTCTTCTCTCTTTTGTTAGAAATAGAACCCTACACCTCTTTTCCTCTCGCCAGGACACCACCACCACCTAAACCATGGGATCTGTCGTGTTTGCGCGGACCAATAATGAATAAACCCGTGCCAGAGTCTGGTCTGCAAGAGCCATTGAGGGCCCGCAGTAAGTTCCAAAACCGCATCATTTATTTAATGGCACGATGTAACAGCATCCTTTCCTAATTATAGTGATTAGAGAGTTAATCTAGTGAGTAATTGATGCTTTTGTAAGCCTACTTGTGACACTAATAAAGATTATTATTATTCAAAAGGAGTACTAATCGGTGTCAGTGCGACCACTTGCTGGGGAGGCCACTGAATGATGGGAGGCCATTGATATGGGGGTGGCACTTGTTAATGATATGGAAATAGGGCTTAAGTGATGATAATCGGTTTCTCGCCACGAGATCCCGATTTTGACTCCGGGAGCGGGCCGGATGAATCACAAACTGTTTGATCACCTGGTGTGGTTCTCGCCTCTCCTGCTACTCATCGGCCTCGTTCCGCTCGAGCGAGAGCGCAATAAGGCTGGAGGATCGCGGCCATGATCTCCAAATTTGCAGATGACACAAAGTTGGATTTGAGGGTGAGCTGTGAGGAGGATGCAGAGATGCCTCAGCGGGATTTGGACAGACTGAGTGAGTGGGCACATGCATGGCAGATGCAGTATAATGTGGATAAATGTGAGGTTATCCACTTCGGTAGCAAAAATAGGGAGGCAGATTATTATTTGAATGGGTGTAAAATGAGAGAGGCGGATACTCAGCGAGACCTTGGTGTCCTCGTGCATCAGTCGCTGAAAGTAAGTGCGCAGGTACAGCCGGCAGTAAAGAAGGCAAATGGTATGTTGGCCTTCACAGCGAGAGGATTTGAGTAGCAATAGAGATATTTTACTGCAATTGTATAGGGCGTTGGTGAGGCCACACCTGGAGTATTGTGGGCAGTTTTGGTGTCCTTATCTGCGGAAGGATGTTCTTGCTGTGGAGGGAGTACAGCGAAGGTTTACCAGGCTGATTCCCGGGGTGGCGGGACTGTCATACTAAATCGGTTAGGATTATATTCATTGGCGTTCAGAAGAATGAAAGGATTCTCATAGGAACTTACAAAATTCTAACAGCATTAGACAGGATAGATTGATAAAGAATGTTCCAGGTGGTGGGGGTGTCCAGAACTAGGGGTTTTAGTTTGAGGGTAAGGGATAAATCTTTTAGGACTGAGGTGAGGAGAAATTTCTTCACCCAGAGCGAGAGAGGGAGCCGGAGCGCAGCGAGTGCAGCTTGGGATTCAGGTAGGTGTTTAAACTTGCCCCCAGGTTCCAGCGGCCTTCATTTGCGGGAGAGAGAGAGGGAGCCGGAGTGCAGCGAGTGCAGCCTGGGATTCAGGTAGGTGTTTAAACTTGCCCCCAGGTTCCAACGGCCTTCATTTCCGGGAGCGGGAGAGAGAGAGGGAGCAGGAGCGCAGCGAGTGCAGCTTGGGATTCAGGTAGGTGCTTAAGTGTTTGATTTTTACCTCTATTTAAGTTGGGCGGCTGCTAAACCCGAGACACTACTCTTGTAGTGTCTCCCACCCTTCCACCTCCTCTAACCTAAGAGGGTGAGTGAACATCAGGTAAGCTCTCTCTTCTTTTTCTTTTATCCGCAAGTTATAGCTTCAGATTTTCGGCGGGAGCAGTGGCCAGGGGTCTGTCAGGAAGGTAAGTTTACCCTTTAAAAACTTACCTTGCAGGAGAAGCGGCCTTCAGATTTTCGGTGGGAGCAGTGGCCAGGGGTCTGTCGGGAAGGTAAGTGGCTGTAATTTAACTCTTCGTGGGTTGGTAAGTACTGTGATTGGTAAGTAAAATCCTTGTTCCTTTCACTTACTCATTATTTGATATTATATTTGTAATCAGTTAAGGTAAAGTGTAAAAATGGCAGGAGATCCCGACCCGTGTTATGCTCCTCGTGCTCAATGTGGGAGTTCAGGGACGCGGCCGATGCCCCTGACTCCTTCATGTGCGGGAAGTGTGTCCAGCTGCAGCTCCTGTTAGACCGCATGACGCCTCTGGAGCTGCGGATGGACTCACTTTGGAGCATCCGTGATGCTGAGGAGGTCGTGGATAGCACGTTCAGTGAGTTGGTCACACCGCAGATTAGGGTTGGTGAGGGAGACAGGAAATGGGTGACCAAAAGGCAGAGAAAGAGCAGGAAGGCAGTGCAGGTGTCCCCTGCGGTCATCTCCCTTCAGAAAAACAGGTATACCGTTTTGGATACTGTTGGGGGAGATGACTCACCAGCGGAAGGCAGTAGTAGCCAGGCTCATGGCACCGTGGCTGGCTATGCTGCATAGAAGGGCGGGAAAAAGACTAGCAGGGCTATTGTCATAGGGGATTCAATCGTAAGGAGAATAGACAGGCGTTTCTGTGGTCAAAAACGAGACTTCCGAATGGTATGTTGCTTCCCGGGTGCACGGATCAGGGATGTCTCAGATCGGCTGCACGACATACTGACGAGGGAGGGTGAACAGCCAGTTGGTGCATATAGGCACCAACAATATAGGTAAAAAACGGGATGAGGTCCGACAATCAGAATTTAGGGAGTTAGGAGATAAGTTAAAAAGTAGGACCTCAAAGCTAGTAATGTCAGGATTGCTACCAGTGCCACGAGATAGTCAGAGTAGAAATTCAAGAATAGTCAGAATGAATACGTGGCTTGAGAGATGGTGGAGGAGGCAGGGGTTCAGATTTGTGGGACATTGGAACCGGTTCTGGGGGTGGTGGGACCATTACAAATTGGATGGTCTACACCTGGGCAGGACTGGAACCAATGTCCGAGGGAGTACTTTTGCTAACACTGTTGGGGAGGTTTTAAACTAATGTGGCAGGGGGATGGGAACCAGATTATGAAGTTAGAGGTCAGTAAAGAGGCAGCAACTAAAGCCAATAAGGTACTAGACAATAAACTGAATGTGACTAAAGGGAAGAGTAGACAGGGAAGAGATGATGAACGCAAAGGGACAGGTCGTCTAAGGTGCATTTGTTTCAATGCGAGAACTGTAGCAGGTAAGGCAGATTAATTTAGGGCTTGGATTAGTACCTGGGAATATGATGTTATTGGTATCACGGAGACTCGGTTGAGGAAAGGGCAAGACTGGTAACTAAATATCCCAGGGTATAGATGCTTCAGGAGGGATAGAGAGGGAGGTAAAAGGGGTGGAGGAGTTGCATTACTGGTCAGAGATGATATCACAGCTATGATTAAGGAGAGCATGATGGAGGATTCGAGCACTGAGGCAATATGGGTAGAGCTAAGAAATAGGAAGAGTGCAGTAACATTGTTGGGACTTTACTACAGGCCTCCCAAAAGTGAGCGTGATGTAGAGGTACAAATATGTAGACAGATTATAGAAAAATGTAGGAGCAATAGGGTGGTCGTGATGGGAGATTTTAACTTCCCCAACATTGAATGGGACTCATGTAGTATTGGAGGCGTAGATGGAACAGAATTTGTAAGGAGCATCCAGGAGAGATTTTTAGAGCAGTATGTAAATAGTCCAACTTGGGAAAGGGCCATACTGGACCTGGTATTGGGGAAAGTTCCCGGCCAGGTGGTTGAAGTTTCAGTCGGTGATTACTTTGGGAATAGCGATCACAATTCTGTAAGTTTTAGAATACTCATGGACAAAGACGAGAGTGGTCCTAAAGAAAGAGTGCTAAATTGGGGAAAGGGCCAGTATAACAAAATTCAGCAGGAGCTAGGGAATGTGGATTGGGAACAGCTCTTCAAGGGTAAATCCACATTTGAAATGTGTGAGTCTCTTAAGGAAAGGTTGATTAGAGTGCAGGACAGACATGTCCCTGTGAAAATGAGGGTTAGAAATGGCAAGATTAGGGAACCATGGATGGCGGGTGGAATTGTGAGACTAGCTAAGATGAAAAAGGAAGCATACAGAAGATCTAGGCGACTTAAAACTGATGAAGCTTTGGAGGAATATCGGGAAAGTAGGATAAATCTCAAACGGCAATAAAGAGGGCTAAAAGGGGTCACAAAATATCTTTGGCTAACAGGGTTAAGGAAAATCCCAAAGCCTTTTATTCGTATATAAGGAGCAAGAGGGTAACTAGAGAAAGGATTGGCCCACTCAAAGACAAAAGAGGGAATTTATGCGTGGAGTCAGAGGAAATGGGTGAGATTCTTAATGAGCACTTTGCATCGGTATTCAGCAAGGAGAGGGACATGACGGATGTTGAGGCTAAGGATGGATGTTTAAATACTCTAAGTCAAGTCGGCATAAGGAAGGGGGACGTTTTGGGTATTCTAAAAGGCATTAAGGTTGACAAGTCCCCAGGTCCGGATGGGATCCATCCCAGGTTACTGAGGGAAGCGAGGGAAGAAATAGCTGGGGCCTTAACAGATATCTTTGCAGCATCCTTGAGCACGGGTGAGGTCCCGGAGGACTGGAGAATTGCCAATGTTGTCCCTTTGTTTAAGAAGGGTAGCAGGGATAATCCAGGGAATTATAGACCTGTGAGCTTGACGTCAGTGGTAGGCAAACTGTTGGAGAAGATACTGAGGGATAGGATCTATTCACATTTGGAAGAAAATAGACTTATCAGGGATAGGCAGCATGGTTTTGTGCAGGGAAGGTCATGTCTTACAACCTAATAGAATTCTCTGAGGAAGTGACAACGTTAATTGATGAGGGAAAGGCTGTAGATGTCATATACATGGACTTCAGTAAGGCATTTGATAAAGTTTCCCATGGCAGATTGATGGGAAAAGTGAAGTCGTATGGGGTTCAGGGTGTACTAGCTAGATGGATAAAGAACTGGTTGGGCAACAAGAGACGGAGAGTAGTGGTGGAAGGCAGTGTCTCAAAATGGAGAAAGGTGACTAGTGGTGTTCCACAGGGATCCGAGCTGGGACCACTGTTGTTTGTGTTATACATAAATGATCTGGACAAAGGTATAGGTGGTCTGATTAGCAAGTTTGCAGATGATACTAAGATTGGCGGAGGCAGGTAGCGAGGAGGACTGTCAGAGAATACAGCAAAATATAAATAGATTGGAGAGTTGGGCAGAAAAATGGCAGATGGAGTTCAATCCAGGCAAATGCGAGGTGATGCATTTTGGAAGATCTAATTCAAGAGCGGACTATACGGTCAATGGAAGAGTCCTGGGGAAAATTGATGTACAGAGAGATCTGGGAGTTCAGGTCCATTGTACCCTGAAGGTGGCAACGCAGGTCGATAGAGTGGTCAAGAAGGCATACAGCATGCTTGCCTTCATCGGAGGGGGTATTGAGTACAAGAGTCGGCAGATCATGTTACAGTTGTATAGGACTTTGGTTCGGCCACATTTGGAATACTGCGTGCAGTTCTGGTCGCCACACTACCAGGAGGACGTGGATGCTTTAGAGAGGGTGCAGAGGAGGTTCACCAGGATGTTGCCTGGTACGGAGGGTGCTAGCTATGAAGAAAGTTGAGTAGATTAGGATTGTATTCATTGGAAAGACAGAGGTTGAGGGGGGACCTGATTGAGGTCTACAAAATTATGAGAGGTATGAACAGGGTGGATAGCAACAAGCTTTTTCCAAGAGTGGGGGTGTCCATTACAAGGGGTCACGATTTCAAGGTGAGAGGGGGAAAGTTTAAGGGAGATGTGCGTGGAAAGTTTTTTACGCAGAGGTTGGTGGGTGCCTGGAACGCTTTGCCAGTGGAGGTGGTAGAGGCGGGCATAATAGCATCATTTAAGATGCATCTAGACAGATATATGAACGGGCGGGGAACAGAGGGAAGTAGATCCTTGGAAAATAGGTGACAGGTTTAGATAAAGGATCTGGATCGGCGCAGGCTGGGAGGGCCGAAGGGCCTGTTCCTGTGCTGTAATTTTCTTTGTTCTTTTTTCAGACAGTGGTGAATCTGTGGAATTCGCTACCACAGAAAGTAGGTGAGGCCAAAATGTGGTGTGTAATTTCAAGAAGGAATTAGATACAGCTCTTGGGGCTAAAGCGAACAAGGGATATGGGGGGAAGGTGGGATCAGGGTATTGAACTGGATGATCAGCCATGATCATAATGAATGGCGGAGCTGACTCAAAGGGCCGAATGGCCTCCGTCTGCTGCTATTTTCTATATTTCTAACCTCTCCACATACACTCTATCTAGGCTTCTCAGTATTCTGTAAGTTTCATTAAGATCCTCCCTCATCCTTCTAAACTAAAACGAGTACAGATGCAGAGTCCTCAACTGCTCCTCATATAGTAAGTCCTTTATTCTGGGGATCATTTTTCTGAATCTCCTCTGGACCCTCCCTTAGGCCAACACATCCTTCCTTAGATACGGGGCCCAAAACTGCTCACAATACTCCAAATGGGGTCTGACCAGAACCTTATATAGCCTCAACAGTACATCCCTGCTCTTGTATTCTAGCCCTCTTGACATAAATTCTAACATTACATTTACCATCCTAGCTGCCGACTGAGCCTGCCCGTTAACCTTAAGAGAATCGAGAACAAGAACTACTGTGTCCCTTTGTGCTTCCGAATTTAGAAAATAGTCTATGCCTGCATTCTTCCCACCAAAGTGTATAACCTCACACTTTTCCACATTGTATTCCATCTGCCACTTCCTTTCCCACTCTCCTAGCCTGTGCAAGTCCTTCTGCACCCTCCCCTCTTCCTCAGCACATCCTGTCCCTCTGCATATCTTTGTATCATCTGTAAACTTAGCAACAATGCCCTCAGTTCTCTCTTCGAGACTGCTCCGCCATTCATGACTGCAAATGAGTTTCACATCCACTTGCATCCCATATCAATTCATTCCACACGAGACCAAAAGTCTCTTTCCTACCCTGAAATGTATTCAAAGATGCAGCTTCTGATGTAGGGAATTCCAATGATTCACATGTTTTCAGTGAAGTAATTTATCCTCATCTCGGTCCTAAATGATCATTCTCTTATCCTGAGACTACTGTGCCTCTATGTGTTAGATTCACTTCCACTGTTGACTCTATCAGATCCTTCAGATGCTTGTAAGTTTCAATTCTGCTAAATTCCAGAGAATATGAGCCCAATTTACTCACCATCTCATTATTGGACAAGCCTCTCATGCCACAGACCCATTTACATAGGAAAGTACGAGAATGGGAAATAGGAGCAGGAGCAGACCATTTGGCCTGTTGAGCCTGCTTCGTCAGGTCAGTCAAACAGATCATCGCTAATCCTCTACCCCAATGCCATTAATATCCAGAAATCTATTAATTTCTGTCTTGAACATTCTCAGTGACTGAACTTCCACAGCTCTCCGTGGTAGAGAATTCTAAAGATCCGCCATCGCCTCTGAGTGAAGAAATTCATAGAGTCACAGAATCCCGACAATGCAGAGTGAGACCATTCGGCCCATCAAATCTGCAAGATCCACTGCGCCCTATTCCCGTCACCTAATCTGTACATCCCTGGACACTAAGGCAATTTATCATGACCAATCTACCTAACCTGCACATCTTTGGAGGAAACCGGAGCACGCAAAGGAAACACATGCAGACACATGCATGGAACCCGGATCCCTGGCGAGATTGCCTTTTTATGGGGTATGTGGAACATTCCTTGTTCCAGACCTACCCGGGTGCCCTCCCACAACTCCTTTACCGGTACATTGATGACTATTTTGGTGCCGCTTCATGCTCTCATCCGGACCTGGAAAAATTCATCAACTTCGCTTCCAGTTTCCACCCCTCCATCACTTTCACCTGGTCCATCTCAGACACTTTCCTTCCCTTCCTTGACCTTGCTGATTCAATTTCCGGCAATAGACTAACTACTAATATCCACTGACTCCCACAGCTATCTGGACTACAGCTCTTTGCACCCATCGAGGTATTTGCACTCCATCCCTTTCTCTCAACGCCTTCGTCTCCGTTGCATTTGCTCCGATGATGCCACTTTCCAAAATGGGACTTCGAAAATGTGTTCCTTCTTCCTCAACCGTGATTTCCCACCTACAGTTGTTGACAGGGCCCTCAACAATGTGCGGTCCATCTCCCACGCCACTACCCTTGCCCTCTCCCTTTCCTCCCAGAACAAGGGTAGAGTCTCCCTCGTTCTCACATTTCACCCCACCAGCCTCCGTATGCAAAGCATAATCCTCTGCCATTTTCGCCAACTCCAGCGTGATGCCACCATCAAATACATCTTCCCTTCACTCCCTCTGTCAGCAGAGACCGTTCCCTCCAGGATAACCTAGTCCACTCCTCCACTACACCCAACACCTATGGCACCTTCCCATGCAATCACAGAAGGTGTAACACTTGCCTCTTTACGTCTTCCATGCTTAACATCCCAGGTCCAAAACACTCATTCCAGGTTGAGCAGCGTTTCACTTGCATCTCTTCCAATCTGGTCTATTGCATTCGCTGCTCCCAATGTGGTCTCCTCTATATTGGCGAGACCAAGCACAGACTTGGTGATCGCTTTACTGAGCACCTTCGGTCTGTGCGCATTCAGGACCCTGACCTTCCCGTTGCTTGCCATTTTAACACAAGACCCCGCTCCTATGCACACATGTCTGTTCTTGGCCTGCTGCAATGTTCCAGTGAAGCTCAACGCAAACTGGAGGAACAACATCTCATCTTCCGGTTAGGCACGCCACCGCCTTCCGGTCACAACATCAAATTCAACAACTTCAGATGATTAGCTCTACCCCACCTCGACCCCTTTGTTTTCATCCCATTTAATTTTAACTGTCTTTTACCATTTCTTTCTTTCTCATCTTTATATATATTTAACTCCCCCATCTTAAGCCCCTTTCCTTACCCTTTCTCCCCTTTGCTTCCCTCTTCCCATCCCCTCACATCTACATCTGTCACAGTTCACCCTCTGATGTTAGTTTCTCGGCTGTTTGGCCTTTCACACCTTTTGTCCTCTCTGGGGACTGCCATTAGCACTCTTTCCCCTTGGTTTCTGTGGCCATTAGCACCCGGTTTCCCTGGGTTTCTGTGGCTATGACTCATCTTTCATTCTCTCACTCCACAGCATAAATATTTCCCACTTTCTCTGTCTTTTAGCTTTGACAAAGGGTCATCTGGACTCAAAAGATTAACTCTTTTATCCTGCCAAAGATGCTGCGATTTTCCAGCATTTTCTCTTTCGTTTCAGATTCCAGCATCTGCAGTAATTTGCTTTTATCCCAGGTCCCTGGCGCTGTGAGGCACCACTGTGCCACCATGCCACCCTCCTTACCTCAATCCTTAATACCCTTATTCTGAGGCTGTGTCACCAGCAAGGGGGAAAATCCAATCTACATCTATGCTGTTGAGCCCTGTAAGAATTTTATAAGTTTCAATGAGGTCACCTCTCTTCCCCTGAAATGCAAGAGAATACAGGTCCAGTCTCCTCAATCGCTCCTCATAGGACAATCCGACCCTCCAAGGGATTAGTCTGGTGAACCTTCATTGAACTCCCTCTACGGCAAACACATCCTTCCTTAGATAAGGAGGCCTAAATTGTATATAATACTCCAAGTACTGTCTCCATACAATTGCAGCAAAACATCTTTCCTCCTGTACTGAAATCCCCTTGTAATGAAAGACAACATTGTATTTGCCTTCCTTATTGATTGGTGTGCCTGCTCTTTCTGACTCACAGTAGATGATTTAAAACCACAAATAGAGGTAAATGTAATGATCTAATTGCCATTATGGAAACACGGCTACAAGGTGGCCAAGTCTGGGAACTGAGTATCCAAGGATATTCAACATTCAGGAAGGCCAGCTAAAAAGAAAAAGGAGGTGATGTTGCCTTGTTAATAAGTAGATAATCAGTAAATTAGTAAAGATGGATCTCAGATCGAAAAATGGGAAGATTGGAAAAATGTGGAATCTATTTGGGTGGAGCTAAGAAATCGTATATCTTGGGGCTTTTCACAGTAACTTCATTTGAAGCCTACTTGTGACAATAAGCGATTTTCATTTTCATTTCATTTCTTAGTCTCTCTCAATAACAACCAATATTCAGGGCCACCAAGGAGCAGCGGCATAAGTGACAGTACAGCAAATAGAAATGATCAAGTACATTTTTTTCTTGAGGTCACTGAGATATGAGCTTATATTGGCCTCGGAACTGTGAAGATTGCTGCTCACTTTCACAGTGCATCCAGATTCAGAATGGGAGAAATGGGATAAATTATTTTATTTAAAAGTATTTTTATTCCACTTTCAACATTTTACAACACATTAAACCCACCACCCAATAATAATCCCCTCCCCCCTCTCCCCCCTCCCCGCCTGAACAGTCAACGGCAACCAACTCTCCAAAATGCACAATGAACAAACTCCCAATTCTTGTGGAACCTTCACACCCCCCACCCCACCCTTAGAGCAAATTTTACCTTCTCCAGAGCTAAAAACTCCAATAGGTCCCCCGTCACGTCAAGGCACAGGGTGGAGGAGCTGACCTCCACCCCAACAAGATCCACCTACAGGCAATCAGCGAGGTGAAGCCTAAAACATCTAGCCCCATACCCGTCTGCAACTCTGGCTGGTCCGACACCCCGAATGTGGCTTCCAGGGGACCCGGCTCCACATCTATGTACAAAACAAGATGGTGTTGAAAGCTACCCTCCAGAACCTTTCCAATTACAGGCAGGACCAAAACATATGCACATGATTAGCAGGACCCCTGCCACACCGCTCACACTCTACCCCTTCAAGCAGCCGGCTCATCCTTGACTTCGTCAGGTACACCCTGTGCATGACCTTCAACTGTCTCAGCCTCAACTTCACACACGGCGTTGGGGCATTCACTCTGTACAGCACCTCACACCAAAATCCCCCTCCAATCCCACCCCTAACTCCTCTTCCCAATTAGCCTTGATCCTCTCCATGGACACCTTATCTTCCTCCAACCTCCTCCCATATGTCATCAAGGTGACCCCCCTCTACAAACCCCCGCTGACAGCACCTCCTCCAACAACGAAGATTCAGGCGCTATTGGGAAGGTCGGAAAGACATTCCTTGCAAATTTACGCACCTGCATATACCGGAAACTCTCCTCCCATGCCAGCCCAAACTTCTCATTCAACTCATCCAAGCTCGCAAACTGCACTCCCAGAAACAAATCCTTCATCTCCCTGATCCCCTTCTCCTCCCATCTCCACAATCACGTGGCACGGCAGCACAGTCGTTAGCACTGTTGCTTCACAGCGCCAGGGTCCCAGGTTCGATTCCTGGCTTGGATCACTGTCTGTGCGGAGTCTGCACGTTCTCCCCGTGTCTGCGTGGATTTCCTCCGGGTGCTCCGGTTTCCTCCCACAGTCCAAAGATGTGCAGGTTAGGTAGATTGGCCATGATAAATTGCCCTTAGTTTCCAAAAAGGTTAACTGGGGTTACTGGGTTACGGGGATAGGGTGGAGGTGTGGCTTGGATAGGGTGCTCTTTTTCCAAAGTCCTTGTTCACGATTCTCTTAAGGTTAATGTGCAGGTCCAGTCGGCAGTTAGGAAGGCAAATGCAATGTTAGCATTCATGTCGAGAGGGCTAGAATACAAGAGCAGGGATGTACTTCTGAGGCAGTATAAGGCTCTGGTCAGACCCCATTTGGAGCCTTGTGAGCAGTTTTGGGCCCCGTATCTAAGGAAGGATGTGCTGGCCTTGGAAAGGGTCCAGAGGAGGTTCACAAGAATGATCCCTGGAATGAAGAGCTTATCCTATGAGGAACAGCTGAGGACTCTGGGTCTGTACTCATTGGAGTTTAGAAGGATTAGTGGGGATCTTATGGAAACTTACAGGATACTGCGAGCCTTGGATAGAATGGACGTGGACAGGATATTTCCACTTATAGGAAAAACTAGAAGCAGAGGGCACCATCTCAGACTAAAGAGACGATCCTTTAAAACAGAGATGAGGAGGAATTTCTTCAGCCAGAGGGTGGTGAATCTGTGGAACACTTTGCTGCAGAAGGCTGTGGAGGCCAAATCACTGAGTTAAGACAGAGATAGATAGATTCTTGATTAATAAGGGGTTCAGGGGTTATGGGAGAATGCAGGAGAATGGGGATGAGAAACATATCAGCCATGATTGAATGGCGGAGCAGACTCGATGGGCCAAGTGGCCTAATTCTTCTCCTATGACTTATGGTCTTATCGTCAAATGGAGTCCATAGGAACGAGGGGGAAAGCTCTCTGCTGGCTTGAGTCATACCTGCCACAAATGAAGATTGTTGCGGTGGTTTGAGGTCAATCATCTCAGCTCCAGGACAGCACTGCAGGAGTCCCTCAGGGTAGTGTCCTAGGCCCAATCATCTTCAGCTGCTTCATCAATCACCTCCCTTCCATCATAAGGTCAGAAACGTTTGCGGATGACTGCACAATGTTCAGCACCATTCGCGACTCCTCAGATGGTGAAACAGTCCATGTCCAAATGCAGCAAGACCTGGACAATATCCAGGCTTGGGCTGACAAGTGGCAAGTTACATTCATGGCACAAAAGTGCCAGGCAATGATCATCTCCTGCAAGAGAGGATCTAACCACCATCCCTTGACATTCAATGGCATCACCATCGCTGAATCCCCCACAATCAACATCCTGGGGGTTACCATTGATCAGAAACTGAACTGGACCCAGCCACATTAATACTGTGGCTACCAGGGCAGGTCAAAAGGCTAGGAATCCTATGGCGAATAACTCACCCCCTGTCCTCCCAAAGCCTGTCAACCACCTACAAGGTACAAGTCAGGAGTGTAATGGAATGCTCCCCACTTGCCTGGATGAGTGCAGCTCCAACAACACTCAAGAAGCTCAACACCATCCAGGACAAAGCAGCCCGCTTGATTGCTCCCTCTTCCACAAGCATTCAAACCCTCCACCACCAGTGAACAGTGGCAGCCGTGTGCACCATTTACAAGATGCACTGCAGTAATTCACCAAGGCTCCTTAGACAGCACCTTCCAAACCCACAACCACTACCATCTAGAAGGACAAGAGCAGCAGGTAACTGGGACCCCCACCACCTAGAGGTTCCCCTCTGTAGGTGAAAATATTCACAAATATACCTTTGAGTGAGTAAAGAAGCAATTTATTAATTTTCAGAGCTCTGGGAGAAAAGGCCTTTGACCCCCACGGTCTGTGTATCACCTTTTCTCGCCTGAACTGAGGTCGCACTGGGTTAATATACAGAAGGAAAGCAGAATTAGTTTGTATTCGCATTTACATATACCCAATCAATTCTGTTCATGTCACGATTCATAACATACATCTTAAATCCCATAAATACAAAGAACAAAGAAAATTACAGCACAGGAACAGGCACTTCGGCCCTCCCAGCCTGCGCCGATCCAGATCCTTTATCTAAACCTGTCACCTATTTTCCAAGGATCTACTTCCCTCTGTTCCCCACCCGTTCATATATCTGTCTAGATGCATCTTAAATGATGCTATTGTGCCCGCCTCTACCACCTCCGCTGCCAAAGCGTTCCAGGCACCCACCACCATCTGCGTAAAAAACTTTCCACGCACATCTCCCTTAAACTTTCCCCCTCTCACCTTGAAATCGTGACCCCTTGTAATTGACACCCCCACTCTTGGAAAAAGCTTGTTGCTATCCACCCTGTCCATACCTCTCATAATTTTGTAGACCTCAATCAGGTCCCCCCTCAACCTCTATCTTTCCAACGAAAACAATCCTAATCTATTCAACCTTTCTTCATAGCTAGCACCCACCATACCAGGCAACATCCTGGTGAACCTCCTCTGCACCCTCTCTAAAGCATCCACATCCTTCTGGTAATGTGGCGACCAGAACTGCACGCAGTATTCCAAATGTGGCCTAACCAAAGTCCTATACAACTGTAACATGACCTGCCGACTCTTGTACTCAATACCCCGTCCGATGAAGGCAAGCATGCTGTATGCCTTCTTGACCACTCTATCGACCTGCGTTGCCACCTTCAGGGTACAATGGACCTGAACTCCCAGATCTCTCTGTACATCAATTTTCCCCAGGACTCTTCCATTGACCGTATAGTCCGCTCTTGAATTAGATCTTCCAAAATGCATCACCTCGCATTTGCCTGGATTGAACTCCATCTGCCATTTTTCTGCCCAACTCTCCAATCTATTTATATTTTGCTGTATTATCTGACAGTCCTCCTCGCTATCTGCAACTCCACCAATCTTAGTATCATCTGCAAACTTGGTAATCAAACCACCTATACCTTCGTCCAGATAATTTATGTATATCACAAACAACAGTGGTCCGAGCACGAATCCCTGTGGAACACCACTAGTCACCTTTCTCCATTTTGAGACACTCCCTTCCACCATTACTCTCTGTCTCCTGTTGCCCAGCCAGTTCTTTATCCATCTAGCTAGTACACCCTGAGCCCCATACGACTTCACTTTTTCCATCAACCTGCTATGAGAAACTTTATCAAACGCCTTACTGAAGTCCATGGATATGACATCTACAGCCCTTCCCTCATCAATTAACGTTGTCACTTCCTCAAAGACTTCTATTAGGTTTGTAAGACACGACCTTCCCTGCACAAAACCATGCTGCCTATCACTGATAAGTCTATTTTCTTCCAAATGTGAATAGATCCTATCCCTCAGTATCTTCTCCAACAGTTTGCCTACCACTGACGTCAAGCTCACAGGTCTATAATTCCCTGGATTATCCCTGCTACCCTTCTGAAACAAAGGGACAACATTAGTAATTCTCCAGTCCTCCGGAACATCACCGGTGCTCAAGGATGCTGCAAAGATATCTGTTAAGGCCCCAGCTATTTCTTCCCCCTCTTAGCCTCAGAAACCTGGGATAGATCCCATCCAGACCTGGCGACATGTCCACCTTAATGCCTTTTAGAATCCCCAAAACTTCCCCCATCCTTATGCCGACTTGACGTAGAATATTTTAATATCCATCCTTAGCCTCAACATCCGTCATGTCCCTCTCCTTGTTGAATACCGATGCAAAGTACTCATTAAGAATCTCACCCATTTCCTCTGACTCCACACATAAATTTCCTCTTTTGTCTTTGAGTGGGCCAATCCTTCCTCTAGTTACCCTCTTGCTCCTTATATACGAATAAAAGGCTTTGGAATTTTCCTTAACCCTGTTAGCCAAAGATACTTCATGACCCCTTTTAGCCCTCTTTATTGCGCGTTTGAGATTTGTTCTACTTTCCTGATATTCCTCCAAAGCTTCATCAGATTTAAGTCGCCTAGCTCTTATGTATGCTTCCCTTTTCATCTTAGCTAGTCTCAGAATTCCACCCATCATCCATGGTTCCCTAATCTTGCCATTTCTATCCCTCATTTTCACAGGGGCATTTCTGTCCTGCATTCTAATGAACCTTTCCGTAAAAGAGTCCCACATTTCAAACGTGGATTTACCCTTAAAGAGCTGCTCCCAATCCACATTCCTTAGCTCCTGCCGAATTTTGTTATACTTGGCCTTTCCCGAATTTAGCACTCTTTCTTTAGGGCCACTCTCGTCTTTGTCCATGAGTATTCTAAAACTTTCGGAATTGTGATCGCTATTCCCAAAGTAATCACCGACTGAAACTTCAACCACCTGGCCGGGATCATTCCCCAATACCAGGTCCAGTATGGCCCCTTCCCGAGTCCCATTCAATGTTGGGGAAGTTAAAATCTCCCATCACGACCACCTTATTGCTCCTACATTTTTCTATAATCTGTCTACATACTTGTACCTCTACTTCACGCTCGCTTTTGGGAGGCCTGTAGTAAAGTCCCAACAATGTTACTGCACCCTTCCTATTTCTTAGCTCTACCCATATTGCCTCAGTGCTCGAATCCTCCATCGTGCCCTCCTTAATCACAGATGTGATATCATTTCTGACCAGTAATGAAACTCCTCCACCCCTTTTACCTCCCTCTCTATCCCTCCTGAAGCATCTATACCCTGGGATATTTAGTTGCCAGTCTTGCCTTTTCCTCAACCAAGTCTCCGTAATACCAATATCATAATATTCCCAGGTACTAATCCAAGCCCTAAGTTCATCTGCCTTACCTGCTACACTTCTCTCATTAAAACAAATGCACCTCAGACCACCTGTCCCTTTGCATTCATCATCTCTTCCCTGTCTACTCTTCCCCTTAGTCACATTGAGTTTATTATCTAGTACCTTACTGGCTTTAGTTGCTGCCTCTTTACTGACCTCTAAGTTCCTAATCTGGTTCCCATCCCCCTGCCACATTAGTTTAAAACCTCCCCAACAGTGTTAGCAAAAGCACCCCCTAGGACATTGGTTCCAGTCCTGCCCAAGTGTAGGCCATCCGATTTGTAATGGTCCCACCACCCCCAGAACCGGTTCCAATGTTCCAAAAATCGGAACCCCTCCCTCCTGCACCATATCTCAAGCCACGTATTCATTCTGACTATTCTTGAATTTCTACTCTGACTGTCTCGTGGCACTAGTAGCAATCCTGAGATTATTACCTTTGAGGTCCTACTTTTTAACTTATCTCCGAACACCCTAAATTCTGATTGTAGGACCTCATCCCGTTTTTTACCTATATCGTTGGTGCCTATATGCACCACGACAACTGGCTGTTCACCCTCCCCCTTCAGTATGTCCTGCAGCCGATCTGAGACATCCCTGACCCGTGCACCCGGGAGGCAACATACCATTCGGGATTCTCGTTTTCGACCACAGAAACGCCTGTCTACTCCCCCTACAATTGAATCCCCTATGACTATAGCCCTGCCAGTCTTTTTCCCGCCCTCCTGTGCAGCAGAGCCAGCCACAGTGCCATGAGCCTGACTACTACTGCATTCTCCTGGTGAGTCATCTCCCCCAACAGTATCCAAACCGGTATACCTGTTTTGGAGGAAGATGACCGCAGACGACACCTGCACTGCCTTCCTGCTCTTTCTCTGCCTTTTGGTCACCCATTCCCTGTCTCCCTCACCAATCCTAATCTGAGGTGTGACCAACTCACTGAACGTGCTATCCACGACCTCTTCAGCATTGCGGATGCTCCAAATGGCTACAAGTTAGCTCCTCTAGCCTTTAATTGGCAGTTTGCCTTACCTGATCATTATATAGATAACAGTTACATAAAGTCATGGGGTCAATAGTCCAGCCACATTGAACATGTGTATGTCAGGAGCACAGATTTGACGTCGCAGGAGGGGGCCAGTGTTCAGGTAGGTGGTTTGAAGTGTGTCTACTTCAATGCCAGGAGTATACGAAACAAGGTAGGGGAATTTACAGACAGAATTTACAGAATTCACAGTGCAGAAGGAGGCCATTCGGCCCATCGAGTCTGCACCGGTTCTTGGAAAGAGCACCCCACCCAAGGTCAACATCGCCACCCTATCCCCATAACCCAGTAACCCCACCCAACACTAAGGGCAATTTTTGGACACTAAGGGCAATTTATCATGGCCAATCCACCTAACCTGCACATCTTTGGACTGTGGGAGGAAACCGGAGCACCCGGAGGAAACCCACGCACACACGGGGAGGATGTGCAGACTCCGCACAGACAGTGACCCAAGCTGGAATCGAACCTGGGACCCTGGAGCTGTGAAGCAATTGTGCTATCCACAAGGCTACCGTGCTGCCCTGGGAACTGGCAGCATGGGTTGGTACCTGGGACTTCGATGTTGTGGCCATTTCGGAGACATGGATAGAGCAGGGACAGGAATGGATGTTGCAGGTTCCGGGGTTTAGGTGTTTTAGTAAGCTCAGAGAAGGAGGCAAAAGAGGGGGAGGTGTGGCGCTGCTAGTCAAGAGCAGTATTACTGTGGCGGAGAGGATGCTAGATGGGGACTCTTCTTCCGAGGTAGTATGGGCTGAAGTTAGAAACAGGAAAGGAGAGGTCACCCTGTTGGGAGTTTTTTATAGGGCTCCTAATAGTTCTAGGGATGTAGAGGAAAGGATGGCGAAGATGATTCTGGATATGAGCGAAAGTAACAGGATAGTTATTATGGGAGACTTTAACTTTCCAAATATTGACTGGAAAAGATATAGTTTGAGTACAATAGATGGGTCGTTTTTTGTACAGTGTGTGCAGGAGGGTTTCCTGAAACAATATGTTGACAGGCCAACAAGAGGCGAGGCCACGTTGGATTTGGTTTTGGGTAATGAACCAGGCCAGGTGTTGGATTTGGAGGTAGGAGAGCACTTTGGGGACAGTGACCACAATTCGGTGACGTTTACGTTAATGATGGAAAGGGATAAGTATACACCGCAGGGCAAGAGTTATAGCTGGGGGAAGGGCAATTATGATGCCATTAGACGTGACTTGGGGGGGATAAGGTGGAGAAGTAGGTTGCAAGTGTTGGCCACACTGGATAAGTGGGGCTTGTTCAAGGATCAGCTACTGCGTGTTCTTGATAAGTATGTACCGGTCAGACAGGGAGGAAGGCGTCGAGCGAGGGAACCGTGGTTTACCAAGGAAGTGGAATCTCTTGTTAAGAGGAAGAAGGAGGCCTATGTGAAGATGAAGTGTGAAGTTTCGGTTGGGGCGATGGATAGTTCCAAGGTAGCGAGGAAGGATCTAAAGAGAGAGCTAAGACGAGCAAGGAGGGGACATGAGAAGTATTTGGCAGGAAGGATCAAGGAAAACCCAAAAGCTTTCTATAGGTATGTCAGGAATAAGCGAATGACTAGGGAAAGAGTAGGACCAGTCAAGGACAGGGATGGGAAATTGTGTGTGGAGTCTGAAGAGATAGGCGAGATACTAAATGAATATTTTTCGTCAGTATTCACTCAGGAAAAAGATAATGTTGTGGAGGAGAATGCTGAGCCCCAGGCTAATAGAATAGATGGCATTGAGGTACGTAGGGAAGAGGTGTTGGCAATTCTGGACAGGCTGAAAATAGATAAGTCCCCGGGACCTGATGGGATTTATCCTAGGATTCTCTGGGAGGCCAGGGAAGAGATTGCTGGACCTTTGGCTTTGATTTTTATGTCATCATTGGCTACAGGAATAGTGCCAGAGGACTGGAGGACAGCAAATGTGGTCCCTTTGTTCAAAAAGGGGAGCAGAGACAACCCCGGCAACTATAGACCGGTGAGCCTCACGTCTGTAGTGGGTAAAGTCTTGGAGGGGATTATAAGAGACAAGATTTATAATCATCTAGATAGGAATAATATGATCAGGGATAGTCAGCATGGCTTTGTGAAGGGTAGGTCATGCCTCACAAACCTTATTGAGTTCTTTGAGAAGGTGACTGAACAGGTAGACGAGAGTAGAGCAGTTGATGTGGTGTATATGGATTTTAGCAAAGCGTTTGATAAGGTTCCCCACGGTAGGCTATTGCAAAAAATACGGAGGCTGGGGATTGAGGGTGATTTAGAGATGTGGATCAGAAATTGGCTAGCTGAAAGAAGACAGAGGGTGGTGGTTGATGGGGAATGTTCAGAATGGAGTACAGTCACAAGTGGAGTACCACAAGGATCTGTTCTGGGGCCGTTGCTGTTTGTCATTTTTATCAATGACCTAGAGGAAGGCGCAGAAGGGTGGGTGAGTAAATTTGCAGACGATACTAAAGTCGGTGGTGTTGTCGATAGTGTGGAAGGAAGTAGCAGGTTACAGAGGGATATAGATAAGCTGCAGAGCTGGGCTGAGAGGTGGCAAATGGAGTTTAATGTAGAGAAGTGTGAGGTGATTCACTTTGGAAGGAATAACAGGAATGCGGAATATTTGGCTAATGGTAAAGTTCTTGGAAGTGTGGATGAGCAGAGGGATCTAGGTGTCCATGTACATAGATCCCTGAAAGTTGCCAGCCAGGTTGATAGGGTTGTGAAGAAGGCCTATGGAGTGTTGGCCTTTATTGGTAGAGGGATTGAGTTCCGGAGTCAGGAGGTCATGTTGCAGCTGTACAGAACTCTGGTACGGCCGCATTTGGAGTATTGCGTACAGTTCTGGTCACCGCATTATAGGAAGGACGTGGAGGCTTTGGAGCGGGTGCAGAGGAGATTTACCAGGATGTTGCCTGGTATGGAGGGAAAATCTTATGAGGAAAGGCTGATGGACTTGAGGTTGTTTTCGTTGGAGAGAAGAAGGTTAAGAGGAGACTTAATAGAGGCATACAAAATGATCAGGGGGTTGGATAGGGTGGACAGTGAGAGCCTTCTCCCGCGGATGGATATGGCTGGCACGAGGGGACATAACTTTAAACTGAGGGGTAATAGATATAGGACAGAGGTCAGAGGTAGGTTCTTTACGCAAAGAGTAGTGAGGCCGTGGAAAGCCCTACCTGCTACAGTAGTGAACTCGCCAACATTGAGGGCATTTAAAAGTTTATTGGATAAACATATGGATGATAATGGCATAGTGTAGGTTAGATGGCTTTTGTTTCGGTGCAACATCGTGGGACGAAGGGCCTGTACTGCACTGTATTGTTCTATGTTCTATGTTCTTCCTCATTCCTTGCTAGTTCCTTAATTTGGGGCCCCTTTGTCAGGTACAAGTAGCTAAGATTACAGACATTGGACAAAGTTTGCCAACGGCTTATTGTCTCTCCGGATGCATCTGGTTGTGGATCACTTGTTTTGCACAAATCTTTACTACTTCAGCAGCCGACACTGATAATGACATGGGGTCAAGAACAGTGACAGAGTCCATTTTATATCAGGCGGCATCCATTTTGTATTTTCTGTATTCCGTTCAGAATTCTACCTCTTCACCTCCTAGCCACTCACCACCCCGACTTGGGAATATATCACCATTCGTTCACTGTCGCTGGGCCAACATCCTGCAACTCCCTCCGTAACTGCACAGTGGGTGAACCTACACCTCAGGGACTGCAGCAGTTCAAGAAGGTAACTCACCACCACCTTCTGAAGGGCAGCAAAGAATGGGAAATAAATGCTGGCCTTACCAGCGACGCCCACATCCCATAAATTAATTTTTTTTAAATCCTCCCCGGCTCAAATCTGTGAATCCCCCTGATTGGCATTACCCTCGACCCTGCTCCCCACCTAAAGTACTGCCAGAACTGCCTACAATTGTTCAGCGTGGCCACCACCGGACTTCCCAAATACTTCCCGGGAGCTAACAGGAACGGCGCTGTTGCCAGCACCCGTAACCCCAACCTCCTGCTTGAACCCACCTCCATCCTTCACAAAGTCTCCGCCTCCCTATTCCAATCCCATACCTCCTCTCTATTCGCCGTCCAGTAATAATACATCAAATTCAGGAGGCCCTCTGCTGGGCCTCTGCTGTTCCCTCTGTAGAACCACCTTCCTTATCCTGGCCACTTTCTCCGCCCAAATAAACAAAGAAATCAGCCTGACCACCTCCTTGAAAAACGCCATAGGCAAAAAGACTGGCAGGCACTGAAATAAAACAAAAACCGCGGTTAATATATGATGCACTATCAATTACGATGAGACGAGAGTAGAGAGTAATCAAAGCTTTATTAAGCAGAAATGTGTTGCCTCCTGCAGCTGCTACCAGAAATGGGAGCAGCTCGGTGTGCACCCACATTTATACTCCGCCTACTGGGCGGAGCCTGCAGGCAGGGATCTACCACCGTACCTGTAGTACAGGAGGCTTACCGTATTACCTCTAATATACAAACAGTGGTGACTACCACATTATGTTCATCCTCACTGCCTGCGCCCGGTCTGCCAACGAAGATTATCCCATCTCAACAAATCTCAACAAAGCCGCCCGCCTTCTCACCAACTCCGCCGTATGATCTTGGTATATATGTACACCAACGTCTTCCCCCTTCATAACTCAAATCTGCTTCACTCAGCTCGAAACCTTCTCCTTCATGTGGTGACTGTGGAAGCAGACTACGACTGCCCTTTGTGGCTCATTCATTTTAATCTTCAGCTGGAGAGATCGATGGACCCTGTCCAGCTCACAGAGGGAAGGCTCTTCCCACTCCTCCATAGCAACTGGGCGGACATGTCCACAAAGTACTCGGTCGGCCTCCGGCCCTCCACTCCCTTGGGCAAGCCCACGATTCTCAGATTTTGTCTCCTCGACCTGTTCTCCAGGTCCTCCACTTTGGCTCTTACTGACCTCCACTGCTCTCTGCAGCTCCTCCCCCATCTGAGTTCTTTGGGAAGGTGACCAAACAGGTGGATGAGGGTAAAGCAGTTGATGTGGTGTATATGGATTTCAGTAAAGCATTTGATAAGGTAGTGTACTGCAGAAAATACGGAGGCATGGGATTCAGAGTGACTTAGCAGTTTGGATCAGAAATTGGCTAGCTGGAAGAAGATAAAGTGTGGTGGTTGATGGGAAATATTCAGACTGGAGTCCAGTTACTAGTGGTGTACCACAAGGATCTGTTTTGGGGCCACTGCTGTTTGTCATTTTTACAAATGATCTGGAGGAGGGCGTAGGATGGGTGAGTAAATTTGCAGATGACACTAAAGTCAGTGGAGTTGTGGACAGTGTGGAGGGATGTTACAAGTTACAGAGGGACATAGATAAGCTGCAGCGCTGGGCTGAGAGGTGGCAAATGGAGTTTAATGCAGAAAAGTGTGAGGTAATTCATTTTGGAAGGAATAACAGGAAGACAGAGTACTGGGCTAATGGTAAGATTCTTGGCAGTGTGGATGAGCAGAGAGATCTCGGTGTCCATGTACATAGATCCCTGAAAGTTGCCACCCAGGTTGAGGGGGTTGTTAAGAAGGCGTACGTACGGTGTGTTAGCTTTTATTGAGCGAGAGATCGAGTTTCGTAGCCATGAGGTCATGTTGCAGCTGTACAAAACTCTGGTGCAGCCGCATTTGGAGTATTGCGTGCAATTCTGGCCGCCGCATTATAGGAAGGGTGTGGAAGCATTGGAAAGGGTGCAGAGGAGATTTACTAGAATGTTGTATGATATGGAGGGAAGATCTTATGAGAAAAGGCTGAGGGACTTAAGGCTGTTTTCATTAGAGAGAAGAAGGTTAAGAGGTGACTTAATAGAGGCATACAAGATGATCAGAGGATTGGATAGGGTGGACAGTGAGAGCCTTTTTCCTCGGATGGTGATGGCTAGCACGAGGGGACATAGCTTTAAATTGAGGGGAGATAGATATAAGACAGATGTCAGAGGTAGGTTCTTTACTCAGAGAGTAGTAAGGGCGTGGAATGCCCTGCCTGCAACAGTAGTGGACTCGCCAACATTAAGGGCATTTAAATGGTCATTGGATAGACATATGGACGATAAGGGAATAGTGTAATTTGGATTTCGGCGGCAGCGGTGCGCAGGGGCCTTCTTGGAGGTGAGTAGCGACTTTAAAACCACTTACCTTTACAGGAGCAGCCCTTTGGATTTCGGCGGCAGCGGTGCGCAGGGGCCTTCTTGGAGGTGAGTAGCGACTTTAAAACCACTTACCTTTACAGGAGCAGCCCTTTGGATTTCGGCGGCAGCGGTGCGCAGGGGCCTTCTGGGAGGTGAGTAGTGAGTTTAAAAGCTCTTACCTTTACAGGAGCAGCCCTTTGGATTTCGGCGGCAGCGGTGCGCAGGGGCCTTCTGGGAGGTGAGTAGTGTATTTAAAAAGCCTTACCTGGTCCCGTGTCTGTTCTTCTTTTCTGTTTTATTTGTTTTTATATAAGGCGGGAACCGGAAGTTCGACCTCTGGCAAGTCCCCCCCCCCCCCCCAACCAATAAATTCTGGTGGAGAGGAAACCCGAGACACTACACGTGTAGTGTCTCCCACCCGCCCTCCTCCTCTAACCTAATAATAAGACCCATTGGTGTAAGGTAAGTGCCATATTATATTATTATATTATTAGCATTGTGCAGGTCAAGGATCGGAGGTGGAGGAGCAGTCTCTGTCAGCGAGAGAACCTGAGAACATCTCAGACACTCAGAAGGTAAGAAGGTAAGTCAGTGATTTTTACTTTTATACCTTTTTTCAAATTGTGTGTGTCGGGGGGAAACTGAAGTGACATCACAGAAAAGCTGTGACCTGAGTGGCTGGTTGGGATTCTAACTTAAATTTAAAAAAAAAAAAAATTTGAGTATTTGGGAACTAATTAAAAATAATAACTTAATTATAATTTAGAGGATATCTAAGCCAGAGATCGGAGAATATTATAGTTAGCTATCGCATTTCTATTAGAAATCTAGTGCTAGGAAACAGATAGTTGACAGTAACTTTGCAATTTAAAAAAAAAGTATTTAAAAAAAAAGACAAATTTTAATTAATTGACGCAATGTCAGTTAGAGGGGTGCTGTGCTCTGACTGTGAGATGTGGCAGGTCCGGGAGGCTTCCAGCGTCCCGGATGGCTTCATCTGCAGAAAGTGCACCCAACTGCAGCTCCTCACAGACCGCATGGTTCGGTTGGAGCAGCAATTGGATGCACTTAGGAGCATGCAGGTGGCGGAAAGCGTCATAGATCGCAGTTATGTAAATGTGGTCACACCCAAGGTGCAGGCAGAGAAATGGGTGACCACCAGAAAGGGCAGGCAGTCAGTGCAGGAATCCCCTGTGGTTGTCCCCCTCTCGAACAGATATACCCCTTTGGATACTGTCGGGGGGGATAGCCTATCAGGGGAAAACAGCAGCAGCCAGAGCAGTGGCACCACGGCTGGCTCTGATGTTCAGAAGGGAGGGTCAAAGCGCAGAAGAGTAATAGTAATAGGGGACTCTATAGTCAGGGGCACAGATAGGCGCTTCTATGGACGTGAAAGAGACTCCAGGATGGTATGTTGCCTCCCTGGTGCCAGGGTCCAGGATGTCTCCGAACGGGTAGAGGGAATCCTGAAGGGGGAGGGCAAACAGGCAGAGGTCGTTGTACATATTGGTACTAACGACATAGGCAGGAAGGGGCATGAGGTCCTGCAGCAGGAGTTCAGGGAGCTAGGCAGAAAGTTAAAAGACAGGACCTCGAGGGTTGTAATCTCGGGATTACTCCCTGTGCCACGTGCCAGTGAGGCTAGAAATAGGAAGATAGAGCAGACAAACACGTGGCTAAACAGCTGGTGTAGGAGGGAGGGTTTCCGTTATCTGGACCACTGGGAGCTCTTCCGGGGCAGGTGTGACCTGTATAAGATGGACGGGTTGCATCTAAACCGGAGAGGCATAAATATCCTGGCCGCGAGGTTTGCTAGTGTCACACGGGAGGGTTTAAACTAGTATGGCAGGGGGGTGGGCACGGGAGCAATAGGTCAGAAGGTGAGAGCATTGAGGGAGAACTAGGGAATAGGGACAGTGTGGCTCTGAGGCAGAGCAGACGGGGAGAAGTTGCTGAACACAGCGGGTCTGGTGGCCTGAAGTGCATATGTTTTAATGCAAGGAGCATTACGGGTAAGGCAGATGAACTTAGAGCTTGGATTAATACTTGGAACTATGATGTTGTTGCCATTACAGAGACCTGGTTGAGGGAAGGGCAGGATTGGCAGCTAAACGTTCCAGGATTTAGATGTTTCAGGCGGGATAGAGGGGGATGTAAAAGGGGAGGCGGAGTTGCGCTACTTGTTCGGGAGAATATCACAGCTATACTGCGAGAGGACACCTCCGAGGGCAGTGAGGCTATATGGGTAGAAATCAGGAATAAGAAGGGTGCAGTCACAATGTTGGGGGTATACTACAGGCCTCCCAACAGCCAGCGGGAGATGGAGGAGCAGATAGGTAGACAGATTTTGGAAAAGAGTAAAAACAACAGGGTTGTGGTGATGGGAGACTTCAACTTCCCCAATATTGACTGGGACTCACTTAGTGCCAGGGGCTTAGACGGGGCGGAGTTTGTAAGGAGCATCCAGGAGGGCTTCTTAAAACAATATGTAAACAGTCCAACTAGGGAAGGGGCGGTACTGGACCTGGTATTGGGGAATGAGCCCGGCCAGGTGGTAGATGTTTCAGTAGGGGAGCATTTCGGTAACAGTGACCACAATTCAGTAAGTTTTAAAGTACTGGTGGACAAGGATAAGAGTGGTCCGAGGATGAATGTGCTAAATTGGGGGAAGGCTAATTATAACAATATTAGGCAGGAACTGAAGAACATAGATTGGGGGCGGATGTTTGAGGGCAAATCAACATCTGACATGTGGGAGGCTTTCAAGTGTCAGTTGAAAGGAATACAGGACAGGCATGTTCCTGTGAGGAAGAAAGATAAATACGGCAATTTTCGGGAACCTTGGATGACGAGTGATATTGTAGGCCTCGTCAAAAAGAAAAAGGAGGCATTTGTCAGGGCTAAAAGGCTGGGAACAGACGAAGCCTGTGTGGCATATAAGGAAAGTAGGAAGGAACTTAAGCAAGGAGTCAGGAGGGCTAGAAGGGGTCATGAAAAGTCATTGGCAAATAGGGTTAAGGAAAATCCCAAGGCTTTTTACACGTACATAAAAAGCAAGAGGGTAGCCAGGGAAAGGGTTGGCCCACTGAAGGATAGGCAAGGGAATCTATGTGTGGAGCCAGAGGAAATGGGCGAGGTACTAAATGAATACTTTGCATCAGTATTCACCAAAGAGAAGGAATTGGTAGATGTTGAGTCTGGAGAAGGGGGTGTAGATAGCCTGGGTCACATTGTGATCCAAAAAGACGAGGTGTTGGGTGTCTTAAAAAATATTAAGGTAGATAAGTCCCCAGGGCCGGATGGGATCTACCCCAGAATACTGAAGGAGGCTGGAGAGGAAATTGCTGAGGCCTTGACAGAAATCTTTGGATCCTCGCTGTCTTCAGGGGATGTCCCGGAGGACTGGAGAATAGCCAATGTTGTTCCTCTGTTTAAGAAGGGTAGCAAGGATAATCCAGGGAACTACAGGCCGGTGAGCCTTACTTCAGTGGTAGGGAAATTACTGGAGAGAATTCTTCGAGACAGGATCTACTCCCATTTGGAAGCAAATGGACGTATTAGTGAGAGGCAGCACGGTTTTGTGAAGGGAAGGTCGTGTCTCACTAACTTGATAGAGTTTTTCGAGGAGGTCACTAAGATGATTGATGCAGGTAGGGCAGTAGATGTTGTCTATATGGACTTCAGTAAGGCCTTTGACAAGGTCCCTCATGGTAGACTAGTACAAAAGGTGAAGTCACACGGGCTCAGGGGTGAACTGGCAAGGTGGATACAGAACTGGCTAGGCCATAGAAGGCAGAGGGTAGCAATGGAGGGATGCTTTTCTCATTGGAGGGCTGTGACCAGTGGTGTTCCACAGGGATCAGTGCTGGGACCTTTGCTCTTTGTAGTATATATAAATGATTGGGAGGAAAATGTAACTGGTCTGATTAGTAAGTTTGCAGACGACACAAAGGTTGGTGGAATTGCGGATAGCGATGAGGACTGTCTGAGGATACAGCAGGATTTAGATTGTCTGGAGACTTGGGCGGAGAGATGGCAGATGGAGTTTAATCCGGACAAATGTGAGGTAATGCATTTTGGAAGGGCTAATGCAGGTAGGGAATATACAGTGAATGGTAGAACCCTCAAGAGTATTGAAAGTCAAAGAGATCTAGGAGTACAGGTCCACAGGTCATTGAAAGGGGCAACACAGGTGGAGAAGGTAGTCAAGAAGGCATACGGCATGCTTGCCTTCATTGGCCGGGGCATTGAGTATAAGAATTGGCAAGTCATGTTGCAGCTGTATAGAACCTTAGTTAGGCCACACTTGGAGTATAGTGTTCAATTCTGGTCGCCACACTACCAGAAGGATGTGGAGGCTTTAGAGAGGGTGCAGAAGAGATTTACCAGAATGTTGCCTGGTATGGAGGGCATAAGCTATGAGGAGCGATTGAATAAACTCGGTTTGTTCTCACTGGAACGAAGGAGGTTGAGGGGCGACCTGATAGAGGTATACAAAATTATGAGGGGCATAGACAGAGTGGATAGTCAGAGGCTTTTCCCCAGGGTAGAGGGGTCAATTACTAGGGGGCATAGGTTTAAGGTGAGAGGGGCAAAGTTTAGAGTAGATGTACGAGGCAAGTTTTTTACGCAGAGGGTAGTGGGTGCCTGGAACTCACTACCGGAGGAGGTAGTGGAAGCAGGGACGATAGGGACATTTAAGGGGCATCTTGACAAATATATGAATAGGATGGGAATAGAAGGATACGGACCCAGGAAGTGTAGAAGATTGTAGTTTAGTCGGGCAGTATGGTCGGCACGGGCTTGGAGGGCCGAAGGGCCTGTTCCTGTGCTGTACATTTCTTTGTTCTTTGTTCTCTTTGTAAATGGGCTTTAGAGTGGCTTCACAGGTCGGCGCAACATCGAGGGCCGAAGGGCCTGTACTGCGCTGTAATGTTCTCTTCTGTTCTATTCTGTTCTAAGTGAAGTGGTCACTATGCTGTGACGATGCCTCCTCCACCCCTTTCATCCTCTCTCCTTGCACCCGCACCTCCATCAATGTCGTCAATACCACCTTTATCAGGGCAAGCGTCTTCCTTCACCCACTCTTTGTACAAGGTCATCTGCCAATGTACCTTCTCCAAATGTCGGCAAACAGCCTTTCAAAATCCTCCGATACCAGCTTGGTCAGAATTTCAACTGTAATGGGAGAGGGCCCACCCGACGAGCCAGCACCCACCATCCTGTTGGACTCACGGCAGCACTCACCGGCGGGCTTTCACGCGCCCTCTTTCTTCCATAAGACCATAAGACATAGTAGCGGAAGTAAGGCCATTCAGCCCATCGAGTCCACTCCGCCATTCAATCATGGCTGATTTCAACTCCATTTACCCGCTCTCTCTCCATAGCCCTTAATTCCTCGAGAAATCAAGAATTTATCAACTTCTGTCTTAAAGACACTCAACGTCCTGGCCTCCACCGCCCTCTGTGGCAATGAATTCCACAGACCCACCACTCTCTGGCTGAAGAAATTTCTCCTCATCTCTGTTCTAAAGTGACTCCCTTTTATTCTAAGGCTGTGCCCCCGGGTCCTAGTCTCCCCTGCTAATGGAAACAACTTCCCTACGTCCACCCTATCTAAGCCATTCATTATCTTGTAAGTTTCTATTAGATCTCCTCCCAACCTCCTAAACTCCAATGAATATAATCCCAGGATCCTCAGACGTTCATCGTATTTTAGGCCTACCATTCCTGGGATCATCCGTGTGAATCTCCGCTGGACCCGCTCCAGTGCCAGTATGTCCTTCCTGAGTTGTGGGGCCCAAAATTGCTCACAGTATTCTAAATGGGGCCTAACTAATGCTTTATAAAGCTTCAGAAGTACATCCCTGCTTTTATATTCCAAGCCTCTTGAGATAAATGACAACATTGCATTTGCTTTCTTAATTACAGACTCAACCTGCAAGTTTCCCTTTAGAGAATCCTGGACTAGGACTCCCACGTCCCTTTGCACTTCAGCATTATGAATTTTGTCACTGTTTAGAAAATAGCCCATGCCTCTTTTCTTTTTTCCAAAGTGCAAGACCTCGCACTTGCCCACGTTGAATTTCATCAGCCATTTCTTGGACCACTCTCCTAAACTGTCTAAATCTTCCTGCAGCCTCCCCACCTTCTCCATACTACCTGCCCCTCCGCCTATCTTTGTATCATCGGCAAACTTAGCCAGAATGCCCCCAGTCCCGTCATCTAGATCGTTAATATATAAAGAGAACAGCTGTGGCCCCAACACTGAACCCTGCGGGACACCACTCGTCACCGGTTGCCATTCCGAAAAAGAACCTTTTATCCCAACTCTCTGCCTTCTGCCTGACAGCCAATCGTCAATCCATGTTAGTACCTTGCCTCGAATACCATGGGCCCTTATTTTACTCAGCAGTCTCCCTTGAGGCACCTTATCAAAGGCCTTTTGGAAGTCAAGATAGATAACATCCATTGGCTCTCCTTGGTCTAACCTATTTGTTATCTCTTCAAAGAACTCTAACAGGTTTGTCAGGCATAGAATCATAGAATCTATATACTGCAGATAGAAGCCATTTGGCCCATCGATCACCGATCCTCTGAAAGAGCACCCTACCCAGGCCCACGTCCCACACTATCCCCGTAACTCCATCCAGAGCCAATTTATCAAGGCCACTCCACCTAACCTGAACATCTCTTGGACTGAGGGAGGAAACCGGAACACCCGGAGGAAAGCCACACAGACACGGGGAGGAAGTGCAAACGCCACACAGCCAGTGACCCATGACAGGCATTGAACCCAGGTCCCTGAGGCTGTGAGGCAGCAATGCTAACCACTGTGCCACCATGCCACCCAATGGGGCAGCAATCTGATTTACCAGAACGTCGCCTGGTATGGAGGGAAGATCTTATGAGGAAAGACTGAGGGACTTGAGGCTGTTTTCGTTAGAGAGAAGAAGGTTAAGAGGTGACTTAATTGAGGCATACAAGATGATCAGAGGATTGGATAGGGTGGACAGTGACAGCCTTTTTCCTCGGATGGTGATGTCTAGCACGAGGGGACATAGCTTTAAATTGAGGGGAGATAGATATAGGACAGATGTCAGAGGTAGTTCTTTACTCAGAGAGTAGTAAGGGCGTGGAATGCCCTGCCTGCAACAGTAGTGGACTCGCCAACACTGCGGGCATTCAAATGGTCATTGGGTAGACATATGGATGATAAGGGAATAGTGTAGATGAGCTTTAGAGTGGTTTCACAGGTCGGCGCAACATCGAGGGCCGAAGGGTCTGTACTGCGCTGTAATGTTCTATGTTCTATGATCCTGTCTGTTTCCCGCTCGACAGATCTCAAGAACTAAAGGGTACCGATTCAAAGTAATTAACAAAAGGAGTGAAAGTCTAGATCTAAGGAATAAAAAGGGTGCAGTCACATTACGCGATATAGACTGCCAACTAGTGATAATGATATAGCAGAATAAATCTACAGGGAAATTACAGAGAGATGTGAAATCATAGAGCAGCTATAATTGGGTACTTTAGTTACCCAAATACAGACTGGGACAGTGGGATAGCAAAAGGCAGAGGGAGGCTATAGTTCCTCGATTGTGTCCAAGTGTTATGGGCCAGGGTTTAGAGAACTCCAAAGTGTATCATGGAGTTCACCTCACCCACACTTTTTAATAGATTGTGGTATGGGGAGCACATGGCCCATTCTACAGGTGTGGTACAGCAGAAATGGAAAAGTATTTTTTAAAGCAAAACAATGCTCATTCTATGAACTCAAGTTAACCTTTTTAAAGTATACAGTGAACATCTCAGCACCCATCAATTCAAATACAGTCCCCAAAGAATACAACACTAAGTAATCCTTACTTTCCTTTTAACATCCATAAGACTTTAAAAAAAACTTTTAACAGAAGCACATCAGGTTTAAATTCACTACTGAGAACAGTTATACCTCTAAACTCACCAAATGATCAAGAGATAGTCTTTACATGGCAGAGAGAACAACATTGCACATCCTGTCGCTGACTGCAGCTCCAACACTGAAACAAAACCAAAAAAAAAACACAGACACACCCAAGCTTTTCTCAAAGTGAAACTAAAAGCTGACAGACAGCCCAGCCCCACCCACACTCTGACATCACTGCAGTAATAAACACCCATTTTGTAAATGTACACCCACAGTTATTCTATAAAAAACACCCATTTCTTAAAGGTACTCTCAAATGACACCAAGAAAATTTTCTGCAGCAGTGTGTGTCCAATCCAAGTTGGACCTGGTTTTTGGAAGTGAAGTAGATCAAAAGTGTCAGTGCTAGGGAAGCATTTAGGAGACAGTGATCATTGTATTATAACATTTGATATGGTGATAGAAAATAAGAATAGACAATCCAGAGTAAAAACAATTAACTGCAGGTCAGCCGACTTCAATGGGGCAAGAATGGAGTTGGGCCATTTAGACTGGAACAAAAGGTTGATGGGAAAACTAGCTGAACAAGGGCTACCTTCAAAACAGAAATGGTCCATATACAGGCAAGGTATATTCCCTTAAAAGGAAAATGTAGGTCAAACAAATCTAGAGCTCCCTGGATGAAAAAGGAGATAGAAATTAAGATAAGGAAGAATGAGTATGTGTATGACAGGTGCCAGGTTGAAAGTACAGTTGGGCAACACAGTAGCACGATGGTTAGCTCTGTTCCTTCACAGTGCCAGGGACCCGGGTTGATTCACTGCTTGGGTTGCTGTCTATGCGGAGTCTTCACGTTCTCCCCGTGTCTGAATGGGTTTCCTCCCACAAGGGTGGGAAAAGAAGGAGCAGGGCCAATAAGGGATCTAAGAGTGTGTTTACACATGGAGGCAGGGGGCATGGCTGAGGTATTAACTGAATATTTTGCATCCATCTTTGCCAAGGAGGTAAATGCCATCCAGGACATGGTGACAGACGAGGAAAGTCTATCCCTAGAAAGGTTCAAAATTGACAAGGAGACAGTGTTGAATAGACTGTTGGACTGAAAGTACCAGATAAGATGCGTCCAACAGTATTGAAGGAAGTGAGAAATTGCAGTTGTGCTGCTGGACATAATCTTCCAGTCTTCTCCAGACTCAGGGGAGGTGCCAGAGGACTGGAGAATTGCAAATGCTACACCCTTGTTTAAAAATGTAGTTGGGATAGCCCCAGCTACAGACCAGTCAGTTTAACATCAGTGGTGGGCAAGCTCCTCGAAACAATTATTCAGGACGGAGTTAGTCAATGCATGGAAAAATGTGGGTTGATTAGGAAGAGCTAGTGTGGATTCCTAAAGGGGAAATCATGTTTGACTCACTTGCTGAAGTTTTTTCAGGTGGTAACAGAAAGGGTCAATGAAGGTAATACTGTTGATGTGGTGTACATGGACTTTTCGATGGCATTCAGTACAGTGCCACGTAACAGATTAGTGAGTAAAGTAAGAGCTCATGGAATAAAAGCTACAGCAGCCACAACATTGACTGAATAATAAGGAGCAGGGAGTAATGGTTAATGGATATTTTCCGGGCTGAAGGAGGGTTTACAGAGGTTAATATTGGGATTTTCCTTTTCCTGATATATGTTAATGATCTAGATGTTGGTGTACAGGGAACAATTTCAAAGTTTACAGATGACACAAAACTTGTAAGTATTGTGAACTGAAGTGGACAATATAGAACATGAAAAGGACAAGTTGGTGGAGAGGGCAGATAGGTGGCAGATGTAGTTCAATGTGGAGAAGTGTGAGGTGATGCATTTTAGAAAGAAGAACATAGGAGAGGCAATATAAAATAAGGGGTAAAATTCTAAAAGTGTGCAGGAGCAGTGGGACCTGGGTGTAAACGTGAATACATCATCAATGGTGGCAGGACAGGTGGAGAGAACAGTTAATAAAGCAGATAGTATTCTGGGCTTTATTAATTGAGGCATAGAGCACAAGAGCAAGCAGGTTCTGCTGAACTTATACAAGACACTAGTTAGACCTCATTTGGAATATTGTGTACAGTTCTGGGCGGCACGCTATAGGAAGGATGTGAATGTATTTGAAAGAGTGCAGAAAATCCCAGAATGTGAAACTTCAATTATGAGGATAGATTGGAGAGTTTGGGACATGTTCTCCTTGGAGACAAAAAGGTTAAGAGGGGATTTGATAGAGATGTTCAAGAGCATGATTGGGCTTGACAGAGTAGATAGGGAGAAACTGTTCCCTCCCGTAAAGTGATCAAGAACAGGAGAGCACAGAATTAAAGTGATTTGCAAATGCTATGTGAGAAAAAACTTTATCACACAGCGAGTGGTTCAGGTCTGGAAAACACTGCCTGCAAATATGATGGAGGCAGGTTCAATTGAGTCATGAAAAGGGCATTAGAGGATGACTTGAATATAAACAATGTGCAGGGGTATGGGGAAAAGACGGAGGGACAGCACATAGCCACGCTGCTTGTTTGGAGAGTCGGTGCTGATACAGTGTGTCAAATGGCCTACTTTTGTGCCATAACAATTCTGCGATGCGAGGAAAAATCTTTTCACCCAGACGTGATTGGAGTCTGGAACAGAACTCCTGAGAGGGTGGTGAACGCAGGTTTGGTCAAGGTATTCAAAGGGAATTGGATTGCTATCTGAAAAGAGAGAATGTGCCAGATTACAAGGATAAGAGAACCAGTGCCGAAGCAATGGGCTGAATGGCCTCCTTCTGCATGTAACGTTTCTGAGATTCTTCTGTGAATCTGACTCCATGTTCTTTATTTCTTTTATCCATGTCATCTGTCAGAATCATTTGTTCTGTACCACTATCTGAACTTTCACTGACGGTTTGCCAATCAAAATTGGCGTAAATAGATTTTTTGATGTACTACCTTTAAGCTAAATGCATCTGCTCTAATTCTATTAACAGGATACCCTCGAAAGCCAACTAGACGGATGCCGCTGAGGCCAGTGAGGAGTAAGTTTCAAAACTGCAGAATTCCTTTAATGGGGGGATACTGGGGCATCCTTCCCAAAATGTAACCATTCGAGGGCGAGTGAGTAACGAACTGATCTGCGTATGCCAGACACCAAGGAAAGAATGAGATACTGCTCCCCCATACTGTGCCTATCCACACCAATTTGGGTGGGGGTGTGGTAGTTGGGGGGGAGCGGGACGCGGGGGATGGTGGTTGCAGTGTTCATGTTCAAAATGAACAAAGATCAGCAGCACAGAGGAAATGCACTGAATGCTGATGATCAAGATCATTTTATCAATTGTCGCCATTCGGCTATGACCTGACCTGATACTGCCGCCAGAGCTGTGAAGATCATTGAGAGGCCAAACTGAATATGTATGGTCAGAAATGCAGGATTCAGGTTTCATTTTTGTTTTTAACTGACTTGACAACCTGACCAACCAAAGAGAAACCACCACAATTGGATCCACAGCATGTTTCAAAATGTGGTTGGAATTTGATTGTGTCAATTTCCCACTTGGCAGATTAGGGTAATTGACAGGTTGTGAATTTCCTTTACGTTGTTCATAGGCCAGGATCATTACTGCATCTGTGCTTTCAATGCAGATTCGCCAGTCGAGAATTATCAGAGTAGATTATTGTTGATGCTCTGGGTTTGAACTAAGTGTATCCATTATTTTTTAATTAACAGCACCAGTACGATCACCAGGACCATTGTCATTGCCAAATCCGGCAGAACTTACATGCCCATTAACACCCCACCGTAAGTCCTGAAACTGCAGACATTCTTTAATTGTCTAGAAGTTGGAACACGCTTTTCAAATGATAAGGATTAGATAGTTGGTCTGGTAAATAAAATCGATGAATGCCTGAACAAATATGTTGTTTGCACACAGCAGCTTTAGAATTCCAGTGTACTCTGCTTCCAGCAGATTGCCGGAATGAGAAATCAACACACTGCAAGGTGATTCTCAGTTAATATGCCTGTCCGTTGCATTTTGCCACCATTCTTGGCAGCAGAATAGATTTGATAGTCATTTGGAAAAATGTTGGTTGATTAGGAAGAGCCAGCATGGATTTCTGGTGGGAAAATCGTGGATGGTGATCCCGGCAGAGAGATGGAGAATTTGCTAGGTCCCATACCTCTGAAATCAGAGTGCCCTTTTCAAAGGATGTTCCGATCTCAAATAGCTGCTGCAGCCTCCCACCCCAGATCGCTGGCAGGGCATGCCTCCCCTCACCATAGTCACTGGTAAGGGTCCTTCCCTCAGAACCCCACTTTAGCGCCCCGCTGAAAGGGTCGAATGGCCTCCTTCTATTTTTTATGTGCATAATTCTCCGGAAATATTTCTCAGTTCATGGGCTGGATTCTCCACACCCCGACGTTGAAATCGCGCTCGGCACGGGCTGGAGAATCCAGTTTCACGCATGAAATTGGGGCCAGCGCCGGTTCCGCGATTCTCCGCCTCCCGAAAAGTGGCGTATCTACCACCTGAGGCCATTGCCTGAGGCCTGCTCCACTATTCTCCATCCCCGACCGGCTGAAGAAGTCCCGACGGAGTATTTCTAAAGGGTCTTGCCATTCGGGAAACTTGCGAGGAGGCTGCGGACTTAGTCCGTGGCCGCCTTGTCGGGGAGGGCCGATCAGAGGGCGGGGGGGGGGGGGTCTGATTCGGGACTGGGCTTTTTTTGTGTGGGCGGTCCGAGTCGAGGGTGCTATTTCCTTGCTCCAGGTCCACAGTCTGGGTCCGCCATGGAGCCCGGCGTGGCCGCTGGAGGCCGTCGTCGTGCGCATGCGTGGCCTCTGACCCGGAAGTGCGGGGGGCCGTATCGGCAGCTGGAGCTGCGAGCTCCATGACAGCTGCCTGGTAGCCCCCTGCAAGGCTCTGAATCTGTGGCCTTTTGATGCCAGTTTTCCTGCCATAAAAGACCACAGTTTTCACGATGACGTGGGGACATAGTCCCGAAAACGGAGAATCCAGCCCTAGTTGTGGTGGGTTTTTCAGTGAATTTCCCGCTCGCTCTGCCGGCAAGTTCCCGGCCGCTATTCAATGACTTTTACTAATTTTTTTGGGCCAGGTGGAGTTTCTCCCTGATTTATCCCACACTAAGGGTGAGGTCACCCACAAAAAGGGAACAATGTCCCCGAGCTAGTGCATTTAATCACATGATTCCCGGAACTTGCAGTGCCGAGAAGCACAGGGCTATTCAGCGTGACTCGTGTTCAATAAGGGATCTGAGCAAGGAACGCCGAGGCCGCACATAGCCCCATTTTTTATGATGGGGAGCTCCGCTCGCTAGTGTAGCGAGAGATCGGGACGCCATTCGAAAATGGCATCCCGATCTCTGAGGCCCCCAAAAGAATCCCCGACCTTCCTCCCAACCCGAACGCAATATGGGACCGTCCCCCTGGTCTCCGCCTGTAACCTCCAACACCCAAGCCAGGCAGCCCCGGCCTGAATGCCTGTATGTGATAAATGCCAGTTTGGCACCTTGGCAGTGCCAACCTGGCACCTTGGAAATGCCCCTGACAGCTTGCAATGTCACCTGGGCACCTTGGCAGTGCTAGGCTGGCACCCAAGTGGCACTGCCAAGATGCCAGGCTGGCAACGCCAGGGTACCTGGGGCACCCCCCAACCAAAAGGGCATGGAGCTGTGGGCCTCCGATCCCCTGGATGCAGTCCACCTTGAAAGGTGTGGCTAATGACATAGTTGATGCAATGGTTTTAATTCTCCAAAATTCCAACGGGAGGGCCCATCAATTGTGGAAAGGGCAGCACGGCGAAGATTCCATTAGATGGGAAAATAGCAAATGTAACTCTTTCATTCAAAAAGGGTGGGAGACAGAAAGCGGGAAGCTATAGGCCAGTTTACATCAGTCAAAGGAAAATGTTAGAAACCATTATTAAAGATGTTATCCATGTTGTGGAGATGCCGGCGTTGGACTGGGGTGAGCACAGTAAGAAGTCTTACAACACCAGGTTAAAGTCCAACAGGTTTGTTTCAAACACTAGCTTTCGGAGCACTGCTCCTTCCTCAGGTAAATGAGGAACTCTTCATTTGGAAAAATTCACGCAATCGGACAGAATCAACATGGTTTGTGAAAGGGCAATCATAGGGGTCATTTTCCCCCCACCCCATTTTTTCAGTGGCAGGAAGGCCAAAGGGGGCAGATAATCCACCGGGAGTCCCCATTTATGCTGGTAAGATTTTCCATTGAGATGGTTGTCACACCTGGGCAGCATGGTAGCGTAGTGGATAGCACAATTGCTTCACAGCTCCAGGGTCCCAGGTTCGATTCCGGCTTGGGTCACTGTCTGTGCGGAGTCTGCACGTTCTCCCCGTGTGTGCGTGGATTTCCTCCGGGTGCTCCGGTTTCCTCCCACAGTCCAAAGATGTGCAGGTTAGGTGGATTGGCCATGATAAATTGCCCTTAGTGTTGGGTGGGGTTACTGGGTTATGGGGATAGGGTGGAGGTGTTGACCTTGGGTAGGGTGCTCTTTCCAAGAGCCGGTGCAGACTCGATGGGCCGAATGGCCTCTTTCTGCACTGTAAATTCTATGATCTATGACCTCCCTAATGATATAATACCGTTCCTGCAATGAAAGGTCAATAACCCCATCACCATACTTTGGATGTCATTAGCAGGCCTCCCTGTAGCACTATGCCCCCATTATCTGTGTACCACTTCACCTAGCTCCCATTCTTAAAAAGCAGATGTTAAACTCCATGCGGAGGGAATTCCTACTGTGGGGGGGACGGTATGGTGGGGAAGCTTACTAATGGGATTAGTTTGAGGTTTGCGACCCTCCTGGGTAGGAACCTCATTTTGTCTCTTGTCGCTGGCAACAGTGGGAGAGGGGATTGTAAAACAAGACGGCGCCTTCAAGATTCTCATATTTTTCAGCTCTGGTGGGACTTTGAACCTTGTCACTGTTTGTGCTCACGGCAAATAAAAGCGCAAAGTTTATAAATTTATGATAATAAAGCTGGCAGCAGCATTGAGGTTCGCACTCCATGATAGTCGGAGGGTGCAAATGGGTCATTTGAACAAATTTGCAGCCTATTAATGGGCTGAATGCCAGATTCTCCATGCCTCTGTGATGCTTCGGCCCTCCAGGCCGGAATTCACACCGCCGTGGATTGGTGAAAATACTTACTAGCGTGGCCCTGACGCGGTGGACCTCATGGTGGGCCAAGGGGGCAGGTGCCCCCCTATTTAAGGTGGGTGCTCCAAAGTCCATTGGAGAGCCCCTCGTCCCCACAACGGGAATCCAGCCCCCCTAACAAAGAACTTACCATATCAGAGAACCCTGCCATATCAGAGATCCCCATCAGAGACGCCCCACAATGTTTATAAACATCCAGCTATGATTGCCAGCTCCTGGTCACATCAAAAGCAGTGAAGTCCTTTCTGCTGAAAAAAACTGGAAGTGAATGCACTTAACTCCTAGATGTTTCTAAACATTGGTTTAGGTTCACAGCAGGCTACTTGAGATGCATTCAAGCATGAAGGGAAGTGAAAATAAACAATCTAGACATTTGGCTGTCTGGAAGCTATTTCCCTGTCAATTGCAGCCTCCTAAAAGCTATTTATCTTTGAAAGAGATTATAAGTCTTGCAGATCAAGAATCCGAGCAGGTTTAAAGCCTTGTGATGCATTTTGACTTTTTAATAGCTGCTGTTTTCTAGACCTTTGTTTGAGGCAGCAGGTGTAAGGGGCAGGTGAGTGAAAATGCAGAGATTTTTCAATGTTTCTGCCTGTACTGCTGTTTAGTTTCAGGCAGGGCTGACTGATGGGATGGGGGAAGGTGGAGGGGCAGTCCCTGAAATGGGGCTCTCTGTTATGGGAAGTCTCTGAAATGGGGGCACGTGTTTGACGTTATGGGGTCTCACATATATGGGGATTATCTGTAATGGGGGGTTTCTGATATGGGAGGATTCTCTGTTTTGCGGTCTCTGATATGAGTAGAGTCTGATATGGAGGGCCTCTATTATGGGGGTTCTCTGATGTGGGAGAGTTGTCTGTTTTCGGGTCTCTGATATAGGGGTCTCTGATATGGGAGTGCTTTGAAATGGGGTTTCCTGGTATGGGGTCTCTCTGTTATGCGTCTCTCTGATATGGGGTCTCTGATATGGGGGTTGTCTGTTAGGGGGGATTTCTGATGGAGGTCCTCTGATATGGAGAGGCCTCTGATGGGGGGAGTTCTTATAAGGGGGTCCCTGCTATAGAGGGGTCCCTTCTATTGGGGGTGGTTTCTGATATGGGGATCGGGTCACCCTCATTTCATGTGCGTTGTGGAGGATTGTGACCCAGCAATACCCGTGAAGGGGGTGGGGGAGAGGATGTCCCTACTTGTCAACAGGGGGTGGGCTATGGGGCCTCTGCTCCCCCTCTTCAGACCCCCCCAAGCCCCCTTACAGCACTCCCTCCCTTTCAGGACCCCCAGCTGTTACCCCCCCAAAACCTCCCGAAGGACTCTACCTACCTGTCCTGCACACTCCCACCCTTAAAACCCCCTTTCCACCCTCCTTCCATGGGCATGGCCCCTCTCTGGCTCTTGCCCTTGGCAGTGTCTCCTTGGTACCCAGGCACCCTTGCACTGGCACCTTGGCACCAGGCAGTGCTCCAGAAAACTTGGCAGTGCCACCTGGGCATCTTGGCAGTGCCAGAGGTGACCATCCACATGCCTCCCATAGCTTGCGAGTTCCCCTGGGTGACGTTCGACCTGGTCCATGTTTGTGTGGCCCAGTACTGATCGGTGCCCGGCTGTAGCCTCGCTGGGGATGCCGGTGTATCCCAGGTAGGCCTTAAGTAGGTTTATGACCTACTTCTGCAAGCGTTGTTTGATACCGTCCCTTTTGGGCGGTGTTCCGAATCCGACACCTCGCAGGACTTTGGTGAACCTCGCGAGGCGCGGAGGCTGCTGGGAAGCCCCGGGAAGGTTCTCCCGGGATTCTCCAGCCGCATTGCCCTCTCACTCGGGCGCAACGCGGCCAGAGAATTGCGTCCCCTATCTCTACAATCTCTTTCAGTCCTATAATGCTCTAAGTTCTCTGCGCTTATTCAATTTTCATCTCTTTTCCATTTGCAATTTTTATTATTCCACCTTTTGGTAACTATCATTGAGTGTAAGAATACCATTGCTTATTCTCGCTCCCTTTCTCTCATTTTAAACATTGCTGCTTCAAATATTTGACCAAGTTTTTTGTTCACTTGTTCTCGTATTTCCTTTACACCGCTAAGTGTCAGGTTTTGTTTGATAATGCTCTTGTGAAATAACTTGGAATGTTTCTCTATGTTTAAAGGTGCTTTAGAAAGACAAGTTGTTCCTGTTCTTGTGCACCAAAGTTCAATACATACTGTACTCATGTTATTTTGTTTATTAACAGAGTTAATACCTCCCTTTGTTGTTCCTCCGGAATACCAACAGCGGCCATATTTGTCACGTAAGTTCTGAAAGTAAAAAAATGTTTAATTGAAAGATAATAAGAACATAAGAACTAGGAGCAGGAGTAGGCCATCTGGCCCTTCGAGCCTGCTCCACCATTCAGTGAGATCATGGCTGATCTTTTGTGGACTCAGCTCCACTTTCCCGCCCAAAAGAAGATTTAGGTTTCAGGATACAGTCAATGGATTCAGCCCTGTCACAATCACACCCTTACAATTACTCTTCACGATGGCTGTCACTGACTCCTCCATGGACGTAGGAACTTGTTGTCATGCCCGTTTCCCTTCAGTTAGTCCCTGCTATCTCTGGTTATACCTTACCTTCTGTGCAGAGAATGGCAAGCGTGGGTGAAATTGATTTTATTGATTGATTGATTGATTTTATTTATTGTCACATGTCCGAAGTACAGTGAAACATACTTTTCCGTGGCCGAGGGAACGTACACAGTACATACATAGTAGAAAAAAGAATAATCAACTGACTAATTGACTGCATTAGGTCATTAAATGTAATTGACAAATGGTACATCGACATACAGTGATTGATTACAGTGCAGAACAAGGGACCAAGCAAAGCAAATACATGAGCAAGAGCAGCATAGGGCATCGTGAATAGTGTTCTTACAGGGAACAGATCAGTCCGAGGGGGAGTCGTTGAGGAGTCTTGTAGCTGTGGGGAAGAAGCTGTCCCTATGTCTGGATGTGCGGGTCTTCAGACTTCTGTACCTGCTGCCTGATGGAAGGGTCTGGAAGAAGGCAATGCCTGGGTGGGAGGGGTCTCTCACAATGCTGTCTGCCTTTCTAAGGCAGCGGGAGGTGTATACAGAGTCAATGTGCGGGTGGCAAGTTTGTGTGATGCATTGGGCTGAGTTCACCACACTCTGCAGTTTCTTGCGGTCTTGGACCGAGCAGTTGCCATAGCAGGCTGTGATGCAGCCGGATATTATACTCTCTATCGCTCACCTGTAGAAGTTTGTGAGAGTCGATACAGACATGCCAAATTTCTTTAGCTTCCGTAGGAAGTAGAGACGTTATTGAGCTTTCTTGAATGTTGCATCAACGTGAGTGGACAAGGACAGACTGGTGGTGATGGTGACCCTCAGGAACTTAAAGCTATTGACCATCTCCACTTCGGATCCATTGGTGCAGACGGGAGTGTGTGTCGTGCTACACTTCCTGAAGTCGATGATCAGTTCTTTGGGTTTTCCGACATTTAGAGAGAGGTTGTTTTCAGTACACCATGCAACCAAGTGATCTATCTCCCAATTATGTTTGGGTAATATTGGTGTCAATATTGAATAGTTGCAGTGTGTGCAATCTGAGAGATGTGGGCATGAGGCGTGTGACTGTGCTGAGTGTGTGAGGGGGAGGTGAAGCATTTGAATGTTATATGATGATTGTCAGTGGGTGAATGATGGGGGTGTTCTGATTTGAGCAATCTCTATGGCCAGTGAACATAGAACATAGAACATACAGTGCAGAAGGAGGCCATTCGGCCCATCGAGTCTGTACCGACCCATTTAAAGCCCTCACTTCCACCCTATCCCAGTAACCCAGTAAACCCTCCTAACCTTTTTGCAGTTGAAGATGTATTCACTCACCTTGACTGCATTAGGTCATTAAATGTCTTGTGACACTTCTCCCAGGGCCTCAGGGATAGAATCTTGGATTGGCTTACACAGCTCTCGGCTCCCAGTCTATTTTTGTCATTTCCTTCCTACTGAGTTTACAGGACAACTCTCCTCCTATCTTACTCCAAGACCTTGATCATGGTGTCCAAAAATATGGATGTACTCTACCTCCCTGAATCTGCCATTTTGCAATTTGTTCCCAGATCAAAATGAACTGCAGAAGACATCCCGGCATCTGCATCAGCCACACTGCGCACCTCCCCTTTTAAGAGATGCAGGATAGCTTAAGTAGTGGAAGTTAGTTTTAAGTTGAGTGCGTTACTAATGATGTTGGGCCTGCTGCTGATACTTGCAGCCACTTAACAGAATGACTAACGCTGGCTGTTTACAGAAATCATTGTAATGAGCAGGCAGGACAAAATTTGCCCGCTGCCTGAAGAGGTGCAAGTTAATCACGCCTTGTGATTCTGCGACTGTTTAAGGGGCTGCCCAATCTAACTCTACAATGCCCCCCCCACCCCCAGCAGCAGCGCCCCCCCCCCCCCCCCCCCCCCCCCCCCCGGCACCCTCTACCCCTCCCGCCACTCCCCAACCTATTCGGAAACATTTTATGGAGTCATGTAACCTCTTCAGTAAGAATGTCAATATGCAGAGGCGGCACGGTGGCGCAGTGGTTAGCACTGCTGCCTCAAGGCGCTGAGGACCCGGGTTCGATACCGGACCGGGGTCACTGTTCATGTGAAGTTTGCACATTCTCCCCGTGTCTGTGTGAGCTTCACCCCCACAACCCAAAGATGCTGAGGGCAGTTGAATTGGCCACACTAAATTGTCCCTTAATTTGGAAAAAAGAGAATTGGGTGCTCTAAATTTTTAAAAAAGGAATGTCAATTTGCCTGAGAAACTATTGTTCCATAAATCTTAAATGAGGAAAGTTAGGGAAGGTTGCAGGGAACTAAAGAGAAAATTATTGTAGTTTGTGCTTGACTGATATTTTGTTTTCTATTTGCAGAAGAAGAAAGGGATCGGTATAATGAAAGAATAGGTAAGGTCCAGAACAATGGATAGTTGGAAAATAATGAAGGTATTGTTTAACAGAAAGCAGTGAGACAAGCCAATGGAGAGTTTTTCTTTTATTGGAAAAAGGTTAAACTCTGTTATTCCATACATCTTACTTCTGACGTCTTCCTTTTCCCTCAGCCAAGGATTCCCTTCAGCATGGTTGATTGAGTCTGCACTGTGTCTGATCCATTTCATACGCTTCTGCTCTCACCCCTTCACCTCTCCCCCAGAACCATGTCCGGGTTCCACTTTCACTCACCTTCCACCCACCAGACTTCACATTCAACGGATCATCCTCTGTCACTTCTTCCACCTCCAGCTTGATGCCAACACCGAACCCATCTTCCCCTACCCACCTACTTTAGCCTTCCGTAGGAATGGTTCCAACCCTGACCCCACTCCTTCTTCGCCTCAACGTTCCCTTCATTACCTTCCCACGCAAGCACAGGTGATACAACACCTGGGGCGAGATTCTCCGACTCCCCGCCGGGTCGGAGAATCGCCGGGGGCTGGCGTGAATCCCGCCCCCGCTGGTTGCCAAATTCTCCGGCACCGGATATTCGGCGGGGGCGGGAATCACGCCGCGCCGGTTGGCGGGCCCCCCCCCGCGATTCTCCGGCCCGGATGGGCCGAAGTCCCGCTGCTAGAATGCCTGTCCTGCCGGCGTAGATTAAACCACCAACCTTACTGGTGGGACAAGGCGGCGTGGGCAGGCTCCGGGGTCCTGGGGGGGGGCGCGGGGCGATCTGGCCCCGGGGGGTGCCGCGGGCGGGCCTGTGCCGTGGCGGCACTCTTTTCCTTCCGCCTTCGCCACGGTCTCCACCATGGCGGAGGCGGAAGAGACTCCTTCCACAGCGCATGCGCGGGGATGCCGTGAGCGGTCGCTAACGCTCCCGCGCATGCGCCGCCCGGAGATGTCATTTCCGCGCCAGCTGGCGGGGCACCAAAGGCCTTTTCCGGCAGCTGGCGGGGCGGAAATTAGTCCGGCGCGGGCCTAGCCCCTTAAGGTTGGGGCTCGGCCCCCCAAGATGCGGAGGATTCCGCACCTTTGGGGCGGCGCGATGCCTGACTGATTTGCGCCGTTTTGGGCGCCGGTCGGCGGACATCGTGCCGATACCGGAGAATTTCGCCCCTGCTCTTTTATCTCCCCCCCTTCTCAGCATTTAAAGCCTCAAACCTTCCAGTTTAGTATATTGTGACTGGAATTCTCCAGTCATTGTGATTCTCTCTTCCTGCCAGCATTGCACCCACGCCCACGGGTTTCCCCAGCGGCGTGGGTGACTCCAATGGGAAATCCCATTGACAAGCGGCGTGAGTCGAGAATCCCGCCACCAGCAAATATTCACTAACATGATGTGGTCTGATCTATGCTGGGGAGACCAAACACAGACTGGGTGTCTTGCAGGGCACTTCCATTCTGTCCAAAAACAGGTTGACACTTCCCGGCCGTGGTTTGGAAGCCGCTGTTGGGGTTTGGCTGTGATGGACGGGTGGGGCGCAGGGGAGTGGTGGAGGTGGGAAAATCTTGACAAAGTCAAGTGGTTTGGCTGCTTGACTTTTTTCTTCCATTTTCCAAGGGCACTGCCATTTTGTTGTCGGCATACGGGGTCTGTGTCTGCAGCTCAACCCCTCATTGAACGATCACACAGAGTGAGCTTTAAAGGATCAGACACATTTCATTTAGCATATCCAAATATGCTAATGCTTTCAAGTGAAAGTGTTTCCCTCGCAGGTGGATCCATCGTTCTGAGTGTTGGGATTTGTCTATCAGTTACAGTATTCATAATGCACCTCCGTCCTGTGGTACCTTCTCCTCCATCTCAGCGTCCGATAGTATTCTCAGTGAGAATCCCGCCGTTCCCTCTGGCTGCACTGATTAGTTCTCCTGCCTGTGGTGTCCACATGACATCCAGTTTAGTTCAGTTGGCTCGACAGCTGATTCATGATGCAGAGCGAGACCAACAGCGTGGGTTCAATTCCCGTGTCGACTGAGGGTTTTCACGAAGCCCCCGCCTACTCAACCTCGCCCCTCGCCTGAGGCATGGTGACCCTCAGGTGAAATCACCACCAGTCAGCTCTCCCCCTCAAAGGGGAAAGCAGCCTCTGGTCATCTGGGACTTGTGGCAACTTTACTGTACAACGTTCTTGGAGGTGTTTTATTTATTAGCTGCCTCGGAGAGAATCGTGCAGGATGGCATATTGCTGACATGAGTGGGATCGGGACCCAAATATTGTCCTGATGGGAAAGGTTTTAAGTATAGAAAATTCCTAATAAACGGCTAGATGTTTACTAATGAGACAGGCCATTAACGTTGGGAGGTTTCCTTACACGACAGGCCCTCCCCGGTAGATAATGCCCTGTCAGGCTTAATTTTGGTTCCAATGATGGGGGGGAGGGGCAGGTACAGAATAGAGTCAGGTCGATCGACCCCAGAAGCAGATCAGAGAGAGCCATGAGTAGCCAGGTGCCGAGATGGGCCAGTTTGATTACATGTTAGCCTCTCTATAGCCCTCACCTCTCAGACCCTATTACCCCCCACTATGTGCGGCACGGTGGCAGTGCTGCCAGGAACCTGAGTTCGATTCCGGCCTCGGGTGACTGCATGTGTGGAGTTTGCACATTCTCCTCGTGTCTAATTGGGATTTCTCCGCGTGCTCCGGTTTCCTCCCACAGTCAAAAGATGTGCAGGTTAGGTGGATTGGCCGTGGTAAATTGATCCTTAGCGTCCAATCGTCATGGTTAGTGAACAAGCCCAAATTCAATCTTGTGGCTCACTGAGATGAAGCAGCGTCCAAAGGATTTAGATGGGGTTACGGGGGAGTGGGCCTTGGTAGGGTGCTCTTTCGGAGGGCCGGTGCACACTCAATGGGCCGAATGGCCTCCTTCTGCACCATAGGGATTCTCTGAATCTAGTATTCCATGTCACCTCCATGCCCCCCATGCAAATTCAATACCACCTCATGCACTGCACCCACACTCAATTTCACCTCATATGCTTCAAGCCAACTCATCCACCCGCAACCATCCACCAACACCCTCCCCCTCCCCGCATACACCCCCACCCCCATATCCTCTGTGCCAGTGATGGACAATCCAGGCTAGCGAGTGGGCGACATGAATGACCCTCCTTCATCTCAGTGGGACACAAGATTAAATTTGGGCTTGTTCACTAAATATGACGATTGGAAAAGATTAAGTGCATTTAGCATATGCTGAATATTTCATGACAAGTTATAGAAAATGGTTAATCATTCACATATTAATAGAGTTGTCATCAGCTAAAGTGGTCAAAATAAAATTAATATTTACACTTTGGACAAGAAGGCGTGCACGGCTCTCGCAGTCAATGCTGTGAGCAATCAGCACGCACCTCACTTCACTTGCTCGTGGGTTACATATAAATCATTTCAGTCATATCAGTAGGAAATAAAACTGTACAGATGGAAATCAGCAGCATGTGGCAGCCCTGCGCGTGGGCAATGGTCAACAAAATGTCTCATGAGCCACACTCAGAACCCAGATAGGCCGCATGTGGCCCCCACCCCCGGTCACAGATTGCACACCACTGCCCTGTGCCAACGAATAGCACTTTCATACCCATTTTGAAGCACATACCAACGGACTCTGTGGTAAACAATGGCACATTTGGGATAGAATCACAGAATTATAGAATCATAGAATTTACAGTGCAGAAGGAGGCCATTCAGCCCATCGAGTTTGCACCAGCCCTTGGAAAGAGCACCCTACTCAAGCCCCACACCTCCACCCTGTACCCTTTATCCCCGTAACCCCTATCCCTGTAACCCAACCTAACCTTTTTGGACACTAAGGGCAATTTTAGAATGGCCAATCCACCTAACCTGCAAATTTTGGACTGTGGGAGGAAACCTGAGCGTCTGGAGGAAACCCACGCAGATACGGGGAGAACGTGCAGACTCCGCACAGACAGAGACTGAAGCCAGGAATCGGACCTTGGACTCTGGAGATGTGAAGCAACTGTACTAACCACTGTGCTACTGTGCTGCCTGGATGATTTAAAATTATTCATTTGAACCCTTATCCTGCACCACAGGAAATTGGGGACATTACAAAAGTGGTCAGGATTCCTGGGATCAGGTCCCACCCCTCATTTTTAAATAGTTTCGGAATGAACTCTGTTGAAGTCCAGCCCCGAAGCTCAGATTGCCCATGACTTACATTTTTCTTGTTCTTTGTAATGTTCATCAACTTTAAATATCCAACATCGAATTACAGTCTCTTTTTAGCTCTTTACAAAGAAAAGTGGGACGGAATCCTACCAGCATTTGGCAAAGTGTCAGGCTCAGTCGGAAAACTGGCATGTAACTCTCCAGTTGCACAGACCAGTTTTCTCGCCAAAGTTTGAGCCTCTTGGATAGAAAGAAACGGGTGGGTGCGGTTTACACCATCACTCTGGCAGGGCGGGGGCCTCACAGAGCCAGCAATCGGCTCCAAAGAAATCGGAGCGCCATCTTTAATGGGCACTCTGATCAGTGCCTAACAGCCCCCAATGCCGACCACAGAGGTAGCAGAGGCTTGCCCACCCCCCTGACAATTCCCGATGGCATCCTGCTCCCTCCCTCTTCCTCTGACATCCAACACCGGCATTGAACACCACCGCCCCTCGCAACACTCACCCCCGTACCACACAGAAATGCCAACCCCTCACCATGGTCCTGCTCTGGCAGTGCCCACATGGCTGTGCCAACCTGTGCCGTGGGCAGTGGACCCCACCCTCGAATTTATACGTACCTCTGTGCCCCTAAAGGGATCCCCTTGACTGCCTAACATCTGACCAAAGCTGTTGAATATTTAGTGAGGCGGGATCATGTGGTGATGAGGGGGCTGCGAATAACATGGAAATTCATGCAAATGTATAATAATTAGGTTCACGTCCTTTGTGGGTATGAATCTCGTGACGCCAGTGGCGAGGATTGGGAATCGTGATGACTCCGGCCTGGGTCTGCTTCAACCAAACACGTTACGGCATTCCTGGGATGTCACCGTTGACTTTGTTTTCAAAATCAACTTGTTCCCAGACTCTTGGAAGCTCCTCTCCCGTCTGCCGCGACTAGGGGCTTTTCACAGTAACTTCATTGACGCCTACTTGTGACAATAAGTGATTATTATATTATTATATCTTCCGCAGGTTTCATACAATCACTACAGTTCATAAGGAGGCCATTCGGCCCATCGAGTCTGCACCTCTCAGAAATAGCACCCCACCCAGGCCCCCAACCTATTCCCATAACCCCACGTAACCTTTTGGACACCAAGGGGCAATTTATCATGGGCAATCCACCTAACCTGCACATCTTTGGATTGTGGGAGCAAACCGGAGCACCCGGAGGAAACCCATGGGATACGGGGAGAAAGTGTAAATTCCACACAGTCACCCAGGCCGGAATCAAACCCGGGTCCCTGGCGTTGTGAGGCAGCAGTGCTAACCACTGTGCTACCATGCCTCTCCACTCCTCCTAACGGTGGGTGCTGTAGGCCACGCTCCCCGGGCTGTATTTACCGTCTCCCCAATTCGCAAGTATGTCCTACAGATCTGCCTCTCTGCTCCTTCTGAAGATGAGTAGAATGTTGAACAGAAAGTTTCATATTGCCACTGGGACTATCAGAATAGGCAATACATAAATTCTTTTGATAGACAATTTTATTAAAACATTTTGGCACAATAAATAACAACAACCTAAAACAGTGTGCAAAAAACAACAATCATTATAGTGCAAGAAAACCAGCACCCCTCCTACAAGGACCAGCCTAACTCCCCCCCTCATCTACGTTACCCTAACCACCCCCCACCCCCCTGCTGACGATTAATTTTCCGTGAAGAAGTCAATAAACGGTTGCCACCTCCGGGCGAACCCTGACAGTGACCCTCTCAAAGCAAACGTAATTTTCTCCAGACCGAGAAAGCTCGCCATATCTGAGTCCCTCCATGCCAGCAGAATTTGTCACCGGGCTACCAGGGAAGCAAAGGCCAAAGCGTCAGCCTCTCTCTCCCCCTGGACTCCCGGGTCCTCCGAAACCACAACAATTGCCACTTCTGGACTCATCACCACCCTTGTTTTCAGTACCCGGGACATAACACCTACGAACCCCTGCCAGTAACCCCCCTGAGTTTTGGACGTGCCCAAAACATGGGGACATGGTTCGCCGGCCCTCTAGAACATCTGGCGCACCTGTCCTCCAATTCGAAAAATTTACTCATCCGGGCCACTGTCATGTGGGCCCGGTGGATGACTTTGAATTGCATCAGGCTGAGCCTGGCACATGTTGCGGTCGGGTGTACCCTACTCAACGCCTCTCCTCGTAAGCACTCTTCCATCTCACCCCCGAGCTCCTCTTCCCACTTAAGCTTCAGCTCCTCTGTCTGTAACTCCTCTGCTCCCATAAGTTCTTTATATATATCCGATACCCTCTCCTCCCCCACCCATCCACTGGACACTACCCTGTCCTGGATCCCCCTGAGTGGCAGGCGTGGGAAGGACGGAATCTGTCTGCGTAGAAAGTCCCGCACCTGCAAGTACCTGAACTCATTCCCTCTCGCCAGCCTGAATTTCTCCTCTAATGCCCTCATGCGCGGGAAGCTCCCTTCCAAGAACAAATCCCCCATCCTCTCAATCCCCGCCCTCCGCCATGCTCGGAACCCACCATCCATATTCCCCGGGAGGAACCGGTGATTGTCGCGAATTGGGGACCAAACCGATGCTCTCACTCCCCCCACGTGCTTTCTCCATTGGCCCCAGATCCGCAAAGTCGCCACCACTATGGGGCTGGTGGAGTACCGTGCCGGCGGGAGCGGCAGGGGCGCCGTAACCAGGGCTGCCAAACTTGCCCCTGCACGAAGCGGCCTCCATCCGCACCCAAACCGACCCCGCACCCACCATCCACTTCCTTATCATAGCTATGTTGGCCGCCCAGTAGTAATTACTAAGGTTTGGCAGCGCCAGCCCCCCTTCCCCTCAGTTCCTCTCGAGCATCACCCTCTTCACCCGCGGGGACTTTCCCGCTCACACAATTCCCATAATCATTTTATTGACCTTCTTGAAAAAAGACCGCGGAATGAAAATGGGGAGACACTGGAAGCCGAACAGGAATCTTGGGAGGATTGTCATTTTAACCGTCTGCACTCTCCCTGCTAGTGTCAGTGGGAGCACATCCCACCTCCGGAACTCAGCCCTCATTTGCTCCACCAACCGAGATAAGTTCAACTTGTGCAGACGGCCCCAGTCATCTGTATCCCTAAGTATCTAAAGCTGTCCCCTACTAGCCTGAACGGCAGCCCCCTCAACCTACCCTCCTGGCCCTTTGCCTGGACTACCAACAACTCACTCTGCCATGTTCAGTTTGTAAGCTCCAGGGCAATTGCCAGCGGCTCTTTTGCTAATGCAAACAGCAGTGGGGAGAGGGGACACCCCTGCCTTGTCCCACGGTACAGTCTGAAATAGTCAGAAGTCATCCTGTTCGTCTTCACACACACCTCCGGAGCCTGGTACAACAGTCTGACCCAGTCGATAAAACCCTCCTCGAACCCAAATCATCCCAGCACCTCCCATAAATAGTCCCACTCAACCCGGTCGAAAGCCTTCTCGGCATCCATTGCCACAACTACCTCTACTACCCCCCTACTCTCTGGGGGCATTATGATCACATTCAGCAACCCTCTCAGGTTGACCACCAGCTGCCTTGCCCTTGACGAACCCGGTTTGATCTTCCATAATGACGTCTGGCACACAGTCCTCAATCCTAGAAGCCAAAAGCTTGGCCAGTAATTTTGCATCTACATTGAGCAGAGAGATCGGCCTATAGGACCCACATGCCTCCGGGTCTTTGTCCCGTTTCAGTATCAGGGAGATGGAGGCCTGTGACATCATCGGGGGTAACACCCCTCTGTCCCTAACCCTAACCAACACCGGCCCCACTATCTCGGAGAACATTTTGTAAAACTCCACCGGATACCCATCCGACCCCAGGGCTTTACCCGATTGCATGGCTCTCAAGCCCTTCAATATTTCTTCAGTCCTAATCGGGGCCCCCAACCCGTCTACCCTGCCCACTTTTGGAAAGGTCAGTCCATCCAGAAAGCGCCTCGTCCCCTCCCTCCCCGCAGGGGGTTCCGAGGTATAAAGCTTGCTTTCAAAGTCCCTGAACACCTTGTTCAGCCCTGCCGGATCCCCTACCAAGTTTCCCCCCCCATCGACTTCCTTCCCTGTTTCCGTGGCCGCTTCCCTCTTCCTCGGTTGCTATGCCAGCATTCTACTGGCTTTCTCCTCGTGCTCGTAAATCACACCCCTCCCCTTTCTAAGCTGCTCCACAGCCTTACCTGTGGACAACACCCCAAACTCAGTCTGTAGCCTTCGTCGTTCCCTTAATAGCTCTGCCCTCGGGGTCTCCGCGTATCTCCTGTCTGTCTGTAGGATCTCCCTTACCAGTCGGTCCATTTCTGCCCTGTCCATCCTGTCCCTATGTGCTCTGATCAAAATCAGCTCCCCTCTCACCACTGCCTTCAGCGCCTCCCAGAACACCGCAGCTGAGACTTCCCCTGTGTCATTGACCTGCAGGTAGTTTTGTATACATTTCCTCACCCTCTCGCACACCGCCTCGTCCGCCAACAGACCGACCTCCAGCCTCCATTGAGGGCGCTGAAAACTTTCCTTGCAGACCCGCAGATCCACCCAGCGCGGAGCATGGTCCGAAATAGCAATCGCCGAATATTCTACGTCCGTCACCCTCGCTAGCAAATCCCTGCTCATGATGAAAAAAATCAATTTGGGAATACACCTTATGGACATGTGAATAGAACGAAAACTCCCTCCCCGTCGGCCGACTAGCCCTCCATGGATCAGCCCCCCCATTTGCTGCATGAACCCCCTCAGTTCTTTCACCATTGCCTGCATCTTACCCGTTGTTGAACACGACCGGTCTAGGCCGGGGTCAAGGACTGTGTTAAAATCCCCTCCCATAATCAACCTGTGCGAGTCCAGGTCCGGTATCTTCCCCAGCAGTCTCTCAATAAAATCCACATCATCCCAATTTGGGGCATATACATTGACCAAGACTACCCTTATCCCCTCAAGCTTGCCATGCACCATGACAAATCTGCCTCCCCCATCCGAGATTGTGCTGCCCGCCTCAAATTGCACCCGTTTGTTGACCACAATCGCAACCCCCTGGTTTTAGTGTCCAGCCCCGAATGGGTGACCTGGCTAATCCAGCTCTTCCTCAATCTGACCTGGTCAGCTACTTTCAGATGAGTCTCCTGAAGCATTATTACGTCCGCTTTCAGCGTCCTCAGATGCGCGAACACATGCGCCCTCTTTACCGACCCGTTTAACCCTCTAACGTTCCAGGTGATCAGCCTGGTTGAGGGGCACCGTGCCGATCAGCCATCTCCTTTCTTGGGGCCGCCCCCAGCCCCTTTGTCGCGCTTCCCCAGGCCCGTCTCATGGCAGCCCCCACCTCCGACCTCCTCCATGATCCCGCACCTAAGTCCCTCCCTCATCAGCAGAACAGCAGCACCACTTCCCCAAACCAGCCATCCTCAAACAATTGCTCTGAAAAGAAACAAACAAAATGAGAAACAAACAAAACCCCAACGCTAGTGCAAATCGAATAAAACAGAATAAGTAATAGGCACTTAAAAACCCCCGATCCGAACACAAAAAGCCTCCTGCACCACATACCTTAACTTCCCTCTTTTATCCCAACAAAAACTCAAGTACAGGAGGGAAACAGAACAACCAGGAAGAGAAAAAGAAAAACACATAGCATCAGAAAAATGTGTAAACATCGCTCAGTGTCTTATTAGCCCAAGTCCAAAAAGTCCTCAGTTCGGCACCAGCCCCTCTCTCTTGGCGAAGTCCATCGCATCCTCGGGCTCCTCAAAGTAATGGTGCCGTCCCTCGTGTGTGACCCACAAGCGCGCCGGGTACAGCACCCCGAACTTCACCTTAAACAAAATTTATTTGACTTGCCTGTAGCCTGCCCTTCTTCTGGCCACCTCCACGCTCAGGTCCTGGTAGATGCGCAAGACACTATTATACCAATGGCAGCTCCGCGTGCACTTGGCCCACTGTAGCACCCTCTCCTTGTCCAGGAACCTGCGAAACTGGACCACCATCACTCGGGGTGGGGGGGGGGGGGGGGGCGGCGGCGCTCACGGCTGCCTCGCCAGCGCTCTGTGCGCCCTGTCCACCTCCAACGGGCGTGGGTAAACATCATCTCCCAACAGCTTCTGGAACATGCCCGCCACATACACAGCGGCATCCTCTTCCTCAGCCCCCTCTGGGAGACCAACGATTCTCAAATTCTGCCGACGAAACCTATTTTCCATGTCCTCCACTTTACCAGGAGCCTTTTTGTTGATCCTTCAGCTTCTCCACCTCCGCCTCCACCACCGTTTGGTGATCCTCCTGCTCCTCCAGCGCCTTTTTCAGCTTCTGGATCATACAATCCTAGGCATCCAGCCCATGCTCCAGGCGCTCGATAGACTTCTGAATCGGGTCTAAACTGTCCCACTTCAACCCGGTAAAGCCCTCTTGGATGACCTTCAACAGATGCTCCGTTGTTGGCTGGACTGTCTGCACCGGGGTCCGGACATCGACCATGTTGTCCTCAGCAGCAGCTTCTACACTGCCCTTGTTTGCCCACTTCTTCAACTGTTTAAGATTCTTCCTGCTTCTTAAATCCATACACCTGTGTCTGGAGTCAGTGCCTGAGAGCCTATGCCTTCCGATCTAGCACTCAAAAGTACAAAAAAGTCAGGGAAAAAGGTCCAAAAGTCCGACCGGATCGAGAGCCACCAAATGTGCCACTTACTTCTCCATAGCCGCCACCGGAAGTCGCAATACACAAATTTGGGGCAGCACGGTAGCACAGTGGTTAGCACAGTTGCTTCACAGCTTCAGGGACCCAGATTCAATTCCCGGCTTGGGTCACTATCTGTGTGGAGTCTGCATCTCGGCAAGGATAGTGAACCGCGCTGCCAGGGCATCCTGGTGGGCTTGGGCCACGTTGAATTTGATACAGTGTACTTGCTGGACATAATAATAATAATTATTATTATTATTAGTGTCACAAGTAGGCTTACATTACCACTGCAATGAAGTTACTGTGAAAATCCCCTCGTCGCCACATTCCGGTGCCTGTTCGGGTACACTAACGGAGAATTCAGAATGTCCAATTCACCACATCTTTCGAGACTTAGAACATAGAACATAGAACAATACAGCGCAGTACAGGCCCTTCGGCCCACGATGTTGCACCGAAACAAAAGCCATCTAACCTACACTATACCATTATCATCCATATGTTTATCCAATAAACTTTTAAATGCCCTCAATGTTGGCGAGTTCACTACTGTAGCAGGTAGGGCATTCCACGGCCTCACTACTCTTTGCGTAAAGAACCTACCTCTGACCTCTGTCCTATATCTATTACCCCTCAGTTTAAGGCTATGTCCCCTCGTGCTAGCCATTTCCATCCGCGGGAGAAGGCTCTCACTGTCCACCCTATCTAACCCTCTGATCATTTTGTATGCCTCTATTAAGTCTCCTCTTAACCTTCTTCTCTCTAACGAAAACAACCTCAAGTCCATCAGCCTTTCCTCATAAGATTTTCCCTCCATACCACGCAACTTCCTGGTAAATCTCCTCTGCACCCGTTCCAAAGCCTCCACGTCCTTCCTATAATGCGGTGACCAGAACTGTACGCAATACTCCAAATGCGGCCGTACCAGAGTTCTGTACAGCTGCAACATGACCTCCTGACTCCGGAACTCAATCCCTCTACCAATAAAGGCCAACACTCCAGAGGCCTTCTTCACCACCCTATCAACCTGGGTGGCAACTTTCAGGGATCTATGTACATGGACACCTAGATCCCTCTGCTCATCCACACTTTCAAGAACTTTTCCATTAGCCAAATATTCCACATTCCTGTTATTCCTTCCAAAGTGCATCACCTCACACTTCTCTACATTAAACTCCATTTGCCACCTCTCAGCCCAGCACTGCAGCTTATCTATATCCCTCTGTAACCTGCTACATCCTTCCACACTATCGAAAACACCACCGACTTTAGTATCGTCTGCAAATTTACTCACCCACCCTTCTGCGCCTTCCTCGAGGTCATTGATAAAAATGACAAACAGCAACGGCCCCAGAACAGATCCTTGTGGTACTCCACTTGTGACTGTACTCCATTCTGAAAATTTCCCATCAACCACCACCCTCTGTCTTCTTTCAGCTAGCCAATTTCTGATCCACATCTCTAAATCACCCTCAATCCCCAGCCTCCGTATTTTCTGCAATAGCCTACCGTGGGGAACCTTATCAAACGCTTTGCTGAAATCCACATACACCACATCAACTGCTCTACCCTCGTCTACCTGTTCAGTCACCTTCTCAAAGAACTCGATAAGGTTTGTGAGGCATGACCTACCCTTCACAAAGCCATGCTGACTATCCCTGATCATATTATTCCTATCTAGATGATTAGAAATCTTGTCTCTTATAATCCCCTCCAAGACTTTACCCACTACAGACGTGAGGCTCACCGGTCTATAGTTGCCGGGGTTGTCTCTGCTCCCCTTTTTGAACAAAGGGACCACATTTGCTATCCTCCAGCCCTTGGCACTATTCCTGTAGCCAATGATGACATAAAAATCAAAGCCAAAGGTCCAGCAATCTCTTCCCTGGCCTCCCAGAGAATCCTAGGATAAATCCCATCAGGTCCCGGGGACTTATCTATTTTCAGCCTGTCCAGAATTGCCAACACCTCTTCCCTACGTACCTCAATGCCATCTAATCTATTTACCTGGAGCTCAGCATTCTCCTCCACAACATTATCTTTTTCCTGAGTGAATACTGACGAAAAATATTCATTTAGTATCTCGCCTATCTCTTCAGACTCTACACACAACTTGCCATCCCTGTCCTTGACTGGTCCTACTCTTTCCCTAGTCATTCGCTTATTCCTGACATACCTATAGAAAGCTTTTGGGTTTTCCTTGATCCTTCCTGCCAAATACTTCTCATGTTCCCTCCTTGCTCGTCTTAGCTCTCTCTTTAGATCCTTCCTCGCTACCTTGTAACTACCCAGCGCCCCAACTGAAACTTCACACCTCATCTTCACATAGGCCTCCTTCTTCCTCTTAACAAGAGATTCCACTTCTTTGGTAAACCACGGTTCCCTCGCTCGGCACCTCCCTCCCTGCCTGACCGGTACATACTTATCAAGAACACGCAGTAGCTGATCCTTGAACAAGCTCCACTTATCCAGTGTGTCCAACACTTGCAGCCTACTTCTCCACCTTATCCCCCCCAAGTCACATCTAATGGCATCATAATTTCCCTTCCCCCAGCTAAACCTCTTGCCCTGCGGTGTATACTTATCCCTTTCCATCCTTAACGTAAACGTCACCGAATTGTGGTCACTGTCCCCAAAGTGCTCACCTACCTCCAAATCCAACACCTGGCCTGGTTCATTACCCAAAACCAAATCCAATGTGGCCTCGCCTCTTGTTGGCCTGTCAACAAACTGTGTCAGGAAACCCTCCTGCACACACTGTACAAAAAACGACCCATCTAATGTACTCGAACTATATCTTTTCCAGTCAATATTTGGAAAGTTAAAGTCTCCCATAATAACTACCCTGTTACTTTCGCTCTTATCCAGGATCATCCTCGCCATCCTTTCCTCTACATCCCTAGAACTATTTGGAGGCCTATAGAAAACTCCCAACAGGGAGTCCTCTCCTTTCCTGTTTCTAACTTCAGCCCATACTACCTCGGAAGAAGAGTCCCCATCTAGCATCCTCTCCGCCACCGTAATACTGCTCTTGACTAGCAGCGCCACACCTCCCCCTCTTTTGCCTCCTTCTCTGAGCTTACTAAAACACCTAAACCCCGGAACCTGCAACATCCATTCCTGTCCCTGCTCTATCCATGTCTCCGAAATGGCCACAACATCGAAGTCCCAGGTACCAACCCATGCTGCCAGTTCCCCTACCTTATTTCGTATACTCGCATTGAAGTAGACACACTTCAAACCACCTACCTGAACACTGGCCCCCTCCTGCGACGTCAAATCTGAGCTCCTGACCTCTATACTCTCATTCTCCCTTACCCTAAAACTACAATCCAGGTTCCGATGCCCCTGCTGCATTAGTTTAAACCCCCCCAAAGAGCACTAACAAATCTCCCCCCAGGATATTTGTGCCCCGCAGGTTCAGATGTAGACCATCCTGTCCCCAGAAAGAGCCCCAGTTATCCAGAAATCTGAATCCCTCCCGCCTGCACCATCCCTGTAGCCACGTGTTTAATTGCTCTCTCTCCCTGTTCCTCATCTCACTATCACGTGGCACGGGCAACAACCCAGAGATAACAACTCTGTTTGTTCTAGTTCTGAGCTTCCATCCTAGCTCCCTGAAAGCCTGCCTGACATCTTTATCCCCTTTCCTACCTATGTCGTTAGTGCCAATGTGGACCACGACTTGGGGCTGCTCCCCCTCCCCCTTAAGGACCCGGAAAACACGATCCGAGACATCACGTACCCTTGCACCTGGGAGGCAACATACCAAACGTGAGTCTCTCACGCTCCCACAAAATCTCCTATCTGTGCCCCTGACTATAGAGTCCCCAATTACTAATGCTCTGCTCCTCTCCCCCCTTCCCTTCTGAGCAACAGGGACAGACTCCGTGCCAGAGGCCCGTACCCCATGGCTTACCCCTGGTAAGTCCCCCCCCCCCACAAGTATCCAAAGCGGTATACTTGTTTCTCAGGGGAACGACCGCAGGGGATCCCTGCACTGACAGTTTTTCCCAGTCCCTCTTACAGTTACCCATCTATCTCCAATCTTTGGTGTAACTAATTCCCTGAAGCTGCTATCTATGACCCCCTCTGCCTCCCGAATGATCCGAAGTTCTTCCAACTCCAGCTCCAGTTCCCTAACTCGGTCTTGGAGGAGCTGGAGATGGCAGCACTTCCTGCAGGTAAAATCAGCAGGGAGACTAACGGCATCCCTCACCTCAAACATCCTGCAGGAGGAACATTGCACTCCCTTCCCTGCCATTCCTCTAACTTTCTACCAAGATCTGGCTAACAACTAAATTTAAAAAATTTTATATAAAAAAAAAATATTAATAACAATAATAAAATATGGTACTTACCTCACACCAAAGAGTTTTATTATTAGGTTAGAGGAGGAGGGAGGGTGGGAGACACTACTCTCCACCAGAATTTATTGGTGAGGGTCTTCCCAGAAGTCCGCGGGTCGACTTCCTGTTCCCACCTTAAACACTAGAATTTTAAAAAAAATTTAAAGGAGAAACTTACCTCCCAGAAATCACTTCCGCACTGCCCCCGCTGAAATGGACTAGCCTGCTCCGCTCCTGCTGAAATCGACTTGGCCTGCAAGGTAAGTAAGTTGTTAATCAGTACTTACCTCACCCAGGCAGCGACCTTTTAAATGGTCCCCTCTGCCTCGCAGCCCCCGCGCTTTTTCAAATTCCCGCGCTGATTCTAAGGTCCCAGCTCTCACTCCCGAACTCAACAGCTGACCTGCAAGGTAAGTAAGTTAATCTGTACTTACCTCACCACAGGCAGCGACCTTTTAAATGGTCCCCTCTGCCTCGCAGCCCCCTCGCTTTTTCAAATTCCCGCGCTGATTCTAAGGTCCCAGCTCTCACTTGTGGAAGGAAACCGGAGGAAACCCACGCCGACACGGGGAGAGCGTGCAGACTGCGCACAGACAGTGACCAAAGTCGGAACTCGAACTCGGGTCCCTGGCGCTGTGAAGCAACAGTTATAACTGCTGTGCTACCCTGCCACCCCTATAGGGCCTCCGTGACTGAGCTCTGTGACATTCCGGCCAAGTCACCATTCAGCACCTGAAGGATATTGATATTTATTTATTGTCACATGTACCGAAGTAGAGTTAAAAGTATTTCTCTGCGGCCAAGGGAACGTACACAGCACGTACATAGTAGACAAAAGAATAATCGACCCCCTGGGGTCGACGTTCAGGGCAACTGTCACCTCGACGGTGTCAGGAGAGGGTGTGCTCCTCAATATCTCCGCGGTGCCAAGTACAGCATTGCAGATATGTCACACTGTCTCCCTGCTAAGCTGGAGTTTCCGACAGCAACGCCTGTCATTCGAGGGTCTGCTGGTACACATGAGTCCTCATGCAGCAACTCCTTTCCAATTCTTTCTCCTCGGCCTGTTCGGTGGCTGGCTTTCTGTCCTCAACGGCTGCCTCCTGTTCCTCTGGGGCAGGCTCCACCGCTGCAGGGTCCCCCTCGGGCAGCTCCAGCTCGTCCAGCCTCAGCACATCCCCCAGGGTTGCTGTGGCTCGGGTGAAGGCCACCATTCCTGGTTGAATTCCGAAGTCCTTTATCTGCATGTTACCTGTTAAACATGATAGCATTGTACGTATCCCTGTGCCCAACCAGGTCTAATGGGCTACATGGTGGGCCCAGTGCAGACCCTGTGCCTGCATGTCCCCACTGTGGTGTTCTTTGTGATTCAGATCCTAGGAAGGTTGGCGTAGTGTTCACAAAGATCACAACTAGCTTTTATATTAAACAAAGCTAAAGGTTTATTTGCACTAAACTGAATTTGACTCTTACTTCTATTTTGATTGATTTGATTTGATTGTCACATGTACCGAAGTGCAGTGAAAAGTATTTTTCTGCAGCCGAGGGAACGTACACAGTACGTACATAGTAATCAACAGAGAACATTGACAAATGGTACTTCGACAAACAGTGATTGGTTACAGTGCGGAACAAGGGGCCAAACAAAGCAAACATATGAGCAAGAAAAACATAGGGTGTCGTGAATAGTGTTCTTACAGGGTACAGATCAGTCCAAGGGGGAGACGTTGAGGAGTCTTGTAGCTGTGGAGAAGAAGCTGTTCCTTGTGTCTGGATATGAGGGTCTTCAGACTTCTGTACCTTCTGCCTGATGGAAGGGTCTGGAAGAAGACAATGCCTGGGTGGGAAGGGTCTCTGATAATGCTGTCTGCCTTCCTGAGGCAGCGAGAGGTATAGACAGAATCAATGTGGGGGTGGCAAGCTTGTGTGATGCGCTGGTCTGAGTTCATCACACTCTGCAGTTTCTTGCAATCTTGGACCGAGCAGTTGCCATACCAGACTGTGATACAGCCGGATAGGATGCTCTCTATCGCACATCTGTAGAAGTTTGTGAGAGTCGATGCAGACACTCCAAATTTCTTTAGCTTCCGTAGGAAGTAGAGACATTGTTGGGCTTTCTTGACTGCTGCATCAACGTGAGTGGACCAGGACAGACTGTTGGTGATGGTGACCACCAAGAACTTAAACTATCGACCATCTCCATTTCGGAGCCATTGATGCAGATGGGAGTGTGTGTTTTGCTACACTTCCTGAAGTCGATGATCAGTTCCTTGGTTTTTCCGACATTTAGAGGGAGGTTGTTTTTGCAACATGCAAGCAAGTGATTTATCTCCCTCCTGCAGTCTGATTCGTCGTTGTTTGAGATATGACCCACCACAGTCGTATCATCCGCAAACTTATAGATTGAGTTGGAATTATAATATATAATAAACAATTGACAATAAACATACAATCTACACTCATCTACCATTAATCTCTACACTAATACAATAGCTATGATCTGCTCTCACTCACGCTACCTTTCCTACAGTCTGTTCTCTAGCCTTCTCCTCAACACTCTCCCAGAAGGCTTAGAATCGATGCTTTATATAGTTCTGCATTTAGCTCTTTCCAGTGGTTGATTCGAGCATAACGTTAACCCTTACAGTTCTGTAAGAGTCTCATCATGTCTCAGCCGCCCCACCCCCCATCCCCATCCCCACCCCCGTCGTTCCCCCCTGGCACTCTGCTCTTTGCACCCTTGGCTCTGTTGGTACCCAGCACTGCGGGGACTTCGAGCCTTCCCACCCGTGCTTGCTGCCAGGAGTACCGATAGCTGACCCTGCCTAAGCTTATGGTACGCTCCGCAGCCCCCGTTCATTGCCCTCCTGCAGGGGCTCCTATGGACGTTGCCCTTGAGTGGGCTGCACCGGGTGACGTAAAGTTGTGGGGAGGGGGGGAGTTAGTGGGGTGAGGGTGGAATTCTGGCGTGTGCCCGGCACCCGCCAAGAGTTTGGCTTCATAACCGATCCTTCACCCAATCACGTTTCGCGATTCCCGCATCGGCCGACGGAGAATCCCACGCATAATTCATTTACGGGTATTGATTATATCCACTCTTCAGCTGCACATTACTTTTCAATCACTGGCATTCAAAACCTATGGTCTCGATTTTGCAGAAACATTTCTAAGTCACTTTGGGAGCTTGGTGGGGTGTTACTCGATGGCTGCGGTGGCGAAATTGTGACCCACATTTAACGGCACTGTACAGAAAATGAGCCCTCAGGAGCTTCTCGCCATTACTGGCTGTCTCGTTGTCTGATTCGCCAGGCTTGCTCGCCACTAACAAGAGGGAGCTGCTATTAAACGCTCCCTCACCACTCACTCCCAGTCAACACACAGGCGTGGCAGCGTGCACACCTGCTCCTTGTTTGGCAATGCTTGCCAGGCTTCTCGGTGCTGTGGATAAGATAGGGCGCCACAATACCGCCTGGGAGGCAGTGGGCAGTGGCTGTCAGTGCGGGCAGCATGACCAGGAGGACTGCAGCCCAATATCGGAAGAAGACCAACGACCTCCTCCGATCTGCAAGGGTAAGTTAACACCTCTGTCCTGGCATCAGTTCCGCCTGCCTTCCCTCAAATTCCCAAACCCCACAACCACTACCACAAATCACTGGCTGACACCTCACGCCCTCCCCACATCCGATCTTCGTTCTTGTTCCTCAGCACCCACCAGCACAACCCCTTCATGTCTAGTTGGTGTGCCCACACATGCCACCTGCCGTGGACCCCTGTGATCCATTAAACACCTGGCTCACAAAGCCCTTTCTTTGTCCCCACAGGTGAACATAGCCCATAATAAACAAGATGGGGTTAGAGTACCATATATCTGAGTCCTCCCCCCCCCCCCCCCCATCCTCCCTTTAAGGAACGAATCATGGAGATCGCAGAGGTGAGGATCCAATGCTCTTCATCCAAATGTCTCAAGTGAGTTTTTCACGTCAGTCAAAATCATCTTTCCATCTCACTGACCACATGTCCATTGTCTCACAGGATCTCCATTTGATGGGGCTGAGCCATCCGGAGTCATACTCCCTACCATCAAAGAGACCAACTCGAAGAAGCACTCCGAGGAGACCATCATCTATCACAGCTATTGCTCCTGCCTTCCACCAGCACAGAGACACACAGCTCGGTGGACAGGCTTCTGGGGCACTATCTGGTGGGCACAACACAGTTACTGATGCACATCAGGTCGAGCAGAAACATCCAAAGGAATCAGCAGTCAGAGTTCTGCTGGATCCCAGGACTTAGCTGAGACGCAGTCAGATATTGAGCCTCTGACAAGGTAATCCCAGAGCTGATACAGATGATGCGATACTGCCTTAAGGTTCAGGGGGGGATGTCAGCGACATTCCAGTGAGCGCATTGCCAATTGGAGGAGTCCCGAAGGCTATGGGAGCAAGAGATGATGTCAACAATGCATGACACCGAGGCCAGTGCTGCTAGGGTGGAGACCTCGGTAAAGCCTGAAGCACGAAGTCAGCAACTTGAGTGGTGGTGTCCAAGACATGGCTCAGTCTGTGAAGACCAAGGCTGGGGGCCTCGACATCATGTGCCAGTCGATGAGGAACATGTTCCAGTTGCTGGTGGACATTGCTGAGTCACTGCGGAGCATGGCCCAGTCACTCAGGAGCATCACTGAGGGCATTGGCACCATGCTGCCAGGACTGGTGGAGCCAGATGACAAAGGGACCTCTAAAACCCACTCCTGCGCTCCTTCGGCACATGGACACCCCCAGGGCACTATGGCACCGCCAGGGAGGACGAACCTCTGGAGGCCAACCTGGGGCCTATCACCAAGGTGACAACGGTGGTCTCCAGTTCTTCTGAATCTCTCCGTCTTGATACCAGGGCATCTCAAGGGCAACGAGCAGAACAGGGTGGCACAGTGAAGACAGTGATACCGGTATATCGGCTGAGGCCCTCTGGCAGCAGGCTACCTCCAACTCTGATGTGCATCCTGGGGACTCAGCTAGACGTAGCAGTAGACCACGAAAGATCAAGAAGATTTAGGATCACAGATTTTGCACGGTGGGGTGGGGGGGGGGGGGGGGGCGGGGGGTGGGGTGGGGGGGGGCACTATCTGCAGCTAGGGGGAATGGAAATGTCAAATGTTCACAATTAAAACTTGTTACACCTCATACATGTGAAGCCTCTGTCACATTAATCTTCATAGTGGGCCTGCCTGTATCCTCACCCCTTGGTGACCTCCTCTCCCCCCACCCCTTATCCCCCGGACACAGTGGTCCAAGATCAACAGCCCCCGAGGATGGGTGTGAGCACGATATCAGTACAAAGACAGGATTCAGACTTGGCATTAACTGAGCACCCCAGAGCTTCCCTCACAGCGAGTGGTCATCACTCAGATATTGACCTGCTGACGGTGCCGACACAGGTCCATCACCCTGGGGTGATGTTACACAGACCCTGGCAGGGTGGAACAGGGGGTCGGGGGAGGCGGAGAGGGTGGGGGGGAGGTGGTGGGAGAGACACGCATGAAACATTCAGGGTGTGGAACCCCTTCCTGTTAATGAAGGGAACTCCCTGATGCCCCGGTACGCGTAAGGCATTGTGCGTGCCATCAAATACCCCCGGGACCTGGGGCATTCTGCCGATGGCAGATAAGCCTGCAGCCCAGGCATCTTGGTGCATTTGGTCCAGCTCAAATTTGATATAGTCTGCTGCAGGAGCCACTAGGCCCCAAACCCTGCTGGGGACATTCGGGAGATTGTGCTCTGATGCCCTCCCCTGATCAACACATTCACTATTCGGTCTTAAGGATCTCTCCAGTGCTGAAGCCCAGCTCCGGAGTGTTTGATTGTTGTCTGCTGGCTCTATGGTGCTGATGCTTCTAGAGGTGAGGCAAAGTGGTCAGGCTTCAAAGTACGAATGGTCTAGAACAAAGAACAATACAGCACAGGAACAGGCCCTTCGGCCCTCCAAGCCTGTGCTGATCATGTGCCCTATCTAGACCAACCACCTGTATCCTTCTCTACCCCGTCTGTTCATGTGCCTATCCAGATAAGTCTTTAAGGTCGCTAACGTATCTGCCTCAGCCACCTTTTCAAGATGGCGCTGAGCGAGGTGACTCTCTGCCAGCTCTCCCTGACAGATCCACTTTTTACTTAACTTACAATTGTTCTACCCTTTTTTACACCACCCTCTGTGTAAAAAACTTCCCCCCCCACCCCCCACACATCTCCACTGAACCTTTCCCACTTCACCTTGAACTTGTGTCCCCTTGTAATTGTCATTTCTGCCCTCCAACTGTTCACCCTATCTGTACCCCTTAGAATTTTATAAATTTCTATCAGGTCGCCCCTCAGCCTCCATCGGGAGAACAATCCCCAGTTCATTCAATCAATGCAATAATCATCGCCTGAGAACATAGCACGTGTATCCACTCGAATCCACTTGGGGATATTTTGTTTATTAAATGGTCAACAATACCTTTATACAAAAAGATGAAAACAAACTACTTAACAATCTGTATATCACACTAACCATTAACCAACAGGGAGAAGGCACTATGTCATACACACACAAGCACCTATTCAGTACAGTATATCAGTACAAACACAAAGATACAACAGTTCATATGTACAAAGAAAACCAAACACACTGGATCATCCCTCGCGGGGGTCCTCAACAGAATGGAGGATCCTTGCTGTTCGGCCATTTTACGTATCAGTCTCTGTCATGAGTCTCCGTTGTACAGGCCTTCCCACATGGCCTAATTTCATCGGAACCAAAGCTCGGCTCCACATGTTCCACTGGCGTTCAAGGTGAAGACAGCCTCAATGCCCAGTGTGTTTGACTCATGGCAATGTGCCAGTCGACATGAACTTGGCGTAATGGCTGCTGAGGGGAACTGAGGAGATGAGATTCTATTTCCATTTTCGGGTCAGCAGCTGAATGGCACGCACCACATTTACAATAAACCCATTCGCAAAAATAATTCTTTGACACCTTCATCAAGTTTCTCACTTAGAGCAACCCACTCTCCTTTCGCCCTCCTGCAGCTCCCAGCAGTGGACCCCTCAACAGTAGAAAATTGCAGGGCGGCACAGTGGCACAATGGTTAGCACTGCTGCCTCTCGGTGCCGAGGACCCGGGTTCGATCCCTGCCTCGGGTCACTGTCTGTGTGGAGTTTGCACTTTCCCCCTTTGACTGCGTGGGTCTATCCTCTACAACCCAAAGATGTGCAGGGTAGGTAGATTGATCATGCTAATTTGTCCCTTAATTGGTAAAGTTTTTTTTTAGAAAGCAGTGGAAAAGCGCACCTATCCAGAACAAGCCAGAAGCGACAAAGAGCTCCCCTTTACCTTCACTAGCCCAGACAGCTGGTCACCTTACCATCCTCCCTTTCCTTACTCCATGCCACAGAAACAAAGGGGCAGCAGCAAACAAATGCACAGCCTCCAGGCAGCTGTAACTGCAAGCAGCAACAAGCTGCATTCACCGCTCATTCGGATCAATCCACCACTCTCTCCCTCTCACACAGCTTCCTCAACTGGAAAATCACACCAGCTCAGAGCACGCCAGAAGAGAGAAATAATTCCATTCCCCCTCTCCAGACCAGACAGCAGACCATCTCGCCATCCTCCCTTTCCTTACTCCTGTCTACAGAAAAGGAAGGAAACAGCAGCAACAGCCTCCAGGTATTTGAGCTGTGAAGTGCTCACATAACAAACAACGTCAATTCCTTCTTAGCAATGGGCTGCAGCGAGAAAGCTAGAGGCTGCTCACAGTCAAAGGGAGTTAAAGTGACCTTCATCATAGAACCAAGAATAGGGCTCTGTCCTGGAAGTGTTTGGTAGCGCAGACAGGCAGCAGCTGTAATTGATCCTGTTATAGGTGTCCACAATATTTAAAGATGGCTTGCAGACGTCACAGATCAGAAGCCCTTCACTAACACCACCACTCCCGGCCCAGGGGTAACTCCCGACCAAGCTCTGAGGGATCCCCCACACCCCACGAGCACTGAGGCAGCAGCGCCAGTGCCATTCAGCTGCTGACCCGAAAATGGAAATGGCTACTCGTCTCCTCAGTTCTCCTCAGCAGCCATTGCGCCAGGTTCATGTTTTTAAAAAGGAGCACTAAATCACGCCCACGTGATTTCTCGCAGGTGAGGCGGTTAATTCCCACGAGGCTGTTGAGATTGAAATTAATGCAAATTGGGGTCAATGATATGCCCGCCATATTTGGGTGTGATCTGGAACTCGCCATTGAGAGTGGGCCGGTTAAATGGCAATCTGAATTGCGCTTGGTGTGAATCTTGAGTTTGGCATTTCCCGCTATTTAACCGGCGCACCCAGATCTGCGGCAGGCGCAATGCAATGGTTAAAGTACACCATATATCTTCTCTAACACGGGTCAATCTCTAATTTCTGTTCCATTAAGGCCTAAAATGTCAGTCAATCCCAACCTAACTTTTCTGACAGAATGAGAGGGATTCTCCGTCCCGTTGCACCGGCTTTCCGTTGGGGCATCCCCCCGCCGGCAGCGGCACTTTCCGTCCGCCAACCAGCCAATGGGGTATCCCATTGTGGGCAGCCCCAAGTCGCCGGGAAATCCCCAGGCGTGGGTGCACTGCTGGCGCACCGGAGAATCCCGCTGGCAGAGAATCCAGCCCACTGTCTTTTTTCTTCAACCACCACATTTCTATTCCACTGTTCCCTCCTGTCCAGATTCTTGCCCATTAGTGTCAGGGTCTGGATTGCACTCCTTCAAGAAGACATAGAATCCTTACAGTGCAGAAGGAGGCCATTCGGCCCATCGTGTCTATACCGACCCTCTGTAAACGTACCTTACCTGGGACCAAACCCCACACTATCCCCTAATTCCACCTAGGGCCAATTTAGCATAGCCAATCCACGTCATCTTTGGACTGTGATGACCAGCTGCCTCCAATGCCTATTAACAGCTTGAAATCCTGCCTCTTCCTTCTCCAGATGGCTGCCAATATCCTCTACTCAATATTTACTGCATTGGGGGATGACTATGTCATTGAACAGAGGATGCAGAAATCTCTCAGTTTCCCTGATGCTGTGCAGTAACTCCAGGTGTACAAGCAGCTTGAAAATCCTGAGCTTGAGCATAAGCAGCTGGAGACACTTCCTACAAATATGATCTCCGATGCACACAATGTATTCTGAAACTTTCACATTCTTCAGGAATTGAAAACAGCAGGTCGAAGCTGTCATGATATGCAGACATGCACATAATGAGATACAGACAGGCTAATGAACACAGAGAACAGGACATAACCAATCAGCAAGCAGAATACTTGGGGGTGGTTTCCCACTATAAAAGGTACAAGGCACTCACACACCGCCTCTTTCCACTGGGGACATCTACAGAGTGAGTCAGGGTGTATATATCACATAACACCTCCAGCACGTGGCTAAGAGCTAGTCTGGTTCAGTCAGACAGAGTAACCACACTTAGGTTAGCAGAGAGTCGAACTCACATAGAACTGTGCTAACTGTGTGACAGGTTCAATAAATCAGATTGAACTAACTTCATGGTCTGGAGTATCTCAGTTAAAGCTGCATCCAGTTGCAGCCCGTGTTATCTCAGTGTGCTTAACACAACAGCAGCTCCACATCCTTGAATAGTTCCCTCTTTTTGAATCTGGTTGATACATTGTCTGAACTATTCTGATTAAGACCTATGTGCTGTACCAACTTAATATAGTAAAGTTATATTTATATGGTAAAATATAACTTTACCAAATAATTGGTAAAGTTATATTTCCCAGCTCCTACTTTGAATAAATGACCTATTTTAGAGACAGCAAAAGAGAAATACTCACCAGCCAATCATTTAATTGACTTCAAGCTTTGACTGTGGGCAGGATTTACCGGCTGTTTCCGCCGGTGGGAAATTCCAGTCCCACGCCGGTGCACGGGTTTCCTGGCGACGAGGGATGTGGCCAACGGGAAATCCCGTTGACAACAAGCTCCCCCACCAAAAAAAACACACGACGGGGTGGTAGATAAATCCTGCCCTATTTCTCTCCTTTTTGCTTTTCTTGAACATGGTCACTTTGTTGCAAATCTAGCTCCTTGTACATCACTTCCGGCCTCCTCTGATCTCGAGCTGCTGTACTATTTGACTTTATCAGAGTTACAAAGCCGGAGCACAGAGTGTGGTCAGGGGCGAACCCCTAATCCAGCTCCTTGCCTGCTCCAAAAACCAATTCAAATTTAAATTGAATCCAATTCATGGTCCCCACAAGAGAGACATACCAAATCCAGGCATTACACCTGACCTCACGCTCATCTTAGCTGTACTATATTGTATTTGGAATTTCTTTTGATATAGTTTTGATGTAATTGTTCCTGTTTCTTATTTATCGACAGGCAAAAGAAACTTGGCTTTTGACTTTACCGACTTCCAAACACCTGACCAAGTGAAAGAATTGACGGAATTCTTAGACAGACAGAACGAGTACGAGGAAAACAGACGGAAACAATTTATTGAACTGAAGACGATTCGAAACCACAATTTGGTGTTAATTGCCCGACAGCAAGTGCAAATTCAAGACATCTTGGAGAGTTTGAAATGCCCATCAAAGACAGAAGAAGAGAAAGCGACGATTAGCAATCGCCTAAAAGTGTTGGAACAGCTGCACCTAGAAGCAAAAGAACAACTGAAAGAGGTCGGACAAAATCTATTGAAGTTCGGACAGGAGGGGAAGAGAATGCGAAAAGCTAGGCAAGAGGAAGAGGCACAAGGTGGTAAGTGATGAAAATCAAAACATTTAGAGTTATTTCAATCCATTTTTGGCAACGGGTATAATTTGCTTGTCGCTACTGCCGTCATTTTAAAATAATCTCCCGCTCAGACCAAGGGCGGAGTTCACCCAAACGGACGGCCGCTCGGCCCATCGGGGCCCGGAGAATTACCAGAGATGAGGGGTTTGTCGTATGAAGAGAGATTGAACAGTTTAAGCCTATACTCTCTAGAGTTTAGAAGAATAGGGGAGGTCAAATTGAGATATACAAGATGATAAACGGTATGGGGAAAGTAGACGTGAAGCGGATGCTTCCTCTTGTGGGACATTCGAGAACAAGTGGTCAAGTCTCAGGATAAGAGGGAGCAAATTTAAAACAGAGTTCAGGAGAAACTACTTCTCCCAAAGAGTTGTGAATCTATGGAATTTGCTTACCCAAGAGTGCAGTGATACCATCATGAGGGGCTGGCCAGAGTCCTCCAGGGAGTTTCCCCATGAACTCCGCAAAGTCTTCACCATCAGAGATGAACTAACTTTGCAGGATGGACTAATACTTCGTGTGCAATGATTTGTCATCCTACCTCCCTTCAGAGCTACTATATGCAGCAACTTCACCAAGGACACAAAGGTTTGGAAGCAACCAGGTATAGAGAAAAATAATCCCTTCATTGGCGCTCCATCTATGCTGACATGGGGAGGGAAGTATCCAGTTGTGCACTATGCAATGCACTCAAGCCGCATCAAGCCAAAGAACCACTACGCTTACCTGAGGTCTTGGACCTTCCATGGTCATTTATGGTAGCTGACATGTTCGAATGGAATTGTTAACAGTATTTAGTCTGAGTCAACTCATACTCTGGGTGGTTTGAAAATAATCACCTGCCAGATGTGAAGATTAACACAGACATGGTCAAGCTCAAGAGGCACTTTGCCACATACGGCATCCCTCAGAGGATAATAACAGACAATTCTCACCAGTTTATCTCCAGTGAATTTAGGAACTTTGCACACATGTGAGACTTTGAGCACATCATGAGTAGCCCCCTATATATTATACTCACTGTCCAATGGCCTGGCAGAACAGGCAGTAAGCTCAGCCAAGCACCTACTAGAGAAATATGCCTGAGAGCACTCCGATTAATATACTGCACTCCTCAGCCCTCACCAGCACAGCGACTATTCTCCAGGTGAACCAAGGCTACTATTGCCACTGCCAAGGCTCCCTTGAAGCCCAATATCAAAGACAATGTGAGTGGAGTCCTCATAGAATGCCGATCTAGAGGGAAAAGTATTATGATTGTAAGACTTGGTCCTCTAGCACCTAGTCATAGTCCGGATTCAGACTTCACACAGCCATGCCAAGTTGCCTGTGGTACACAGTGATGCCCACCACTGAACAGTAATGTGGTAGTCTCGGATGGTACCCACTATGTACAAAACCAATATCACCTACTCCAGATATCGGAACCAGCACATGCCACAGTACCCCAGCCATCCAGCTTAGAATACAGGCCCCCTATACCAGTGGAAATGGAGATTCCTCCAGGGCCCTTTGCAGCAAGCCCTGCACCCACGGCATACACCCCAGGTTGTTCACACTGAGGGCACCAGCCCGGGACATTCTTCACCACAGTCAACTGGCATTATCGCCCGCTCGGGGCATATGACCAAACTGAACACAAGGTTCCAGAACTTCCTAATGAACTAGTCTACAGTCTGCCTTCGTCTAGTTTACGCAATGGCGGCAGGGGAGGGGGGGGGCGGGTGCGGGGAGGAGACAAGGTGGGCTGTGCACCAGCTGCAACAGCTTAATCCATTTTCCCCTTATATAAATAGTTGTGTTGTTAGCCCATATGTTATAAAGTAGTTTGCACACAGTTACCTTTCACGCACACTGTCACATCTCAGTACCACCAGTTGACCTAATCTTAATGGGGAAGATATGGACCAAGTGGTCACATGATAACGCAGCTACGTAAAGGGTCACGTGTCGGAAGCGCGGGAGTTATTCCTGGAGTGCGGGCAGAGTGGAAGCAAGTAAGAGTTGCTCGGACTACTTAATAAACTATTGTTCTTACACTAAAGTTAAGTCACCATGGTCCCAGATGACCATAGGCTGCTTTCCCCTTTGAGGGGAGAGCTGACGGGTGGTGATTTAACCTGAGGGGCACCACACCTCAGGCAAGAGGTGCAAAGGCGGGGCCTTCATGAATAACCCCAGCCGGTTGGGGAATTGAACCAACACTCTGCATCACAAACCAGCTGTCGAGCTAACTGAGCTAAACCAGCTGTTGTTATATGTCCTTGGTCCCCAGTTATTGGAACCCGCACTTCGGCAGAGATTTAGCGCTTCCATAAATTTATGGTTCTGGGAAAGAATGAGCTATAATAGATAATGGTACATCGAGGATGCAAGAGACGGAATAGGCTCTATAATGGGATAAGTGGCTCTATAATCATGAGGTTGAGGCCTGTGAATGTGCTGCTAATGCATTGACAGCTTACTGGCTCGCAAAGGAATTTGATTTTTCGCTGTAAGGAAAATGTCACTATTTATGTCACTAGACGGAGACCAGGTTCAATCTTTTGGTTGCTATTCAGTATTTAGGTTATTTTGATATTCCAGTGATTTCAATTATCTTTTTATTGTCAGGTTTAAAACCCGACACTCGGCGGCCTGGAGATGATAATCTTAGAGGATTTAAACTTCAACCTCCACCACCAGGAAAGTTTAAGAAAGGTAGGTGTAGGTGGTCAGTCACTTGGTGAAAAGGTAAGTGGCAAAATATCAGTCATCTTCCTTCAGATGGTAGTAACGGTAGTAATGAAAACAGAAAATGGAGGACAACTCAGCAGATCAGGTAGCATCTGTGGAGAAACAAACAGCGTTAACGTTTCGAGTACAGATGGAGTTGTATGGACTTGGTGGGAGGCGGTGGCCTAGTGGTATTGTCACTTGACTAGTAATCCAGAGTACTCTGTGGTCCCAGGTTCAAATCCGACCATTGCAAATGGTGAAATTTAAATTCAATAAAAATCTGGAATTAAAAATGTCTAATTATGATCATAAAAACTCATCTGGTTCACTTTCGGGAAAGAAACCTGCCGTCCTTACCCGGTCTGGCCTATATGTGTCTCTAGACTCACAGCAATGTGGTTGACTCTGAACTGCCCTTCAAGGGCAATAAAAGATGGACAATAAATGCTGGCTCAGCCTGCGATGCCCACGCTCCATGAACGAATAAAAAAACAACACTCAAGATGTTAACTGTATTTCATTTTGCCAGACCTGCTGCGTTTTTCCAGTATTTTCTGTTTCAATGTCAGATTTCCAGCATCAGCAATGGTTCATCTGGATTCCTTTTTATTCATTAGTTCTCAGGGTGCACGTGATACCGAAGCCACATATATATTGCCAATTGCTAGTTGCCCATAGAGGTGATGGTAAGCCTAGCACTGAACCAGTTTGAGACCTTGGACTAAATTTACTGACCCACTCAGCAGCCCGCCACCCAACACCTATCCTGCCCCAAACTTGCTACCCCCCTCCCACCTTCAGATAAGGTCTATGGCATAAAGACCTTCCCAGCCAGAGGCTAATTTAGGCCTTTAAATAGTCGCTTATCCTACTGCTGCTGGTTGAATACTGCCCATGTTGGAGGCCAAGTTGCAAATACTGCTGGTTTGCCAATGACCTACCATGGGAGTGTCCTTCACTCATAGGCACACTGTGTCCAATTGAGGGTTTAGGTGGGATGAGGGGCAATGGAAATAATGCCCTGGTCTTTGCATTTGACCCCTTACCTCCCACCCTGCTGGCATCTCTCTCTCCCTATGACCCCCATCTCAAGCCCAAGGGGTGGCATAGTGGTTCGCACTGCTGCCTCACAGCACCGGGACCCGGGTTCAATCCCCAGCTTGGGTCACTATTTGTCTGAAGTCCATACGTTCTCCCCATGTCTGTGTAGGTTTCCTACGGGTTCTCCGGTTTCCTCCCACCAGTCCTGAAAGACGTGCTGTTAGGTGAATTGAACATTCAGAATTCTCCCTCAGTGTACCCAAACAGGCGCCAAAAAAATAACTAGGGGCTTTTCACAGTAACTTCACTGCAGTGTTAATGTAAGCCTACTTGTGACAATAAAGATTATTATTATATATTATTACTTACCTCCCTCCAGGGAGCCACTGACATCCCCTCTCCATCCCGTAACCCTCGACTCTCCTGTCAATGAAAAATCAGCCTGACTCGGCCTTGAATATATTCAATGACCCAGCCTCAGGGGAAGACAATTCCAAGGCGCAATGATCATCTGAGAAGTAAAATTCCTCCTCACCTCAGTCTGAGATGAAAAATAAACATTTTAAAATCGGTTTCGCATTTCTAGACTCCCCGCTCGAGGGGGAACATTCTCTCAGCATCCACCCTGTGGATGACCCCTCAGAATCTTACAGGTTTCAATCACCTTTCATTCTTCTAACATCCTATGAGTCTACACCCAACCGTTCCTTGTAAGACAACACCTTCATCCCAGGAATCAGCAAAATGAACTTTCTCTGACTGACTTTCAGTGCAATTATATCCCTCCTTAGGTATGCTTAGCAAATCCCTGCACATTACTCCAGATATGGGGCGGAATTCTCCGTTTCGGCAGTTAAGTGCCGACGCCGGTGTGGGAACCGTGGTGTTTCACGACTGGCAAATCGGCGCCAACCCCTCACCGATTCCGGTACTGATGAGGGACTAGCACCAGTGCCACGGGAAACGCCCGTGGATCGCGGCAAAAACGGCTGGAGAATGGCCAGGTCCCAGGCCGCGCATGCGCAAGGCTGACGACCTGCACCGGTCGCGTCGTACAATATAGCGCCGGCTGTGCGCATAACCTAACCCGCATACTGCGACCCCACAGCTCACCCCCTGGCCATTCCCTGGCCACCCCCCACGAGTCCCCCGGTCCTAGCAGATCCCCCCCGCCCCCCCCCCTGGCCAGTGGCACAGATCCCGGCCGAGTGTGGCAGCACTGGACACAATCCGCAGCCGGCATGCGGCTCAGACCACACGTTTCCCGCGCCGTCGGAAACCAGACCCATTGGGGGTGGAGCATTGCGGGTGGGCCGGCCGATGAGGCGCCAACGGCATTGCGACTGCACGCGGCGCGCATCACGATGATGCTGGTTTGGAGAGGCTGGGAATCGCAAACGAACGTCAAACCAGCGCTGGCCCCGATTCCGGCATCATAATAGATTCTCCGCCTGATCGCCGAGCACGATTTTTGCGCTGGGCAATGGAGAATCCCGCCCATGGTCTCACTAATGCCTTGTACAGCTCCATGCACCCTGCAATAAAGGCCACCGTACCATTTACCTTCATTGCTTGCTATAACCACAAGCACCTCCCACCCTTTGTGTCCCTTTCACAACTTGCAATCCAACCTCTCTGTGTGTGATCTACAAATTCAGTGACCACACATTTCAGTTCTTTCATCAAAATGATTAATATAATAATAATCTTTATTATTGTCACAAGTAGGCCTACGTTAACACTGCAATGAAGTTACTGTGAAAATCCCCTAGTCGCCACATTCCGGCACCTGTTCAGGTACACTGAGGGAGAATTCAGAATGTCCAATTCACCTAACAAGCACGTCTTTCGGGACTTGTGGGTGGAAACCGGAGCACCAGGGGGAATCCCACGCAGACACAGGGAGAACGTGCAGACTCCAGACAGACAGTGACCCAAACAGGAATTGATCCTGGGATGCTGGCGCTGTGAAGCAATAGTGCTGACCACTGTGCTACCGTGCTACCCATAGAGATAGCCAACTCTTAACTTCATTATAGCTAACATTGTCTCTGTGATAATGAGTTACCCCCGACACCATGTACTCTCATCTTGTGTAACACTTCATATGACACCTTCTTGAATACTTTTGAAAATCTAAATGCACCGTGTCTGCTGGTTATCCATTATCCACACTTACTTATTCAAATAACTTAATGCAATTTCTCTTTCATATTGACAAGGCATAATTGTATTAATACTATTTTCTAAATTTTCTATTATTACTTCCTTAATAATGGATCCAAGTATTTTCCCGATGATAGATATTAGGTTTATAGGCCTCTATTTTCCTTCTTTCTATCATATGAGATCTCTACAACCCATATTAAAGCAAGCATAGAACATAGATAGAACATTACAGTGCAGTACAGGCCCTTCGGCCCTCGATGTTGCGCCGACCTGTGAAACCACTCTAAAGCCCATCTACACTATTCCCTTATCGTCCATATGTCTATCCAATGTCCATTTGAATGCCCTTAGTGTTGGCGAGTCCACTACTGTTGCAGGCAGGGCATTCCACGCCCTTACTACTCTCTGAGTAAAGAACCTACCTCTGACATCTATCATATCTATCTCCCCTCAATTTAAATCTATGTCCCCTCGTGCTGGACATCACCATCTGAGGAAGAAGGCTCTCACTGTCCACCCTATCCAATCCTCTGATCATCTTGTATGTCTCAAATAAGTCACCTCTTAACCTTCTTCTCTCTAACACAAACAGCCTCAAGTCCCTCAGCCTTCCCTCATAAGATCTTCCCTCCATACCAGGCAACATTCTGGTAAATCTCCTCTGCACCCTTTCCAATGCTTCCACATCCTTCCTATAATACGGCGACCAGAATTGCAAGCAATACTCCAAATGCGGCCGCACCAGAGTTTTGTACAGCTGCAACATGACCTCATGGCTCCGAAACTCAATCCCTCTACCAATAAAAGCTAACATACCGTACGCCTTCTTAACAACCCTCTCAACCTTGGTGGCAACTTTCAGTGATCTATGTACATGGACACCGAGATCTCTCTGCTCATCCACGCTGCCAAGAATCTTACCATTAGCCCAGTGCTCTGTCTTCCTGTTATTCCTTCCAAAATGAATCACCTCACACTTTTCTGCATTAAACTCCATTTGCCACCTCTCAGCCCAGCGCTGCAGCTTATCTATGTCCCTCTGTAACTTGTAACATCCTTCCACACTGTCCACAATTCCACCGACTTTAGTGTAATCTGCAAATTTACTCACCCATCCTTCTACGCCCTCCTCCAGGTCATTTATAAAAATGACAAACAGCAGTGGCCCAAAAACAGATCCTTGTGGTACACCACTAGTAACTGGACTCCAGTCTGAACATTTCTCATCAACCAACACCCTTTCTCGTCTTCCAGCTAGCCAACTTCTGATCCAAACTGCTAAATCATCCTGAATCCCATGCCTCCGTATTTTCTGTAGTAGCTTACCATGGGGAACCTTATCAAATGCTTTACTGAAATCCATATACACCACATCAACTGCTTTACCCTCATCCACCTGTTTGGTCACCTTCTCAAAGAACTCAATAAGGTTTGTGAGGCACGACCTACCCTTCACAAAACAGTGTTGACTATCTCTAATCAAATTATTCCTTTCCAGATGATTATACATCCTATCTCTTATAAACCTTTCCAAGATTTTGCCCACAACAGAAGTAAGGCTCACTGGTCTATAGTTACCGGGGTTGTCTCTACTCCCCTTCTTGAACAAGGGGACAACATTTGCTATCCTCCAGTCTTCTGGCACTTTTCCTGTAGACAAAGATGACTTAAAGATCAAAGCCAAAGACTCAGCAATCTCCTCCCTAGCTTCCCAGAGAATCCTAGAATAAATCCTATCCGGCCCAGGGGATTTATCTATTTTCACACTTTCCAGAATTGCTAGCACCTCCTCCTTATGAACCTCAAGCCCTTCTAGTCTAGTAGCCTGAATCTCAGTATTCTCCTCGACAACATTGTCTTTTTCCTGTGTGAGTACTGACAAAAAATATTCATTTAGCACCTCTCCTATCTCCTCGGACTCCAAGCACAACTTCCCACTACTGTCCTTGACTGGCCCTACTCTTACCCTAGTCATTTGTTTATTCCTGACATATCTATAGAAAGCTTTAGGGTTATCCTTGATCCTACCTGCCAAAGACTTCTCATGTTCCCTCCTGGCTCTTCTTAGCTCTCTCTTTAGGTCATTCCTAGCTAACTTGTAACTCTTGAGCGCCCTAACTGAACCTTCATGTCTCATCTTTACATAAGCCTCCTTCTTCCTCTTGACAAGTGTTTTGACTGCTTTAGTAAACCACGGTTCCCTTGCTCGACCACTTCCTCCCTGCCTGACAAGTACATACTTATCAAGGACACGCAGTAGCTGTTCCTTGAACAAGCTCCACATTTCCATTGTGCCCATCCCCTGCAGTTTTCCTCTCCATCCGATGCAGCGTAAGTCTTGCCTCATCGCATCATAATTGCCTTTCCCCCAGATATCACTAAAGTAAACGTAATCAAATTGTGGTCACTGTCACCAAAGTGCTCACCTACCTCCAAATCTAACACATGTCCTGTTTCATTACCCAGTACCAAATCCAATATGGCCTCGCCTCTCGTTGGCCTACTTACATACTGTGTCAGGAAACCCTCCTGCACACATTGGACAAAAGCGGACCCATCTAAAGTACTCAAACTACAGCGTTTCCAGTCGATATTTGGAAAGTTAAAGTCCCCCATAACAACTACTCTGTTGCTTTCGCTCCTCATTTTTATAAATGACCTGGAGGAGGGCGAGGAAGGATAGGTTAGTAAATTTACAAATGACACTAAAGTCGGTGGAGTTGTGGACTGTGCGGAAGGATGTTACAAGTTACAGAGGGACATAGATAAGCTGCAGCGCTGGGCTGAGAGGTGGCAAATGGAGTTTAGTGCAGAAAAGTGTGAGGTGATTCATTTTGGAAGGAATAACAGGAAGACAGAGCACTGGGCTAATGGTAAGATTCTTGGCAGTGTGGATGAGCAGAGAGATCTCGGTGTCCATGTACATCGATTCCTGAAAGTTGCTACCCAGGTTGAGAGGGTTGTTAAGAAGGCGTACGGTGTGTTAGCTTTTATTGGTAGAGGGATTGAGTTTCGGAGCCATGAGGTCGTGTTGCAGCTGTATAAAACTCTGGTGCGGCCACATTTGGAGTATTGCTTGCAATTCTGGTCGCCGCATTATATGAAGGATGTGGAAGCATTGGAAAGCGTGCAGAGGAGATTTACCAGAATGTTGCCTGGTATGGAGGGAAGATCTTATGAGGAAAGGCTGAGGGACTTGAGGCTGTTTTTGTTAGAGAGAAGAAGGTTAAGAGGTGACTTATTTGAGACATACAAGATGATCAGAGGATTGGATAGGGTGGACAGTGAGAGCCTTTTTCCTCGGATGGTGATGTCTAGCACGAGGGGACATAGCTTTAAATTGAGGGGTGATAGATATAGGACAGATGTCAGAGGTAGGTTCTTTACTCAGAGAGTAGTAAGGGCGTGGAATGCCCTGCCTGCAACAGTAGTGAACTCGCCAACACTAAAGGCATTCAAATGGTCATTGGATAGACATATGGACGATAAGGGAATAGTGTAGATGGGCTTTAGAGTGGTTTCACAGGTCGGCGCAACATCGAGGGCCGAAGGGCCTGTACTGCGCTGTAATGTTCTATGTTCTAAGTAAGTCAGAGAAATAGTAAGGGAGCCAACTTCAGGAACTGCAGCTAATGGCAAAACTGCAAGAGATATACTGGTTAAACCAAAGAGGAAAATAATAAACACGCAAAGAAAGCATCGGTACTGGGGGCTAGGTTAGGAGGTACAGCTAAAATTTCTATTTACAAATGGACAGAGTGTAACGAATAAACTAGGTGAGCTGCAGCCGCAAATGCAAACTGAAGATTATGATGTAGTAGCGATTACAGAGACATGGGACGGGAATCCACAGGGGTGGAGCGAATCCCGCCCTGCCTCCCCGATGCCGGCTGCCGTATTTTCCGGCGCCGTTTTTCGTGCGGGGTCGGGATTCCCGCCATGCCGGTCGGGGGCCTTTGGCAGCGCCCCCCCCCCCCGGCGATTCTCCGGGCCCCGATGGGCCGAGCGGCAGTCCATTTTTGGCCAGTCCCGCTGGTGTGAATCACTCAACTCGCGTACCGGCGGGACCTGGCAGGTAAGTTGGTGGGGGCAGTCTCCGGGGGGGCAAGGGGGGGATCCAACCCCGGGAGGGCACACACGGTGGCCTGGCCCACGGTCAGGGCCCACCGATCTGCAGGCGGGCTTGTTCCATGGGGGCACTTCTTCTTTCCGCGCCGATCGCTGTAGGCCTCCGCCATGGCCGGCGCAGAGAAGAGAACCCCCGCGCATGCGCCAAAATACGCCGGTCTGCGCATGTGCGGAACCACGCCAGCGGTTCCGCGCATGCGCGAGATCACGCCGGCCCTTTGGCGCATGCGCGAACCCGCACTGTCCCTTCGGCGCCGGCTGGAGTGGTGCCATCCACTCCACCGTCCACCTAGTCCCCAAAAGTGCGAAGAATTACGCACTTTCGTGGGCTGTTGACGCCTGAGTGGTTGGCCCCCGTTCTCCTGCCGGCTTGGGGACTTTGTCCCAGAAGGGAGAATCCCAGCCATAGCTTCAGGATGGTCAGGACTGGGAACTAAACATGCCTAAACAGGAGGGACAGGGAAGATGGCAGAGGAGGCGGAGTAGCCTTACTGATTCGAAATACTATCACCTCAGTGGTGAAGGAGGATAAATTGAAGGGGAAGCATTCAGTGGAGATTATATGGGTGGAACTGAGGGAAAAAACGACGGCTTAAAACTGTAATGGGTGTTGTGTATCGAGCCCCGGTAGCAGCTCTGAAGTGTTAGATTGTATAAGTGCAGAAATTAGGCAAGTGTTTAGCAAAGGCAGAGTAGTATTATTGAGGAATTTTAACTTACACATAGATTGGGAAATGCAGACAAGCACCTATGAGAAAGGCAGTAAATTTCTGGAATGTGTCCGGGATAGTTACTTCCAGCAATATGTTCCACTATTTTTTCAAATATCATAAAAAGTGACTCTACCTCCTTTCCTTCAAGTTTTGGGAGGGCCTGCATATCCCCACTAGGTTCTGTTCTCGGGTTAAGCTCCCGTCCAGCTCTTGGCAGCTCCCTTTTCATTTCAGTGCCTTAAGCTGGAACTCTCTTTCTTTTGCTTTTTCCTCTCGCTCTAATTCCAATCTCCTCGGGCGGGATTCCCCGACCCTCCGCCGGGTAGGGGAATCGTCGGGGGGCAGTGTGAATCCCACCCCAGCCAGCTGCCGAATTCTCCGGCGCCGGAGATTTGGCGGCGGCGGGAATCGCGCTGGTCGGCGGGCACCCCCCGGCAATTCTCCGGCCCACAATGGGCCGAAGTCCCGCCCGTTCTATGCAGCGTAATTGGAGTTGGTCCCTTACCGGCGGGACCTGGTGGCATGGGCAGGCTCCGGAGTCCTGGGGTGGGGGGGTGGGGGGGGTTCGGGGCGATCTGGCTCTGGGGGGTGCCCCCATGGTGGCCTGGCCCGCGCATCCGTGGACCCGCGCCGGCCGGCGGAGTCCCTTCGGCCCCGGCTGGCGCGGCGCCAAAGGCCTTCCACGCCGGCCAGCGGGGCGCAAACCACTCCAGCACCGGCCTAGCCCCTGAAGGTGCGGAGCGGCCCGACGGCGGAGTGGTTCCCGCCACTCCATCACGCCGGGACCCCCCGCCCCACTGGGTACGGGAGAATCCCACCCCTCATTTCAATTTCTATTTGAAAGGCTCTTTCTTTGTGCTGAATCTGCAATGCTCTTTTCTTTCCCGCATCTCCATTTCTTTTTCTATTCTTTTTAATTCCCTCTCATGCTTGAGATGCAACAAAATTCTCTCAATTTCCCCACCAGAAAATTTCTTTGCTGTGACACTACTTGCACCATTTGCACATGGACTCTCCTTATTTCTAACAGACCCAAGCACTCAACTAATATATCATATACATCTACCTTCTTAGCTTGAGCTGGCCTCTCTACTCTTAATTCATTTGCCAATTCAATTAGCTTGTTTTTTCAAAGCCCTTGTAAATAAACCAAAGGCACGTCCTCCACCTGAAGAAAAGCCGTAGCAGCTTCCACAGCCATCCTTTTATACTATTACAAACTTGGTGCCTCTTTACTTCATACTGTACCCAAAACGTCACTGTCGACTGTTCCAAAGATCAGAGAACAACAAAGAACAAAGAACACAGAAATGTACAGCACAGGAACAGGCCCTTCGGCCCTCCAAGCCCGTGCCGACCATACTGCCCGACTAAACTACAATCTTCTACACTTCCTGGGTCCGTATCCTTCTATTCCCATCCTATTCATATATTTGTCAAGATGCCCCTTAAATGTCCCTATCGTCCCTGCCTCCACTACCTCCTCCGGTAGTGAGTTCCAGGCACCCACTACCCTCTGCGTAAAAAACTTGCCTCGTACATCTACTCTAAACTTTGCCCCTCTCACCTTAAACCTATGCCCCCTAGTAATTGACCCCTCTACCCTGGGGAAAAGCCTCTGACTATCCACTCTGTCTATGCCCCTCATAATTTTGTATACCTCTATCAGGTCGCCCCTCAACCTCCTTCGTTCCAGTGAGAACAAACCGAGTTTATTCAATCGCTCCTCATAGCTTATGCCCTCCATACCAGGCAACATTCTGGTAAATCTCTTCTGCACCCTCTGTAAAGCCTCCACATCCTTCTGGTAGTGTGGCGACCAGAATTGAACACTATACTCCAAGTGTGGCCTAACTAAGGTTCTATACAGCTGCAACATGACTTGCCAATTCTTATACTCAATGCCCCGGCCAATGAAGGCAAGCATGCCGTATGCCTTCTTGACTACCTTCTCCACCTGTGTAGCCCCTTTCATTGATCTGTGGACCTGTACTCCTAGATCTCTTTGACTTTCAATACTCTTGAGGGTTCTACCATTCACTGTATATTCCCTACCTGCATTAGCCCTTCCAAAATGCATTACCTCACATTTGTCCAGGTTAAACTCCATCTGCCATCTCTCCGCCCAAGTCTCCAGACAATCTAAATCCTGCTGTATCCTCAGACAGTCCTCATCGCTATCCGCAATTCCACCAACCTTTGTGTCGTCTGCAAACTTACTAATCAGACCAGTTACATTTTCCTCCAAATCATTTATATATACTACAAAGAGCAAAGGTCCCAGCACTGATCCCTGTGGAACACCACTGGTCACAGCCCTCCAATTAGAAAAGCATCCCTCCATTGCTACCCTCTGCCTTCTATGGCCTAGCCAGTTCTGTATCCACCTTGCCAGTTCACCCCTGATCCCGTGTGACTTCACCTTTTGTACTAGTCTACCATGAGGGACCTTGTCAAAGGCCTTACTGAAGTCCATATAGACAACATCTACTGCCCTACCTGCATCAATCATCTTAGTGACCTCCTCGAAAAACTCGATCAAGTTAGTGAGACACGACCTCCCCTTCACAAAACCGTGCTGCCTCTCACTAATACGTCCATTTGCTTCCAAATGGGAGTAGATCCTGTCTCGAAGAATTCTCTCCAGTAATTTCCCTACCACTGAAGTAAGGCTCACCGGCCTGTAGTTCCCGGGATTATCCCTGCCACCCTTCTTAAACAGAGGAACAACATTGGCTATTCTCCAGTCCTCCGGGACATCCCCTGAAGACAGCGAGGATCCAAAGATTTCTGTCAAGGCCTCAGCAATTTCCTCTCCAGCCTCCTTCAGTATTCTGGGGTAGATCCCATCCGGCCCTGGGGACTTATCTACCTTAATATTTTTTAAGACACCCAACACCTCGTCTTTTTGGATCACAATGTGACCCAGGCTATCTACACCCCCTTCTCCAGACTCAACATCTACCAATTCCTTCTCTTTGGTGAATACTGATGCAAAGTATTCATTTAGTACCTCGCCCATTTCCTCTGGCTCCACACATAGATTCCCTTGCCTATCCTTCAGTGGGCCAACCCTTTCCCTGGCTACCCTCTTGCTTTTTATGTAAGTGTAAAAAGCCTTGGGATTTTCCTTAACCCTATTTGCCAATGACTTTTCATGACCCCTTCTAGCCCTCCTGACTCCCTGCTTAAGTTCCTTCCTACTTTCCTTATATGCCACACAGGCTTCGTCTGTTCCCAGCCTTTTAGCCCTGACAAATGCCTCCTTTTTCTTTTTGACGAGGCCTACAATATCATTCGTCATCCAAGGTTCCCGAAAATTGCCGTATTTGTCTTTCTTCCTCACAGGAACATGCCTGTCCTGTATTCCTATCAACTGACACTTGAAAGCCTCCCACATGTCAGATGTTGATTTGCCCTCAAACATCCGCCCCCAATCTATGCTCTTCAGTTCCCGCCTAATATTGTTATAATTAGCCTTCCCCCAATTTAGCACATTCATCCTCGGACCACTCTTATCCTTGTCCACCAGTACTTTAAAACTTACTGAATTGTGGTCACTGTTACCGAAATGCTCCCCTACTGAAACATCTACCACCTGGCCGGGCTCATTCCCCAATACCAGGTCCAGTACCGCCTCTTCCCTAGTTGGACTGTTTACATATTGTTTTAAGAAGCCCTCCTGGATGCTCCTTACAAACTCTGCCCCGTCTAAGCCCCTGGCACTAAGTGAGTCCCAGTCAATATTGGGGAAGTTGAAGTCTCCCATCACCACAACCCTGTTGTTTTTACTCTTTTCCAAAATCTGTCTACCTATCTGCTCCTCTATCTCCCGCTGGCTGTTGGGAGGCCTGTAGTATACCCCCAACATTGTGACTGCACCCTTCTTATTCCTGATCTCTACCCATATAGCCTCACTGCCCTCTGAGGTGTCCTCTCGCTGTATAGCTGTGATACTCTCCTGAACAAGTAGCGCAACTCCGCCTCCCCTTTTACATCCCCCTCTATCCCGCCTGAAACATCTAAATCCTGGAACGTTTAGCTGCCAATCCTGCCCTTCCCTCAACCAGGTCTCTGTAATGGCAACAACATCATAGTTCCAAGTACTAATCCAAGCTCTAAGTTCATCTGCCTTACCCGTAATGCTCCTTGCATTAAAACATATGCACTTCAGGCCACCAGACCCGCTGTGTTCAGCAACTTCTCCCCGTCTGCTCTGCCTCAGAGCCACACTGTCCATATTCCCTAGTTCTCCCTCAACGCTCTCACCTTCTGACCTATTGCTCCCGTGCCCACCCCCCTGCCATACTAGTTTAAACCCTCCCGTGTGACACTAGCAAATCTCGCGGCCAGGATATTTATGCCTCTCCGGTTTAGATGCAACCCGTCCATCTTATACAGGTCACACCTGCCCCGGAAGAGCTCCCAGTGGTCCAGATAACCGAAACCCTCCCTCCTACACCAGCTGTTTAGCCACGTGTTTGTCTGCTCTATCTTCCTATTTCTAGCCTCACTGGCACGTGGCACAGGGAGTAATCCCGAGATTACAACCCTCGAGGTCCTGTCTTTTAACTTTCTGCCTAGCTCCCTGAACTCCTGCTGCAGGACCTCATGCCTCTTCCTGCCTATGTCGTTAGTACCAATATGTACAACGACCTCTACCTGTTTGCCCTCCCCCTTCAGGATTCCCTCTACCCGTTCGGAGACATCCTGGACCCTGGCACCAGGGAGGCAACATACCATCCTGGAGTCTCTTTCACGTCCACAGAAGCGCCTATCTGTTCCCCTGACTATAGAGTCCCCTATAACTATTACTCTTCTGCGCTTTGACCCTCCCTTCTGAACATCAGAGCCAGCCGTGGTGCCACTGCTCTGGCTGCTGCTGTTTTCCCCTGATAGGCTATCCCCCCCGACAGTATCCAAAGGGGTATACCTGTTCGAGAGGGGGACAACCACAGGGGATTCCTGCACTGACTGCCTGCCCTTTCTGGTGGTCACCCATTTCTCTGCCTGCACCTTGGGTGTGACCACACTTACATAACTGCGATCTATGACGCTTTCCGCCACCTGCATGCTCCTAAGTGCATCCAATTGCTGCTCCAACCGAACCATGCGGTCTGTGAGGAGCTGCAGTTGGGTGCACTTTCTGCAGATGAAGCCATCCAGGACTCTGCCCCCAAAGTGTGTTACGACAACCCAGGCTGGTGCGCAGTCAATTCCAGCCCCCTTTGACCCAGAGTCACTACACAATTGAAGTTAACTCTTAATTTTTACAAAATACCCAAAGTCTTTGGCCTTTGGCTGCTCAATAATTACAGTCACCAGGTTTGTAAATTTAAACACAATTAATTTTTATTAATAACAATAACTATTATTAAATGGACAACAAATACAACTGGTTAACTATTATCTCATTCCTAATTTCCCCCCTTTTTAACTCGCCTCACCCTCTACACGCGCACACAAGACAGACAAACACAGGGGAAAGAGGGGTGTAAATTAAAACAATACGAAAATTAAAAGGATGAAAGTCTCTGTTTCAGGTGGACGACTTACAGTTGGATTCTTTTAGCTTAGGCCTCCTGTTGGATGAGGTATTTTCTTTCAGTCTGGAATGGTTTTCACTGTAGATTCATCAGGATCTCAAGGTTTCTCTGCAGAATCGGAAGCAGCAGGCAGGGAGCATTCTTTGAGAGAGAGAGTGAGAGCAATGCACAGCTTCTTCTCTCAGTGTCCATGTGCCTTTCTGTTTCCTGGGCCACCAGCCAATCAATTGAACCAAACCCCTCCAATCTGTCGGGTGCCAGCAGGTCTGGGTTCTTCTATACAAAAGCTAAATCTTCACAGCACAGCGTAATATTTTGTAACTTTTGAGTTCCTAACTTCCTCTGTTTAATTTAAATGTATATGTCTATTAAACAACTATGGATCAAAAATCATAACGTCAAAGTAATATAAATGGAAAATAAGAGAATAAACAAGAAGGGCCCTTACAAGGAATCTCCATTTCACCATTTCTTTTCTCTTTAGATTTCCCTTAATTTACTTCTAATTTAAAAGCATTAGTCTGATTATCATATCTAATGGATAACCCACTTCTTGCAAGCAGATTAGTCTGGCTTATGTTGAAAGCAGAAGTGTGAGGGTTTGAAATGGACCTGGTTCCTATTCCAGATGTTTTGCATTGTATCACCTGACATGACTCAACCAATGTTATTGAGAATAATTATTCATTGCATTATTTTTATTCTTTGTCTGGTAGCTGCGAAACCTGACGTCTGCCCACTTCCATTTGATGTGCCAAGTAAGTTTCAGGATAAGTAACAAAGGCTACTTTTACTTAAAATTGATAAGGTACAAGAGCCACATGGAATGTGTCCAAGGGTACTGCCAAAGGACTGGGGATTGTGAATGTTACACCCATTTCCAAAAAGGGGTGCAAGGAGATAACTGGAACCTACAGACCAGTCAGTTTGATTTCAGTGGCAGGGAAAACTCTGGAAGCCTTAGTTAGGGACAAAACCAATAGTCACTTAGACAAGTGTAGGATAGTTAATGAAAGTCAGCCTGGATTTCTTAAGGAAAAATCATGTCTAACTAGCTTGCTGGAGTTTTTTGACATGATAACAGAGGGACAGGTAGTATTGAGGAAGCAGGCGGGCTGCAGAAGGACTTGGACAGGCTAGGAGAGTGGGCAAAGAAGTATCAGATGGAGTACAATGTGGAAAAGTGTGAGGTTATGCACTTTGGAAAGAGAAATGGAAGCATAGACTATTTTCTAAATGGGGAGATGCTTAGGAAATCAGAAGCACAAAGGGACTTGGGAGTTCTTGTTCACAATTCTCTGAAGGCTAATGTGCAGGTTCAGTCGGCAGTTAGGAAGACAAATGCAATGTTAGCATTCATGTCGAGAGGGTGAGAATACAAGACCAGGGATGTACCTCTGAGGCTATATGGGGCTCTGGTTAGACCCCATTTGGAGTATTGTGAGCAGTTTTGTATCTAAGGAAGGATATGCTGGCCTTGGAAAGGGTCCAGAGGAGGTTCACAAGAATGATCCCTGGAATGAAGCTTGGCGTATGAGGAACAGTTGAGGACTTGAGGTCTGTACTCGGAGTTTAAAAGGATGAGGGGTGGATCTTATTGAAACTTACAGGATACTGCGAGGCCTGGATAGAGAGGACGTGGAGAGGATGTTTCCGCTTGTAGGAAAAACTAGAAGCAGACCATGTCAGACTAAAGGTTTGTGTGATGGGCTGGGCTGTGTTCACGACTCTCTGACGTCCCTTCCGGTCTTGTGCCGAGCAGTTGCTATACCAGGCTGTGATGCAGCCAGATAGGATACTTTCTATGGTACATCTGTAAAAGCTGGTCAGAGTCAGTGTGGACATGCCGAATTTCCTCAGTTTCCTGAGGAAGTATAGGCGCTGTTGTGCTTTCTTAGTGGTAGAATCGACATGGGTGGAGCAGGAGAGATTTTTGGAATTTGAAGCTGTTAACCATCTCCACTTCGGCACCATTGATGCAAACAGAGGTGTTACAGTACTTTGCTTCCTGAAGTCAAATGACCAGCTCTTTAGTATTGTTGGCATTGAGGGAGAGATTGTTGTCGTTAGGCCACTGCACTAGGTTCTCTATCTTCCTCCTGTATTATTCTGACTCGTCGATGTTTGAGATCTGACCCACTATATTCATCAGCAAACCTGTAGAGCGTTGGAGCCAAATTTTGCCTTGAAGTTGTATGTGTATAGGGAGTATAGCAAGGGGCTAAGTACGCAGCCTTGCGGGGCCCTGAAGGACGATCGTGGAGGAAGGGTTGTTGTTTATTCTTACTGAATGTCGTCTATGGGTCAGAAAGTTGAGGATCCAGTATGTATGTAAATCATTGAACAAGGCAGGGCATGTTGAGTGAGCAGCTAATAAAGCATATAGTATCTTGAATTTTTTAACTAGATGCACTAAGTATAAGAGGAAGGAGGTAATTTGTTGAACTTGTATAAGACACGAGTTGGGCTCATTTGAAATACTGCATCCAGTTCCAGGTGCCATACTTGAAGAAGATGTGAAGACATTGGAGGGAATACAGAGGAGTATTACAAGAATGATTCCAGGGATAATGAACTATAGCTATGAGGATAGATTGGAGAGGTTGGGCCGGTTTTCCTCGGAGAACAGAAGTCTGAGAGAAGACTTGATAGAGGCATGCAAGATCCTGAGGAGTATAGGCAGGGTAATTTGTGAGAACTGTTCCCTCTCAATACAGCTTCAAGACTAGAGGGCACCGATTCAAAATAATTGGCAAAAGAAGCAAAAGTGATGTGAGGATTTTATTTGCTGAGTGGGAGGTTGGTGTTTGAAACAAACTTCGTAAGAGGGTGGTGAAGGCAGGTTTTAAAATATATATATTTATGGGGAATATTGTTTTATTCTGTAAAGAAGGATGTGTGGCTGTTTAGTGTAAATAATACAATTAAGCTGGAGAAAGGTTAATGAAGTCAGCTTGTGTGGGAGAATTGAAAGATGAAAAGAGTAAAAATGTTAAACGTATGCATTTGCAATGAAGCTAGGGTCAAGTCATTTATAAGTAACAAAGTAAAGTTTAAAATTTTGCATTTGGAGAGAAAGAGGGACTTGATTTTTTTCAACTGTTAAATTTCAAAAGGAAGTACGGCTTTTACAGCTTGCAAAGGTTTCATATGTAAGTAAGTGAAGTTTATTAAATTTTCTTTGACACAAAAGGGAAAAATATAGGAAAAACATGAAAGAGATTTATATTTTGGGAAATGAAAACAGGATAATTAAGGAAAGAGTTGTGTTGGTTGTGCAGGGAAGAACTCCTGGGAATAGCTCTGTGCTGGGAAAAGTTACAAAGTTTGAATCAGCCATCTATTCAAACCAGAGAAGTCTTGGGTTTCAGAAAGCAGATTTGTTGCTGATGTTTCTTGGATTTCCACAGCAGAGTTGATGCGGGGTTGAGGTTTTTTGAGGAATGTATTGTAACATTAATTTTAACTGTGGGTGGAACTTTCTGGTTTTCTTTAAAAGTGTTTTCTCCGGCAGGAAAAGCAGAGATAAGCCACTGGCTGCCTTGCTGGGTTTATCTGCCATATTTCTGAATGCTTTAAAAGAAAATTGAAGAGGTGAATCTCATGGCATCATGCCAGCAACTTCAGCTCCTAACAGATCAGGTCACCTTTCTTTTTAAAGTGCACCCAAATTTTTTTTTAAATGAAGCCCCCTTTTGGGCACAAAAGCTCCCCCACATTAAATCTCTCCATGGACACTGGACTGTCCCCATGGACACACTCCTACCAAAAGCAAGCCCAAAGGAAGCACTGTGGCCATCCCCCTGGCACTGCTGCCATGAAACTGCTTGGGTGCTGCCCCTGCCACTGCCCATGCATGGTCACTGGAGGTGCCGGGGCATTTCTGGGGGCAGTGCCAGGGTACTGCCCAGAATGACACTCTTCACCATGAGGGCCGTACTTCCCAACATGGTTATGATACAGCGAGGAGTCTCACTAAGTATATGTTAATGTATTAGAATGGGGCTCCCATGACTATATGGCAGAAACCCCCATTACGCCACTGGCGGGGACGGGGATCGAACAATTAAGTGGGGTATTGCTGTCGACTCCAGTTTTTATTTTGTTCTCTGTTTAATGACAGCTGGCCCGTTTCCACCTTCGGTCTCTTATACTATCCCTTGGATTGATCAGGAAGAGGAGGCCAGGAAAAGACTACAGAGGACTGAGGAAATTGATGATTATTGTAAACGTTTCCGTAAGTTATAGAAACAGAATATTCTTCAAACTGCAAGATATTTATTTATGTTTTTAACTTTGTAATAGTTAAGAGCACCATTTGTGTTGGGTTTGTAGCATTGATCTGTGCAAAGAGCAAAGAACAAAGAAAAGTACAGCACAGGAACAGGCCCTTCGGCCCTCCAAGCCTGTGCCGGCCATGCTGCCCATCGAAACTAAAATCTTCTACATTTTCGGGGTCCGTTTTCCCCTCTATTCTCATCCCATTCATGTATTTGTCAAGATGCCCCTTAAACGTCACTATTGTCCCTGCTTCCACCACCTTCTCCGGCAGCGAGTTCCAAGCACCTACTACCCTCTGTGTAAAAAACTTGCCTCGTACATCTCCTCTAAACCTTGCCCCTCGCACCTTAAACCTATGTCCCCCTAGTATTAACCCCTCAACCCTGGGAAAAAGTCTCTGACTATCCACTCTGTCTATGCCCCTCATAATTTTGTAGACCTCTATCAGGTCGCCCCTCAACCTCCGTCGTTCCAGTGAGAACAAACCGAGTTTATTCAACCGCTCCTCATAGCTAATGCCCTCCATACCAGGCAACATCCTGGTAAATCTCTTCTGCACCCTCTCTAAAGCCACCACATCCTTCTGGTAGTGTGGCGACCAGAATTGAACACTATACTCCAAGTGTGGCCTAACTAAGGTTCTATACAGTGCAAATAGGTCATTAGTGACCAAATTTCATCTACAGTGTTGTGTATCTCTGCACGGATGAAGCCAAACCTGCTGAGTGTTTCAAGCACTTTCTGTTTTAATTTAATAGTAATTACAATAGCTTTGGTCTATTTAGTGTCTTCAGCAGCGTAAAATATCCTAAGACACTTCAAAATTTAAAACTCCTCATGGCTCCAGAATAGCTTGAAGTGAGAGGGTAGGATCCAATTGTTTTGGTCCAAATAGATGAAACTTGCATGTCTGAGGGAGTGGGGTGTAAGGCAGTACTCGCAACCGTACTAGGAAAGAGGGAACTGTGGGGGTCGATATAAACTGCCTTGATTCCCCAATTCTCTGCCCTTACATTTGGAAATATTTCAATCCTCTGTCAACTCGCACAGCAAACCCAAGCGAAGGTGGAAATCAAAGGGTTGGTTTACTTTTAGAACAAAGAAAGAACAAAGAAAATTACAGCACAGGAACAAGCCCTTCGGCCCTCCCAGCCTGCGCCGATCCAGATCCTTTATCTAAACCTGTCACATATTTTCCAAGGATCTACTTCTCTCTGTTCCCCGCCCGTTCATATATCTGTCTAGATGCATCTTAAATGATGCTATTGTGCCCGCCTCCACCACTTCCGCAGGCAAAGCGTTCCAGGCACCCACCACCCTCTGTGTAAAAAACTTTCCACGCACATCGCCCTTAAACTTTCCCCCTCTCACCTTGAAATCGTGACCCCTTGTAATTGACACCCCCACTCTTGGAAAAAGCTTGTTGCTATCCACCCTGTCCATACCTCTCATAATTTTGTAGACCTAAATCAGGTCCCCCCTCAACCTCCGTCTTTCCAATGAAAACAATCCTAATCTACTCAACTTTCTTCATAGCTAGCACCCTCCACACCAGGCAACATCCTGGTGAACTTCCTCTGCACCCTCTCTAAAGCATCCACATCCTTCTGGTAGTGTGGCGACCAGAACTGAACGCAGTATTCCAAATGTGGCCGAACCAAAGTCCTATACAACTGTAACATGATCTGCCGACTCTTGTACTCAATACCCCGTCCGATGAAGGCAAGCATGCTTTATGCCTTCTTGACCACTCTATCGACCTGCGTTGCCACCTTCTGGGTACAATGGACCTGAACTCCCAGATCTCTCTGTACATCAATTTTCCCCAGGACTCTTCCATTGACCGTATAGTCCGCTCTTGAATTAGATCTTCCAAAATGCATCACCTCGCATTTGCCTGGATTGAACTCCATCTGCCATTTCTCTGCCCAACTCTCCAATCTATTTATATTTTGCTGTATTCTCTGACAGTCCTCCTCGCTATCTGCAACTCCACCAATCTTAGTATCATCTGCAAACTTGCTAATCAGACCACCTATACCTTCGTCCAGATCATTTATGTATATCACAAACAACAGTGGTCCGAGCACGGATCCCTGTGGAACACCACTAGTCACCTTTCTCCATTTTGAGACACTCCCTTCCGCCACTACTCTCTGTCTCCTCTTGCCCAGCCAGTTCTTTATCCATCTAGCTAGTACACCCTGAACCCCATACGACTTCACTTTTTCCATCAACCTGCCATGGAAACTTTATCAAACGCCTTACTGAAGTACATGTATATGACATCTACAGCCCTTCCCTCATCAATTAACATTGTCACTTCCTCAAAGAATTCTATTAGGTTTGTAAGACATGACCTTCCCTGCACAAAACCATGCTGCCTATCACTGATAAGCCCATTTTCTTCCAAATGTGAATAGATCCTATCCCTCAGTATCTTCTCCAGCAGCTTCCCTACCACTGATGTCAGGCTGACGGGTCTATAATTACCTGGATTATCCCTGCTACCCTTCTTAAACAAAGGGCCAACATTAGCAATTCTCCAGTCCTCCGGGACCTCACCCGTGCTCAAGGATGCTGCAAAGATATCTGTTAAGGCCCCAGCTATTTCTTCCCTCAGTAACCTGGGATAGATCCCATCCGGACCTGGGGACTTTTCCACCTTACTGCCTTTTAGAATACCCAAAACTTCCCCCTTCCTTATGCCGACTTGTCATAGAGTATTTAAACACCCATCCTTAGCCTCAACATCCGTCATGTCCCTCTCCTTGATGAATACCGATGCAAAGTACTCATTAAGAATCTCACCCATTTCCTTTGACTCCACACATAAATTCCCTCTTTTGTCATTGAGTGGGCCAATCCTTTGTCTAGTTACCCTCTTGCTCCTTATAAACGAATAAAAGGCTTTGGGATTTTCCTTAACCCTGTTAGCCAAATATATTTCATGACCCCTTTTAGCCCTCTTTATTGCGCATTTGAGATTTGTCCTACTTTCCCGATATTCCTCCAAAGCTTCATCAGATTTAAGTCGCCTAGATCTTATGTATGCTTCCTTTTTCATCTTAGCTAGTCTCACAATTCCACCCGTCATCCATGGTTCCCTAATCTTGCCATTTCTATCCCTCATTTTCACAGGGACATGTCTGTCCTGCACTCTAATCAACCTTTCCTTAAAAGACTCCCACATTTCAAATGTGGATTTACCCTTAAAGAGCTGCTCCCAATCCACAATCCCTAGCTCCTGACGAATTTTGTTATACTTCGCCTTTCACCAATTTAGCACTCTTTCTTTAGGACCACTCTCGTCTTTGTCCATGAGTATCCTAAAACTTACGGAATTGTGATCGCTATTCCCAAAGTAATCATCGACTGAAACTTTAACTGGCCGGGATCATTCACCAATACCAGGTCCAGTATGGCCCCTTCGCGAGTTGGACTGTTTACATACTGCTCTAAAAAACTCCTGGATGCTCCTTACAAATTCTGCTCCATCTATGCCTCCAAAACTACATGAGTCCCATTCAATGTTGGGGAAGTTAAAATCTCCCAACACGACCACCCTATTGCGCCTACATTTTTCTATAATCTGTCTACATATTTGTACCTCTACTTCACGCTCACTTTTGGGAGGCTTGTAGTAAAGTCCCAACAATGTTACTACACCCTTCCTATTTCTTAGCTCTACCCATATTGCCTCAGTGCTCGAATCCTCCATTGTGCCCTCCTTAATCACAGTTGTGATATCATCTCTGACCAGTAATGCAACTCCTCCACCCCTTTAACTCCCTCTCCATCCCTCCTGAAGCATCTATTCCCTGGGATATTTAGTTGCCAGTCTTGCCCTTCCCTCAACCAAGTCTCAGTAATCCCAATTACATCATATTCCCAGGTACTAATCCAAGCCCTAAGTTCATCTGCTTTACCTGCTACACTTCTCGCATTGAAACAAATGCACCTCAGACCACCTGTCCCTTTGCGTTCATCATCTCTTCCCTGTCTACTCTTCCCCTTAGTCACATTGAGTTCATTATCTAGTACCTTACTGGCTTTAGTTGCTGCCTCTTTACTGACCTCTAACTTCCTAATCTGGTTCCCATCCCCCTGCCACATTAGTGAGACGGCTTTTGCAACGTCTACCACTTTACACTCACACAATAAACAGGGGATCAGGGAAATGGAAGAGGCTTCAGGGCACGACCACAATAAAATAAAGTATGGGTTTTACATGTGTCCAGAGTCCAGAATCAGAAGTTAACTGGAATGTTCCTTGCGAGGGGATGATAGTAGAATGGTCCCATCCTTCCCACACGGAGAAGACACATACAGTGAACTAATCTGGAGGCTCGAGTTCCAAGGTTTTAGCAATTGACAGGCAAAGAGGGTCCGAGTTCTTTCTGAAGTTGAATTGGAGTGTTCCAATTTTAACCCCCTCATAAGCTTCTGATCACCTATTCATGCCATCATGCAGGCCACCTTTGTAACATTGTCCGATTCTACCTGATTCAGTATCCTGAAATATTATAATTCCCAACACTGCAGCCAAATCTTCATAATGGCTATTAAACTGGATGCTATTATTTCACCTTTGTTGCGAATGCTTCATGCTTTCAGACATTTTGGGCTGGATTCTCCGTCGGCGGGATCCTCCATTCCGCCGGCAGCGCACTCAGGCCCGTGGATTTCCCAACGGAAGATTCCTCTCCCTTGCCCCCAGAGATGTTCAGAGTTTGTGATGCAGAGTGATTTGCCTGTAACAAAATAGGTGGAAGAACAAGCAGGATCTGCCTATTCCTGGCAGCACACAGAAATCAGCTGCGGTCCACAGCATGGGGGAATGCCCAGCACAAGAGCGGAACATTTTGTCCCGAAACCAAAGCTGGTGCTGATTAATGGACGTTCCTTGAGAATGGAGGTAGAAACGGGGTCATCAGCAACAGTCATCGGACAACAAACACACTGTTATTTGCAAGACAGGGTTAAACCTTTGAGGCTGAAGATCACTGTGGCCAGGCTAGCCATGTACACTGGGGAAGCAATCAAGACCATGGAAACGATTATCTCTCCAGTAGTCTGTAGCCAACAGCCAGCTCAGCTTTCACGTATTGTTATGTTGGACCAGGGACCAAGTTTAGTGGGGCGTGACTGGATCCAGCATATTAAGCTGAACTGGCTAGAGATATTTTAAATAAGTGAGGGGGACATGCACGAAGTCATCAGAAGTTATCCAAAGGTTTTTCAGGGAGAGTTAGGAAAGATTAAGAGACTCCAAGTCAAGATTCATGTGAAGCCAAAGCTACACCAAGATATTATAGGGCTGGACCTGTGCCTTTCTTAATGCTGGAGAATGTAGAAGAGGAATAAAGTGCCTGGAATATTTAGGCATCATTCAACCTGTACAGATTGCAGAGTGGGCAGCACCTATTGTTCCAGTAATCAAACCTGACAAGACCATCTGCACATGCAGAGATTACAAACAAAAGGTAAAACGAGCTGCCAAACTAGATAGATGGCCCATACCTAAAATAGAGGACCTGCAAGCAAAATTAGTTGGTGGATTAACATACACTAAGTTGGATATGAGCCATGCATTCCAGCAGCTGGAACTAGATGATTTGTCCCGGAGGTATGTTGCCATCAACATACACAAGGGATTGTATGAATAGAGTTGGTTACCATTAGGGTTCTCTTCAGCATGCGGCATATTCCAGCACACCATGGATCATTTACTACAAGGGTCACTGAAGGCTGTTGCATACTTTAACAATGTGCCAGTTACTGGATCCGTGGAAGGGGGGCATCTAGAAAACTTGAAGGAAATACTGAAGAGATTCCAAAATTCAGAGGCGAACCTGAGAAGGGGGAAATGCACTTTTCAGGCAAATGAAGTAACTTATTTGGGCTACAGAGTGGATGCACAGGGATGCCCTGCCATGGAGGATAAAGTAAAGGCTATCACCATGGCACCAGCTCTGAAGAACAGCACAGAATTAAAGACTTTCCTCGGAATGATTACAGGAGATTAATTCCAAACTGTCAACCCCTCTGAGGAAATTTCAGAGGTGTTATTGGAAGGCACATAGAGAGAGGCCTTTAATCCAGCGAAGCATGCATTACAATCATCGTGCCTCTTAGTACATTTTGACCTCACCAAAAAACTTGTTCTTACCTGCGATGCATCTCCATATAAAATTGGAGCTATACCTTCCCGCAGGTTGGATGATGGGACAGGAACACCCATAGTTTATGGACCTAGGACCCTCTCAGATATGGAGAGGGGATGTTCCCAAATTGAAAAAGAGGGCTTAGCCCTGGTCTACAGCGTCAAGAAATTTCACCAATACGGGAATCACTTCACAGTAGTGACGGATCATAAGCCATTATTGGGGTAATTTAAAGAAGATAAAACAATTCCTCCTACTGCTTCTGCCAGGATATAGCATTGGGCTTTGATTCTTTCTACATACGGGTATACTTTAGAGCAAAGGCCAGATAGACAATGCAGGTTCTCTAAGCTGTCTTCCATTACCTGTGAGCACGTCACCCACTCCAGTGCAAGAAGAAATTGTGATGGTCTTTAATTTCCGAGATACACTATCAGCATCAACACAACAGATTAAGTCATGGACTCAGAGACATCCTTTCTTATCGAAGATTAATAACATGATATTACACAATAATAATTTCTAACCTTTATTACTGTCACAAATAGGCTTGCATTAACACTGCAATGAAGTTACTGTGAAAATCCCCTAATCGCCACATTCTGGCGCCTGTTCGGGTACACAGGGAGAATTCAGAATGTCCAATCCACCTAACAGCATATCTTTCGGGACTTGTGGGAGGAAACCGGAGCATCCGAAGGAAACCCACGCCGACACTGGGAGAATGTGCAGACTCCAAGCCGGGAATCGAACCTGCGACCCTGGCGCTGTGAAGCAACTGTGCTAACCACTGCGCTACCGTGCCGCCGATGATTGGCACAATGAGCAAGCTTCAAATCCTATGAAGCTTCACTACAAGAGAAAGGCTGGGTTTAGCTGTGAGGTTGGTGTAATCCTCTGAGAATCGGGGGTTGCCACTCCTGGACCTGCAAGACAAGTATTGCCTGAGGAACTACATAGTGCCCACCTTGGAGTTTCATAAATGAAGATGTTGCCAAGAAGCGATTTGTGGTGGCCTGGCATCAGGAGCTACTCCCATGGTTGTGCATGATGTGGTTTCTAAGCCAAGAGGAAACATGCTATCTATGTCTCCAGGGACCCTGGAGATTGTTTGTCGCGCCTGCCTTACAGGTCTGTACAGCACGTTCAGCCAGCCCATTTCATGAGGAATGGTAAGGTGCAGTACATAAAGATTTGACATGAGATTTGATGATGTAAGATATTGGAACTCAGCACTTGTGAATGCCGTCCCGTTGTCTGAATCAAGTACCTCTGGCAGTCCGTGGGTGGCAAAGCACTGGCGCAGCTTCTCCACTGTGGCATAGGAAGTTGTTGACAACATGTCAAACTGCTTTGAATGTGTGTCTACTAGTATCAAGAACATTATACCCATAAATGGACCTATGTAATTGACATGAACTCTCACCCACAGCCGACCAGGCCATTCCCAGGGGTTCAAGTAACTTCTGTTGTTATTGGCATGATTGGCAACTAAGTATCCCAGGATATCGATGCTTCAGGAGGGATAGAGAGGGAGGTAAAAGGGGTCGAGGAGTTGCATTACTGGTCAGAGAGGTTTTCACAGCTGTGCTGAAGGAGGGCACAATGGAGGACTCAAGCAATGAGGCGATATGGGCAGAGCTCAGAAATAGGAAGGGTGCGGTAACAATGTCGGGGCTGTACTACTGACCTCCCAACAGCGAGTGTGAGATAGAGGTACAAATGTGTAAACAGATTATGGAAAGATATAGGAGCAACAGGGTGGTGGTGATAGGAGATTTTAATTTTCCCTGGGACACACTTCGTGTCAGAGGTCCAGATGGAGCAGAATTTGTAAGGAGCATCCAGGAGGGTTTTCTAGAGCAGTATGTAAATAGTCCAACTAGGGAAGGGGCCATACTGGACATGGTATTGGGGAATGATCCCAGCCAGGTGGTTGAAGTTTCAGTCGGGGATTACTTTGGGAATAGTGACCACAATTCCGTAAGTTTTAGAATACTCATGGACAAAGACGAGAGTGGTCCTGAAGAAAGTGTGCTAAATTGGGGGAAGGCCAACTATATCAAAATTCGGCAGGAGCTGGGGAATGTGGATTGGGAGCAGCTGTTTGAAGGTAAATCCACAATTGATATGTGGGAGGCTTTTAAAGAGAGGTTGATTAGAGTGCAGGCCAGACATGACCCTGTGAAAATGAGGGATAGAAATGGCAAGATTAGGGAACCATGGATGACAGGTGAAATTGTGAGACTTGCTAAGAGGAAAAAGGAAGCATACATAAGGTCTAGGCGACTGAAGACAGATGAAGCTTTGGAAGAATATCGGGAATGTAAGACCTGCCTGAAACGAGGAAACAAGAGGGCTAAAAGAGGTCATGAAATATCTTTAGCAAACAGGGTTAAGAAAAATCCCAAAGCCTTTTATTCATATATAAGGAGCAAGAGGGTAACTAGAGAAAGTATTGGCCCACTCAAAGACAAAGGAGGAAAGTTATGCGTGGAGTCAGAAAAAATGGGTAAGATTCTTAACGAGTACTTTGCATCGGTATTCACCGAGGAGAGGGACATGACGGATGTTGAGGTTAGGGATAGATGTTTGATTACTCTATGTCAAGTCGGCATAAGGAGGGAGGATGTGTTGGCATTAAGGTGGACAAGTCCCCAGGTCCGGATGGGATCTATCCCAGGTTATTGAGGGAAGTGAGAGAGGAAATAGCTGGGGCCTTAACAGATATCTTTGCAGCATCCTTGAACACGGGTGAGGTACCGGAGGACTGGAGAATTGCTAATGTTGTCTCCTTGTTTAAGAAGGGTAGCAGGGATAATCCAGGTAATTATAGACCCGTCAGCCTGACATCAGTGGTAGGGAAGCTGCTGGAGAAGATACTGAGGGATAGGATCTATTCACATTTGGAAGAAAATGGGCTTATCAGTGATAGGCAGCATGGTTTTGTGCAGGGAAGGTCATATCTTACCAACTTAATAGAATTCTTTGAGGAAGTGACAAAGTTGATTGATGAGGGAAGGGTTGTAGATGTCATACACATGGACTTCAGTAAGGCATTTGATAAGGTTCCCCATGGTAGGTTGATGGAGAAAGTGAAGTCTCATGGGGTCCAGGGTGTACTAGCTAGATGGATAAAGAACTGGCTGGGCAACAGGAGACAGAGAGTAGTAGTGGAAGGGAGTTTCTCAAAATAGAGAACTGTGACCAGTGGTGTTTCACAGGGATCCGTGCTGGGACCACTGTTGTTTGTGATATACATAAATGATCTGGAGAAAGGTTTAGGTGGTCTGATTAGCAGGTTTTCAGATGACACGAAGATTGGTGGAGTAGCAGATAGTGAAGGGGACTGTCAGGGAATACAGCAGAATATAGATAGATTGGAGAGTTGGGCGGAGAAATGGCAGATGGAGTTCAATCCGGGCAAATGCGAGGTGATGCATTTTGGAAGATCCAATTCAAGAGCAAACTATACGGTAAATGAAAAAGCCCTGGGGAAAATTGATGTACAGAGAGGTCTGGGTGTTCAGGTCCATTGTACCCTGAAGGTGGCTGCGCAGTCCGATAGGGTGGTCAAGAAGGCATACGGCATGCTTTCCTTCATCAGAAGGGGTATTGAGTACAAGAGTTGGCAGGTCATATTACAGTTGTATAAGATTTTGGTTCGGCCACATTTGGAATACTGCGTACAGTTCTGATCGCCACATTACCAAAAGGATGTGGGTTCTTTGGAGAAGGTGCAGAGGAGGTTCACCAGGATGTTGCCTGGTATGGAGGGCGCTAGCTATGAAGAGAGGTTGAGTAGATTAGGATTATTTTCATTAGAAAGACGGAGGTTGAGGGGGGACCTCATTGTGGTCGACAAAATCATGAGATGTATAGACAGGGTGGACAGCAAGAAGCTTTTTCCCTGTGGGAGACTCAATTACTAGGGGTCACGAGTTCAAGGTGAGAGGGGAAAAGTTTAAGGGAGATATGTGTGGAAAGTGCTTTACGCAGGGGGTGGTGGGCGCCTGGACCACATTGCCGGCGGAGGTGGTAAAGGCGGGCACGCTAGCGTCATTTAAGATGTATCTAGACAGATACATTAATGGGCAGGGAGCAGAGGGATACAGATCCTTAGAAAATAGGCGACAGTTTTAGATAGAGGATCTGGATCGGCGCAGGCTTGGAGGGCAGAAGGGCCTGTTGCATTTTTTCTTTGTTCTTTTCTTTGGTCTCACTGTTTTACCATTCCGCCAATATCTGGGTCGATGCTAGGCCACTACTTCTAGGTCACATCTTCATTTGCAACATGCCCGGATGGACACTATGCAATTCTTCAAATCGTAGTTTTCTTCTAGGCATCGAAGTGACCACCCTCGCTTCTCATAGGATGGCACCATCCTTGCAACTAAGTTCATCTTTTCTTGTTTGATAAGGTTTCACCTGCTCTGAGGTTTTGTCATTCTGCCAACCATGTAGGATCATGTGTTTAACTTTTGACAATATCAGGTCTCTTTGGGTCCAGTACTGTATCTCAACGTATCAAGGAACCTTAGGGCCATTACAATCTCCTGAAGCACTAATGGTGGTGGGGGTGCTGTGCTTTGTGGTAACGGAAGGTGACTTCAGGTATCAACATTGGCGATGTGTGCCCTGGGTTGGTGTTCAAAAGGGTATTCATAAGTAGCCAACAGCAAAGCCCCCCTTTGTATTCTCACAGGCACAATCGGGGAATTGATTTATCTTCTTTGGAAAGCCCTAGCAGAGGCTTATGGTGGGTGATGCCGGTGAAATGCCTCCCGTAGATGTATTGATGAAATTTTTCATACCCAAAATGACGCCTAGGCCTTGCTCCTCAATTTGTGAATACCCTTTCTCCTCATCAGTAAGGGTCCTTGAAACAAAATCAATAGGTCTCTCTGACCCATTGTCCATCCGATGTGACAAAACAGCTCCAGCTCCATATTGGGATACATGACAGGGGGTTGGTTTAGCACAGGGGACTTATTAGCTGGCTTGTAATGCAGAACAAGGGAGCAGCACAGGTTGAATTCCCGTACCGACCTCCCGAACAGGCGCCGGAATGTGGCGACGAGGGGCTTTTCACAGTAACCTCATTGAAGCCTACTTGTGACAATAAACAATTATTATTATTATGACAGGTAAGTACCATCTTCTTAGAGGGGCTGAAGTGGACTAATAAGCACAATGGCAGACAAGCATGTTTCTCTTGTTTAAAAGCCTCCTTTTGTGATGATTTCCAATACTATCTTTAGCGCTTCTTAAACAGCAGTGCTCCAAAAGCTGGTGATTCAAAACAAACCTGTTGGACTTTAACCTGGTGTTGTAAGACTTCTTACTGTGCTCACCCCAGTCCAATGCTGGCATCTCCACATCATAATTAGCACAAGCAGAGTTGCTTGCAGTATTGGTGAATGTGGGAGGAATTGTCCATAGTTGTTGAAGTGTTCCTCGGTCTGGTGCTTCTTTATTTGCTCACACTTTATCCTCCATTGGATGTTACGCTTGTGCATCCACTCCATAACATAGATAAGCCACCTCATTTTCAAGGAAGGTGCACTTCTTTCTTTCTATGCATACTCCAGCATTTTGGAATATTTTTAAATCTTCCAGGTTGGCTAGATGCTCCTCCTCAGTGGCCCCTGTTTTCAAAATGTCATCTAGATAAATGACAACTCTTGATAAATCTTGCAGCAAACTTTCCATAGTACGTTGAAAAATGGCACAAGCCAATGCCACCCCAAATGGTAATTGTGTGTAGCGATATAACCCATTGTGTGTATTACTGGTGACATATCGGCAATTAGTGCTGGATGCTGCATCCAAAAGCAAAAACAAAAACATTTCTCTGGATGCAGCATCCAGGTCTAATTGCTGGTATGCAAGGCATATGTCTGACTTGGTATATGTTAACCCCAGCCAACTTTGAATACAGATCCTCTGTTTTGGGTGGGGTACCTAGCCAGCTTCGCAGCTTGGTTCACCGCTAATTTGTAGTCTCTGCAGATTTGTATAATCTTGTTCGGTTTAGCTACTGGTACAGTGGGTGCTGCCCCTCTATGAATTGCATGGGCTTGATGATGCCCAAGTCGCTCTGCACACTTTGCAGATCTAAGGTGCCCTTCTCTGTGATTTCCATAGCTCGAGCCAACTCCAGCTCCTGGGGCGAAATTCTCCCTTATTGGCGCAAGGTCCGCCGATCGGTGCAAAAAACGGCGCAAATCCGACCTGCATCACGCCGTCAAAAACGGCGCGAAGTCTCAGGCCCGAAATGGGCTAGCAGTGACGTGACGTGATCCGCGCTTGCTCACGTGGTTCACGCCATGCAGCGTCATACACGCCGCACGGTGTGACGGCTCATAAGGACGCGCTGCTCCCCCCACCCGACCGCAACACCCGACCGCAACACCCGACCGGATGGCCGGCCGCCGCTCAGCCCCGAGGTTCCAGTCACGGGATGTGCAGGTGCTCCTGGACGCAGTGGAGCAGAGGAGGGAGGCCCTGTATCCCGGGCACGGCCGCAGAGTTGCCCCACGCCACAGCCGGCATCTGTGGAGGGAGGTGGCAGAGGCCTTCACCGCTGTGGCCATGACACCACGGACAGGCACCCAGTGCGACAAGAAGGTAAACAACCTCGTCAGAGCAGCCAGGGTGAGCCTCCCCCGCCCGATATCCATATCCCCATGTCCCCCCTCCCCCATATCCCCCTCCCCCATATCCCCCTCCCCCCCTCCCCCATATCCCCCATATCCCCCCTCCCCCATATCCCCCCTCCCCCATATCCCCACTCCCCCATATCCCCCCTCCCCCATATCCCCCCTCCCCATATCCCCCATATCCCCCCCATATCCACCTCCCCATATCCCCCCTATCCCCCTCCCACATATCCCCCCTCCCCATATCCCCCTCCCCATATCCCCCCTCCCCCATATCCCCCCTCCCCCATATCCCCCATATCCCCCCTCCCCATATCCCCCTCCCATATCCCCCCTCCCCATATCCCCCCTCCCCCATATCCCCCATATCACCCCTCCCCATATCCCCCATATCCCCCCTCCCCCATATCCCCCCTCCCCCATATCCCCCCATATCCCCATATCCCCTCCTCCCCCATATCCCCCCTCCCCCATATCCCCCTCACCCATATCCCCCCTCCCCATATCCCCATATCCCCCCTCCCCCATATCCCCCCTCCCCCATATCCCCGCCCCCATATCCCCCTCCCCCATATCCCCCTCCCCATATCCCCTACCCATATCCCCCTCCCCCATATCCCCCCTCCCCCATATCCCCCATATCCCCCTCCCCCATATCCCCCTCCCCATATTCCCCTCCACCATATCCCCAATATCCCCCCTCCCCCATACCCCCCTACACCATATCCCCCCTCCCAAATCCCCCCTCCCCATATCCCCCTTCCCCATATCCCCCCTCCCCCATATCCCCCCTCCCCCATATCCCCCATATCCCCAAGTGAATCCAGCCCTAACCTTAACCTCTGCAATACACGCGCAACCGATGGCGTGCATTCATATACCTGTTTAACACTGTTGGCTTTTACCCCTGCCACCACCCCCCACAGGAGAAGCGCGCACACAACAATAGGGAGCATGTGAGGACTGGAGGAGGCCCCGCTGATGAGAGGCCACTGACCGAACACGAGGAAAGGGCCCTGGAACTGGCTGGCGGACCTGAGGACCGGGAGGTTGCTGATGCAGAGGTCGGGGGCGTACTAGCAAGTGAGCCACCGACAGCCCGTCCCCATATCCCCCCTCCCCTATATCCTCCTCCCCCATATCACCTGATCACTGCCTGCGTGTCTAACCATGCATGCTTCATTGTGTATCGCAGGACCAAACGTCCAGGCACCCATCCCCGCAGATGCACACCGCCCGCAGGATGCCCCTCGGAGGCCACGGGAGATGGAGAGACCCGGACTCTCCAGCATGCGATGCCCGCAGGATGCCCCTCGCACACCACGGGAGACGGAGAGACCCGGACCCTCCGGCATGCGACGCCCGCAAGATGCCCCTCGCACACCACGGGAGACGGAGATACCCGGACCCTCCGGCATGCGACGCCCGCAGATGCCCCTCGCACACCATGGGAGACGGAGAGACCTGGACCCTCCGGCATGCGACGCCCGCAGGATGTCCCTTGGAGACCACGGGAGACGACGGCCCCGTCTCGTGCGGGTGCGACGACGCAGGCGTGTGCCACCCAGCGATGAGAGGGGCAGCCACAGGCCCCCGTCACAGCCAAGCCAGGACACCACTACCCAGGACACCACTACCCAGGACACCACTACCCAGGACACCCCTACCCGGGACAAACTACCCAGGAAAATGAAATACCGGACAGTGACACAGATTGGATGGGTGGAGACGAACTGCCACCCCAAAGTGCCATGGACTCAGAGTGGGATGAAGAGCACGACACAACGCCACTGCTGTCACCAACACCCTCCACCATCGCAGAATCACTCACCTCGGTTGGGCACTTTAGTGATGAGGCGTCTGGTACACTCACTGGTGCGCACAACACAGCCGTCCCGGTACAGCAGGCGGAGGTAGGAGCAGCAGAGGGGCCGGGCGGTCGGAGGGCAGCCCAGCCCAAGCGAACATCTGCCGCCCAGATGGATCCCGGGTTCCTGGAGTTACCACACCCACCCATAGATCCGATGCAACCACCGAACCGGAGACGAGCGAAGAGGGTGACGGCCGGCTTGCGGCGGCCGCAGTCGCAGGTGGAGGAGTCCACCCGCGTCCAGGAGCTGGGAGTGGTGCCGGTCATACGTGCCACCCAGGCTGACACCGCACTGGTGGCGTCCGCGGTGGAGGTAATGGGTGCGACGGTGTCAGACATGGGGAACGGTTTGCGAGGCCTGGGGCTTTCCGTGCAGGCGGCGTCTGTGGCCCAGGACATAGCTGCCCTCTCACAGGAGGCCATGAGCCAGTGCCAGATGGCAGAGGCGCTCAACGCCATGGCCCAGTCTCTGCAGGCCATGGCCCAGTCTCAGCAGGCCATAGCCCAGTCTCAGCAGGCCATAGCCCAGTCTCAGCAGGCCATGGCCCAGTCTCAGCAGGCCATCGCTGAGGGCATCGGCACAGTCACAGACAGGGTTTGCCAATCCCCTGAACTCCATGGCTGCAAACCTGCAGACCCCTGTCGATATCAGCACGGGCCTCCAGGACTGGCAGCGCCAGATGTCGGGGGGGCGTCGGATGGCCAGTCCTTCGCATCCCCCACCCATGTAGAGGCCTGGGGGCCATCGGGCACCCCGAGGGAGGAGGAGGTGCTGTGGTCCGTCCCGGGTCCCCCTGTAGGGGAGGTCCCGGAACACCGCGACACCTCAGACTCCCCCCCTTCCGTCCCAGGTGCATCGGGTGGGCAACGGGCAGGACAGGCTGGCAGCTCGCCATCCCAGTCGCGCGGGCCGCAGCCTGGCTCATCTAGGCCAGGACGCCCCAGGAAACAGCCGCCAAAGGGATCCCGTGTCAGAGGGCAGGAATCACAGGAGTCCACCTCCAGTTCTGCTGTACCGTCTGGGGAACCACGTAGACGTAGTCATAGGGTCCGTAAGGCCAAACAATTAGACACTGAGTAAGTTGGCATGGGTGCAGGGCACAGATGAGTTTTAGGGGCTAGGGCACGTGCATGAACTCCGTTCGTTATTAAAGTCAATGTTACACCTACAGAAGCTGCCTTTGTGCTCTGTCCAAAGCGTGCGGGGGTGTCACGTACGTTGAGCGCAAGTATGTGTATGAGGGGTGGTGTTACCTCAGCCCCAGGTGAGTCTGCCCCCTTCCCCCTGGGCCGCCATCAACATCCCCCCGGGCAGAGGACGGGACCGTGCGCTGCAGTGTCATAGCCGCATGCAGGGATGGTCCGGGTGGATGGTGGTACTGTGGCCATGGGTCAGACATAGTCCAACGATGTGGAGCCAGGAGCTCATCGCAGGGCGGGTTGTCATCATCCTCCATGGCCTGCAATAGACACGCGTCCACCAGCAACTGTGTGAGCCCGGCCGTTGTGCCCCTGGTGGATCGGCAATGGGGGGGTGGTGTGCATGCGGGTGGGGTGGGTGTGGTTGGGGAGGGGGGTGAGGGTGCTGGGTGGGTGGATGGGTGGGAGGTGGGGGTGGTCGGCTGTTGCCATGGTGTGCGGTCTGTGGCCATACTACCCGATTCCCACGCCCATCTAGTCAGTGAAGCGGGCGGCAATCAGCCTGTCCCGTGCCCGCTGGCCCAGCCGGTAACGGTGGACAGCCACCCGCCCGTGTCTAGCCCGTCTGCCCTGACCATTGCCCCCATCCCCCTCATCTGGGGAGGACTGCGCCTCTTCCTGCTGCTCCTCCACTCGGCCCTCCTCTGCCTGCGGCACATCGCCCCTCTGCTGGGCTATGTTGTGCAGGACGCAGCACACCACAATGATGCGGCCGACCCTATCTGACCGATACTGGAGGGCGCCCCCAGAGAGGTCCAGGCACCTGAAACGCATCTTCAGCACGCCAAAGCACCTCTCTGTCACTCCCCTTGTCGCTACATGGGCATCATTGTAGCGGTTCCCCGCCTCATTGCGTGGCCTCCGTACAGGCGTCATCAGCCACGATCGCAATGGGTAGCCCCTGTCGCCCAGCAACCAGCCCCTCAGCCGGGGATGGCGTCCCTCGTACATGCCGGTGATGGATGACCGCGACAACACATATGAGTCGTGTACACTGCCTGGGTAACGGGCGCAGACGTGCAGGATCATCATGCGGTGGTCGCAGACCACCTGTATGTTCATCGAATAGGTCCCCTTCCTATTGGTGAACACGGCCCTGTTATCTGCAGGTGGCCGCACAGCGACGTGCATCCCATCGATCGCGCCCTGGACCATGGGGAACCCGGCCACGGCAGACAAGCCCACGGCCCGGGCATCTTGGCTGGCCCGGTCCACGGGGAAGCGGATGTAGCGGTGCGCCATGGCATATAGGGCGTCTGTCACTGCCCGGATGCACCGGTGCACCGATGTCTGCGATATGCCGCATAGGTCCCCACTCGGTGCCTGGAATGACCCCGTTGCATTAAAGTTCAGGGGCACCGTAACCTTGACGGACACGGGGAGAGGGTGTCCCCCGCCAGTGCCACGCGGTGACAGGTGTGCCAGCAGGTGGCAGATGTGTGCCACGGTTTCCCACCTCATCCGGAGTCTCCTCCTGCATTCCCGGACCGTGAGGTCCTGGTATGACTGCCGGGGCCGGTACACACGGGGCGCCCTCGGGTGCCTCCGTTGTCGTGGGGCCGCGACGTCCTCCTCCCCGTCCTCGTCCTGTCGGGCGGGTGTCCCTCCAGCCTGGGCGGCTGCCGCCTGCCCCTCTGCGGCAGCCTGCACCGCCTCTCTGGCACGCTCCTCCTCCTCCTCCTCATCCAGGGCAACATAGACATTAGCGGCTGCCGCCACGGCGGCCAACATCGCTGGCTGATCGGAAAACATGACGGCCTGGTGGGGGGGGGGTGGGTACAACGACATGTCATCATTGCCCATACCCCCTCCTCCCCCCAGCCAGGTGGCATGGACCGCATGGGTCCAACTGTTGGAGGCTGGCACGTGGCAAGGTGGACCAACTCACTTGCCCTCGCACCCCCCCTCCCCGGCACGGACCCCCCCATCCTCCTCCCTGGCCCTCCCTGGCACGGACCCCCCCATCCTCCTCCCTGGCCCACCCCGGCACGGACCCCCCATCCCACTCCCCGGCACGGACCCCCCATCCTCCTCCCCGGCACGGACCCCCGCATCCTCCTCCCCGGCACGGACCCCCCCATCCTCCTCCTCGGCACGGACCCCCCCATCCTCCTCCCCGTCACGGACCCCCCCCCCCATCCCCCTCCCCGGCACGGACCCCCCATCCCCCTCCCCAGCACGGACCCCCTCATCCCCCTCCCCGGCACGGATCCCCCTCCCCGGCACGGACCCCCCCATCCTCCTCCTCGGCCCTCCCCGGCACGGACCCCCCATCCTCCTCCACGGCACGGACCCGCCCATCCTCCTCCCCGGCCCTCCCTGGCACGGATCCCCCCATCCCCCTCCCCGGCACGGACCCCCCATCCCCCTCCCCGGCACGGACCCCCCATCGTCCTCCCCGGCACGGACCCCCGATCCTCCTCCCCGACACGGACCCCCGATCCTCCTCCCCGACACGGACCCCCCATCCTCCTCCCCGGCACGGACCCCCCCATACCCCTCCCCGGCACGGACCCCCCATCCTCCTCCCCGGCACGGACCCCCCCATCCCCCTCCCCGGCGCGGAACCCCCATCCCCCTCCCCGGCACGGACACCCCATCCTCCTCCCCGGCACGGATCCCCCCTCCCCGGCACGGACCCCCCATCCTCCTCCCCGGCACGGACCCCCCATCCTCCTCCCCGGCACTGACCCCCCCCTCCCGGCACTCCCCCGGAGCCCAGCCCACTCTAACCACCCCCCCCCCCCCCGCCGCACACACACACACACACAACCCTACACACACCTCTCCCCACACATTCAGACTGCGGCCACGCCATCGCCTGCCCAGCGGCCAACCCCCCAGGCCGTCATCCACCTCCACGCTGGTTAGCGTAAACCTGGAGCACAGGTTGACGCCAATTAAAAGGAGGTTTGATTTACAGCGATGTGACCCGTCATCACGTCGACGGGACTTCGGCCCATCCGGACGGGAGAATATCGGCAGGCCCAAAATCGGCTGCCTTGCGCCCACCCGTGCCATTCTCCGACGTCTGCGGCGCCATTAACGCCCCGCCGACTTTTCTCCCTTCGGAGACTTCGTCGGGCGGCGGGGGCGGAATTCACGGCGGCCAATGACGCCCCTGTTTTCGGATACTTCTGACTCTGCTAACGGCTTCTTTTGTATCGCTGTGTTGTTTAACCCATACACCAGATGGTCTCTTAACATGTCATTGAGAGGAGACCCAAATTCCCAGTGCTCAGTTTTTTGTCTTAATTATGTTAGAAAGTTTTTCCTGAGTCTCTACCTGTTGATTTAAATTTACACATTTGCAAGATTACTGAGGGCGTTGAATGGTAATGCCCTATCACTATGCCCACTAACTCTGCAAAAGTCTTGGTATCCGGTGCATCTGGAGATGTCAAACTTCTGATTAAATTATAAGTCTGTGTTCCACAGACTGTAGTAGTTTTTCCAGCTCCACCTTCAACACCATAATCCCAGCCAAGTTTATATCCAAACTCCAAAACCTAGGACTTGGCTCCTCCCTCTGCAACTGGATCCTTGGCTTCCCTGACCCACAGACCACAATCAGTAAGGATAAACAACAACACCTCCTCCTTGATAGCCCTTAATACCGGGGCCCGCAATTCTGCATACTTAGCCCCCTACTATACCCGCAATACACACACAACTGCGTGGCAAAATCTGGCTCCAACTCTATTTACACGTTTGCTCATGACAAGACCGTGATGGGTCGGACCTCAAACAACAATGAGTCAGAGTAAACGAGTGAGTTTGAGAACTTAATAGTGTGGTGTAATTACAACAATCTCTCCCTCAACGTCAGCAAAACTAAGCAGCTGGTCATCGACTTCAGGAAGGGAAGTGTCGTACACACCCCTGTATGCATTATTGGTGCCGAGGTGGAGACGGTTGACAGCTTCAAATTCCTAGGTGCAATCAACAATCACCAACAATCTGTCCTGATCCACCCATGTCGATGCTACGACCAAGAAAGCACAACAGCACTTGTACTTCCTCAGGAAATTAAGGACATTTAGTATGTCCACGTTGGCTCTTACCAATTTCAATAGATGTACCATAGAAAGTATCCTATCTGGCTGCATCACAGCTTGAAATGAAAATGAATGAATGAATGAATGAAGTGAAATGAAAATCGCTTATTGTCACAAGTAGGCTTCAAATGAAGTTACTGTGAAAAGCCTCTAGTCGCCACATTCCGGTGCCTGTTCGGGGAGGCTGGTACGGGAATTGAACCGTGCTGCTGGTCTGCCTTGGTCTGCTTTAAAAAACAGCGATTTAGCCCTGTGCTAAACCAGCCCCAGATATGGGAACTGCTCAGCCCAAGACCATAAGAAACTACAGAGAGTTGTGAACACAGCCCAAACCATCACGCGAACCCACCTCCCATCCACTGACTCTGTCTACACCTCTCGCTGCCTGGGGAAAGCGGGCAGCATAATCAAAGACCCCTCCCATCTGGGTTATTCTCTCTTCCAACCTCTTCCACTGGGCAGGAGATACGAAAGTTTGAGAACACCCACCAATAGATTCAAATGACAGTTTCTTCCCCGCAGTTACCAGACTCCTGAATGGCCCTGTTATGGACTGAACTGATCCTATGGATTGAACTGATTTTTCATTTGCCTGGAAAAAATAGAGTAATCTTTCAACATTTTGCACCCATTATTCAGAATTTGGATCAAAATGTTCTAACTTGCCAAAAGGAGGTGTTTTTCTGACTCGCTTATCATAGGCTAGACCCAAATTGGATTGTTTGATTGTTGAAAACGAATCTGCTTCACACTTTTCAGCGGCGATTCAAAGGCACTCCCAATGTTCCTTATCACCAATGTAATAATTGAGTGATTGGCGGCCACAAAGTGTTTCCTAAACAAGTGAAATTATAGAATGCTAGGATGTGCTTCGTGCTAATTCAGCTTCAGGATTGATTCTGCAGAGAATTCCCGCAGTCAGCCCCAGGGTTCACATATCCCCTCCCAATTGGGCGATCCTCCAGACACTCGTCCTCTTAAAGGGACTCACTAATACAAGGACCATGCACAATTCTGAGTCAGAATAATTAACTGGAGGAAAGCCAGCTTCAATGGGATAGGAACAAACCTGGGTTGAATAAATTGGAACAAAAGGTTGGTTGGAAAACAGCTGAACAATGGGCTACTTGCAAAGAAGAGATAGTGCAGCACTGTCAAGCAATATTTCCTCAAAAGGGAAAGGTGGGGTAAAGAAATCCAGAGCTTGCTGGATGACAAAGGAGGTAGACATTAGGATAAAGCAGAAAAAGTATGCTTAGAACATGTGGCAGGTCAGAACTCGGCTGAATAAGAAGCTTCAGAGGAGAAGTGAAAAACTAAATAAGAGAAGCAAAGAGGGAGTGCGAGAAGAGACTGGCAGCTAATACAAATGGAATTGTAAAGTCTAATATCGTCATATAGATGGTAGACGTGTTGTAAAAGGAGGAGTAGGCACCAAAAACGGTATTTACATATGTTGACTTTGCCAGCAGTTTCCTCTAAATTGTTGTGCTACTGACTCCACAAACTAATTGTTCTCTCGGCATATCATTTAAAGATGTTCCAAAATCACTGCTCTGCTACATTCCTCAATCTCACAACAAAATCTGTGATGGACTACTTTGGAGCTCTCCCCTCGGAATTGAACTTATATCTCTGTTAAAAGATTGTGGGTTTTGTATAATAGAAACATTTTACTAATTCTACGAGCTCGATAGATTTAATTGATTCAGAAGCATCTGGGTAAGTTAAGTTTCTGATCATGCTGTAAGTTTGGGTGCCACATGCTGTCAGCACTATGTCATGTGAGAGTACCGTTGGATGTTGAAAGGAATAACTGAAGGATTATTTAGTGTTGTAATATTTTCGGGGTTATCTTTGAAGTAAGGGAGTGTTAAGAGATCAAATGTTTATTTAAAATGGTTAAGTTGAGTTCATGGAATAAACCTTGTTTTGTGTTTAAAAAACCCACGTGTCCATAATTGTAATCCCACACCTAGGGAACAAGCCGTGTGCTTGGAAAAGCAACAAATACATTAAAGGGGAGGTTGGTTGAACTCCATGATACATTTTGGGGTTCTGAAAACGCCTCTCCCATAATAATTGGGGGCTCATCCGGAATAAAAGTCTATCTATTAGATTGGCTTTTGCGAACTTAAAAACAGTGAAGGATTGTTGCTTTTCCACTGTGGTATTTTAGTTTAAGTGGGGAGTGTGTTGTGGACAATGGATCTTTCAGAAGCTCAGAAGTTTTGGGGGGGTGAAGAATGTCACACATAGTACCTTACGGACAGAGACGAAAAGCAGACTGTTAGAATTGGCAAAAACATTGCAGTTAACATTACCTGACAAAATGCGAAAAGGTGAGGTAATTATGGCGGTGGTTAAGCATTTAAAGTTGCCTGAGATAGAGTTTGACTCATTGGAAATGGCAAAAATTCAGTTGCAAATTGAACAAATGGAACACGAGAAAGAATTAAAGCGGCTTGAATACGAGAGAGCGAGAGAGGGGAAAAAAGAGAGAAAGAGAGAGAGAAGAAAAAGAAAAGGAGAGAGAAGAAAGGGGAAAAGAAAGAATAGCCCTAGTAGAACAAAAAGAAAAAGAAAGGGAGATACAGATCAGGGAAAAAGATAAAGAGAGGGAGTTTGAACTTCAGAAAATGGCCATGAAACATGAAAGTCAGTTAAAATTGGCAGATGTAAAGGGAAACGTACAGTTGGATGATAGTGATGAGGATAGTGAGAAAGAGCGTCATAGTCGAAGGCTTGGTGGGAATCTATTTAAATATATCCAAGCATTGCCAAGGTTTGACGAGAAGGACGTTTTTTTCATTGCATTTGAGAAGGTAGCTAAACGAATGAAATGGCCACAGGACATGTGGGTGTTACTAATTCAAACAATGCTGGTTGGTAGGGCTAGTGAAGTGTTTGCATCACTACTGGAGGAGGTATCTGGAACGTATGAGGAGGTGAAGAAATCCATCTGAAGTGCATATGAGCTAGTGCCTGAAGCTTACAGACAAAGGTTTAGAAATTTAAGGAAAGAATTTGGTCAAACATATATGGAGTTTGAAAGGCTCAAACAGAGTAATTTTGATAGGTGGATAAGAGCTTTGAAAATAGACCAAACGTATGAAGCTCTCAGAGAAATTATACTTTTGGAGGAGTTTAAAAATTCAATTCCTGATGTAGTGAGAACTCATGTGGAAGAACAGAGGGTTAAAACTGCGAGATTAGCAGCAGAAATGGCAGATGATTATGAATTAGTTCATAAATCAAAGATTGGTTTCCGACATCAGTTTCAGCCGGTGAGGGATAGAAACTGGGGACATGAGAAATACTCAAGTGGTAAAGGTGAAAGTGATCTGATGGGAGACAATAAAGAGAGTGTACCTCAGATTAAAAAAGAAATCCAGGAGGAGAAAAGTTTCAGATGTTTTCACAGTAATAAACTAGGCCATGTAAAGTCACAGTGTTGGTGGTTGAAGAAAAGCACTGGGAAGGCTGATGTGGTAAAACAGGATAAGACAGTGGGGTTTGTTAGAGTGGTGAAGGAAAGCCCAAGGGAAGTGAAGGAGGTGCAAACAATTGTACAGCCTGTTCAAGAAGTAATTGTTAGGAAGGTGCCAGATGTCTTTAAAGAATTTACTTGTGTGGGTAAAGTTTACTCATGTGTATCAGGAGGAGCAGGTAAAGAAGTCGCAATTTTAAGAGATACAGGGGCTAGTCAATCTTTAATGGTGAGAGATGAGGAATTATGTAGTTTGGGAAGAATGTTGCCAGAAAAGGTGGTGATATGTGGAATTCAGGGTGAGAGGAGTAGCGTTCCATTATATAAGGTAAGGTTGGAAAGTCCTGTGAAGAGTGGTGAAGTGGTAGTAGAAGTAATAGAGAAACTAGCTTGTCCAGGAATACAGTTTATCTTGGGTAATGATATAGCTGGATCGCAGGTGGGAGTGATGCCTACTGTGGTTGATAAGCCAGTGGAAAATCAGACAACTGAAGTGTTGAAGGACGAATATCCTGGGATTTTTCCGGATTGCGTAGTAACAAGGTCGCAAAGTCACAGGTTAAGACAAGAGGAGAAATGAAAGAGTGAAGATGAAGTTGAAGGCAATTATCAGAAACGATTTTTGATCAGATGGTTGAAAAAGAACAAGAACAGGTGGAGGATGAGGCAGATATTTTTATTTCTGGAAAATTGGCGGAGTTACAACAGAAAGATGTAGAAATAAAACGGATATATCAGAAAGCATATACGGAAGAGGAATCTGAGAGTATACCAGAGTGTTATTACCATAAAAGTGATGTCTTGATGAGAAAATGGAGACCTCTACATATGCAGGCGGATGAAAAGTGGGCAGGAGTTCAGCAAGTAGTATTGCCGGTAGGGTATAGAAAGGAGGTGTTGCGAGTTGCACATGAGGTACCAGTGATTTGGGAATAAGGAAAGCTCAAGCTAAAATCCAGAAACATTTTTATTGGCCTGGACTACATAAAGATGTAGTTACATTTTGTCAATCATGTCACACATGTCAAGTGATAGGGAAACCTCAAGCAGTGATAAAACCAGCGCCCTTAATACCCATTCCAGCATTTGAGGAACCTTTTACAAGAGTCCTAATTGATTGTGTAGGACCTAAAACAAAAAGTGGGAATCAATATCTTTTGACTATAATGGATGTGTCTACTCGGTTTCCAGAGGCCATTCCAGTATGTAATATTACAGCTACAAGGATTGTGGAGGAGTTACTTAAATTCTTTACTAGATATGGACTACCCACAGAAATTCAATCGGATCAAGGATCAAATTTTACTTCGAAGTTATTCAAAAAAGTTATGGATAGCTTAGGAATAAAACAATTTAAATCAACTGCGTACCATCCAGAATCGCAGGGAGCATTAGAAAGGTGGCACCAGACATTAAAGTCAATGTTGAGGGCATATTGTCAAGATTATCCAGAGGATTGGGATAAAGGAATCCCAGTTGTATTGTTTGCAATTAGGGATGCACCTAATGAGTCTACCAAATTTAGTCCTTTTGAACTAATTTTTGGTCATGAGGTAAGAGGACCACTTAAATTGATTCAGGAAAAATTGGTGGGTGAGAAATCGGAAATTACACTATTGGATTACGTGTCAAATTTTAGGGAATGATTAAATAGAGCAGGTGAATTGGCTAGACAACATTTGAAAGTTGCACAAAATGTGATGAAACGGGTAGTCGGTGAAGTGGTAGTAGGACAAAACATCCAGAGTTCGTAGTGTTGCCAGTGGGGATAAAGTTTTAGTGTTGTTACTGATGTGTTGGGTACTCTGGATCTGTGGAGACTACGTTTACCTTAGCAGTAACATAGACAGGCTACCAACATTTGTAATAGAACAACTCTATTTTATTTAACTAAGAGATGTTAAACATACATGCACTGTAGGTCGACACTATGTTAGATTGACTGAAGATCTATGCCTAACCTGACCAGCCTATACTGCTAGCACATGGTGGATGTTTGTGCTACTGACTGTCTCAGAGGCTGCATCCCGAATGAGCGGGAAAACTAGTGCCCTCTGCCTTTATAGTGACCGTGCCCTAACTGGTGATTGGCTGCTGTGTTGTGTGTGTTGATTGGTCTTGCAGTGTGTCAGTCAATGTGTGTCTCTGCACCATCATATACTGATGTGTATATTATGACATCCCCCCTTTTCTAAAAAAAATGTGTGTTCGTGGCAATAAATAATGTAGTATGCGAATATTCCTAACTATGTGTGGCACATGCGAGCATATTTACAGGACTATGTACAGAAACTCTAAGATATTTACATTGGAAGGTGTCAAGTGCAAATGGACTGTATGTAACACAAAATATAACTAGAACAACAGTATGTACAAACCAGTGAGTTAATCAAACGAAACAATCAGTTCATGAGTTCAAAGAGTCCATGTATTCAGGCAGTTCATAAATTCAGTCTCTGAGGAGGGTGACGAATTCTGGTTGACCGCCTCAAGGGTGGGTCAGGGGCCATCTTTTCTGGAATGGGCGGGATTGTGTGAGGATGACAGAGCGAAAGCTAGATCTGCAAAGTCCGTGACGGGTTTGTCGTGACGGCGAGGCAGGACATGATCTGGTGGCGAGCGAGGAAGGAGTGGTAGTGCCCGCCTATTTCGGCGAAGAAGAAAGCCGTCTTGTAGACGAACCAAAAATTACCTGGGGGCCACTTGTCTGAGCACCACAGCGGTGGCGGACCAACCACCATCGGGAAGTTGGACACGGACCTCGTCATCAGGAGCCAGAGCAGGGAGATCCGTGGCGCAGGCGTCGTACGCCAATTTGTGTTGGGCCCGAGACAACTGCATTCGACGAAGGACCGGAAGGTTGTCCAAGTCCGGGACATGAATGGCCGGCACCGTCGTCCGCAGCGTGCGATTCACCAACAATTGAGCCGGTAACAGGCCGGTGGACAATGGAGCTGATCTGTAAGCAAGCAGGGCGAGGTAAAAATCGGATCCTGCATCGGCCGCCTTGCACAGGAGTCATTTGACAATGTGCACCCCCTTTTCAGCTTTGCCATTGGATTGGGGGCAATGGGGACTGGACGTGACATAGAACATAGAACATAGAACATAGAACAATACAGCGCAGTACAGGCCCTTCGGCCCACGATGTTGCACCGAAACAAAAGCCATCTAACCTACACTATACCATTATCATCCATATGTTTATCCAAAAAACTTTTAAATGCCCTCAATGTTGGCGAGTTCACCACTGTAGCAGGTAGGGCATTCCATGGCCTCACTACTCTTTGTGTAAAGAACCTACCTCTGACCTCTGTCCTATATCTATTACCCCTCAGTTTAAGGCTATGTCCCCTCGTGCTAGCCATTTCCATCCGCGGGAGAAGGCTCTCACTGTCCACCCTATCTAACCCTCTGATCATTTTGTATGCCTCTATTAAGTCTCCTCTTAACCTTCTTCTCTCTAACGAAAACAACCTCAAGTCCATCAGCCTTTCCTCATAAGATTTTCCCTCCATACCAGGCAACATCCTGGTAAATCTCCTCTGCACCCGTTCCAAAGCCTCCACGTCCTTCCTCTCATGCGGTGACCAGAACTGTCGCAATACTCCAAATGCGGCCGTACCAGAGTTCTGTACAGCTGCAACATGACCTCCTGACTCCGGAAGTCAATCCCTCTACCAATAAAGGCCAACACTCCATAGGCCTTCTTCACCACCCTATCAACCTGGGTGGCAACTTTCAGGGATCTATGTACATGGACACCTAGATCCCTCTGCTCATCCACACTTTCAAGAACTTTTCCATTAGCCAAATATTCCACATTCCTGTTTTTCCTTCCAAAGTGAATCACCTCACACTTCTCTACATTAAACTCCATTTGCCACCTCTCAGCCCAGCACTGCAGCTTATCTATATCCCTCTGTAACCTGCTACATCCTTCCACACTATCGACAACACCACCGACTTTAGTATCGTCTGCAAATTTACTCACCCACCCTTCTGCGCCTTCCTCTAGGTCATTGATAAAAATGACAAACAGCAACGGCCCCAGAACAGATCCTTGTGGTACTCCACTTGTAACTGAACTCCATTCTGAACATTTCCCATCAACCACCACCCTCTGTCTTCTTTCAGCTAGCCAATTTCTGATCCACATCTCTAAATCACCCTCAATCCCCAGCCTCCGTATTTTCTGCAATAGCCTACCATGGGGAACCTTATCAAACGCTTTGCTGAAATCCATATACACCACATCAACTGCTCTACCCTCGTCTACCTGTTCAGTCACCTTCTCAAAGAACTCGACAAGGTTTGTGAGGCATGACCTACCCTTCACAAAGCCATGCTGACTATCCCTGATCATATTATTCCTATCTAGATGATTATAAATCTTGTCTCTTATAATCCCCTCCAAGACTTTACCCACTACAGACGTGAGGCTCACCGGTCTATAGTTGCCGGGGTTGTCTCTGCTCCCCTTTTTGAACAAAGGGACCACATTTGCTATCCTCCAGTCCTCTGGCACTATTCCTGTATCCAATGATGACATAAAAATCAAAGCCAATGGTCCAGCAATCTCTTCCCTGGCCTCCCAGAGAATCCTAGGATAAATCCCATCAGGTCCCGGGGACTTATCTATTTTCAGCCTGTCCAGAATTGCCAACACCTCTTCCCTACGTACCTCAATGCCATCTAATCTATTTACCTGGATCTCAGCATTCTCCTCCACAACATTATCTTTTTCCTGAGTGAATACTGACGAAAAATATTCATTTAGTATCTCGCCTATCTCTTCAGACTCTACACACAACTTCCCATCCCTGTCCTTGACTGGTCCTACTCTGTCCCTAGTCATTTGCTTATTCCTGACATACCTATAGAAAGCTTTTGGGTTTTCCTTGATCCTTCCTGCCAAATACTTTTCATGTCCCCTCCTTGCTCGTCTTAGCTCTCTCTTTAGATCCTTCCTCGCTACCTTGTAACTATCCATCGCCCCAACTGAAACTTCACACCTCATCTTCACATAGGCCTCCTTCTTCCTCTTAACAAGAGATTCCACTTCTTTGGTAAACCACGGTTCCCTCGCTCGGCACCTTCCTCCCTGCCTGACCGGTACATACTTATCAAGAACACGCAGTAGCTGATCCTTGAACAAGCTCCACTTATCCAGTGTGTCCAACACTTGCAGCCTACTTCTCCACCTTATCCCCCCCAAGTCACGTCTAATGGCATCATAATTTCCCTTCCCCCAGCTATAACTCTTGCCCTGCGGTGTATACTTATCCCTTTCCATCCTTAACGTAAACGTCACCGAATTGTGGTCACTGTCCCCAAAGTGCTCACCTACCTCCAAATCCAACACCTGGCCTGGTTCATTACCCAAAACCAAATCCAATGTGGCCTCGCCTCTTGTTGGCCTGTCAACAAACTGTGTCAGGAAACCCTCCTGCACACACTGTACAAAAAACGACCCATCTAATGTACTCGAACTATATCTTTTCCAGTCAATATTTGGAAAGTTAAAGTCTCCCATAATAACTACCCTATTACTTTCGCTCTTATCCAGGATCATCCTCGCCATCCTTTCCTCTACATCCCTAGAACTATTTGGAGGCCTATAGAAAACTCCCAACAGGGTGACCTCTCCTTTCCTGTTTCTAACCTCAGCCCATACTACCTCGGAAGATGAGTCCCCATCTAGCATCCTCTCCGCCACCGTAATACTGCTCTTGACTAGCAGCGCCACACCTCCCCCTCTTTTGCCTCCTTCTCTGAGCTTACTAAAACACCTAAACCCCGGAACCTGCAACATCCATTCCTGTCCCTGCTCTATCCATGTCTCCGAAATGGCCACAACATCGAAGTCCCAGGTACCAACCCATGCTGCCAGTTCCCCTACCTTATTTCGTATACTCCTGGCATTGAAGTAGACACACTTCAAACCACCTACCTGAACACTGGCCCCCTCCTGCGACGTCAAATCTGAGCTCCTGACCTCTATACTCTCATTCTCCCTTACCCTAAAACTACAATCCAGGTTCCCATGCCCCTGCTGCATTAGTTTAAACCCCCGCAAAGAGCACTAACAAATCTCCCCCCCCAGGATATTTGTGCCCGCAGGTTCAGATGTAGACCATCCTGTCTGTAGAGGTCCCACCTTCCCCAGAAAGAGCCCCAGTTATCCAGAAATCTGAATCCCTCCCGCCTGCACCATCCCTGTAGCCACGTGTTTAATTGCTCTCTCTCCCTATTCCTCATCTCACTATCACGTGGCACGGGCAACAACCCAGAGATAACAACTCTGTTTGTTCTAGTTCTGAGCTTCCATCCTAGCTCCCTGAAAGCCTGCCTGACATCCTTATCCCCTTTCCTACCTCTGTCGTTAGTGCCAATGTGGACCACGACTTGGGGCTGCTCCCCCTCCCCCTTAAGGACCCGGAAAACACGATCCGAGACATCACGTACCCTTGCACCTGGGAGGCAACATACCAAACGTGAGTCTCTCACGCTCCCACAAAATCTCCTACCTGTGCCCCTGACTATAGAGTCCCCAATTACTAATGCTCTGCTCCTCTCCCCCCTTCCCTTCTGAGCAACAGGGACAGACTCTGTGCCAGAGGCCCGTACCCCATGGCTTACCCCTGGTAAGTCCCCCCCCCACAAGTATCCAAAGCGGTATACTTGTTTCTCAGGGGAACGACCGCAGGGGATCCCTGCACTGACTGTTTTTTCCCCGTCCCTCTTACAGTTACCCATCTATCTCCAATCTTTGGTGTAACTAATTCCCTGAAGCTGCTATCTATGACCCCCTCTGCCTCCCGAATGATCCGAAGTTCTTCCAACTCCAGTTCCAGTTCCCTAACTCGGTCTTGGAGGAGCTGGAGATGGCAGCACTTCCTGCAGGTAAAATCAGCAGGGACACTAACGGCATCCCTCACCTCAAACATCCTGCAGGAGGAACATTGCACTCCCTTCCCTGCCATTCCTCTAACTTTCTACCAAGATCTGGCTAACAACTAAATTAAATTTTTTTATATATAAAAAAAAAATTAAAAAAATTATTAATAACAATAATAAAATATGGTACTTACCTCACACCAAAGGGTATTATTATTAGGTTAGAGGAGGAGGGCGGGTGGGAGACACTACACGTGTAGTGTCTCGGGTTTCCTCTCCACCAGAATTTATTGGTGAGGGTCTTCCCAGAAGTCCGCGGGTCGACTTCCTGTTCCCACCTTAAACACTAGAATTTTTTTAAAAATTTAAAGGAGAAACTTACCTCCCAGAAATCACTTCCGCACTGCCCCCGCTGAAATGGACTAGCCTGCTCCGCTCCTGCTGAAATCGACTTGGCCTGCAAGGTAAGTAAGTTGTTAATCTGTACTCACCTCACCACAGACAGCGACCTTTTAAATGGTCCCCTCTGCCTCACAGCCCCCGCGCTTTTTCAAAATTCCCGCGCTGATTCTAAGGTCCCAGCTCTCACTCCCGAACTCAACAGCTGACCTGCAAGGTAAGCAAGTTAATCTGTACTCACCTCACCACAGACAGCGACCTTTTAAATGGTCCCCTCTGCCTCGCAGCCCCCGCGCTTTTTCAAAATTCCCGCGCTGATTCTAAGGTCCCAGCTCTCACTCCGGAACTCAACAGCTGTGTGAAGTTGTATCGTTTGGCAAAATTGGACTACTACTGACTGGCAAAACACGGGCCATTGTTGGACATGGCCATGAGGGGGATGCCATGGCGAGCGAAGGTTTCCTTGCACGCACGGATGACCGCAGTTGAGGTGAGGTCGTGTAGCCTAACTACCTCCGGTTAGTTTGAGAAATAGTCCACTATGAGGAAGTAGTCCCGGCCAAGTGCATGGAACAGGTCGATGCCCACTTTGGTCCAGGGGGACGTGACCAACTCATGGGGTTGCAAGGTCTCCCCTGGCTGAGCAGGCTGGAAACGCTGGCATGTTGGGCAGTTAAGAACGGCGTTGGCAATGTCCTCATTGATTCCAGGCCAGTACACTGCCTCATGGGCCCGTCGGCGGCATTTCTCCACTCCCAGGTGGCCCTCCTGGAGCTGCTCAAGGACGAGGTTCCGCATGCTGTGCGGAATGACGATCCTGTCCAGCTTTAGTCGAATTCCATCTACCACCGCCAGGTCATCTTTAATGTTATAGAATTGAGGGCATTGGCCCTTGAGCCACCCGTCTGTCAGGTGGCGCATGACACATTGGAGCAGGGGATCGTTGGCCGTCTCACGACGAATCTGGGTGAGTTGTTCGTCCGTGGCGGGCAGATTGGATGTGGTGAATGCCACCTGAGCATCAATTTGGCACACGAAGCCCGCTGGGTCGCAGGGTGTGGTGACAGATCGGGAGAGTGCATCGGCGACGATGAGTTCCTTACCCGGGTGTAGACGAGTTCGAAGTCGTACCGCCTGAGTTTAAGGAGAATGCACTGCAGGCGCGGCGTCATGTCGTTAAGGTATTTTTGAATGATATTGAGCAGTGGCCTGTGGTCTGTCTCGACTGTTACCTTTGGGAGTCCATAGACATATTCATAGAATTTGTCGACTCCGGTAAGAAGGCCCAGGCACTCTTTTTCAATTTGCGCATACTGCTGTTCGGTGGGCGTCATTGCACGTGACGCATATGCGACAGGAGCCCATGAGGAGGCGTTGCCTCGTTGAAGGAGCACTGCTCCAATGCCGGACTGACTGGCATCCGTGGAGATCTTTGTTTCTTTGGCCGGATCGAAAAATGACACCGGGGCCTTGGTCAGCTTCTCCCTGAGTTCTCGCCATTCTTGTTCGTGGGCGGGGAGCCATTGGAACTCGGTCATCTTCTTAACCAGGTTCCTGAGAGCCGTGGTGTGGGAGGCGAGGTTAGGAATGAATTTCCCCAGGAAATTGACCATGCCCAGGAAGCGGAGGACTGCCTTCTTGTCCTCCGGTGTCTTCATGGCCTTAATGGCAGATATCTTGTCAGCATCCGGCTGCACGCCAAACTGTGAAATGTGGTCTCCGAGGAATTTAAGTTCTGTTTGACCAAAGGAGCATTTGCCCTGTTGAGGTCCGGAGGCCATGCTCATGGATTCGCCGGAAGACGCGTTGGAGGCGATCAATGTGCTCCTGCGGGGTGGTAGACCAGACGATGATGTTGTCCACATATACGCGAACCCCTTCGATACCTTCTATCATCTACTCCATTACTCTGTGGAACACTTCCGATGCAGAGATGATGCCAAACGGCATCCGGTTGTAGCAATACCGGCCAAATGGGGTTTTAAAGGTGCAGAGCTTCCGACTGGATGCGTCGAGTTGGATCTGCCAGAACCCCTTGGATGCGTCTAGCTTGGTGAAAAATTTGGCATGAGCCATCTCGCAGGTGAGTTCTTCGTGCTTTGGAATGGGATAGTGTCCTCTCATAATATTGCTGTTGAGGTCCTTGGGATCAATACATATGCGTAATTCTCCGGATTTTTTTTTACGCACACCATAAAGCTGACCCAGTCAGTTGGTTCTGTAACTTTCAAAATTACGCCCTGGTCCTGGAGGTCCTGCAGCTGTTGCTTGAGGCGGTTCTTGAGGGGTGCTGGTACCCTGCGAGGTGCGTGCACCACAGGCGTGGCATTTGGTTTTAACAAGATTTTATAATTGTATGGGAGTGTGACCATGCCCTCGAATACACCGTGGTATTGGGTGATGATGGCGTTCAGCTGTGTCCGAAAGTCAGCGTCCTGAGATGCGGAAGCATCAGCGGGTGACAGGGAGTGAACCCTTTGGACAAGGTTTAGAAGTTTGCACGCCTGAGCACCAAGCAGGGAGGCTTTAGTGGATCCCACTATTTCAAATGGCAGGTTAGCCTTTAATGACCGGTGCGACACTTCAAGCTGGCAAGAGCCACTGGCAGCAATGGCATTACCATTATAGTCCAGAAGCTGGCAGGCAGATGGCAAGATGGTAGGCTTGACATGGAGGCTTTCGAGGTCAGACCACGCAATGAGGTTGGCTGACGCGACGGTGTCCAGGAGGAATCGGATGCGGGATCGGTTGACCGTGAGGGTGGCACATCACCCGTCGTCCAGATCAATGCTGAATATTGGGAGAGACTTGGCTTTTGTCTTCTGGAGCATCTTGTGTTTGGTGATGATGCCCACCCGAAATGGTGCTTTAGGGTCCTCAGTGTCAAGGTCCGGAATCAAGTCGGAGTCGGAATCGATGACCGGTGGCTGGATGGTTCGGACATCTCTGCGTGGCTGGTTGGAGTGACGAGAGGTAGTAGGTTGAGCAGACCTGCATAGGGCTGCATAGTGGCCAAGCTTGCCACATTGAAGACAGCGTCAGGATTTTGCAGGACATTGCCGCTTTAAGTGGGCGGGGCCACAGTTGCCACCGTCGTGACGTCAGAACGTTCGTACGCCACTGCGTATGCACGGTGCGGTCGTACGTAGTGCGCGCCTGCGCAGTGCGGTCTTCGGCCTCGCCGTCCCCTCGGTCAGTGCGCGCATGCGCTGGAGCCTGCGAAATGGCCGCCCTCAGCCAGGCTTAAGCCTTGGAGTTGTTTAATGGCTTGCATCTGCTCTGCCTCGTGGGGACCTTGCCGCGCCGTTTCAGCCGCTTGAATGCGCGAGTATCGGTTAGTGGCGTGTTCATGCAGAACGCAGGACTCGATGGCTATCGCAAGGGTGAGTTGTTTAACCTTGAGGAGCTGCTGCCGTAGGGGGTCCGATTGCACACTGAAAACGATCTGGTCACGGATCATCGAGTCGGAGATGGAGCCGTAATTGCAGGACTGCGCGAGGAGGCGAAGGTGGGTGAGGAAAGATTGAAAAGGTTCATCCTTACCCTGCAGACGCTGTTGAAAGACAGCGCTCAAAACTCTCATTTACCTCGATGTCACAGTGACTGTCGAATTCGAGCAGGACTGTCTTGAACTTGGACTTGTCTTCACCTTCAGTGAAAGTGAGAGAGTTGAAGATATGGATGGCGTGGTCCCCGGCCGTGGAAAGGAAGAGCGCAATCTTCCTGGCATCTGAAGCAGTTTCCAGATCTGTAGCTTCGAGGTATAGCTGGAATCATTGTTTAAAGATTTTCCAGTTCGCACCGAGGTTGCCGGTGATGCGGAGCGGCGGGGGAGGGCGGACACTGTCCATACTACCAGATGGCTGATTGCTGGTCGAAGGCAGATCACTTGAAGGTAGGTCTATTAAACTCTAACATCACATACTGGTACCATGATGTGTTGGGTACTCTGGATCTGTGGAGACTGTGTTTACCTTAGCAATAACATAGACAGGCTACCAACACATGTAATAGTACAACTCTATTTTATTTAACTAAGAGCTAGTAAACATACTTGCACTGTGGGTCGACACTATGTTAGATTGACTGAAGACCTGTGCCTAACCTGACCAGCCTATACTGCTAGCACATGGTGGATGTTTGTGCTACTGACTGCGGGCTCTGTCTTTCTCAGAGGCTGCATCCTGAATGAGCGGGAAAACTAGTGCCCTCTGTCTTTATAGTGACCGTGCCCTAACTGGTGATTGGCTGCTGTGTTGTGTGTGTTGATTGGTCTTGCAGTGTGTCAGTCAGTGTGTGTCTCTGCACTATCATATACTGATGTGTATATTATGACAGTTACCAGTGGTAGGTGAGCCTTTAAAAGCTAGGTTTTGTGGACCATATCAGATTGAAAGGAAATTAAGTGAGGTGAATTATGTGGTAAAAACACCAGATAGAAGGAAGACTCACCGAGTGTGTCATGTGAATATGCTTAAAAGGTACTTTGAAAAGGAAGGAGAGAAAAAGGAGGTTTTAATGATTCTAACTCAAAGTGACGAACCAAATCCAGATGAATGTGAATTTGACATACCTCAAATTAAATTGGAACATGAGGATGTTATTAAAAATTGGGATGAATTGTTAAGTTACCTTCCAGAGGAAAAACAAACTGACCTGAAAGAGTTATTGATATCACATGGGCAAGTTTGTAGAGATAAATTGGGAGGTACTAAAATGGCTATACATGATATAGATGTGGGAAATGCTGTTCCGAGCAAACAACATCCATACAGACTTAACCCTTTAAAATTGGCACAGGTTAACAGAGAGATTGAGAGTATGCTTAGGGCATAATTGAAGTGGGTTGCAGCCAGTGGAGTTCACCCATAGTGATGGTACCTAAACCAGACGGTACCCAACGGTTGTGTGTGGACTATCGAAAGATGAATGCAGTTACAAGAATGTACTCTTATCCTATCCTGCGTTTGGAGGATTGCATTGAAAAACTGGGCCAATCTGCTTTTATTTACAACTTCCAGACATGGAAAGAACATTTAAAACATCGTATGGAGTTCTTCGATCGACTTCAGGAGGCGGGTTTGGTGATGAACCTAGCCGAAAGTGAATTTGGAGAAGCCTGAATCACTTTCCTTGTGGAGTTTCCGAGACCCTCAAGACGAAGGGTAATAATGCGATTTCTTAGCATGAGTGGATTTGATCGAACAGTTGTGCAAAGGTTTTGTGGCGTGATTATTCCACTGATGGAATTGCTGAAGAAACGTAAAAAAATTCAATGGACAGCGGACTTTCAACAGGCATTTGACTGCCTGAAAGCTGTGATCACCAATGCTCCTGTATTGGAGAATTGCAAGGGACTCTGTGGTCAGATTGAACTAAAGTATCTGATTCTAAAGAGAATTGCGAGGAGTAGAGGAATGGATGGATCGTGCAGAGACTTTCTTGTTCAAAGAGATTGTCAATCGAGAAGGATTTCGGTAGGAGGAAGAAGAACAAAGAAAAATGGACTATATTATTATACCTGTTTGAGTGTGTTGTTTTCTTTAAATGAAAATGTATACTTACTGTGTGCATTTCTTAGTGGATGATGCAAAAATGAAAAATGAATCTATCTTGAAGGAATAACTGAAGGATTATTTAGTGTTGTAATATTTTTGGAGTTATCTTTGAAGTAAGGGGGTGTTAAGAGATCCAATGTTTATTTAAAAGGGTTAAGTTGAGTTCATGGAATAAATATTGTTTTGTGTTTAAAAAACCCACGTGTCCATAATTGTAATCCCACACCTGGAGTACAAGCCGTGTGCTCGGAAAAGCAACAAATACATTAAAGGGGGAGGTTGGTTGAACTCCATTATACATTTTGGGGTTCTGAAAACGCCTCTCCCATAACAACTATGATTCTCTTCTTGTCCTCCCTCTCTATTCCATTAGCTGGGCAGCATGGTAGTACAGTGGTTAGCACAGTTGCTTCACATCTCCAGGGTCTCAGGTTCTATTCCCAGCTTGGGTCACTGCGTGTGCGGAGTCTGCACGTTCTCCCCGTGTGTGCGTGGGTTTCCTCCGGGTGCTCCGGTTTCCTCCCACAGTCCAAAGATGTGCAGGTTAGGTGGATTGGCCATGCTAAATTGCCCATCGTGTTCAAAAATATTAGCTGGCGTTACTGGGTTGTCGGGATAGGGTGGAGGTGTGGGCTTAGGTGGGTTGGTCTTTCCGGTGTGGACTCGATGGGCCAAATGGCCTCCTTCTGCACTGTAAATTCTATGTCTATGCCTTTCAAAACATATTGTAAGCACTCTACATAATGCACCCAGTCCTCCTCAATGGCGTTGAATGGTGCGGTGATCAGTCATTTTTTGATTGCTCAGATCAATTATTGTTCCAACGGTATGCCTTCTGCACCTTGCCTCTGCAATCGAGTACCACTTTTTTCATTGCAAGTGTAATAATGGAGACTATTGGTGACCACCAGTTAGCAACCAACCAAGAACTATTTGCTTACAACAAGAACTATTGTGGTACAGGTCATCATCATTAACTCCAAGATCCAGTCAGAGGTTAAAAGCCCCTGCTCAGCCACAGGAATTTACTCACTAGCGTCCGAGTGGACAAATGGGTCACATGACCCCCAAGAGCTTGCCCCTTAAAAGGGTCTCGCTACTACAGTGAGATAGAGCTGTTTATTGAAAATGCACATGATGTGTTTGCAGGTGATGTTTCTGAGGAGCAGCATGTGGAAAAATAGGGGGGGCAAAGTTAGGATCTTGGGGCACTCCAGAGGTAACAATAGGGGTGGCACGGTAACACAAGTGGCTAGCATTGCTGCCCAACAGCACCAGGGACACAGGTTCAATTCCAGCCTTGGCTCACTGTCAGTGTGGAATTTGCACATTCTCCTTGTGTCTGGGTGGGTTTCCGCCGGATGCTCCCGTTTCCTCGACAGTCCAAAAATGTGCAGGTTAGGTGGATTGGCCATGCTAAAATTGCAGCCTGCTGTGCAAACATGTACAGGTTAGGTCAGGTTACAGGGTTACGGAGATGGGACGGGGCAGTGGGCCTGTGCACAATAGTTATTTGGGTGAAACAGTTTGTTATGAACACGAACATGAAGTGAACACAAGGGGTGAGGAGGTTTGATGAAGGAAAACATTCAGGAATTCAATAATATTAATGTTCAATTTTCAATGTTCAATGTCACAATATTTTTTGCTTTTTGACAGCAATACCTGGAAAACGTAAAACCTGACGAAACCCAGATCACGGACCAATGCTTACGGAACAATAATTCGGACAATAATTCTGATGTATAGGACACAAGTTGTGACTTTCCAGGTATGTTCTGGATTGAGATAAAAATGATCTCCTATTTCAAAACATTATGAAAATCGCTTATTGTCACAAGTAGGCTTCAAATGAAGTTACTGTGAAAAGCCCCTAGTCGCCACATTCCGGCGCCTGTTCGGGGAGGCTGGTATTAGGAATGCTAATCGATGAAAGCTTTGTATCCACAATGTTGGTATTTCACATTCATTTTCCGATATGAGCCGATCAGAAGGAATGAAACGGTGTCCGTCAGTCACTGCACTCACACTTGTTCATTGGCTTTCTATGAGCTTATGAACTGGGTGGGACCTGCTGTGCCTGAAAAGTAATTATTGCGCAATACCCTCCAAGGATTATCTAGGCCTTCAAATAAGGCAGAAAATGATTGCCAAAGTGTGCAGATTCTGGACTAGGAAATGTAAATTAGAATAAATAATTCCATGCAAAATCACAAACGGAAAACCAGATAAAGAGGGGCCTTAAAGAGCATTGAGAGAAACAGAACGAGACAAAATATTTTATTTCAAATTTACAATGGTTAAAAACTGAAAGAATGAGACCTGTGAAAGTCATTTTTCATTGCCAAAGCGGTTATTTGAAAGTAGCGAAGGCTTATAAAGCGATTAAAACTGTACTTGCACGAGCATGGACAAGTCCTAACTTTTCCTCCAGAAAGTCCGATTCACAGGGCTTCTCAGAGCAGGTTTACAGACATTTCCTCCTGCTCCTACCTTCTTTGCATGTATCGAATTATTCAGGCATATGCCGGGGGAGATAGCTCAACAAACAAGCTCGCTGAACCAACTCGGTTGTCAAATTGTGGGACATATTTATATATTTTTCAACACATGCACAATCACTGTTTAAAGTTTTGATTTGGTGCTGCAAATAAACAGCACTTTCACCTATACCCTTGCAGGTACTTGAAATGAAAATCGCTTATTGTCACAAGTAGGCTTCAAATGAAGTTACTGTGAAAAGCCCCTAGTTGCCACATTCCGGCGCCTGTTCGGGGAGGCTGGTACGGGAATTGAACCGTGCTGCTGGCCTGCCTTGGTCTGCTTATCTTGGTATTGTTTACTGTCCCTATCTGCTACTGATATAACTGTTACCTTCTGTTCCCAAACATGTTATTGAGGCTCACTACCCTGCTGCAGATTCTACTAACTTGTGCTTTAAGGATTACAAAGATCAATTAGAATTTTTGTAACAATTTGGAACCTCTTTTCTGTTATTTGATGAATATCTAATTCTTAAATCATACTATAACCTTAACTGTTACTATTTGTTTCCCCTTTACATATGTTCTTCCAGCAAAAGTGAATTGCATAGAATTTGTGCTCCCGCTGGGAGTGCCATGCAAAATTCAGGGCAACCAAATGGGCCAAAGCGCTGTCCACTTGTAGCCCAAGTGTTTCCCTGCCCCGCTGGTGTCTGATTCGCTGGGGTCGGGATTCGCCTGGAACAACCCCACAGGCTGGAGCTGCTTATAAGCTCTCCACTCACCACAAACTGTCACTCCATTGGATTGGATTGGATTGGATTTGTTTATTGTCACGTGTACCGAGGTACAGTGAAAAGTGTTTTTCTGCGAGCAGCTCAACAGATCATTAAGTACATGAACAGAAAAGGGAATAAAAGAAAATACATAATAGGGCAACACAACATATACAATGTAACTACATAAGCACATAACTACATTCAGCCAAGAAGATGGATGTACAAAGGCTTTCCTCCTGAGTCTGAGATTGACCATATGCTGAATGCCATTGAGGAGAGGAGGGACACCCTCTTTCCCAGGGTGGGGCAGAGACTCAAGCCCGCCCTTCTCAACAGCGCCTGGGATGAGGAGGCAGAGGCTGTCAGTGCTGCCAGCCTCACCAGGAGGACCAGCGTGCAATGAAGGAAGAAGATAAACAACCTCCTTCGAGCAGCTTGGGTGAGTCACCACCTCTGTGCCCCTGACATCACTCCCGCCCCTCTCTCCTCACATCATTCCCCAATCCCCTAGAGGCCAACAACACCCCATCTTCCTGCATCTCCCTAAAAACCCACCCTCCCCCAAACCCCAACACTTGTATTGTCCTCTTTGGCCAGGAGCCTTGCACACACATGTTAGCTACAGGCCCCCCCCCCCCCCCCTCCCATAGAACCCACCTCCCAGTGTCTCTCTATGTCCTGGAGGTCGACATGTGCCAAATAAGTGGTAGCCCAATGCAACACCGGTGTCCCAACATCAAGTGAGTCACCCCTCTCCCAGAGACCAGCTTTCCCAAGATCTCACCCCATGTCTTTTGTCTTGCAGGATCACCATCAGATGAGGTTGGGCCGTCCGGAGTCGCTGCCCCCTATCCAGATCCTCAGCATCCCCTCAGCACTCCAGGGAAGACACCAACATTTCAACACTGCTTTCACCAACACCATCTACCATCGCAGAGACTATCACCTCAGTGGGTAATGTTAGTGATCAGGCTCCTGGGTTTAGGACAACCACCACCTTGACGGCCACTGGGAGCAGGTATCCTCATCCATACCCCTGTGAAGCCAAGTGCGCCACCATCTAGTAGGCAGTGCACTGACTCTGGTGAGCCGGAATTGGCTTTGGCACACGTGGGCCGACAGCTCCTCAAAAGACAGTCGGTAAACCTGAACTGATCCGCCCGCCACCTCCTTCTGGTCGCCTCATTTTAGGAAGGATGTGGAAGCTCTGGAAAAGGTGCAAAGGAGATTTACCAGGATGTTGCCTGGAATGGAGAGTAGGTCTTACGAGGAAAAGTTGAGGGTGCTAGGCCTTTTCTCATTAAAATGGAGGAGGATGAGGGGCGACTTGATAGAGGTTTATAAGATGATCAGGGGAATAGATAGAGTAGACAGTCAGAGACTTTTTCCCCGGGTGGAACAAACCATTACAAGGGGACATAAATTTAAGGTGAAAGGTGGAAGATATAGGGGGGATGTCAGAGGTAGGTTCTTTACCCAGAGAGTAGTGGGGCATGGAATGCACTGCCTGTGGAAGTAGTTGAGTAGGAAACATTAGGGACCTTCAAGCAGCTATTGGATAGGTACATGGATTACGGAAAAATGATATAGTGTAGATTTATTTATTCTTAAGGGCAGCACGGTAGCATTGTGGATAGCACAATTGCTTCACAGCTCCAGGTCCCAGGTTCGATTCCGGCTTGGGTCACTGTCTGTGCGGAGTCTGCACATCCTCCCCGTGTGTGCGTGGGTTTCCTCCGGGTGCTCCGGTTTCCTCCCACAGTCCAAAGATGTGCAGGTTAGGTGGATTGGCCATGATAAATTGCCCTTAGTGTCCAAAATTGCCCTTAGTGTTGGGTGCAGGTGTTGACTTTGGGTAGGGGGCTCTTTCCAAGAGCCGGTGCAGACTCAATGGGCTGAATGGCCTCCTTCTGCACTGTAAATTCAATGATAATCTATGATTAATCTAGGACAAAGGTTTGGCACAACATCGTGGGCCGAAGGGCCTGTTCTGTGCTGTATTTTTCCTACGTTCTATGGTTTCTATGTTCTCACCGCCTCCACGGCCTGTTGGACCTCAGCTGGCATCTGAGCCTCACCGGCTGGCTCCTGCTCTTATGAGGAAGGCTCCTCTTGTGCAGGTTCCTCCCTGGACCGATCCTGGTGCTTTCGCCACCGTACATCATACAGGTAGATGGCGAGCAGAGCTGGCGGGATTCCAAAGCCCATGTCTCTGCGGGTAGAGCGGGAAGAGACAGAGAATGTCAGCAAAATGAGGATTTCTGTGACCATCCAATGTCACTGGGTTAATGGTCACCCTGAGGTAAAGTCCACACCGCCACCACCCCTCCCCGCCTCTTCGATATGATGTAGGGCACACTGCACCCTGTCCCCATCAGTGACTGGCACCTGTCCTGTGATGTGAGGATCCTCTCTCCTCACCTCACTCTGTCAGGGGACTTCTGTTTTCTCTGAGTGTGACATAGCTCAACTGGCTGTGGTTCATCTGGAGAGGTAGTTTTGGTTGGACTCTTGGTACAAGCACATCACTTTCCACTGTTTCCTCAGCTTCATTGGGACCAATTCTTTGGCCTGCTCTCTGCTGATCAGCCACTTTACTCCTTTGACCAATGGCAACACTAGTGGCTGGCACAATTGGAACAGGCTGTACACTGGCTCTTGTATCGACTTCCGTCCATGTAACTGATCTGAGTGCTCCTCAAACTCTTGTCCTGCACTTTCTCTTCAGACGATACCGGACCCAGCCTCGCCACGGCAACACCTGGGACCCAACTTGGGCCACTTCCAAAATTCTTCCCAAATATGGGATCATCTAACTCAAATGCTCATTCAACATTTCACGAATCATGATTATGTGGGAATCTGCATCCTCCAGTTCTTGATGTCCTCATGAGCGGAGACTCAATATTTACTCTATGCAGATACCTCAGGATCTTGAAAACCTTTATCAAGTCTTTATTCCACCTCCTCTCCAAGGAAAGCAATTCCAAATTCTCCGATCTATCCTCAGATGCAGTTCTTTACCGTTGGAATTATTCTTGTGAATCTCCTCTGTAGTCTCTCCAATGCTTTCATGTCCTTCCTCATGTATGGTGCCCAGAATTGGACACCATACACCAGATGAGGCCTAACTCGTGTCTCATCGAAGTTCAACATGACCTCCTTACTCTTATACTCAATTCTCAAAGATACTATCTGCTTTATTCACTGTTCTCTCAACATAGCCTGCCATCCTCAATTACAGGGGAGGCAGTAGCATAATGGCATTGTTGTTGGAGTAGTAATCCAGAGACCAGAGTCATACTCTGGGGACCCAGGTTAGAATCCCGCCTTGGCAGATGGTGAAATTTGTCTTCCATTCTCCGGAACCTCCTTGGGCTCATCCTCGTCCTGACTCCATCTTGGACCTCCGCCTCCTCAGAAAAAGCCACATGTTTCTCCTCCTCCATCATCTCACCTTGCTGCTATGCCAGGTTATGGAGGGCGCAGCATTCCACAATGATGCAGAACACCCTCTAGGGGCTGCATTGAAGAGCTCCGACAGAGCGGTCCAGGCAGTGGAACTATATCTTTAACAGCCCAATGCACCGCTCAATGGCAGTCCGTCCAGATGGATGTATGTAACGGGTTCTCCGCCTCGGTCTTGGGCCTTTACACACCTTGACCTCAGCAGCTAGTCCTTGTCCCCCACAAACCAACCAGGGCCTGGGGTGACCCTCGAAGACGCCGGGTATTGTAAGGGTCCTTCCTGTTTATTCCCTTTTGTCCCCCTTCTTTTATTTTTTCCGTTACGTTTTTGATCCATGGATAATTAATAGACCAGAGACTTTAAGGCAAGCAGCCTGCATCTTAAACAGAATTCAAACAGAAGAATCTGGAGGCTGTGCAGGTTTAAACTGCTGATTGCAGACTGGCCAGCATCAGTGAGGACTCAGTTTAATTGATTGACTGGTGTCCAGTGAATTGGCCCAAATGGTTGAGCTCTGCCTGGTAATAGGTGATGATTGGATCTGATCCCATTGATATGTTTTTCAGAGTCCCAAGGGTTGAGTTTGGTTTCAGTTTTGATTCTGGAAGCCCATTGAAGAAATCTAACTAACTCTCTCCAAAAAGATCCAGCTGATTCTCTCCAGAAGGCCACCTTGATTCTCTCTCCAATGTGAGTCCGCTACCGGAAAAGCAGAGGACCCCGCCGATGGGGAATCCAGCCTATTCTGCCAGAGTTGAATCGCAACACGCAGTTCAGCAAGTGAGCAAAATTTGGGCAGCACGGTAGCATTGTGGATAGCACAATTGCTTCACAGCTCCAGGGTCCCAGGTTCGATTCCAGCTTGGGTCACTGTCTGTGCGGAGTCTGCACATCCTCCCTGTGTGTGTGGGTTTCCTCCGGGTGCTCCGGTTTCCTCCCACAGTCCAAAGATGTGCAGGTTAGGTGGATTGGCCATGATAAATTGCCCTTAGTGTCCAAAATTGCCCTTAGTGTTGGCTGGCATTACTGGGTTGTGGGGGCAGGGTGGAGGTGTTGACCTTGGGTAGGGTGCTCTTTCCAAGAGCCAGTGCAGACTCAATGGGCTGAATGGCCTCCTTCTGCACTGTAAATTCTATGATAATCTATGAAAATTATGCATGGCGAGGATTGCAAGGGATTCCCTCCCGCTATCGAGCTATCATTGTGCGTGGCTGGCCACTACCCTCCTCATTGCAATTCAGCCTCCGGATTATCTGGGTGCCCCCCCCCTTCCCCTGAGTATGGGGGTGATCCTACCCACACCCACCACAGAGTTCCTCTAAAGGGGAAAACCTCCAAGAGACCTCCTACATAAAGATACCACCCAAGACCCCCTAACTAAAGGGACCTCCCTCAGACCCTCAGAAACGAGAGCCCTGTCTGAAATCTAGAGAGTAATCCAGACAGAGGCAGTGAAAAAGGTACTGTTGTAACACTCACCTGGGAAGCACCTGCTTGCTCAGATACAGAAAGCGCCATGCGGAGCAGCACGGTGGCACAGTGGTTAGCACTGCTGCGTCACGGCGCCGAGGTCCCAGGTTCGATCCCGGCTCTGGGTCACTGTCCGTGTGGAGTTTGCACATTCTCCCCGTGTCTGCATGGGACTCACCCCCACAACCCAAAGATGTGCAGGATAGGTGGATTGGCCACGCTAAATTGCCTCTTAATTGGAAAAAATGAATTGGGTACTCTAAATTTATATTAAAAAAAAGAAAGCACCATGTGTCAATCCTTGGAAAGAAAAACCAGACAGCTGTATTGGAACCCCTCAAATCCTTGAGCTGCAAGCCTTTCATTCATTTCCCTTACCAGGCTATGATTGACAGTTTCCACACACAGCTGTCAGCCTTGCTTTACTCATCTTCCTTTGTGGTTGAGTAACTCTATAGAGTGCTCGAACCACAATGTTTATAAACATCGACCACTTCAAAGAGAGTTAAGTGCTGTCATTTTCCAACTAACCACTTCAAAAGCACACAAGCGTGAAGGGACGTGATTGGAAAGCACTTGGTTATAAAATACTTGGGCAGTTTGAGGGATTATTAAACTTTCTTCATTGGTTTGGAGTTTGTGAATCTAATGGATATAAGTATGAGAAGTTTAATAAGGGCACAATGACTCCACACTAAGTAAAATAAAGAAACATAGTTTTATTTACAACACGATATATACACTGCCCGGTAGCTCCCTGCCAGGTTCCTGTTCTGGTCAGTGCCTTACTGGCCAACCTTTTATACAAAGGTTAATAGAGTTTCCCTGCCCCTAGCGAGGGAGCTCGTACACCGCAAGGACCACACAGGAGATAACCATTCCCAGCCTGCAGGTCCCATGTGTGCTGTTACATTCCTCCCTCACAAAGAGCGAAGAACCTCTCAATAACCGATGAGGCCGAGATGGAGGAGCGGGCAGAGAAGGTTGGATTAATTCCGGCTCCAGCAAATCGTCATGTAGATGATGTGCCGGATCAATCGGCATACACCTTTCTGATGAACATTGTTTGTGGCAGGAACGCCATGGTGTTTGAACAGTGGGTGGCAGCTGATCGGTGTCCAAGACCTCAGAGGCCTGCGTCTCCATTTCGGAGCCGGAAGATACAACGTTGGGCATGTCAACATCGAGAGAGACCAGAGTCATTCCAGCAGGCTGGTTCAGCAAAGTAGCCAGAGGATCCAGGAGAGGTTCCTGCCGAGGAACCTCATGAGGGATTAACCTCTGTGAGAAAATGTGATCTATATGCCGCTGCACCAGTTGCCCCTGGACCCGAACTTGGTAAGAGACTGGTCCTGTTTGACGGACGACAATTCCAGAGAGCCAGCGAGCGCCATTGTTGGAGTTACGAATGAACACAGCACCGTCAGGTACAAAGTGTCGAAGAGGTCATCGTTGGACTGGGCAACACCCTTGCAAACCTTGGTTACCGGGCACCTGCACACCAATGTCTGGGTTAATCAAACTCAGTCGTGGACAAAGCCTACGACCCATTAAAATCTCAGCGGGGGCCACCCCAGTTACTGCATGCAGCATGGTCCTGTATGAGAATAAAAATCTTGCCAGCCTGGTGTCCATTGAGCCTGAAGTGAGTTTCTTTATCTCCCGTTTAACCATTTACACGCCCCTCTCTGCCAAGCCATCCAATGTCGGATGGTATGGGGAAGTGCGGGCATGGTGACTCCCATTGCTCTTCATAAAAGTGGCAAACACTTTCCTTATGACAGAGGCCCTTTTATCTCTCACGGATACCTCAGGGATTCCGTGATTGGAAAAAGAAAATGGCAGCACAGTAGCATAGTGGTTAGCACAGTTGCTTCACAGCTCCAGGGTCCCAGGCTCGATTCCCGGCTTGGGTCACTGTCTGTGCGGAGTCTGCACGTTTTCCCCGTGGCTGCGTGGGTTTCCTCCGGGTGCTCCGGTTTCCTCCCACAGTCCAAAGATGTGCGGGTTAGGTGGATTGGCTATTCTAAATTGCCCTTAGTGTCCAAAAAGGTTAGGTGGGGCTACTGGGTTACGGGGATAAAGGAGGATGGGGTGGATGTGTTGGGCTTAAGTGGGGTGCTCTTTCCAAGGACCGGTGCAGACTCGATTGGCTGAATGGCCTCCTTCTGCACTGTAAATTCTCTGAACAAACTCTATGAACTTGCTCAGTGGTTATCCGAGAGGTGATTGTCGCCATCCTGTGAACCTCCAGCCACTTGGACTGGGCATTCACCCGAATGAGGAACAATAAACCCAGGACCGGCAAGATCGGCGTGTATGCCAGCTCAAAGGGGTCCTGATCACTCCCAAGGTTGGAGGGGTGCCCCCCCAGGGAGCTTCCGGTGGCCTTGACAGATGGAGCACGAATATTTGTAAGCAGCCAATAACAAGGCCCGGTGCTGAATCCTTGCAGACACAATTGGCGGGATCCCCTGTCTTCATAGAAGAGACCCAGCAACGGCTTGTGCTCCATGACGATAAAGAAATGGCAGCCGTAGACATACTGATGAAACCTGTGTACACCAAATATGACCACCAGGCCTTCTTTTTCTATTTCAGCATTTCTGATAAAGCAGTTTCATGCTAATATTCTTTTTCCCACTGCCCAGAGACACAGATTGCACATGCTGATTGCATGCATCATGTATTCATGACTGGACACAGGCCGACCACATCCTTGGGCATCTGGTGCGATTCGGTGGCCAGCATTGACAGCTACCAGGGGAGTTGAAGCTTCCTCCTCCAAGTTCTCAGAGCTGACTGTGGAAGGTGGTGTCCCCCTGTGGGGCATGAGGGTTATTGTTCTGGTGAAGGGCCAGGCAATCGTGTTGAAGGGCCTTCACAACAGGCACCTGGAGTGTCCAAAATGAAGATCAGTGTGTTGGCCCAACAGTGCTCCATCTGTCAAGACCACAGGAGGTTCCCTGGGGGGCACGGCTATCTTCTGTAGCCATGATACGAACTCGGTGACGGACTCACCAGGGGATCTCTATGCTGTATTAAACCAATATCTTTGAACGATTATTGATGGTGCCGAGTTAAAATGTTGCGTCACAAGTGCCACGAGCTGGTCGAACGATTGTGTATCTGCCACTGCTGGATATGTGAGACTACGGATCACCCCAAAAACAGACTGTCAATAGTAATGAAATGAAATGAAATGAAAATGAAAAGAAAAATCGCTTATTGTTACAAGTAGGTTTCAAATGAAGTTACTTGTGACAAGCCCCTAGTCGCCACATTCCGCCACCTGTTCAGGGAGGCTGGTACAGGAATTGAACCCGCGCTGCTGGCCTGCCTTAAAAGCCAGCTATTTAGCCCACTGTGCTAAACCAGTACAACCATCTGGCACTCATTTTCCATGATGTTGGCTCAGAAGAAGTAACGCATCCTTTCTGCAAACTGGTTCCAGTCTTGAACACCGGCATCAAATGCATCTAACTGCCCAAACAGAGGCACGGTGAATCAAGTAAATCCAGACATGGGTCCAGAAAATCGGGGAGGTGTCTCAGCCAAGTAGGTCGCTGTGTCGACAGCAAACCGGTTTACTCCTCGTCGCCAGTATAAGAACATTGGAGTCCACACTGAGTAAAATAAAGCAACGTGGTTTTATTTACAACCCGATATATACACTGGCCGGTAGATCCTTACCGGATTCCTGCTCTGGTCAGTGCCTTACAGACCGATCTTTTATACAAAGATTAATAGAGATCCCCTGCGTTAGCGAGGGAGTTTGCACTCTGCAAGGGACACGGGGAAGATAATCATTTCATCCCATAGGCCCCAGGCGGGATATTACAAGGTCCCTTGGATAACAACTTCCAAACCCACGACCGCTACCATCTAGAAGGACAAGGGCAGCAGATACCTGGGAACCCCACCACCTGGAGGTTCCCCTCCAAGTCACTCACCACCCTGACTTGGAAATATATCGCCGTTCCTTCACTGTCGCTGGGGCAACATCCTGGAACTCCCTCCCTAACAGCACAATGGGTGTGCCTACACCTGAACGATTGCAGCGGTTCAACAAGGCAGCTCACTCACCACCTTCTGAAGGGCAACTACAGATGGGGAATAAATGCTGGCCTACACCAGCGACGCCCACATCCCATAAATACATTTAAAAAGAGAACACTGAACATATGGGTTTAGTGTTGAGGGATTTTAAAGTGCTTGGAGCTCCAAACTGGCTTTTGCAATTGCTAAGACTTTTTAAAACTCTTTGAAGGTTGTGGAGAATTTGAAATGAGACTAAAATGCAGTTGCGAAAGTTACCAGAAAAAGTCCAGGTGGGAATAAAAGCAGTTTGGTAAGGCTGCTAGAAACATACACATAGGAAATAGAAGCAGAAAGAGGCTATTTAGCCCTTTGAGACTCCTCCACCATTCAGTATGATCATGGTTGATCATCAAGTTTAATGCCCTGATCCTGTCTTCCCCCATATGATTACATTTAGATTTAAATATAAATTTATTGTCACATGTACCGAGGTACAGTGAAAAGAATTGTTCTGCAGAACGTTCCATACATGAAAAACATAGGACATACGGTAAGTACACATTGTAAATACATAGACATGGACATCGGGAGAAGCATACGGAGTGTAGTACTACTCAGTAGAGAAGATGTGTGGAGAGATCAGTTCAGTCCATAAGAGGGTCATTCTGGAGTCCAGTGACAGTGGGGAAGAAGCTGTTTTTGAATCTGCTAGTGCGTGTTCTCAGACTTTTCTATCTTCTGCCCGTTGGAAGAGAGAATAACCCGGTTGGCAGGGTTCTTTGATTATGCTGCCCGCGTTCCCAAGGCAGCGGGAGATGTAGACAGAGTCACTGGGTGGAGGCGTGTTCGTGTGATGGACTGGGCTGTGTTCACTCTCTGAAGTTTCTTGCGGTCCTGGGCCGAGCAGTTGCCATACCAGGCTGTGATGCAGCCCGATAGGATGCTCTCTATGGTGCATCTGTAAAAATTGGTAAGAGTCAATGTGGACATGCCGAATTTCCTTAGTTCCCTGAAGGCCAATCCACCTACTCTGCACATCTTTGGGTTGTGGGGGTGAGACCCATTCAAGCAAAGGTGCAAACTCCACCCAGGGCCAGGATCAAACCGGGGTCCTCGGCGCCATGAGACAGCAGTGCTAACCATTGCGCTACCGTAACGTTCCTGAGAACGTATAGAAGCTGTTGTGCTTTCTTGGTCGTAGCGTCGACGTGAATGGACCAGGGCAGATTGTTGGTGATATCCACACCTAGGAATTTGAAGCAGACAGGCATCTCCACCTCGGCACCATTAATACAGGCAGGGGTGTGTACGATACTTCGCTTCCTGAAGTTAATGACCAGCTCTTTAGTTTTTCTGATGTTGAGGGAGAGATTGTTGTCATTACACCACTCCACTAGGTTCTCTATCTCCCTCCTGTATTCGGACACGTCGTTGATTAAAATTTGACCCACTACGGTCGTGTCATCAGTAAACTTGTAGATGGAGTTGGAGCCACATTCTGACACAGTCCTGTGTGGATAGGGAGTATAGTAGGGGGCTACGTACGCAGCCTTGCCAGGCCCTGGTATTGAGGACTATCGTGGAGGAGGTGCTGTTGTTTATCCTTACTGATTGTGGTCTATGGGTCAGGAAGTTGAGGATCCAGTTGCAGAGGGAGGAGCCAAGTCCTAGGTTTTGGAGTTTGGATATGAGCTCGGCTGGGATTATGGTGTTGAAGGCAGAGCTGTAGTCAATGAATAGAAGTCTGACATAGGAGTCCTTGCTGTCGAGATGCTCCAGGGATGAGTGAAGGACCAGGGAGATGGCGTCTGCTGTGGACCGATTGTGGCGGAAATGCAAATTGCAGTGGATCTAGCCATTCTGGGAGTATGGAATTGATGTGGCCCATGACCAACATCTCGAAGTACTTCATAATGATCAATGTCAAGGCCACCGGACGGTAGTCGTTGAGGCATGTTGCCTGGATCTTCTTTGACACTGGATTGATGGTGGTCTCTTGAAGCAGGTGGGAACCTCGGAATGGAATAGGGACAGGTTGAAGATGTCCACGAACACACCTGCCAGCTGGTTCACGCGGGATCTGAGTGCACGGCCAGGGACTCCATCAGGACCCATTACTTTCTGAGCGTTCGCTTTCTAGAAAGCCAATCTGACCTTGGAGGCTGTGGCGGTAGGTATGGGTGTGTCCGAGGCTGCTGAGGCAGTTGACAACAATATGTTTGATTGCTGCTCGAAGCCAGCAGAGAATGCATTAAGTTCATTGGGGAGGGATACTCTGTTGCTAGAGATTCAACTCGGCTTTGCTTTTTTTTATTCGTTCATCGGACTGGCTGGGCCAGCATTCATTGCCCATCCCTAATTGCCCTTTGGTGGGGGGGGGGGGCAGTTAAGAGTCAACCACATTGCTATTGGCCTGGAGTCACATGCAAGCCAGACCAGGTAAGGATGGCAGATTTCCTTCCCTGAAGGACATTAGTACCCCATTATATTGTTTAAGCCTTGCCACAACCGACAAGAGTCTGTGTTGTTAGTCTGTGACTCCAGCTTAGTCTGGTATTGTCTCTCGGCATCCCTAATGACTATGCAGAGGTCGTACCTAGATTATTTGTGTAGGTCAGGGTCACCTGTCTTGAACGCCTCAGACCTGGCCTTCAATACAGAGTGAATCTCCATGGTTTCTTGTTGGGGAACGTATGTACTACCTTCTTTGGCACGCAGTCTTTATCAGCACTTACTGATGAAGTCTGTGATGGTGGTGGCACACTCGTTTAGGTTGGCCACTGAGTTCTATAATCTGGACCAGTCCACTGACTCCAAGCAGTCACGTCGGAGCTCTTATGTTGCCTTGGACCAGCACTGAACGACCTTCTTAATTGGATTTCCCGCTTAGGTTTCTGCTTATATGCCAGGAAAGGAGCAAGAAACCACAACAGCGCCTATACTTCCTCAGGAAACTAAAGAAATTTGGCATGTCCACATTGACTCTTGCCAAGTTCAACAGATGCACCAGAGAAAGCATCCTGTCTGGCTGCATCACAGCCTGGTATGGCAACTGCTCAGCCCAAGACTGGAAGAAACTACAGAGAGTCATGAACACAGCCCAGCCCATCACACAAACCCGCCTCCCATCCATTGACTCCATCTACACCTCCTGCTGCCTGGGGAAAGTGGGCAGCATTATCAAAGACTCCTCCCACCTGGGTTATTCTCTCTTCCAACCTCTTCCATCGGGTAGAAGGTACAAAGGTCTGAGAACACCGGGCAGCAATGTAGCACAAGTGGATAGCACTGTGGCTTCACAGCGCGAGGATCCCGGGTTCGATTCCCTGCTGGGTCACTGTCTGTGCAGAGTCTGCACTTTCTCCCCGTATCTGCGTGGGTTTCCTCCGGGTGTTCCGGCTTCCTCCCACAGTGCAAAGACATGCAGGTTAGGTGGATTGGCCATGATAAATTGTCCTTAGTGACCAAACAGGTCAGGAGGGGTTATTGGGTTACAGGGATAGGGTGGAAGTGAGGGCTTAAGTGGGTCGGTGCAGACTCGATGGGCCGAATGGCCTCCATCTGCACTGTATGTTCTATGTTCTAACCACCAACAGATTCAAAAACAGCTTCTTCCCCACTCTTATCAGACTCCTCTTATAGACTGATGTGATCTCTTCACAGATCTTCTCTACTGAGCAGTATTACACTCTGTATGCTTCACTCGATGCCTGTTTCTACGTATTTACATTGTGTATTTATGTATGTCCTATGTTTTGTTTCACGTGTGGAATGATCTGTCTGGACTGCACACAGGACAATACTTTTCACTGTCCCTCGGTACACGAGGCAATAAACAAATCCAAATCCAACCATCTAGTGATCTGATTTTCTGAAGTGCAGTCAGGGATGGATCAGTAGGTGCCCTTGATGTTTGTGTAGCAGTGGCTGAGGATGGTGGGGGCCCTTGTGGGACACGAGATGTGTTGGTGGAATTTTGGCAGGACACTCTTGAGGTTGACCTTGTTGAAGCCCCTGACCAGGATGAACAAGGCCTCAGGGTATTCTGTTTCACTATTATTTATAGCGGTGTACCTGCATGCCAACCTTCAGCCACTGTTCCACCATGACACCCAGGTCCCGTTGCACTTCCCTTTTCCGAAACCATTCAGATAATAATCTGCCTTCCTGTTTTTAACTACCAAAGCGGATTACCTCTCTTTTACCCACATTATATTGCATTTGCCAAGTATTTGCCCACTCAGCCAGCCTGTCCAAGTCACCCTGCAGCCTCTTTGCATCCACCTCATAGCACACACTGCTTAGTGTCATCTGCAAATTTGGAGAGATTGCAATCCCTTCGTCCAAATCATTAATGTATATTGTGAAAAGCTAGGGTCCCGGCACTGAACCCTGCAGTACCCCACAAGTCACTGCCTGCCATTCTGAAAATGACCCGTTTATTCCCACTCTCTGCTTCCTGCCTGCTAAACAGTTCTCTATCCACGTCAATACATTAACCCCCAAACCATGAGCTTTCATTTTGCTCACTAATCTCTTATTTGGGACCTTGTCAAAAGCCTTTTGAAAGGTACACAACATCTACTGGTTCACCCTTGTCCACTCTACTGGTCACATCCTCAAAACATTTGTCAAGCATTCATCCTTTTTGTGAATCCAAGCTGACTTGGACCGATCCTGTCTCCACTTTCCAAATGCTCAGTTATTTCATCCTTAGTAATTGAGTCCAGCATTTTCCCCACTACCGATACATACATAGATACATTGAGGATAGGAGCAGGAGGAGACCTTTTGGCCCTTCGAGCCTGCTCCGCCATTCATCACAATCATGGCTGATCATTCAACTCAATAGCCTCATCCTGCTTTCTCCCCATAATCTTTGATCCCATTCTCCCCAAGTGCTATATCTAGCTGCCTCTTGAATACATTCAGGCTAATGTCAGGTGTTTTCTCTCTCCCTCTATTTTTTAAAAAGTGGTGTTACATTAGCTACCCTCCAATCCATTGGGACTCTTCCAGAGTCTATAGAATGCTGGAAAATGATCACCGATGCATCCACTATTTCTAGGGCCACTTCCTTAAGTACTCTGGGATGCAGAGCATCAGGCCCTAGGGACATATTGGGTTTTAATCCCATCAATTTCCCCATTACAATTTCCTGACTAATAAGGACTTCCTTCAGTCCCCCTTTATGCGAGACCCTCTGTCCCCTGGTATTTCCGAAAGGTTATTTGTGTCCTCCTTGGTGAAGACTGATCCAAAGTGTTTCTTCAACTAGTCTGCCATCTCTTTGTTGCCCATTATGAATTCACCTGATTCTAACTGTAAGGGACCTACATTTGTCTTCACCAGTCTTTTTCTCCATACACATCTATAGAAGCTTTTGCAGTCAGATTTTATGTTCCTTGCATTGAGACACAGCCTTCAAGCTTGTTTTTTGACATTTATTGCTCCTTTAAATTATGATGTGATATGGCCCTTTCTGATTTTAGTCTTTGGTTTCTCTGCCTTCCACTTTTCCACTTACTGCTTTTTGTTTCTGTCCCAAACTTAGTTCCCTCAGACTTCCTGCATCGGTTCCCATCCCCCTGCCACATTAGTTGAAACCCTCCCCAACAGCACGAACAAACACTCCCCCTCGGACATTGGTCTCAGTCCCGCCCAGGTGCACACCATCGGGTTTGTACTGGGCCCACTTCCCCCAGATCCGGTTCTGTCACAGTCTGTAGACTGGCCGAAGTGAATGATGAGCTACAGAACATCTAATTTAAATAATTTATTATGAAACAACTGTGTGCTAAAGATAACTAAGATAAATAAAATAATAAACTACTAACACTAATTAACTATTGTAGAGCTACTGCAAAATACGTCTATCCTCTAACACGACTTACTCCCAACTCCCCAGACACAGGGTCATGAGGTGGGTTTACACTGCCATCTGGTGGTCGGAGGTCACGTATAATATTATTTACAGAATTGCTTTATGCATATCATCACAGGTTCAAATGTCTCAAGAATTTAAATCTCTCCCTCTAGCACCATCTCTCAAGCCATGTATTCATCTTAGCTATCCTGCCATTCCTACTCTGACTAGCACCCGGCACTGTTAGCAATCCTGAGATTACTACCTTTGAGGTCCTGTTTTTTAGTTTAACTCCTAACTCCCAAAATTCAGCTTGTAGGACCTCATCCCGTTTTACCTATATCGTCGGTGCCTATGTGCACCATGACAGCTGGATACTCCCCCTCCCCATTTAGAATGTCCTGCAGCCGCTACAAGACATCCTTGACCCTTCCACCAGGGAGGCAACACACCATCCTGGAGTTTCTTTTGCGACAGCAGAAATATCTGTCTATTCCACATACAATCACAACAATCTTTATTAGTGTCAAAAATAGAAATACCTTAACACTGCAATGCAGTTATTGTGAAAATTCCCTAGTTGCCTGTTTGAGTACATTGAGGGAGAATTCAGAATGCCCAATTTGCCTAACAAGCACAATTGAATACCCTACCACTATAGCTCTGCCACTCTTTTTCCTGCCGTCCTGCGCAGCAGAGCCAGCCACGGTGCCATGAACCTGGCTGCTGCCACCTTCCCCTGGTGAGCCATCTGCCCCAACAGTATCCAAAACTGTTTTGGAGGGAGATGATCATAGGGGACTCCTACACTGCCTTCCTACTCTTCCTCTGTCTGGCAGCCACCCATTCCTTATCTCTACATTAAGATTTATCTGTGGTGTGACCAACTTACTGAACGTGCTATCCACGATTTCCTCAGCATCGTGGATGCTCCAAAGTGAGTCCATCCGCAGCTCCAGAGCCGTCAAGCGGTCTAACAGGAACTGCAGCTGGACACACTTCCTGTATGGGAAGGAATCAGGGACATCGAAAGAGTAGTAAGGGCGTGGGATGCCCTGCCTGCAACAGTAGTGGACTCGCCAAAACTAAGGGCATTCAAATGGTCATTGGATAGACATATGGACAATAAGGGAATAGTGCTTTAGACAAAGGGCTTTAGAGTGGTTTCACAGGTCGGCTCAACATCGAGGGCCGAAGGGCCTCTACTGCGTTGTAGTGTTCTATGTTCTATGTTCTATGAAAGGGTCCCAGAGTTCCCACATTGCACAGGAGGACCATGACACGGGTCTGGGATCTCCTGCCATGATTTAACCCTTAAGTTAACTTTACAACAACAGCAAGAGAGAAAAGGAGAAAAGAAAATAGAAAATAAAAAATAAAAACTATTTACAGTCACCAACCAATCACCTACCCGCTGGCTGTGATGTCATGGTTCAATTTCTTCTTTGCAGCTGTAATCAGGTCTCTGTACCTTCTAAGCTGCAACTAATTTCCTAGCAGCCTCTCAATCTCTCTCTCTTTGTAAGAGGTCTTACAACACCAGGTTAAAGTCCAAGAGGTTTGTTTCAAATCACTAGCTTTCGGAGCACTGCTCCTTCCTCAGGTGAATGAATCTCTCCCTTTGGTTAGAGGAGGGGGAAAGGATACAAACACTACAGGTTTCCCGACGGTGTGGGGTGGCCACAATGGGAAACCTCATTGTCCGGCTGTGGGAATAGAGAATCCCGCTGCCGTAGAGCCGCACCCCTCCGGAAAACGGGGCTGGTGGGGCGGAGAATCCCGCTGCCGTAGAGCCGCACCCCTCCGGATAACGGGGCTGGTGGGACTGAGAATCTGGTGGCAGGCGGGGGCGGGCTAGACCAGAAAACGGGGCTGGCGGGACCGAGAATCCCGATGCTGGCGGGCGGGCTATACCAGAAAACGGGGCCGGCGGGACTGAGAATCCCGTGGCAGGCGGGGGAGCGCACCTCCGGAAAACAGGGCTGGCGGGACTGAGAATCCCGATGCTGGCGGGGGCACGCCCCTCCGGAAAAAGGGGCTGGCGGGGCGGAGAATCCCGTGGCAGGCGGGGGAGCGCCCCTCTGTAAAACAGGGCTGGCGGGACGGAGAATCCCGTGGCAGGCGGGGGCACGCCCCTCCGGAAAAAGGGGCTGGCGGAGCGGAGAATCACGATGCTGGCGGGGGCGTGCACCTCCGTAAAACAGGTCTGGTGGGACGGAGAATCCCGTGACAGGTGGGAGCGTGTCCCTCCGGAAAACAGGGCTGGCGGGACTGGAATCCCGTGGCAGGCGGGGGCGGGCTATGCCAGAAAACGGGGCCGGCGGGACTGAGAATCCCGATGCTGGCGAGGGCGCGCAGCTCCGAAAAACGGGGCTGGAGGGACGGAGAATCCCGTGGCAGGCGGGGGCGCGCCACTCCGGAAAACGGGGCTGGCCTGACTGAGAATCCTGACACTGGTGGGGGCGCGCACCTCCGAAAAACAGGGCTGGAGGGACGGAGAATCCCGTGGCAGGCGGGGGCGCGCCACTCCGGAAAACGGGGCTGGCGGGACTGAGAATCCTGACACTGGTGGGGGCGCGCACCTCCGAAAAACAGGGCTGGAGGGACGGAGAATCCCGCCCAGGTTTTTCCATTCGAGAGAACAAGAACACCTCAACAACTCAGGCTTCACTTTTGAACCTTATATAAATCTGAGGAGAGAGGAGAGCGATGAGTCAACTCTGTGGAGATCAGGAGGTTACATTTGGACCAAATGTATCTCTAATATTTAACTTCATGGGAACAATATAGTTTTGTGTTTTTAACATTTTATTATGAGAACCAGATCTTCACATGGTTGTTTTTGTATATGGACCTGTGAGAGAGGCGATAACCTAAATCAATATTTAAATACTTTCCAATGGAAAATAATTAAAGTAAGCAATTATGTGTGGCCATTACATTGTTGAGTTATGATCGTCCAGTATTGCTCCTGTTCCCTTAACTTGCTGTTAAATATCGAGGTAACAGATAGGCAGGGCCCATGTGTCAATCAAAGCATCCATGTGGCTATATTGTATTGCATGAATGACCCTATGTCACCAGTTAATCTTCCTCCTTGGTAGGCAGTTTCTGTCTATAAATGATGTAAGATATTGGACCCTTTATGCTCATTTCCCAGGTGAACATAACATTTCACATGGTTATGTCCTGTGCCCAACGGACACGAAAAGGCATCTGAACCAATCAGTACAGTTCAGACAATATTTCATACCTTCTTTGTCGCTCAAAAAGAGCGACAGTCGTAGCTCAGGGGTTGCCTCTGTGACAGAAAGTTTAAGTTTCAAAATTTCAGTTCAGAGTTTCCTGTCCAGTCACCAAAAACATCAGCAGTGAACCTGGCCCTGTTCTTCCGTCTGGCCTACATTCATTTAATGCTCAGAGGAGTATTAAATGGAGCTCAGGGAGAGACTTCTGATACACATCTTGGGAAGAAATCCCATCATTGAGAGCGGCCAGCCAATCTGAGAGTGGGAGGGGAGGGTGGGGGTGAGGGGATGGGGGGGGGGTGGGGGGGGGGGGGGGGTCGGGGTGGTGATGATTCTCAGTGGGGCCAGGAGCCAGGAGAAGCAGCTTTGGGGGTGTACGAAGGTGTGAGGGTTTGGAGACTGGGTTGTACAGGCAGGATTGGATTGGCTAGATAGTTTCTTTGTAGGACCACGTGGAGAGGGTGTGATGGGGAGGGACCGAAGGTGGGAGGCTGTGGGGTGAGGGTTGGAGGCCAGGAGTACTGACCTGGGAGACAGTAGGTACAGTTGAGGGGGTCAGATCTGCACCCCACAGAAGGGGGCCCATTAAGGAGACATCCCCTTCCCTTCTTTTGGATTCGAACTCCAAACTAAATTACCTGTCATAGTTCCCACCTGTCCCTGACCTCCTCCTGCCAACTGAAATACTGTGACATGATGGGAAGTGGCCTTTAAGTGACCAACAATTCCCCCATTTAGGGGCTTAGTGCAAGGGAGGATGGGCCATACTCCGTTACATTATGGTTAAGTCAAAGTCAGAAGCCACTGAATTGTTAGGTACTCTTGCTTGCTACCCGTAGGGCCTCGATAGGGTGCTCTTTCCAAGAGCCGGTGCAGACTCGATGGGCCGAATGGCCTCCTTCTGCACTGTAAATTCTATGATCTATGATCTATGACCTGCCCTCGGAGGACCCTGAAATTGAAAGGTTTCATGATCTACTCCCTCATGTTCTGGAATAGGAGTTGGCACGGTAGCACAGTGGTTAGCACAGTTGTTTCACAGCTCCAGGGTCTCAAATTCAATTCCCGGCTTGGGTCACTGTCTGTGCGGAGTCTGCACGTTCTCCCCGTGGCTGCATTGGTTTCCTCCGGGTGCTCCACTTTCCTCCCACAGTCCAAAGGTGTGCAGGTTAGGTGGATTTGCCATGCTAAATTGTCCCTAAGTGTCCAAAAAGGTTGGGTGGGGTTCCAGGGTTACGGGGATAGGGCGGATGTCTGGGCTTAGATATGGTGATCTTTCCAAGGGCTGGTGCAGACTCAAAGGGCCGAATGGCCTCCTTCTGTACTGTAAATTGTATGAAATCCGCTTGGCCGATCTGTTCCTTAACTCCAATCATTTATCATTAGTGATCAATCGATAATTCCTCAGCTTCATATCTCTTGATACCTTTAATTTTAGAGTCTGCTACCTAGATTTGTAGGGGAGTATTTATTTCATGGAACCATTGTTTTTTTTTTCCAGGATGATAGAAAGTACTGATTCAGCATCTGATCTCTCCATCCAGTCGTGATTTGTAACGCAAGTGAGTGTGAAATAATGATAGTGGCCTCAAGTGATTCAGCAACCCAAACAGATCTGTCTTTTAGCATCTGAGGGCAAATGTGCATTTCTCAATTAAAGTTTGTAATCCATGACATGAAACCAACATCGATTCAGTGAAGACCATCATACAGAATAAAGGACCCTCTGACCAATCACTCAATAAAGTAACATCAAACAATAAATTGTTTTTTGTCATTTTGATTTAAGTAAACAGTTAGCTTCATCAGAGTTAATGCCTCATTTAACTCAACACTAAACCTCTTCAGTTTGGGCATTGATGCACGATCAATTGTACAAAGACTCAGGTTGGATACAACTGTGGCTTTATTGCTGTAAAATGTGTGGCCTCCCACAGCAGCTGGCGAAATGGCTGCTGAGGCACGACCAATTTGGCTGGAGACGAAGTTGAATTCAAACTGAGGCTTTATTAGTATCTGAAGTGTGGCCTCCTACAGCAGCTGACAAAATGGCTGCGAGCTGAAGGCCACGCATATTTATAACCCGGCTCCTGGGCGGAGCTAGCATGCAGGGGCCCAGGTGAACCTGTAGTGCAGGTTCTACCGTACAACCCTTAATATAGGAATACAGTGGATTACCACAGCTGCTGAAGAGAGGACACGCATATTTAAACTCCTCCTACTGGGCAGAGCCAGCAGGCAGGGGTGACCGACGAACCTGTAGTTTATGTTTTGAAGGGGAACTTACAGGTGGTAGAGTTTCCATGTGCTTGCTGCCCTTGTTCTTTTGACAGGTAATAGTCACCAGTTTGGAAGGTGCAGTTGAAGAGTTTTGTTGCGTCTTTTGGATGGTGCACACTGCTGTCATGATGTGCAGGTGGCGGGCAGTGTGAAGGTTAAAGGTGATTTTGTGGATCATCTGCTATTAATCATCATCCTCTAGATATGACTGGACACATAAAACACTATTGGATCCATTCTCATCAACTAAAATTGCTCACCATATCAAGATCAACTTGGAAGGATAATGCCCAGCTTATGTTCTACTGTAAATGGCCATCTTAAACCCTTTGGCCCTGTGCCCTCCATCTATAAGTTCATAAGATATAGGAGTAGAATTAGGCCATTTGGCCCATCGCGTCTACTCCGCCAATCGATCATGGCTGTTATGTTCCTCATCTGTTACCTACAATGGTACAGACCAAGAGCTGGATTGCAAAATCAGCCAGAGCATCTCCTCCCTAGAACACATGACCTTGGAGCAAGAGTAGGCAATTTAGCCCCCGAGGTCATCATAGAATTTACAGTGCAGAAGGAGGCCATTCGGCCCATCGAGTCTGCACCAGCTCTTGGAAAGAGCACCCTACCCAAGGTCCACACCTCCACCCTATCCCCATACCCAGTAACCCCACCCAAAACTAAGGGCAATTTTGGACACTCAGGGCAATTTATCATGGCCAATCCACCTAACCTGCACATCTTTGGACTGTGGGAGGAAACCGGAGCACCCGGAGGAAACCCACGCACACACGGGGAGGATGTGCAGACTCCGCACAGACAGTGACCCAAGCCGGAATCGAACCTGGAACCCTGGAGCTGTGAAGCAATTGTGCTATCCACAATGCTACCGTGCTGCCCCACTGATGATTACACTGAGGGTCTAAACACCCTCAGTGTAATCATCGCTGATCCCATAGATTGTCACAGTAACTTCATTGCAGTGTTAATGTAAGCCTACTTGTGACACTAACAAAGATTATTATGATTATCCTGGCCTCAACTCCACCGTCCTGCCCGTTCTCCATAACTCTTCAACCCATTGCAAATTAAAAATCTGTCTAACTCCTCCTTAAATTTACCCACTCTCCCTGCATCCACCGCACTCTGGGGAAGCAAATTCCACAGATACACAACTCTTTGGGAGAAGTAGTTTCTCCTCAACTCTGTTTTAAATTTGCTACCTCTCATCCTGAGACTATGACCTCTCGTTCTAGAATGCTCCACAAGAGGAAGCATCTGCTCCACGTCTACTTTATCCAAACCTTTTAGTATCTTGTGTACCTTGATTTTATCTCCCCTCATCTAAGAAACTCTGGAGAGTATAGGCCTCAACTGTTCAATCCCTCCTCGATTGTGCGGAACTTGGCTATAAGTTTCTGCTTGGCGAAAATCATCCCCACATCCCATTCAGGAAACTACCCAGCCTTCAGAACAGCGACCCCGACACCACACAACCCTGCCATGGCAATCTCTGCAAGACGTGCCAGATCATCGACATGGGGACCACCATTACACGTGAGAACACCACCCACCAGGTACGCGGTACATACTCGTGCGACTCGGCCAACATTGTCTACCTCATACGCTGCAGGAAAGGATGTCCCAAATAGTGGTGCATTGGCGAGACCATGCAGAGGCTGCGACAACGGATGAACGGACATCGTGCGACAATCGCCATGCAGGAATGTTCCCGTACCAGCCTCCCCGAACAGGCGCCGGAATGTGGCAACTAGGGGCTTTTCACAGTAACTTCATTTGAAGCCTACTTGTGACAATAAGTGATTTTCATTTTTTTCATTTCATTTCATTTTCATTTCATTTCATTTCATGTTCCCTTCCAGTCGGGGAACATTTCAGCAGTCAAGGGCATTCAGCCTCTGATCTTCGGGTAAACGCTCTCCAAGGCGGCTTTCAGGATGCGTGACAACGCAGAATCGCCGAGCAGAAACTTATAGCCAAGTTCCGCACACATGAGTGTGGCCTCAACCAGGGTGGTGGGGAGCGGGGGTGGGGGGACAATGGTGAGGGAACAACAGATCAATGGAACAAATAAAAATAAAAATAAACTGATGGAAATAATAATGGAGTGAAGGTGAAGGAGAGTTCAGTCTGAAGTTGTGGAACTCAATGTTAAGTCCGGAAGTCTAAAGTTCCCAATCGGAAGATGAGGTGCAGTTCCTCTAGTTTGCGCTGGGTTTCACTGGGAACATTGCAGCAGGCCAAGGACGGACATGAGTACGTGAGAGCAAGATGATGAATTGAAATGACAGCGACAGGAAGGTCTGGGTCCTGATTGCGGATGGACCGGAGGTGTTCTGCAAAGCAGTTACCCAGTCTGCATTTAGTCTCTTCAATGTAGAGTAGAGCGCACTGGGATCAGAGAATGCCGTGCATCTTCTTGCATTCGCTACTCCCAGTGCGAAACATTAGCTCTCTTCTCCACAGATGCTGTCAGACCTGCTGAGATTGTTCAGTATTTTCTGCTTTTGTTTCAGATTCCAGCATCCGCAGTAATTTGCATTTATTTAACATACTATAGTTGCTCATTTCCAAGGGGCCTTGCACAACTAGATTGCCAATTATTCCTTTCTCATTGCACACTATCCAGTCGAGGAAGATCTGGGGCGGGGTTCTCCTTTCCGGGGACTAAGTCCCCACGCCGGCGGGAGAACCGGCGCCAACCACTCCGGCGTCAACAGCCCCCGAAAGTACAGAATTCTCCGCACTTCCGGGAGCTAGGTGGACGCCGGAAGGGTTGGCACTGCTCCAACTGGCACAGAAAGGGACTGCGCGAGTTCGCACATGCGCCGAAGGGCGGCGTGATCTCGCGCATGCGTGGAACCGCCGGTGTGGTTCCGCGCATGCGCAGACCGGCCGGCGTATTCTGGCGCATGTGCAGGGGGTTGTCCTCTCCGCGCCGGCCATGGCGGAGCCCAAAGGGGCCTGGCGCGGAAGAAAGGAGTGCCCCCACGGGACAGGCCCTCCCGCAGATCGGTAGGCCCGATCGCGGACCAGGCCACCGTGGGGGCCCCCCCCGGGGTTGGATCACCCTGCGCCCCCCCCGAGGACCGCCTTAGCCGACTTACCTGCCAGGTCCCGCCGTGTGGGACCATGCGTAACCCACAGCGGAGGGATTGGCCAAAAATGGATGGCCGCTCGGCCCATTGGGGCCCGGAGAATTGCCGGGGGAGCCACTGCCAATGGCCCCCGACCGGCGTGGCGTGAACCCCGCCCCGCCCGAAAACCGGCGCCAGAGAATACGGCTGCCGGCGTCGGAATGGGGGGCGGGATTCGTGCCACCCCCCGGGTATTTTCCGACCCGGCGGGGGTCGGAGAATTCCTCTGCTGATGTCTAGTTGGTTCCTCAATGTATTGGTCCAGAAAACCATTCGAGACACGCTCCAGGAATGTCTTCCTTTATGGTATTGTTACTAATTTGATTTGCCCAAATATTTGCAGCCTCACGCAGCTCAAAGTGGTGCACAGAGCTGACCTGACCAGAACCCGAATGAGCAGGTTCTTCCCGGAGGTGGAGGACAAATGTGAGCAGTGCCAGAGGGGCCCGGCCAACCACACCCACATGGTCTGGGCCTGGCCCAGACGTGACGGGCCGTGGACAGTCTTCTTCGAGGCAGTGTCCAAGGTTGTAGCGGTGAGGGCTGAGCCATGCTCGGAAGAGGCAGTTTTCAGGGTATCGGATCAGCCAGAGCTTCATATGGGGAAGAGGGCCGACGCCCTGGCTTTTGCTTCCTTAATCGCCCGCCGGAGAATCCTGCCCGGCTGGCGATCGGCAGCACCACCCACAGCTGCAGACTGGCTGGGGGCAGACCTGGCGGGATTTCCCCGCCTGGAGAAGATCAAGTTCACAATCCGAGGATCGGACGAGGGCTTCCACAAAAAGTGGGGGCCATTCCTCAGTCTGCTCCAAGACCTGTTTGAAGCCAATAACGGAGAGGAAGGGAGGGGAGGGGATGTAGGGACCAATAGAAACCACTTGGGCCACTCAAAGCAGACAGAAACAAGGTGAGGGGGGGGGGGGGAGGGGGGGGGCAGGGCGAGGCAGTAAGAGAGGAACCCAAAGAAACACTAGGAGCGTATCCAGTGAGAGATCGAAGACAAAGCCATAAGAACAAGAGCAAGATGAACAATAGATAATAACATCTAGAGCGGAGGAAAAGGCCTAAGACAGAGCCCGAATAGCAGAAGAGGGGAGAGGAAGTGCCAAAAAAGGAAAAGCTGGTAAATTGTAAGTAATAACCGTTCATCATCTCCTATATAGTGTACAAATGTAAAATTCAATAAAACTATTCATTAAAAAAAAGTATGTTTTTCCCTCTTGCTGGTTCGCTCACCACCTGCCGCAGTCTCGCAATTAAGTCATATAGGACCCGGCCAGTTCGGACAGTAGTGGTGCTACTGAGACACTCTTAGTGATGGACATGAAGTCCCCCCCCCCACCCAGAGTACATTCTGTGCCCTTACCACCCTCAGTGCTTCCTCCAAGTGGTGTTCAACATGGAGGAGAACTGATTCACCAGCTGATGTGGCCGGTACGTGGTAATCAGCAGGAGGTTTCCTTGCCCATGTTTAATCTGAAGCAATGAGACTTCATGGGGTCCAGAGTCGATGTTGAGGATTCCCTGGGCAACTCCCTCCCGACTGTCTACCATTGTGCCTCCACCTCTCTCTGCTTGAGTCTGACCTACCGGTGAGACAGGACATACCCATGGATAGTGATTGTGGTGTCTGGGATGTTAACTGTAAGGTATGATTCTGTGAGTACGACTATGTCAGGCTGTTGCTTGACTAGTCTGTGAGACAGCTCTCCCAATCGGCACAAGCCCCCAGGTGTTACTGAGAGTTTTGCAGGGTCAGCAGGACTGGGTTTGCTGTTGTTGTTTCTGGTACCTAGGTCAATGCCAGGTGGTTGCTTCCGGTGTACTGGTGTTTCTGTGTGGTATTTCACTGGCCATTTGAGAATGCATTTCAGAGTCAACCACATTTCTGTGGGTCTGGAGTCACATGTAGGCCAGACCAGGTTTATTCGCCAAAACGCCTTGGTCAACCAGGTGGGCTTTTACAAAATCGACAATTAGATTTTTCATTCCAGATGTTTTATTGAGTGTGAATTCCACAATTTGCTGTGATGGGATGCAATTAAAACGAGGCTTGGGAGGAGCACCTGGATGTAGTTAGGGACGAGTCGGGATTGTAGGATTCCGTGAACGGGGGCAGTAAGTGATTGGATTAGATTCATTCATCTGCATCTCATTTAGTGACGAAACAAGGACTGCCGATTTATTGCATGTGGTGAATGCCCAGATGATAGCCTTTGCTGCTCCATCCAACGAGACAGAATTCTCCCTGCTGTGCGTCAAGGCGAATTACCCAGAGTTCTACCCCGTTCCTCTGGATTACTAGTCCAGCGAAAATACCACTGAGTGATTGGTCTGAGTCATTCTGTCTGAGATTTGGACCAACACCACCAGGGTTACCTTAAACCAGTAAAGATTTGGGCCAATTGAGGACACTCATCGTCGATCTCAACTGACATAAATCCCACTGAGTTTTGTAATGAGCACAAAGTGGGTCCGGGTGCTCACAAACTCCCTCTTATCCCCAACACATCCTTTGATGTTTTAAAGGGAAGCGAACGATCCGACTGAAGCATTTCCGTTCTCTTGAAAAGTTTAACTTGCTGAGTTATAACACTTATGTAATTAATAAACAACAGGGGTCATGGCTGGGTTTGAGTCCACGTTCTACTGGATGTGAATGTCATTTACACTCTTTCCTTTCTATTAAACAAAGAATTTTGAGGTAGAATGTCAATTTGGTCTGTTTTGAAGGTTTACCACAAACTGGAGCTCGCCTCTCTGACTGTGATAATAAAGATGGCTGCCAGCTATCTGATGAGGGGTATTGAATTGGGATTGAAAATGGGGGAAAACCTGAGGGGGTGAAGTGAGTGGAGCCTGATGTTCCACTGTGATGCATGGATGAGGACTCTCCACGCCCCGCCCCCAGCCCCCGCCGTCTTTACGGGAAGGAGATAAAAAGTATTTAGCCAACCTTTTCTTCAATGGTCTCAGGTTCTGAATTGATGGAGAACTCTGTAGTCCACAGCAGAACTGAAAAACTAGTCAGAACAGGCATCACATCGAGTATGCCACCAATTTTCCAAAGAAGGACAGGATCCCACTTTGTGTAGTGAATGGCTGCAAGTCATGCCAGAAAGCTACATGGACCAGTAGATCAGCAGCAAAGCCTCTACCACGTGGCATGGTGGCACAGTGATTAGCACCACTGCCACACAGCGCCAGGGACCTGGGTTTGATTCTGGCCTTGGGTGACTGTTTGGAGTTTCCACGTTCTCCCCGTGTCTACGTGGGTTTCCTCCGGATGCTCCGGTTTCCACCCCGCAGCCCAAAAATGTGCAGGTTAGGTGGATTGGACGTGCTAAAGTTCCCCTTACTGTCTAAGATGTGTGGGTTAGGTGAGGTTGTGGGGAAAGGGTGGGGTAGTGACCTTCGGTAGGGTGCTCTTTCGGAGGGTCAGTGCAGACTTGATGGGCCGAATGGCCTCCTTCTGTAGTGTAGGGATTCTATGGATCCACAGCACCATTTCATCATAAATTGGCCAACATGCTGATTTTGCGCCAAAAATGCAGTTCAGTGTTCTTGTTTTCGGAATCGATTTCCACCTAATTCCTGGCATTAATGGGGCAGTAAATACAGTATAGAGGGTTGTTCACAGTACACTGACTACAAGGCCAGAGACATTTTGAAAGAGGCCCATCACTGGGCATTCAAAGTAGCAGTCTTATCTCAGGCATTCCGCTCCTTCCAATAAGTCAACACAAGACTCACACCTTCAGCACTTGTGTCGTTTGCACCATGCTGGTCAGTGGAGTTGTACAAAACTAGCATTTCTCAATGGGAGATGCGGCATTGTATCATTGACTACATTGGTGACCCACAGCTTGCTGGCCCCCTTGGTTATGAACCAGGGCTACCTGCCACTAACTTGTCCAATAGTCAGTATTAACCCTCAGTAGCTTGAGTTAGGATAAAATGACTCAGGTAATTACCGTGCCTTGCTTCGGAATATCATTCAAGCTGAAAAAGAAATCAACAACACTCGGTTTTATTGAGTGAACATCCATCAATGGTAGTCCATTTTTTCAGTCTTTGTTTCTCCTTTGAACAATAGCCTCTACCAAATAAACAGTGGTTTCCCATCATTCTTTGCCAAGTTGGCCAAAGAGTTGACCAGCACAATTAGGTCTGGCACCATATTGAGTGGTGCATTTTGATGGATCATTCTCTTCAGGTACTCTGGATTATTGTAATTTGCTACCATTGCCTGGCACTGTGGCTTCTCCTTGAGGATCCCAAAGGTATTCACCACACGTTCTGAAAATTTGGGATGTTTATGGGGACAGTACCCATGGTTCCTCAGTTGCTGCAGTACTTGGTTTTGCCGTTGAATCATTTCATGCTGTTCACAAGGACTCGTTGCAACCTGGGGAACAAACACTCGCGTCAGACATCATTTTATTTTTGCAATCTCTCTCTCTCATATTCTTGTCTACATGGATCCTGCTATTTCCTGTCACGTGCAGTAAAATGAAGCCCTCGATCACTCTGAACAGGTTGCGTCACAACCCTTTACAGTTGAAAGTAATTTGGTATGGGCCAGGGTTTAGAGAACACCAAAGTATATCATGGAGTTCACCTGAACCACAATTGTTTATAGATTTTCGTTACGATGAGCATAAGGGCCTATCTTTCAGGTGTTATTTAACAGAGGCCTTAAGCACGTTGAATCAAAAACAACGTTTGTTCTACCAATTCAGTGAACATAATAATAATAATACTTTTTCATTGTCACAAGTATGAAGTTACTGTGAAAAGCCCCTAGTCGCCACATTCCAGCGCCTGTTCAGGTAAGCCGGAATGGGAATTGAACCCGCGCTGCTGGCCTTGTTCTGCATTACAAACCAGCTGTCTAGCCCACTGAGCTAAGCATTCTATAAACACACACAGTCAGCAATTTTATCAACTACAAACATAAATACCCCACACAGCTACAGTACTCTATATATAATCCTTAATAACTTCCCTTTGAACTGTTTCAATTTGATAACAACATCCAATACCAGAAAAACCCTTTTAGCAAAACAGTAGGTTTGAATTCTTTACAGAAAGCAGTTAACACTTTTAAATTATCAAGTGATCTGGACACCTTTTAACAGCGAGAGAGAGAGAGAGAGAGAGAGAGAAGAGAAGCCTTCTTTGTCTAAATCCAGCTTCCAACTGTGTAAACCGAAAGTAAAACCCAGAGCCACAGCCCAGCTCCACCCACACAATGACATCACTGAAGCCATGTGATAATACAAAACAGTTCTTAAAGGAACACTCCCATGACAAATTGCAAGATTGGGCAGGTTGTCATCCCAGCAAACTCTGGCTTGACCCACCGCCTGGCCAAGGAAACACAATTTGCATGCCCCAAACACTAACCAAGGTGACAAAAAATAACTTAAAATAGTAAATTAGTATGAAAGGAAAATGGCTGAAATGAAGTAGCTATTGCCAAGATTCTCCCCTGTCAAAATCAAGCTATAACATTTGGAAAGGTTGCTTCTTAAACTCATTTATAATTTGCAGTGAGTGACCTTAACTGGTTTCCTCCCAGTGTTCGCTGCCTCCCTAATTATGCCCTTGACACTGAGTAAAGCATCCAGCTCTGCTCGAATCCAGCACCCCTGATGATATGGTGAGTTCTCTGCTAAAATATTTCAATGGTATCTGTAATGTATGTTGGCAAGCCAGTGAAGGGTTAATTATTACATCTCAGTGTAATTCAAACACTAGAGGGCACCACCAGTTCTCAGTATATGTATCAGACTTCAGGGAATACTGGGTAGTTAGCAAAGAAGAAAGCTTGAGAACAGCACAAGGAGTATAATAGATGAGAGAGAGCTAACAAGAGGATATTACTAGTGACTACTGTTATGGGCCAGGGTTTTAGAGAATCCAAAAGTGTATCATGGAGTTCACCTGACCCACAACTTTTAATAGATTGTGGTATGGCGAGCACACGGCCCACTCTACAGATGTGGTACAGTACAATCCGAAAAGTATTTTTTTAAGCAAAACAATGTTTATTCTATGAACTCAACTTAACCTTTTTAAAACAAACAGTGAACATCTTAGCAACCATCAATTCAAATACAACCCCCAAAGAATACAACACTAAGTAATCCTTACTTTCCTTTTAACATCCATAAGACATTTAAAAAAACTTTTAACCAGAAGCACATCAGGTTTAAATTCACTACTGAGAACAGTTATCACTCTGAATTCACCAAATGATCAAGAGATAGTCTTTACATGGCAGAGAGAACAACATTACACATTCTGTGGCTGACTGCGGCTCCAACACTGAAATGAAACAAAAAAAAACACAGACACACCCAAGCTTTTCTCACAGTGAAACTAAAAACTGACACAGCCCAGCTCCACCCACAGTCTGACACCACTGCAGTAACATGAGCAGACAAACATTTCTTAAAGTGACATTCTCATGACACTACTGGATTATTGATTACTGCTAGACAGAATCAATATTACTTTATTATTAACTATAGCTCTGTAGCGTGTGCCAACTTTATTTAATTTATCGTTATCCAACAAATTCGTTTTGTTTCAATCTAATGATTGATGGTTTCTTTGCCAGCAACTCAATGGACCATTCTGGATCAAAAGGGAAAGAACAACAACATATTGGGCGGGATTCTCCCCAACCGGCGGGGCTGGCCGTACCGGTGCCGAGGAGTGGCGTGAACCACTCCGGCGTCGGGCTGCCCGGAAGGCGAGGAATCCTCCGCACCTTCAGGGGCTAGGCCGGTGGCGGCAGGGTTGGCGCCACTCGAGCCGGCGCCAAAGGGCTTGCGCCCGCCGGCGCGAGTTGGCGCATGCGCAGAAGCATTAGCGTGTGCTGGCGTCATCCCAGCGCAGTGGGGTTCTTCTCCACGCCGGCTATGGCGGACCATTACACAGGCTGGTGCGGAGGGAAAGAGTGCCTCCATGGCACAGGCCCGCCCGCGGATTGGTGGGCCCCGATCGCGGGCCAGGCTACCGTGAGGCACCCCCCAGGGCCAGCTCCCCCCACGCCCCCCCGTGCCCCCCCCCCCGAGGACTCTGCAGGCCGCCCACAGAGCCAGGTCCCACCGTTAAGGACCTGGTGTATTTCACGCCGGCGGGACCCGCCGAATACGGGCGGCCACTCGGCCCATCGCGGGGCGGAGAATCGCCGGGAGGAGGGCTGCTGCCAACGGCCCTCGACCGGCGCAGTGCGATTCCCACCCCCGCCGAAAAACCGGCGCCGGAGAATCCGGCAGCCAGCGTCGGAGCGGGACTCATGCCATGCCCCGGTGATTCTCCGGCGCGGCGAGGGGGGGGGGGGGTCGGAGAATCCCGCCCATTACCACCAAGAGTAATATAACAATACCTTTGAAGTTGAAGCTTATTATAAACTGTTTTTTTCCATCGTAAAATTAAAAACCATTGCAAGTCCATTTTTTTTTAAACCACAAGGGGATCTTCATCCTTGGCATCTCCATTTCGTGATTTCTCTACATTTTACTTTGCATCAAATGAAATCAGACACATCCTGGCAAGATCCAAATGGGAAATGGACCTTTGTCACTTCTTGGGTACTGTCTTAAAGCCCCGGATCTACTAAAAGGATTTACTTTGTAACCAGGCTGGATGGAGGGTTGGGGTTAAAGGCTGGGCTAAACAGGCCAGGTCTTTCTTGCACTTTAATTACCATGTTCATTTTTAAACAGAGCCACCAGGCACCCTGTTCACTTCCCAGCGATGCCAGACGTTCATGACGTTACAGACAAGGCAGTGGTGGGTAAGTTCGGAATTAATGACAGGTATTTTCTCTTAAAGTGCAAACAGATGCTTGTCCTGCCCAAAATACTCAGGGCTCTGCACAGAGAATAAGGGTGAGATTCTCTGTCCTCAGTGTTGTCTTTGTAATAACCCCAATGCTGATAGCAAATGGCCACTGCTGCTCGGTACACGTGACAATAAACAAAATCCAATCCAATCCAATCCATGGTGTTGGGGGCGATACACTGACTATCAAAATAACTCAGCCCATGAAATGGAAAAATGAAAATCGCTTATTGTCACAAGTTAGTGTGAAAAGCCCCAAGTCGCTACATTCCAGCACCTGTTCAGGGAAGCCGGTAAAGGAAGCCGGTACGGGAATTGAACCGTGCTGCTGGCCTGCTTTAAAAGCCAGCTCTTTAGCCCTGTGCTAAACAGGTGTAGGGGGTCTGGCCCAGTGTCCCCGTACAGGGAGACTATCAAAATAACTCAGTCCGTGCTAATAGGATTTATGAATTTATTCCCACATGAATTGATTTCTCCAGTCTGGATAAGCCCAGTGGGCCAGGCCATTCTGGGTCTGGATATTCTAGCCCAATTAAATTCTTCTTTAAACTTTGAGAATGGAAGCGTAACATGGTCAATTAGAGCCTTCAAGAAGGATCAGCTCGATGAATATCCAATTTGGGCCGGAGATAAGAATGATAGTGGCCTACTACACATGGAACAGGCATGGTTTACTGGAATTGCCCCACCATACACCAAACAGTACAACACCTTTGCTGTTCGCAGTATATATAAATGATTTGGAGGAAAATGTAACTGGTCTGATTAGTAAGTTTGCAGACGACACAAAGGCTGGTGGAATTGCAGATAGCGATGAGGACGGTCAGAGGATACAGCAGGGTTTAGATTGTTTGGAGACTTGGGCGGAGAGATGGCAGATGGAGTGTAATCCGGACAAATGTGAGGTAATGCATTTTGGAAGGTCTAATGCAGGTAGGGAATATACAGTGAATGGTAGAACGCTCGAGAGTATTGAAAGTCAGAGAGATCTAGGTGTACAGGTCTACAGGTCACTGAAAGGGGCAACACAGGTGGAGAAGGTAGTCAAGAAGGCATACGGCATGCTTGCCTTCATTGGCTGGGGCATTGAGTATAAGAATTGGCAAGTAATGTTGCAGCTGTATAGAACCTTAGTTAGGCCACACTTAGAATATAGTGTTCAATTCTGGTCGCCACACTACCAGCAGGATATGGAGGCTTTAGAGAGGGTGCAGAAGAGATTTACCAGGATGTTGCCTGGTATGGAGCGTATGAGGAACGGTTGAATAAACTCGGTTTGTTCTCACTGGAACGACGGAGGTTGAGGGGCGACCTGATAGAGGTCTACAAAATTCTAAGGGGCATGGACAGAGTGGATAGTCCGTGGCTTTTCCCCAGGGTAGAGGGGTCAATTACTAGGGGGCATAGGTTTAAGGTGCGAGGGGCAAGGTTTGGAGTAGATGTACGAGGCAAGTTTTTTACGCAGAGAGTAGTGGGTGCCTGGAACTCGCTGCCGGAGGAGGTGGTGGAAGCAGGGACGATAGTGACGTTTCAGGGGCATCTTGACAAATACATGAATAGGATGGGAATAGAGGGATACGGATCCTGGAAGTGTAGAAGATTTGGACAGATTTGGAAGTTTGGACAGGCAGCATGGTCGGCACAGGCTTGGAGGGCCGAAGGGCCTGTTCCTGTGCTGTACATTTCTTTGTTGTTTGTTCTTTGTTTTAATCAACCTGTCCTCCATTGAAGGAATAGTATCTATAGTAAAGGAACTAGAGGATAGGGGTGTATTGATTAACACACACGGTTCATCGAATAGCCCAGTTTGGCCTGTGAAAAAAGCAAATGGCACATGTGCTTGACCGCTGACTACAGGAAGGCGAACCTGTGTATTGATAAGAAAGGCCCTTTCGTGACCCTTTAGTGACCCTGCCACCATTTTTAATGCCCTAACAGCAGACCTCGAGTGGTTTTCAGTAATAGCCATAGCCAATGGCTTTTGGTCGGTACCACTGGCTTTTACCATTGTTTAGCCAGCTGTTTAGCCCACTATGCTAAACCACCCCCAATGGTAATAGTCCTACTGTGTTTCACATGGCTCTACAGAGCCACTTGATGGAACTGTTGAGTTGCCCTCCACCATTATTCAGTAGGTAGATGACATCCTGGTGGCCTCCATTAAAGAAGAGGATCCTGAGAGAGACTTACGTGTCCTTCTGCACCATCTCAGCCAGAGAGGACATAGAGCCAGCCTGGCCAAAGCACAAATTGCCCAACGTGAGGTTGTCGACTCAGGTCAGGCGATTTCAAAGGACAAAAGAGAATTTACCCAGGATAGAACAGAGGCAATTCGGGCTGCAAAAGAGCCCAGCACTGTCCAAGAACTGAGATCGTTTTTGGGCTTGTGTAAGCTTAACAGAAGTTTGATTGATTCATATACACAGTTAGCACAACAGGGAAATCAGAAATCAAAAGAGGAGGTTGTCCTTACAACAGAACAGCAAGACGCCTTTGTGAATCTGAAACAGGCCTCATGCTCAGCACCAGCTCCAGGAATTCCACATAATGGGAAACCATTCACCTTGTTTGTCCATGAAAGAGAAGGATACATGACAGCAATCCCAGCCCAGGAAAATGGGGATCAACAGAGATCAATAGTTGGCTACTATTCAGGAAGACTGGACACAGTAGCCCTCGGATGGAGAAGTTGCCTGAGAGCGAATGAGGCCACGGTCGGGATTCTCCGTGAATCGGCGGGGCGGGCCGCTCCGGTGGCGAGGAGTGGTATGAACCACCCCAGCGTTAGACCGCCCCGAAGGTGCGGAATCCTCTGCACCGTCAGGGGCTAGGCCAGCGCCGGAGTGTTTGGCACCGTGCCAGCCGGCACGGAAGGGGCTTGGCGCCACGCCAACCGGCGCCGAAGGACCTCCGCCAGCCGGCGCGAGATGGCGCATGCGCGGGAGCGCCAGCGTGTGCTGGCGTCATCCCAGCGCATGCTCAGGGGGCTTCTCCGCACCGGCCATGGCAGAGGTTGACAGCAGCCAGCGCGGAGGGAAAGTGGGACCCCACGGTGGGCCCCGATCGCGGGCCAGGACACCGTGGGGGGCCCCCCGGGGCCAGATCCCCCCCGTGCCCCACCCCCGAGGACTCTGCAGGCTGCCCGTGGAGGCAGGTCCCGCCGGTAAGGACCTGTTGGGATTTACGCCGGCGGGACCCACCGAAAACGGGCGGCCACTCGGCCCATCGCGGGCCGGAGAATTGGTGGGGGGCGGCGTGAATCCCGCAGCCAGATGGATCAGCTGGACAATAGCTTTGGAAGCCCCTAACCTCTATTTCCAACAGGCAAGCCGGGTAAACCCATCATCTATGCTGCCGCTTCCCGAGTAGCAAGAGAGGGGAGGCGAGAACATGACTGTGTTGAAATCACAGAGGAAATGGAGGAGGCCCGCCTGAGAGAAGAAGATTCATTACAAAACCCGGACTTAGTTTTGTTTACAGATATGTCCTCTTTTGTTGAAAATAACATTCGTAAAGCAGGATGGGCAGTCACAAGCCTGTACACCATGATGGCAAAGGGCCCAACAAGGGAATCAGCCCAGCAAGCTGAGTTAAGGGCCTGAGCTGAAGCAGGTCGTGTGGCAAAAGACCAAACAGCTATTATCTATATAGACTCAAGGTATGGTTTTGGAGTAGCTCATGACTTCCACCAATTATGGAAGAAAAGAGGATTCCTCACCATCACAGGAACACCTGTTCAAAAGGGGAATGAGCTACGGGATCTACTAGAAGCTTTAAAATTGCCAAAAGAGGTGGCTATTCTGAAATGTAAGGCCCATCAGATACACTCATGGGGGCACCTGGCCCCTCCACAGATGTTGGCTCGATTCCAGAAAATCTGGTGGGGTCGAGGGTGCAAGAAACATGCCCGGGTGGTAGCAGGCCGCTGTGTCACCTGTCAGAAGAGCAATTCAGGACCTGTAACATCAACGCCTCAGTTAAGAGCTCCTGCCCCTGCAGGACCGTTCCAGCATATACAGGTCGATTACATTACCCTTCCCCAATGATACACTGACGTCCTGGTAATAGTGGACAAGTTCTCCAGATGGGTAGAGGCCGTCCCAGCCAGGAGAGCTACAGCTAGCTACACAACTAAGGTCCTATGCAACGACTATGAGGAGTACCTCCAGGATAGAGTCAGACAGCGGAACGCACTTTACAGGCGCTGTTTGCAAAGAAGTTTGTAAGCTACTGAATATCCAGTGGGAGCTACATTGCCCTTACCACCCACGAACGTATGAACCAGACTCTGAAAGATCAAATATCAAAGTGTCACCAAGAGCGAATGCCATGGCCTCAAGCCACTAGTCCTGTGCAGCATCAGAGCAACTGCAAACAGAACCACGGACTTGAGTCCATTCGAAGTAATTACTGGCAGGCCCATGTCCTTGCCAGGGACTATTGACTTACGAAAAGCTGATTGCCATTTGATGAGTGGTGTATTACTCAAATATTGTCAGAATCTAACAAATGCCGTTAGTTCTGCTTCCTTACAGGTATTGGCAGTCCAGGGCGACCCAACCGGAAGCGGGCCCCACCTTGTGCCAAGAGTTAAAGTGTATGTAAAGAAATTTCCAAAGGAACCATCAGGGTCCAAGTGGGAGGGACCCTATCAGGTACCGCTCACAACCCAAGCGGCTGTGAAGGTCCAAGGAAAGGAGTCCTGGAGCCATGCCTCACCTGTTAAAAGAGCTCATTATGATTAAAGCTCATTTCTGTTAAATATTTGCCGCCATGTTGATTTTTGCTTGCCTTTTCAGCTTACGGGGCTGGTTTAGCACAGGGCTAAATAGCTGGCTTTTAAAGCAGACCAAAGCAGGCCTGCAGCATGGTTCAATTCCCGGGCCTGCCTCCCTGAACAGGCGCCGGAATGTGGCGACTAGGGGCTTTTCACAGTCACTTCACTGAAAGCCTACTTGTGACAATAAGCGATTTTCATTTCATTTCATTTTCATTTCATTAACAGCCCAACCATAAGACCATAGCCCGCAAAGGCTTGCAAGGAGTTAAATGATAACCTTTCTTTATATGTCCAAGGTATATGCCAAAAATTTCAATGTTTCCAAATGTTGGGAATGTATCGCGATTCCCATAAACTCAGGGGAAGGTATTCCCTTTTTGTCTATTCCTTTTAATATTTCTGAGACAGGAAAATGGTACATTTATCAAAGGATTGCCCGTCCTTCCCAAGCTCGTGAGGGAGCCGCCACATGCAGGGGAACCATATCTCGGGTCTACCTGAGAAAGAGGGCTCAGTTGTGCAGGTCGGCAGGTGACGACCATTTCAGGGTGGTACCAACCCAATTAGGCCAGGGACCAGAATCCTCCCCATATAAACATCCAAACCACCTTCAATCAGGAGGCATCTGTATGTTTGACGAGTCATCACTCTAAGGGACTGGAAATGGGAGATAGTAATTGCACTCACTATTTTAATGTAAGTAGGGTTTGCAAATATACCCCAATATTAATAGAGGTCGCTCTTAGTTCCTCATCACTGACAGGTCTATACAATTCTACAGGCGGTGGCAATTTCTCAGACTGCTCGCATCCAGAAGACGTTGCTCACTTTGCTTCCTATAACGGTATCTATTTTGTTTGTGACCACAGAGCCTATCCTGGGCTTCCATGTTTTTGGTCAGGATCATGTTATCTGGGGTATGTGATACCCGCTATTCGTCATTTCCCTTCTCGATTAGAGGTAACGGGCAAGAAGTAAACATGTCATTACTGCACATGATAGATTTCTTGCTTATTTTATTCCTTTTTATGGTGATGCCAAGGTAGCCAGAGAGTTTAATAATATGACAGTCATCATAGACAAGGTAGCTAATGACACCTCCGCAGCCCTGTTCAAGGTTTCCGCTGAAATGCTAGCTATCCGTACTGTGGCCTTGCAAAATCGAATGGCTCGATTATATTCTCGCCGAGAAAGGTGGGACATGTGCCCTGATTGGGTCAGAATGTTGTACTTACATTCTAGATAGCTCCAAAGAGACCACTGATTTGGCAAAACACATCCAGAAGGAGGTTGAAATACTCAAGCAACCCGAGTCCAGCACCTTTTGGGATTGGGCTACAGGGTGGCGAGGGTCCTTAGGGGCTTCAGTGGTGCAAGGTTTGGTCATGTTTTTTGCAGTCCTTTTTGTTGTGTATGTTATGTTTCTGAAAACTAAATTTATCTGCAAGAGAATGTCAAGAAGCCCTAAAATGGGGCTGATGCATTCACTTAGACAAATACTCTACAGGGTATGAGCGGTTCTCACTATTAGCTTAAAATGCTTGTCACTCTTTCGAGGATTGCCCATTCCAGTGTTGAAGGCTGTTCCTGAACAAAGGGACCATCAAAGACAGCTGTGAATTTGTTCCCTTTAACTTTTGTTTCTTTTCCATTTAGCTTTTTTTTTGCTTTACCTTAACTGTGAATCATTCTATTAGGTTTAGAAGTATCAAAAGGGGGGACTGATAAATTACTGATTTACTGATTTATTCATGGTTTTAGGTGCTAATTGAATGCATAGCTAAAGAGTGAAATTATTAAAACTGCCTTGACTATTTAAATAGTCATTGTTTTACACAATTAATCAACTATTGAACTCTTATCTTGGGCGCAATTCTCCGACCCCCCGCTGGGCCGGGGACTGGCATGAATCTCGCCCCCGCCATGTCCCGAATTCTCCGCCACCAGAGAATCGGCAGGGGCGGGAATCGCGCCGCGCCGGTCAGAGGGCTCCCCCCGCCGATTCTCCGGCCCGCGATGGGCCGAAGTCCCGCCGCTGTCAACCCTCGCCAGCCAGCGTGCATTGGACCACCTACCTTACCGGCGGGGGCAGATTGCGCGGGTGGGCTCCGGGGTCCTGGGAGGGGTGCGGGGCGATCTGGCCCCGGGGGGTGCCCCGACAGGGCCCACCGATCGGCGGGCGGGCCTGTGCCGTGGGGGCACTCTTTTTCTTCTGCCTTTGCCATGGTCTCCACTATGGCGGAGGCGGAAGAGACCCCCCCCACTGCGCATGCGCGGGGGTGCCGTGAGCGTCCGCTGACGCTCCCATGCATGCGTCACCCGCCGAAGTCCTTTCGGCGCCGGCTGGCTTGGCGCCAAAGGCCTTTCCCGCCAGCCAGTGGGGCGGAAATCACTCCGGCGCGGGCCTAGCCCCTCAAGGTGAGGGCTTGGCCCCTAAAGGTGCGGAGAATTCCGCATCTTTGGGACGGCCTGACGCCGGTGCGGTTCCCGCCACTCCATCCCGCCGGGACCCCCCCCCCCACCCCCCCCCCCCCACCCCCCCACCCCGCCGGGTAGGGGAGAATCCCGGCCCTTGACTTTGGAAACTTAAACATTGTTTCAGTGAATTTTTCATATAATGAATTGATTATTGTATTTCAATGCATTTAACAATAAGATGTATCAAGCAATTAGTTACAGCCACTATGGCCAGTGGTGGCGTGAGAAACTTATTTTCATGAGACTGTGCACGTAGATGCTGAGCTAACCTTGATGGACAGCAGTCAATCTTAAGAAATGGCCAATGTTTGATTAATAAATCATCCCCTAAGTAACAGACATCTATTTGAACAAATCGGGAGGTCTCAGCTGAGAATTAGTGACCTTTCAGACTTATCTGGATAGGCACATGAACAGACGGGGTAGAGAAGGATACACGTGGTTGGTCCAGATAAGACATGTGATTGGCACAAGCTTGGAGGGTCAAAGGGTCTGTTCCTGTGCTGTATTGTTCTTTGTTCAATGAGAGTAAATGAGGGAGTAGACTTTAGATAAGGATTCCCTTAAAAGTAAGACCTCGTGATCGAGATCCCGATCCTGAAATTTCTGCCTTTTCACAGTAATTTCATTGAAGCCTACTGGTGACAATAAGCTACTATTATTATTATTCCTGAATTCTATTTGTTTTTTGTAAGTGATTTCTTCATGCTTTTATGTTTAATGCTTTTCTTTTGCCATGTATTTGACCTGTTTATGTATTGTTGATATTTCATTTCTAAGTTTTGAATTATTCTTCTGCAAGTGCTTTAAAGTGAATAATTAGCAATAAAATTGTATTTTCGACACCTCCAATCAACAGGACAATCAATACTTATTAGAAGAAGGTAAACAAGAGTCCGAATAGTCCTTTTACCAGTTAAGTGAAATTTGTCTCCTCTAGTTACCAAATCATAGAATCATAGAATTTACAGTGCAGAAGGAGGCCATTCGGCCCATCAAGTCTGCACCGGCCCTTGGAAAGAGCACCCTACCTAAGCCCACACCCCCACCCATTCCCGTAACTAAGCAACTCCACCTAATCTTTTTGGACACTAAAGGCAATTTATCATGGCCAATACACCTAACCTGCACATCTTTGGACTGTGGGAGGAAACCGGAGCACCCGGAGGAAACCCACGCAGACACGGGGAGGATGTGCAGACTCCGCACAGACAGTGACCCAGGCCGGAATCGACCCTGGGACTCTGGAGCTGTGAAGCAACAGTGCTAACCACTGTGTTACCATGCCTTCTTCCATTGTATCTAATCTATCAAAACCATTCATGACTTTGAACAGGTTTATTCAATCTCCACTTAACCTTCTCTGTTCTAAGAAAAACAATCCCAGCTTCCTAAGGCTTCCTAATTTTCCATTATTTAATACTTATCACTTGACATTCATCATATCTGTGGTATGGCCACCCAGGATCTGTTTCCCGTCATCCCTGAGGGTGGCAAATTACAGCCCTTCCCACCCGTGGGGTTTCCAGTCCCACCGAGGTCAATGGACATTTGAAGGCTCATTACATTTCCTGGCCGCATTCACGTGGTGACATTCTACCACAACTTTCAGTCCTAGCAATAGAATCCTCTTTTCCTCCTGCTACATTTCTCCATCTCTCATTCTTGCTCTCTCCTACAAATGTTGAAAGGCATTTATTTTTTCGGATGTGACACTCTAAATGTAGGGATCACTGGCCGTATTGCCTTGGTCCTAATGTTCCCAATTATCTATTCAGCATTGAATAACCAAAGTCTCGTAAAGAGCGCGAGGATCTTTGCTCAGATATGCAAACCTGAGGAATTTTGTCCTGAATATTCACCACTCTGAAACCATACAATCGAGGTGCTGCAGTGAAGACAAAGGCCAGGACCCTGCGATCTAACTGGAAAGCAATTTCTCCAATCGCGTGCCTCTGAATTTCATCCTCTGTGAAGTAAATATTAAATGTCAGTCGGGATCGGTGCTCAGAATAATCTTCTCAAAGTAATGCAATCACTGCCAAATAGGAATAAGGGTGACATCTTGTCAATTCTGTGATGGGTTTGGAGGTGGGAAAGGCACATGGGCGTGACTCTCCCTTTCCGAGGCTAAGGGCGCGAATCTCAGCCTCGTTGGGCTCTCGCTTGAGTGCAACACGGCCGGAGAATGCTGGGAGAAGCCTCCAGTGAGCCACCCGACAGGCTCCGCACCTCCCGGGATTCTGCGACACCCCGCGAGACATCGGAGTCGGAACCCCGCCCAAAATGGGCGTGACCGAATGACGCTCGCGGAAGGCAGGGTGTAAACCGACTTACGGCCTTCCAGCGCAGGATCCACCAGCCTCGATTTACCGACCTCCCGGAGAGGCTGCAGCCGGGCGCTGATCAGTGCCGCGGAACGGCACCCAGGGGGGGTCTCCCGGGACATCGGAGACCCCCGGGTGGTCAGGGTCAGGGTAGGGTGGCACCCCGGCCCTCCCCCTGGAACACAGGCACCTTGGTACTGCCCAGTTGCCACCTTGGCACTGCCATCCTGGCACTGCTAAGGTGACCCGATGGCACCGCCAAGCCAGCAGGAGAACTGCCTGAAAATGAAATGAAAATCGCTTATTGTCACAAGTAGGCTTCAATGAAGTTACTGTGAAAAGCCCCTAGTCGCCACATTCCGGCGCCTGTTCGGGGAGGCTGGTACGGGAATTGAACCGTGCTGCTGGCCTGCCTTGGTCTGCTTTAAAAGCCAGCGATTTAGCCCAGTGTGCTAAACCAGCCCGGTGCCAGGGTGGCACTGACAAGGGTCTGGGAGCAAGGGTGACCCTGCCCATAAAACGAGGGTGAGGTTTGAAGGCTGGGGGAGTGCGAGGCAATTAAGTAGGGCCGTCCGGGAGGTTGGGGGGGACGACTGATGGGTGGGAGTCCTGTAAGGGAGGGGGTGCTGTAAGGGATCTTAGGGGCCCGAAGAGGGGGATTCCCAGGGACTCCATAGCGGGGTGACCTCATTTGGAGGGTGTGGGTAATGTCCATGTGTGTGGGAGGGTGATATTTCCACGGGTGGGGGGGTGTGGGGCACCCATTCAAAATGGCAGCTCGATCTCGGAGTTCAGCTCCCCAGTGCTAAAAAAAAATCTGGGCGGGACTCTCCGTTCTCCAACGCCAAAATCGTGTTCGGCGACTGGCCGGAGAATACCCCTTCGCACCGAAATCGAGGGCTCTTGCGACGCACCGCCCCCCCCCCCCCCACCGAAAGCGGTGAGTACGCCGCACATTGTCGGGATGGCCCCCTCCCCTGATGCTCCGCCCCAGAAGGCCCGCATTCCCAATGGCCTATAACACTTATCCTAAATTTGTTTCGTGAACGCGGCGTGAGTCCAGCGCTGCCACAGTCGGGGGGGGGGGGGGGTGGGGAGGCCGTTCCACGGGCAGGGGGAGCTTTGGTGGGGGGCTGGGGGAACTGGTGGGGGGGGGGTGGTCCGGGGGTGGCGAGCCTGGTCGAAGGGGCGCAGTTTTTGGCAGGTCGGGGCCGCTGCTGGCTGCCGCCGTCCGCATGCGTGGCCACGGGCCCGGCAATTCTCCGGCCGTATCCGCAGATAAAGACAGGGGCTTTACGCTGTGCGCCTGCTGCCCCCCACCAGACGGAGGATTGGTGCAGCTTTTGCCGTTTTCTCGGGTGTAAAAACGCCAGCGTCAGGACTTCGTCTTCAAATCGCAGAATCCAGCCCTCGAATGGTGGCCTAAAGGGGCAGCACGGTAGCATTGTGGATAGCACAATTGCTTCACAACTCCAGGGTCCCAGGTTCGATTCCGGCTTGGGTCACTGTCTGTGCGGAGTCTGCACATCCTCCCCGTGGGTGCGTGGGTTTCCTCCGGGTGCTCCGGTTTCCTCCCACAGTCCAAAGATGTGCAGGTTAGGTGGATTGGCCGTGATAAATTGCCCTTGTGTCCAAAATTGCCCTTAGTGTTGGGTGGGGTTACTGGGGAGGATGACCCGGCACCCCGGCCTGGGAAGGAGGCTGCCAGACACCGCCATCCACCGTGCCTGGGCATAGGTGTCAGCGGTCGTCAGGGCCGTGGGCAACGTCATCCGGCCCGGCCAGCAGTTCAGAAGAAGACTGCACGACCTCCTCAGGGTGGCCAGGATGAGTAGGCAGCGCTGTGCCCCTGGCACCAACCCCCCTACCCCCCACACACCCGTAAACCAACCCCCCATCCCCCCCTCCCACCAGGAGGGAGGGTGAACTTCAACCCTGCACCACATGCCGGTCCCCATACCGGCTGCAATGGCCGGTTGCCTTGGCCACTGAGGCCACCAGCTGCCCACCCCCTGGGCTGCATGTGCCGGACTGTCACCTTCTGTTTCCCCCCCCACCAGAAGAAGACAGGAGGGGGACCGCCGGACCTGCACCCTGTGGTAGTATGCATTAGGGGTCATGTGGGACTGTGAAGCCGTGATGCCATTGGCTGACAGATCCCGGGTCCTGGTTGGCTGTTGATCTCTAGCTCCGCCCTGAAGGCGGTGTATAAGAACAAGGAGTTCTCCCCGCAGCTCCAGTCTGTTGCTGAACTGCGGGGAACAAGTCACGCTTAATAAAGCCTCATCGACTTCACCTCTATTCGTCTCTCGTAAGTCATTGTGCGCTACACACCCCCTCACTGTGACAGAGCACAGGACCCTGGCATAGTCAGAGGGCACAAGGAAAGGGAGGTCGCTGAGGTGGAGTTCGCCCACCCTCACCCCCGCCCTCACCCCCACCCTCACCCCCACCCTCACCCCCACCCTCACCCCCACCCCCACCCTCACCCTCACCCCCACCCTCATCCAAATCCCCACCCCCACCCTCACCCCCACCCTCACCCCCACCCCCACCCTCACCCCAATCCCCAACCCCACCCTCACCCCCACCCTCATCCAAATCCCCACTCCCACCCTCACCCCCACCCTCACCCCCACCCTCACCCCAATCCCCACCCCCACCCTCACCCCCAGCCTCACCCCCACCCTCACCCCAATCCTCACCCCCACCCTCACCCCGACCCTCATCCCACCCTCACCCCCACCCTCACCCGCACTCTCACCCCCACCCTCACCCTCACCCACAACCTGACCCCCACCCTCACCCACACACCCTCCCTCACCCTCACCCCAAACCTCACCCCAATCCCCACCCCCACGCTCACCCTCACCCTCACCCTCACCCACAACCTCACCCTCACCCCACAATACCTTCGCCACCACCCTCACCCCCTCCCTCACCCCCACAATCACCCCCACACCACCCTCACCCCCACCCTCACCCCCACCCTCACCCCCACCCCCACCCCCACCCTCACCCCAATCCCCAACCCCACCCTCACCCCCACCCTCATCCAAATCCCCACTCCCACCCTCACCCCCACCCTCACCCCCACCCTCACCCCAATCCCCACCCCCACCCTCACCCCCAACCTCACCCCCACCCTCACCCCAATCCTCACCCCCACCCTCACCCCGACCCTCATCCCACCCTCACCCCCACCCTCACCCGCACCCTCACCCCCACCCTCACCCTCACCCACAACCTGACCCCCACCCTCACCCACACACCCTCCCTCACCCTCACCCCAAACCTCACCCCAATCCCCACCCCCACGCTCACCCTCACCCTCACCCTCACCCACAACCTCACCCTCACCCCACAATACCTTCGCCACCACCCTCACCCCCTCCCTCACCCCCACAATCACCCCCACACCACCCTCACCCCCAGCATCAATCCCACCCTCATCCCCACCCTCATCCCCCCTCACCCCCGCCCTCACCCCCATAGCACACTCTCCCACACACCACCCTCACCCCCACCCTCACCTGCACATCACCCTCACCCCCACCCCCCCCACAGCACCCTCACTCCACCCTCACCCCCACCCCCACCCTCAATCCACCCTCACCCCCACCCCCACCCTCACGCCACCCTCACCCCAAACCTCACCCCCACACCATCCTTCTCCCCACCTCTCCCCTGCCCATGGTCTAATCATCCGTCTTGTCTTGTGCCTTGCAGGGGCTGCTGGAAATTTGGGGGGATCCATCTGGTGTCCCCCACCCCCGCCCCCAGCCAGTGCCACAGCCGGAGCCCCCCCCCCCCCCCCCCCCCCGTGAGCCGAACACCGATAGGAGCAGCTCAGACACCAGCCCTCCACCCGGGACCCAGGACACCCCGGAACCCGAGTCTGAGGGTGACACTGATATCCCATCACAGCGATTCCAACACCCTCCACCGTCCCAGAGACACTCACCTCACTTGGACACTTTAGTGAGGAGGCTCCTGGGACAATCTCTGGTGCGCACCACACAGCTGCTCCTGTACAGCAGGTGAAGGTAGGAATACCCAAGGGGGTGGATGGATAGAGAGTGGACCAACCCCAGGGACTAGCTGCCATCCAGACAGGTTTCGGGCTTCTGGAACGACCAGTCCCATCGATTGTGGAGATGCCGTAGCAGAGCCAGGGCTACATGAGGGGTTGTTGCCGAGCATCGCAATGGCGTAAAGGTTCAGGGCCCACCACCTTGAGGGCCACCATGAGCGGGTGTCCTCCCCCATACCCCCACAGTGCCAGGTGTGCCATACTTTGGCAGATATGTCGCACTGTCTTCCTGCTCAGCCAGAGTCTTTGACATAGAATTTACAGTGCAGAAGGAGGCCATTCGGCCCATCGAGTCCGCACAGGCTCTTGGAAAGAGCACCCTACCCAAGGTCCACACCTCCACCCTATCCCATAACCCAGTAACCCCACCCAACACTAAGGGCAATTGTGGACACTAAGGGCAATTTATCATGGCCAATCCACCTAACCTGCACATCTTTGGACTGTGGGAGGAAACCGGAGCACCCGGAGGAAACCCACGCACACACGGGGAGGATGTGCAGACTCCGCACAGACATTGACCCAAGCCGGGAATCGAACCTGGGACCCTGGTGCTGTGAAGCAATTGTGCTAACCACTGTGCTACCGTGCTGCCCTGATGACATGCCCGGTCTGGCAGGTCCTCGAATGACAGGCGGTGCCTCCCTGACACCTTCTCCTCGGCCCATTGGCCGACCGGTACTCCAGCCTGGGTGGCTGTCACCTCTTCCACAGCCGCCCGCTCCACTGCTGAAACCTTCTTCTCCTTGAGCAACTCCATCTCATACCGCAGCAGGGCATCCCCCAGGACTGCGTCGACCAGCAGGAAGGCCACCATTGCTGGTTGAATTCCAATATCTATTGACTGCAGGGGGTGAAAGGCCGACTTGTCAGCATGGTGCATACCTCCCCCCCCCCCGTGCCCAACCTAGTCCAACGGGCTACATGGTGGCCCCCTTTGGCACTGCGGGCTCAACTCCCGCATGTACCCGCCCCCCTGGTCCCCCCTATCCCCACACCCCTGGTCCGGGCGGTGGCCAGCATCTTGGGGCATCTGGCCCTGGAGCCTGTCCCTGATATCAGGGGTACTGTTGGCTGGCACTACCCTTGCCAGGGATACGTCCCGTGGTCCCCGCCTGGCATCCGCAAATGGGCTACTGTGCTCTGGGTGAGCCACCGGCGGGTGGCGACCAGGGGATGGGGGCATTGTGGAGAGTTGGGTGTAGGGATGGGGGGGGAGTGAGGGCCCCCATACGGCCAGTGTCACTCTGCAGTACCAGGGGCCAAGGTGGGTGGTCAGTGGGCATGCAGCAAGGTGGCTGCTTTGCAGGCCGTGGTAAGGGCAGTCCTGGATTGGACACTGCTCCAGTCCGTGGGGTGGTAACCCTGGACACAGGCCTGTTCTCTATCCCCCCCCCACTCCCCAGCCCTGGCACTGCCTCCGCCCCCCTCCCCCCACCCGAGCCAGCCCGGCCAGTGGTCCGGCCCCCCTCCCCCCCCATCCGAGCCAGCCCGGCCAGTGGTCCGGCCTGGCAGACCACAGTCACCACGCCAGCTTCACAATGTTTAAAAGCACAAGTGAACCGGGCTGTCGGGAACTTGGACCAACGGAGAAGGAGAATCGAGGGGGCCCCAGAGATTACCGGGTCAGGCCCGGTAAAGGTATGCGAACGGTGTGTTCCGGTACGCATTGACCCCACTGTCGAGGTGAGGGAGAATTGCGATTTGCCCTCAAATCGGCACCCACCACGATTTTGCCATCGGAACCTATTCTCTGCCCAATCGCGCTTCCCGATTCCGGCATCGGCCAATGGCTAATCCTGCCCATGATCGGGCAGGACGGTGACGTCCCCCCGACAGCGTTCACTCAGAGGCTGGGAATGTGCCGGTCGGAATCACCACTCACCGCTGGATACCACCCTCAAGTAGCCAATTAATGACCACTTGAGAGTCTGATCCCACCATTAGGTGAGGTTACGGTGGAGTTCTAGAGTTCCTGGAGGATGTGGAGGATATCCGATGTCTATCCACCCATTTAGAATGGGGGTCGACCAAGATTGAAAACATTGACCCCATAAACAGTCCAGTGAAATCCATGTGTACCTGCAGCCTGGCCATTCCTCTCGAGGTCAGCCTGGCCATTCCACTCGAGGTCAGCCTGGCCATTCCACTCGAGGTCAGCCTGGCCATTCCACTCGAGGTCAGCCTGGCCATTCCACTCGAGGTCAGCCTGGCCACTCCACTCGAGGTCAGCCTGGCCATTCCTCTCGAGGTCAGCCTGGCCATTCCACTCGAGGTCAGCCTGGCCACTCCACTCGAGGTCAGCCTGGCCACTCCACTCGAGGTCAGCCTGGCCATTCCACTCGAGGTCAGCCTGGCCACTCCACTCGAGGTCAGCCTGGCCATTCCACTCGAGGTCAGCCTGGCCATTCCACTCGAGGTCAGCCTGGCCACTCCACTCGAGGTCAGCCTGGCCACTCCACTCGAGGTCAGCCTGGCCATTCCACTCGAGGTCAGCCTGGCCACTCCACTCGAGGTCAGCCTGGCCATTCCACTCGAGGTCAGCCTGGCCATTCCACTCGAGGTCAGCCTGGCCACTCCACTCGAGGTCAGCCTGGCCACTCCACTCGAGGTCAGCCTGGCCACTCCACTCGAGGTCAGCCTGGCCATTCCACTCGAGGTCAGCCTGGCCACTCCACTCGAGGTCAGCCTGGCCATTCCACTCGAGGTCAGCCTGGCCACTCCACTCGAGGTCAGCCTGGCCATTCCACTCGAGGTCAGCCTGGCCATTCCACTCGAGGTCAGCCTGGCCACTCCACTCGAGGTCAGCCTGGCCATTCCACTCGAGGTCAGCCTGGCCATTCCACTCGAGGTCAGCCTGGCCATTCCACTCGAGGTCAGCCTGGCCATTCCACTCGAGGTCAGCCTGGCCATTCCACTCGAGGTCAGCCTGGCCATTCCACTCGAGGTCAGCCTGGCCATTCCACTCGAGGTCAGCCTGGCCATTCCACTCGAGGTCAGCCTGGCCATTCCACTCGAGGTCAGCCTGGCCATTCCACTCGAGGTCAGCCTGGCCATTCCTCTCGAGGTCAGCCTGGCCATTCCACTCGAGGTCAGCCTGGCCATTCCACTCGAGGTCAGCCTGGCCATTCCACTCGAGGTCAGCCTGGCTATTCCAACAATGGAGCAAGACCGATGGGAAGAGCTTTTGCTTCTCTGGACACAATGGGCAGTTTCACCAAATTGTCAATGTTGGTGTCAGGCCCGGGCCACCAGATGTAGCTCCTTGCGAGAATCTTTACTTTGCACAATCCTGGATGACCACTACGTAGACCCTCAGGACTGCCCCTGCTCCTAAAGAGAGGTGGTGCATGTTAGTACCAGCGGCCTTGTGGGACCATAGAGCGCCAAGATATTGGACAACAGCAGAAGTTGCTTCACTTTTGCGAATGCTTCATCCTGTGGCACCTGTCAGACCACCTCTGGTTCGTCTCCAACAATGTGTGCAGGGCCAATCAGGTGGCCAGTTTGGAGAGACATTTCCCATAATAATTGATGAGGCCGAGAAACGACTTCACCTTCGTCGTGTTTCATGAAGTCGGTGCCACTCATATGGTCTTTCCATTGTCCTCCTCGGGGTGTAAGCTGCCCATGTTAACTGGTACCCGAGATAGGCAGGGTGTATCGCGAGGGAGCAGTGCCTTACCGTATCCGGGTGTATGAAGCTTTCGTTGCTCCCGGAGTCCAGCAGGCAGGAGGTTACGTGTCCGTCGACTTTCACGCTGGTGGATGCGTTGGTCAAGTTATGCGGACGAGACTGGTCGATTGACATGGAGGCGAGTTTTGGTTGGTCGTCGGGTAATGGGGCGGCTGGTGAGCCCGGGTCCTGGAACGCTGGTGGTGCCCATCTGCTGAGGGGTGGACAAGATGGCGGCGCCCGAAGATCTTGAGGGTTACAAAATGGCGACGCCCATGGAACGCACGTTGCGGGGGTAGAACAAGATGGCGGCGCCCATGAAACGCACGTGTTTCACGGAGGGGAAGATGGCGACGCCCACTGGCCGCACGCGGTCTGAGGGGGGGATGGCGGTGCCCATTGTCCGTGACCGAGGGGGGTGGGGGCGATAGCGGCTACTGAGCGGGCCTGGCACACCGCGGCGAAGTGGCCCTTCTTCCCGCAGGCTTTACAAAGGGCAGCGCGGGCCGGGCAGCGTTGGCGGGGGTGCTTTTGTTGGCCGCAATAATAGCATTGGGGGCCCCCGGGATTCACTGGCTGGCGTGCAGCGCAGGCGTATTGGGTGGGCAGCGCCCCCGCTGGGGCGGCTGCCTGTGGGGTCCACAAAGCGTAGGAGAGGTTGGCCGCGCGGCTGGGGGTGTAGGACCGGACGTTTCGCAGGGTGACCGTCATGGAGAACGCTAGCGTTTTAGTCTCTGCGAGGTCGCGAGGCCCCTTCTAGGAGCTGCTGGCGTATGAGATCTGACCCAATTCCAGTCACAAAAGCATCCCGCATAAGGAGGTCTGAGTGTTCCGTGGCCGTAACGGCCTGACAGTCACAGTCCCGGGCTAGTGGGATTCGGGCCCGCCAGAAGTCTTCTATGGACTCACCAGGGAGCTGAGAGCGAGTGGCGAGTGCGTGCCTGGCGAAGAGCGTCTTCATCTTCTGTGCGTAGTTGTCCCTGAGTAGAGTCATGGCTTTGGCGTAGTTCGGCACATCCTGGATTAACGGAAAGACTTTGGAGCTCAACCTGGAATAGGGGTTGGTGCCGTATTGATATACGTCTCGAAGCAAGCTAGCCAGTGCTGGAAGTCCTTTCTGGCTTGAGTGCGGATCCAGCTGCAGGCGATCCGGTTTGATACGGAGGTCCAGCCTTAGAAACTTAGATATCAATAAATTGAGGCACGATCAATTGGACAAAGACGATAGTTGAATCCAACTGAGGCTTTATTGCTATCAGATGTGTGGCCTCCCACAGCAGCTGGCGAAATGGCTGCTGGCTGGGGGACACGCATATTTATACCCCGCCTCCTGGGCGGAGCCAGCAGGCAGGAGCTACCGGCGAACCTGTAGTACAGGTCCTACCGTACATCACCTAATACAGGTGCAACAGTGCTTTACCACAGCCAGGTGTTCTTTTTCAGTGGCTCATGTGATTAATATCATCCAGGTAAACCGCAAAGGTGGTCAGCTTTTAGAACCAGAACTACTGGCATAGCCCATGCTGCAAATTGTACCGGGCGTACAACACCAAGGCCCTCCAGCTGCCCAAGTTCAGCGTCCACCTTTGCGAGCCCCTCCCCCGATGCTCTGCCCCCAATGGGCCTCGTTCCCGAAGGCGCGGAACACTTATGCTATTTTTTCCCGTCTACTCCAAATGGCAGCTGCAGACCGTGTGCAGCGCCGCCACAGTCGGGGGAGGAGCCATGCCAGGGGGCTTCGGTGAGGGCTGGGGGGAGGGACTGGTGGGGCGTGGTCCGGGGGTGGCGAGCGGGGTGACTGAGGATCATTATTTGGCAGGCCGGATCCGCGCGTGGCCGGTGACGTGTTGCGCGGCCACGGACCCGACCATTCTCCAGTCGTCAGGAAATCGCCCCATCGGAGGCAGAGAATCGCGGGTGGGCCCACTCATGATGTGCAAATGGTGTTGCAACTACGCGCCCCGTGCATCGTTTTTGGCGTGGGAGCCAGGAGCTGTTCCCGGTGTGGCTGCTAGCCTCTCAACAGTCCCGGAATCGGTGCAGCGGTTGCGCCGTTTTTTCTCGTGTAAAACGCCCCTGTTCCCGTGCCGGTGTCAGCGTGAGAAATCGGAGAATCCAGCCTGAGGCCTCTGGATTACTAGCTCAGTGACATTACCACTATGCCACCATCTTTCTCGTGGACAAGGTATGAATGAATCCAACAGCATTACCTTGTGCCAGTGTCCTTCCACTTCCTGCAGGTACCGGCCGTGGCGGAGTTGGCAATCTCGCTCCATCGGGCCCTCGTTTCTTACACTTCGGTGTCACTGGCGCTAAAGAGAAAAAAGAATCGTTCAACTCAAATCTTGCCACCCGAGTAGAGTTGCATTGAGCAAATCACAAGCCAGCAATATGTCAATCAGCCCATTGCAAGAATTTTATCATAGAATTTACAATGCAGAAGGAGGCCATTCAGCCCATCGAGTCTGCACCGGCTCCTGGAACGAGCACCCTACCCAAGGTCAACACCTCCACCCTATCCCCATAACCCAGTAACCCCACCCAGCACTAAGGGCAATTTTGGACACTAAGGGCAATTTATCATGGCCAATCCACCTAACCTGCACATCTTTGGACTGTGGGAGGAAACCGGAGCACCCGGAGGAAACCCACGCACACACGGGGAGGATGTGCAGACTCCGCACAGACAGTGACCCAAGCCGGAATCGAACCTGGGACCCTGGAGCTGTGAAGCAATTGTGCTGTCCACAATGCTACCGTGCTGCCCCTCAGTAGTTTGTTCCTCAGTAGTGAATGTTCAATCAATTCAGTGAAAGGAGAAATCAGGAAATTCAAATAAATAAATAAATCCTGGAAACAAACAAAACTTGTCTCTGATACGTAAAAGAACATTAGAGTGGGTGCTTGATCACACTGGCATGTGACCTAGAATTGTGTCTGAATCGGTAGACTCAGCAAATAGGACACGAATATCAGAAGACCACAGGACGCATGAGCAGAGGGCTGCCACTCGGCCCATCGAGTCTGCTCTGCCATTCAATGAGATCATGACTTATCTGAGATAATCCTCAGCTCCACTTTCCCACCTTATCCCCATAACCTTTGATTCCCTTACTGATTAAAACTCTGTCTCTCTCAGCCTTGAACATACTTAACGACCCAGCCTCTACAGCTCTCTGCGATAAAGAACTCCACAGATTCACTCCCCTCTGAGAGAAGAAATTCCTCCTCATCTCTGTCTGAAATGGGCGACCTCTCACTCTGAGATTCTGCCCTCTGGTCCTAGACTCTCCCACAAGAGGAAGCATCCTCTCAGCATCGACCCTGTCAAGCCCCCTGAGAATCCGATATGCCTCAATAAGGTCACCTCTCATTCTTCTAAACTCCAATGAGTACAGACCCAACCTACTCAACCTCTCCTCATAAGAAAATCCCTCCATACCCGGGATTAACCCTTCAATGCCGGTATATCATTCCTTAGATAAGGGGAACAAAACTGTTCACAGTATCCCAGGTGAGGTTTAACTAGTGTTTTTATAGTTTCAGTAAGACCTCCCTATTTTTATACTCCATTCCCATTGAAATAAGATGAACATTCCATTTGACTTCCCTATTATCTGCTGAATGTGCACGAAGACACCCAGATCCCTCTGTGCTGCAGCTTTCTGCAGTCTCTCTCCATTTAAATAATATTCAGCCCCTTTATTCTTCCTACCGAAGTCCATAACTTTACACTTTGCTACATTATCTTCCATCTGACAAGTGTTTGCCCACTCACCTAACCTGCCCATATCCCTCTGTAGATTCTGCGTCATCCTCACCACTTGCCTTCCCACCTATCTTGGTGTCATCCGCAAACTTGACAATATTGCATTCACTTCCCTCGTCCAAGTCATTAATATATGTTGTGAATAATTGCGGCCCCAGCACGGATCCCTGTGGCATTCCCAGTTACAGGATGCCAGCCTGAAAAGTCCCTATTATCCCAACTCTGTCTTCTGTCAGTTAGCCAATCCTATACCACCCCCTGACATTGGACACTTAGGACATCAGGAATTTTGCTGACAGAAGCTTCAGATACAATTTTTTATTTTAATAATCTGTAGTGTCTCAAGTCGGTTTACTTTAACACCGCAATGAAGTTACTGTGAAAATCCCCCAGTCACCACGTTCCGGCGCCTGTTCGGGTACACGGAGGGAGAACTCACAATGTCCAATTCACCGAACAGCACGTCTTTCGGGACTGTGGGAGGAAACCGGAGCACCCGGAGGAAACCCACGCAGACACGGGGAGAACGTGCAGACTCCGCACAGACAGTGACCCAAGCCGAGAATCGAACCTGGGACCCTGGCGCTGTGAAGCAATTGTGCTATCCACTGTGCTACGGTGTTGCCCTGGGCTCCTGCTTCACTTCCCCCACCATTCCTCCATGGGGCCGATGAGTTCAGTTAGCTCGATGACCAGAATGCAGTGCAGGATAACACCGACAGCACAGGTTCATAGAATTTACAGTGCAGGTGAAGACCATTTGGCCGATCAAGTCTGCACCGACCCTTGGAAAGAGCACCCTACTTACGTCCACGCCTCCCCCCTATCTCCGTGACCCAGTAACCCCACCTAACCTTTTGGACTAAGGGGCAATTTACCATGGTCAATCCACCTAACCCGCACATCTTTGGGTTGTGGAGGAAACCCACGCAGACACGGGGAGGATGTGTAGACTCCACACAGACAGTCACCCGGTGCCAGAATTTAGCCCAGGGTCCCTGGGCCTGTGAGGCAGCAGTGCTAACCACTGTGCCACCGTGCCATGCCGCAAATTCCCATACCAGTTCATGGAGCCCTGCCTCCTTATCTTGAACTATGCTTGGTGCAGGTGGTGCTGCTCAAGCTATAGAACCAACTGTCTCTCTCGAATGGCATGGTGCGACGACAACAATCTCTCCCTCAATACCTCTCACCACCAGATGGAGATAAGGAGCAGTCATATAAATATCATGTGACTCTTGGAATTCTGGGAGGTGTTTGGGTGTGAGATAGATTAGTTACATCGTGGAGATTTCTGGAGTTCGAGATATCGTATAGTTTAATAACTTATACCTTGTGACTTGTTCAAATCTTATTTAAGTCGTGCAAATGAATCAACTTGTTCAGTAACTGAGCTTGATAGACACAACAGAGAACATCACACAGCCCACTGCATTGAAGACTGCATTCATGTCGACTCAACTTACCCCGGTTTGGACATGGGGGCTGTGTATCTTGCTGAGCTGGTGCTGCTGCAGGTTCCCAGGAGACAGAGAAATACATGAGATTAGAGTGCAATCACAGTGGAATAAAAACAGAGCAATGAATCTTCTGGGGAGAAGGCCTGGCCTGCTCGCAGAGGGAGTGTGGTCTAATTTAACATCATGGTCGCATATCATTGAGGTCTCGCTGGCCAATTACCTGCTCAAAACTGTTGGAAGTGAATGTAAAGGAGAGATTCCAACGTTCCAAAGTGCAGGGCCTGGGAATTTTGATTGGTAAATGCCTGCATGTTGAGGGCAGTGAGACATACTCGTTTCTTATGGGAATCCTAAGCGGGATTCTCTGATCCTGAGGCTAAGTGTTGACGCCGTCGTAAATGCCGTCACGTTTTGCGACGGCGTCAACAGGCCGCCGGCATCAGTGATCCTGCGCTGCCCAGGGGGGCAGCACAGCACTGGAGCGACCCACGCCGCTCCAGCTGCTGATACCAGCGTCCGACGGGCGCCGCGGGTCTGCGCATGCGTGCTGCGGCTGGCACGAATTCGCGCATGCACGCTGCGACTGGCGCAAACTCGCGCATGCACGCTGCGACTGGCGCAAACTCGCGCATGCACGCTGCGACTGGCGCAAACTCGCGCATGCACGCTAGTTGCCTTCTCCGCGTCGGCCCCGACGCAACATGGCGTAGAGCTACAGCGCCCCGCCGCTGAATAAAAGAGACCCCCACCAGGAGAGGCCGGCCCGCCGATCAGTAGGCCACGAACACGGGCCAGGCCACGGTGGAGCCCCCCCCCACAGGGTCGGACCCCCCCTCCCCACCAGGCTGCCCCGCACAGCATGCATGCCGAAGTCCCGCCGGCTCCGACCACATGTGAACGGCGGCGGGTCTTGGCCTATCTCAGCGGCCACTCGGCCCTTCCCGCGCGGAGTATCGCCGGGGTGGGGGGGGGCCTCGAGAGCGGCTCCCGACCGGGGCCGTGCCGACCACGCCAGCTCCAATGGTGCCTCGGCGGACCGATACTGAATGAATAAGTATTCACAGCTGCACAATATAAAATACATGCAAAACTGTTTTCCCATCCTGAATCCCATGTCTATGCGATCCAATCTAATACTCGTCTCGACAATGTTGAAAATACAATTCTTGCCACAACAAGTTGAATCTACATCGCACCATCTTAAACATAATTATAACAATGCCCAATGTGCTTTACGGCAACATTAACAGAAATAGTAGACAAAGGATCACAAGGCACTGGTTGGTCAGACCACCAAAAAGTGAGGAAAGGAGGTAAGATTAAAGGAACATTGACAGTAACTTCATTTGAAGCCTACTTGTGACAATAAGCCATTTTCATTTCATTTGAAGTGAAAGAGCGGAAGTTAGGTTGGGAAGTTCAGAGAAAGAAGTCGGGACGAGGCAGTTGAAAATAGGCGGCCAATGTTTTTTTTTACTCATTCAAGGGATGTCATCATTGTTGGCTGGGCCAGCATTTATTGCCCATCCCTAATTGCCCTGGAGAAGGTGGTGGGAAGCTGCCTTCCCAAACTGGTGTAGGTACACCCACTGTGCTGTTCGGGAGGGAGTTCCAGGATTTTGACCCAGTGACAGTGAAGGAGCAGCGATATATTTACAAGTCAGGATGAGTGACTTGAAGAGGAACCTCCAGGTGGTGGTTTTCCTGTGTGTCGCCAACCTTGTCCTTTTGAGATGGTAGTGGTTGTGGGTTCGAAGGCGAGTTCCTGCGGTGCACACTGGTGCCACTGTGTAACGGTGAGGGAGGGAGCCAATGTTTGTGGATGGGGTGTTAATTAAGTGGGCTGTTTTGTCCTGGATGATGTCGAGCTTCTTGAATGTTAATCACACTCTTGACTTGTGCCTTGTAGCTGGTGGACAGACTTTGGGGGGTCAGGAGGTGAGTTACTCATTGCAGCCTCTGACCTGCACTTGTAGCCACAGTATTTATATGGCTGGAACAGCCAGTTTCTGTAAAGTGGGGGATTCAGCGATAGTGGGCGAGGAATTCCGTGCCCTTTGCAGCGTGTTGCATGGCAACGGAGGCGAATTGCCATTGGTCAGCGGCGGGATCCTCTGGTTTAGCCGCTGCCAACCTGTGGCAGGGGTTTACCGTAGGCAGGAATGAAAGATCCCGGGCGGGATTCTCTAATAATGGGGTCCCCACGCCGGCGTGAAAAGCGGCGCCAACCACTCCGGCGTCAACGGTCCCGAAAGTGAGGAATTCTCCTCTTCCGAGGGGGCTAGGTTGGCGCCGGAGTTGTCCCGGCAGCTCCAGACGGCGTGGAACGGCCGGCGCGAGTTCGCGCATGCGCGATACGGCCAGCATATGTCCGCACATGCGCGAGGATTCTCTTCTCCACGCCGGCCCCCAAGCAATATGGCGGAGCACTACAGTGGCTCGGCGCGGAGTAAAATAGGCCCCCACGGAACCAGCCCACCCGCCGATCGGTAGGTCCTGATCGCGGGCCAGGCCACCGTGGGGCCCCCCCCCCCCGGGGTCGGATCCCCTAGCCCCCCTCCAGGACGGCCCCCGCAGACTCACCTTCCAGGACCCGCCGTCTGGGACCTGAGTAACCCACGCCGGCGGGACTCGGCCAACTCGTCGGCCACTCGGCCCATCAGTGCCCGGAGAATCGTCGGGGGGGGGGGCGCTGCCAACGGCCCCTGACCGGCGCGAGGCACAATGTTGGTATAGAGGTTATAGGGGCCTTGGTGATTAGAAAAACACCAAGTTGGTGGCAAAGGAGATACTGAGAAAAATGGTTATCGCACTGGGAAGGGATGAAGGCCGGAATTCTCCAGCCAGAGCCATTCACTGCCAGCGAACGGTGCGCCACCAAGAAACACACGCCTGGGGAACAGGAGAATCCCGCCCAAAATATTCCAGAATTTCGGAGAGGAAAGGAAGATTGGAGATTGGACAGTTATTGGCAAAGATGAAAGGAGTTCTTTTGAGAGAAAAGAGGAGTATGATGTGCTGAAATGTGATTAAAGATTACAAAGATCTGGGGCGAAATTCTCCCCCAACAGCGCGATGTCCGCCGACTGGCGCCAAAAACGGCGGCAATCAGACGGGCATCGCGCCGGCCCAAAGGTGCGGAATGCTCCCAACATTGAGGGGCTAGGCCGGCGCCGGAGGGATTTCCGCCCCGCCAGCTGGCGGAAATGGCGTTTGTTGCCCTGCCAGCTGGCGCGGAAATGCGGCACATGCGCGGGAGGGTCAGCGGCCGCCGACAGTTTCCCGCGCATGCGCAGTGGGGAGAGTCTCTTCCGCCTCCGCCATGGTGGAGGCCGTGGCGGAGGCGGAAGGGAAAGAGTGCCCCCACAGCACAGGCCCGCCCGCGGATCGGTGGGCCCTGATCGCGGGCCAGGCCACCGTGGGGGCACCCCCCGGGGTCAGATCGCCCCGTGCCCCCCCCCCCAGGACCCCGGAGCCCGCCCACGCCGCCTGGTCCCGCTGGTAAATATCAGCTTTGATTTACGCCGGCGGGACAGGCAATTTCTGGGCGTGACTTCGGCCCATCCGGGCCGGAGAATTGAGCGGGAGCGGGGGCGGGATTCACGGTGGCCAACGGCCATTCTCCGACCCGGCGGGGGGTCGGAGAATGACCCCCCTGAGGTGTAGAGGGATCTGGGTGTCTCAGTGCATGAATCACAAAGCATAAAGGTACAGCAAGTAAGTCGGAAAACTATTAGAATGTTTTCCTTTATTATGAGGTGAATTGAGTACAAAAGTAGGGAGTTTCTTGCTTCTGTTGTACAGGATATTGGTGAGGCCACGGCTGCAGTATTGTGTACAGTATTGGTTATCTCTTATACTCGTTTTATTAGTGGCACAAGTGGGCTTACATTAACACTGCAATGAAGTTACTGTGAAAAGCCCCTAGTCGCCACATTCCGGCACCTGTTCGGGTACACCGAGGGAGAATTCAGAATGTCCAAATTACCTAACAAGCCCGTCTTTCGGGACATGTGGGAGGAAACCGGAGCTCCCGGAGGAAACCCACGCAGACGCGGGGACAGTGACCCAAACCGTGAATCGAATGTGGGCCCGAGGCGCTGTGAAGCAACAGTGCTAACCACTGTGCTACCGTGCCACCCTTATTTAAGGCCCAATGTAAATGCATTGAAGCAGTAGAGAGGAGCCTTACCATTCTAACACCTGGAATGGGTGGGTTGCCCTCTGAGGTTAGGGGCGTCATTCTCCGACCCCCAAGAGGGTCGGAGAATGGCCGTTGGCCGCCGTCAATCCCGCCCCCGCCGGTTGCCGAAGTCTCCGAAGGGAGAAAAGTCGGCGGGGAGTTAATGGCGCCGCTGCCGCGGAGAATGTCACGGGTCTGCGCAAGGCAGCCGATTTTCGGCCTGCCGATATTCTCCCTTCCGGATGGGCCGAAGTCCCGTCGACGTGATGACCGTTCACGTCGACGTGAATCAAACCTCCTTTTCATCGGCGTGACCCGGTGCTCCAGGCTCACGCCGACCAGCGTGGAGGTGAGTGACGGCCTGGGGGGTTGGCTCTGGGCAGGCAATGGCGTGGCCGCAGTCTGATTGCGTGAGGAGAGGTGTGTCTCGGGTTGTGTGTGTGTGTGCGGCGGGGGAGGGGGTGGTTAGAGTAGGCTGGGCTCCGGGGGAGTGCCGGAAGGGGGTCCGTGCCGGAGAGGGGGATGGGGGGTCCGTGCCGGGGTGGAGGTTGGGGGGGGGGTCCGTGCCGGGGTGGAGGTTGGGGGTTGGGGGGGGGGTCCGTGCTGGGGTGGAGGTTGGGGGGGGTCCGTGCCGTGCCGGGGTGGAGGTTGGGGGGGGTCCATGCTGGGGTGGAGGTTGGGGGGGGTTCGTGCCATGCCGGGGTGGAGGTTGGGGGGGGGGGTCCGTGCTGGGGTGGAGGTTGGGGGGGGTCCGTGCCGTGCCGGGGTGGAGGTTGGGGGGGGTCCGTGCTGGGGTGGAGGTTGGGGGGGGGTCCGTGCCATGCCGGGGTGGAGGTTGGGGGGGGGGTCCGTGCCGGGGTGGAGGTTGGGGGGGGTCCGTGCTGTGCAGGGGTGGAGGTTGGGGGTTGGGGGGGGGGTCCGTGCTGGGGTGGAGGTTGGGGGGGGGGGTCCGTGCCGGGGTGGAGGTTGGGGGGGTCCGTACCGGGGTGGAGGTTGGGGGGGGGTCCGTGCTGGGGTGGAGGTTGGGGGGGGGTCCGTGCCGGGGTGGAGGTTGGGGGGGGGTCCGTGCTGGGGTGGAGGTTGCGGGGGGGTCCGTGCCGTGCCGGGGTGGAGGTTGGGGGGGGTCCGTGCTGGGGTGGAGGTTGAGGGGGGTCCGTGCCGTGCCGGGGTGGAGGTTGGGGGGGGGTCCGTGCTGGGGTGGAGGTTGGGGGGGGTCCGTGCCGGGGTGGAGGTTGGGGGGGGGTCCGTGCCGGGGTGGAGGTTGGGGGGGGGTCCGTGCCGGGATGGAGGTTGGGGGTTGGGGGGGGTCCGTGCTGGGGTGGAGGTTGGGGGGGGGGTCCGTGCCGAGGAGGGGGATGGGAGGGCAAGTGAGTTGGTCCACCTGGCCAGGTGCCAGCCTCCAACAGTTGGACCCATGCGGTCCATGCCACCTGGCTGGGGGGAGGAGGGGATATGGGCAATGATGACATGTCGTCGTTCCCCTCCCCCCCACCAGGCCGTCATGTTTTCAGATCATCCAGCGATGTTGGCCGCCGTGGTGGCAGCCGCTTATGTCTATGTTGCCCTGGATGAGGAGGAGGAGGAGGAGGAGCGTGCCAGAGAGGCGGCGCAGGCTGCCGCAGAGGGGCAGGCGGCAGCCGCCCAGGCTGGAGGGACACCTGACCGACAGGACGAGGAGGGGGAGGAGGACGTCGCGGCCCCACGGCAACGGAGGCACCCGAGGGCGCCTCGTGTGTACCGGCCCCGGCAGTCATACCAGGACCTCACGGACCGGGAATGCAGGAGGAGACTCCGGATGAGCCGGGAAACCGTGGCACACATCTGCCACCTGCTGGCACACCTGTCACCGCGTGGCACTGGCGGGGGACACCCTCTCCCCGTGTCCGTCAAGGTTACGGTGGCCCTGAACTTTTATGCAACGGGGTCATTCCAGGCACCGAGTGGGGACCTGTCCGGCATATCGCAGACATCGGTGCACCGGTGCATCCGGGCAGTGACAGATGCCCTATATGCCATGGCGCACCGCTACATCCGCTTCCCTGTGGACCGGGCCAGCCAAGATGCCCGGGCCGTGGGCTTCTCTGCCGTGGCCGGGTTCCCCATGGTCCAGGGCGCGATCGATGGGATGCACGTCGCCGTGCGGCCACCTGCAGATAACAGGGCCGTGTTCACTAATAGGAAGGGGACCTATTCGATGAACGTACAGGTGGTCTGCGACCACCGCATGATGATCCTGCACGTCTGCGCCCGTCACCCAGGCAGTGTACACGACTCATTCGTGTTGTCGCGGTCATCCATCCCCGGCATGCACGAGGGACGCCATCCCCGGCTGAGGGGCTGGTTGCTGGGCGACAGGGGCTACCCATTGCGATCGTGGCTGATGACGCCTATACGGAGGACACGCAATGAGGCGGAGAACCGCTACAATAATGCCCATGTAGCGACAAGGGGAGTGATCGAGAGGTGCTTTGGCGTGCTGAAGATGCGTTTCAGGTGCCTGGACCTCTCTGGGGGCGCCCTCCAGTATCGGTCAGATAGGGTCGGCCGCATCATTGTGGTGTGCTGCGTCCTGCACAACATAGCCCAGCAGAGGGGCGATGTGCCGCAGGCAGAGGAGGGCGGAGTGGAGGAGCAGCAGGAAGAGGCGCAGTCCTCCCCAGATGAGGGGGATGGGGGCAATGGTCAGGGCAGACGGGGTAGACACAGGCGGGTGGCTGTCCACCGTTACTGGCTGGCCGAGCGGGCACGGGACAGACTGATAGACGCCCGCTTCACTGACTAGATGGGCGTGGGAATCGGGTAGTATGGCCACAGACCGCACACCATGGCAACAGCCGACCACCCCCACCCCCTACCCATCCACCCACCCAGCACCCTCACCCCCCTCCCCAACCCCACACACCCCACCCGCATGCACACCACCCCCCCCCCCATTGCCGATCCACCGGCGGCACAACGGGCCGGGCTCACCCAGTTGCTGGTGGACGCGTGTCTATCGCAGGCCATGGAGGATGATGACAACCCGCCCTGCGATGAGCTCCTGGCTCTACATCGTTGGGCTATGTCTGACCCATGGCCACAGTACCACCATCCACCCGGACCATCCCTGCATGCGGCTGTGACACTGCAGCGCACGGTCCCGTCCTCTGCCCGGGGGATGTTGATGGCGGCCCAGGGGGAAGGGGGCAGACTCACCTGGGGCTGAGGTAAGACCACCCCTCACACACACACTTGCGCTCAACGTACATGACACCCCCGCACACTTTGGACAGAGCACAAAGGCAGCTTCGGTAGGTGTAACATTGACTTTAATAACCAAAGGAGTTCATGCACGTGCCCTAGCCCCTAAAACTCATCTGTGCCCTGCACCCGTGCCAACTTACTCAGTGTCTAATTGTTTGGCCTTACGGGCCCTTTGACTACGTCTACGTGGTTCCCCAGACGGTACAGCAGAACTGGAGGTGGACTCCTGTGATTCCTGCCCTCTGACACTGGATCCCTTTGGCGGCCGTTTCCTGGGGCGTCCTGGCCTAGATGGGCCAGGCTGCGGCCCGGGCGACTGGGATGGCGAGCTGCCAGCCTGTCCTGCCCGTTGCCCACCCGATGCACCTGGGACGGAAGGGGGGGGAGTCCGAGGTGTCACGGTGTACCGGGACCTCCCCTACAGAGGGAGCCGGGACGGACCACACCACCTCCTCCTCCCTCGGGGTGCCCGATGGCCCCCAGGCCTCTGCATGGGTGGGGGATGCGAACGGACTGACCATCCGACACCCCCCCCGACATCTGGCGCTGCCAGTCCTGGAGGCCCGTGCTGGTATCGACAGGGGTCTGCAGGTTTGCAGCCACGGAGCCCAGGGGGTTGGCAAACCCTGTCTGTGACAGTGCGACGCCGGCTCGCACATGGCCACTGGCGCCGATGCCCTCAGCGATGGCCTGCAGAGACTGGGCCATGGCCTGCAGAGACTGGGCTATGGCGTTGAGCGCCTCTGCCATCTGGCACTGGCACTGGCTCATGCCCTCCTGTGAGAGGGCAGCCATTTCCTGGGCCACAGACGCCGCCTGTACGGAAGGCCCCAGGCCTCGCAAACCGTTCCCCATGTCTGACACCGTCGCACCCATTGCCTCCACCGCGGACGCCACCCGTGCGGTGTCAGCCTGGGTGGCACGCATGACCGGCACCACTCCCAGCTCCTGGACGCGGGTGGACTCCTCCACCTGCGACCGCAGCCGCCGCAAGCTGCCCGTCACCCTCTTCGCTCGTCTCCGGGTCGGTGGTTGCATCGGATCTATGTGTGGGTGTGGTAACTGCAGGAACCCGGGGTCCATCTGGGCGGCAGATGTTCGCTTGGGCTGGGCTGCCCTCCGGCCGCCCGGTCCCTCTGCTGCTCCTACCTCCACCTGCTGTACCGGGACGGCTGTGTTGTGCGCACCAGTGAGTGTACCAGACGCCTCATCACTAAAGTGCCCAACCGTGGTGAGTGTTTCTGCGATGGTGGAGGGTGTTGGTGACAGCAATGGCGTTGTGTCGTGCTCTTCGTCCCACTCTGAGTCCATGGCACTTTGGGGTGGGGGTTCGTCTCCACCCATCCACTCTGAGTCACTGTCCGGTATTTCGTCTTCTTGGGTAGTGTTGTCCCGGGTAGGGGTGTCCTGGGTAGTGCTGTCCCGGGTAGGGGTGTCCTGGGTAGTGCTGTCCCGGGTAGGGGTGTCCTGGGTAGTGGTGTCTTGGGTAGTGGTGTCCTGGGTAGTGGTGTCCTGGGTAGTGGTGTCCTGGGTAGTGATGTCCTGGCTCGGATGTGACGGGGGCCTGTGGCTGCCCCCCTCATCGCTGGGTGGTCGCTCCCGCACGTGACGGGGGTGTCGTCTCCCTGTTGCTCCAGGTCTCTCCGTCTCCCGTGGTGTGCGAGGGGCATCCTGCGGGCGTCGCATGCTGGAGGGTCTGGGTCTCTCCGTCTCCCGTGGTGTGCGAGGGGCATCCTGCGGGCGTCGCATGCTGGAGGGTCCGGGTCTCTCCGTCTCCCGTGGTCTCCGAGGGGCATCCTGCGGGCGTCGCATGCTGTAGGGTGCGGGTCTCTCCGTCTCCCGTGGTCTCCGAGGGGCATCCTGCGGGCGTCGCATGCTGGAGGGTGCGGGTCTCTCCGTCTCCTGTGGTCTCCGAGGGGCATCCTGCGGGCATCGCATGCTGGAGGGTGCGGGTCTCTCCGTCTCCTGTGGTCTCCGAGGGGCATCCTGTGGGCGTCGCATGCTGGAGGGTGTGGGTCTCTCCGTCTCCTGTGGTCTCCGAGGGGCATCCTGCGGGCGGTCTGCATCTGCGGGGATGGGTGCCTGGACGTTTGGTCCTGCGATACACAATGAAGCATGCATGGTTAGACATCAGGCAGTGATCAGGTGATACGGGGGAGGGGGATATTGGGGAAGGGGATATGGGGACGGGCTGTCGGTGGCTCACACGCTAGTACGCCCCCGACCTCTGCATTAGCAACCTCCCGGTCCACAGGTCCGCCAGCCAGTTCCAGGGCCCTTTCCTCGTGTACGGTCAGTGGCCTCTCATCAGCGGGCCCTCCTCCAGTCCTCACATGCTCCCTATTGTTGTGTGCGCGCTTCTCCTGTGGGGGGGGGGGGGCAGGGGTAAAAGGCAACAGTGTTAGGCAGGTATATGAATGCACGCCATCGGTTGCGCGTGCATTGCAGAGGTTAAGGTTAGGGCTGGATTCACTTGGGGATATGGGGGATATGGGGGAGGGGGGATATGGGGGAGGGGGGGATATGGGGGAGGGGGGGATATGGGGAGGGGGGATATGGGGGAGGGGGGATATGGGGGAGGGGGGATATGGGGGAGGGGGGATATGGGGAGGGGGGATATGGGGGAGGGGGATATGGGGGAGGGTGGGATATGGGGAGGGGGGATATGGGGGAGGGGGATATGGGGAGGGGGGATATGGGGGAGGGTGGATATGGGGAGGGGGGATATGGGGGATATGGGGGAGGAGGGAAATGGGGGAGGGGGGATATGGGGGAGGGGGGATATGGAGAGGGGGGATATCGGGGAGGGGGGATATGGGGAGGGGTGATATGGGGGAGGGGGGATATGGGGAGGGGTGATATGGGGAGGGGGGATATAGGGGATATGGGGGAAGGGGGGATATGGGGAGGGGGGATATGGGGGAGGGGGGATATGGGGGATATGGGGGAGGGGGGATATGGGGGAGGGTGGATATGGGGGAGGGTGGATATGGGGGGGGATATGGGGGAGGGGGGATATGGGGGATATGGGGAGGGGGATATGGGGAGGGGGGATATGGGGGAGGGGGGATATGGGGGAGGGGGGATATGGGGGAGGGGGGATATGGGGGAGGGGGGATATGGGGGAGGGGGGATATGGGGGAGGGGGGATATGGAGGAGGGGGGATATGGGGGAGGGGGGATATGGGGGATATGGGGGAGGTGGGGATATGGGGGAGGGGGCATATGGGGATTATGGGGGAGGGGGGATATGGGGGAGGGGGGGATATGAGGGAGGGGGGATATGGGGGATATGGGGGAGGGGGGGATATGGGGGAGGGGGGGATATGGGGAGGGGGATATGGGGATATGGGGGTGGGGGATATGGGGGAGGGGGGGATATGGGGGAGGAAGATATGGGGATATGGGGGAGGGGGGATATGGGGGATATGGGGAGGCTCACCCTGCCTGCTCTGACGAGGTCGTTCACCTTCTTGTGGCACTGGGTGCCTGTCCGTGGTGTCAGGGCCACAGCGGTGACGGCCTCTGCCACTTCCCTCCACAGACGCCGGCTGTGGCGTGGGGCAACTCTGTGGCCATGCCCGGGATACAGGGCGTCCCTCCTCTGCTCCAGCGCGTCCAGGAGCGCCTCCGCATCGCGTGACTTGAACCTCGGGGCTGAGCGACGGCCAGCCATCCAGTTGGAGGGGAACCTCCAGGTGGTGGGGTTCCCAAGTATCTGCTGCTCTTGTCCTTCTAGATGGTAGTGGTCGTGGGTTTGGAATGTGTTGCCTAAGGAATCTTGGTGAGTGACTGCAGTACATCTTGTAGATGCTACACACGGCTGCTACTGTAGATCGGTGATGGAAGGAGTGAATGTTTGTGGAAGGGGGAGCAATCATGTGGGCTGCTTTGTCCTGGATGGTGTCGAGCTGCGCTCGTTCAGGCAAGTGGAGAGTATCCCATTACACTCCTGACTTGTGCCTTGTAGATAGTGGACAGGTTTTGGGAAGTCAGGAGTTGAATTGCCCTCCGCAGGATTCCTAGCCTCCGATCCTCTCTTGTAGCCACAGTATTAATGTGGCTAGTCCAGTTCAGTTTCTGATCAATGGTAACCCCAGGAAGTTGATTGTGGGAGATTCAGTGATGGTAATTCCTTTGAATGTCAAGGGTCTTGTTCGAGATGGTCAATACCTGGTCACTTGTCAGCCCAAACCTGGATAAGGAAGGTGAGGAGCCGGAGCAGAGTTGGGTTAGTACGGTTCTGTCCTCACTCTGATTGAGGAAAGCCCTCCAGTTAGAGCTAATCGGTGTTGGTTTCTTTTTATTTATACAGTTTTTAAAATGTTAGGGGATTTGCAAGCTCGAAGGACGAATTGCCTCCTGCAGTTTCTATTTTCCATGTTTTTCTGTAGCAAGATGGATGAATCAGTGGCACAGATAGAAATCAATGAACATGATAGCCATCACTGAGATATGGTGACAAGGCTGGGATCTAAACATTCAAGGATATTTGACATTTTGGAAGGATAGGAGGAAAGAAGGAGGTGGGGTAGCTCTGTAAATAAAGGACAAAATAGGTGCAATCGTGAGAAATAACTCTGGGTTAGAAATCACGATGTGGAATGAGTTTGGGAGGAGATTGGGCATTGGTTGGGATAGTTTATAGGGCCTCCAGCAGCAATTTAACAGCAGGACAGAGTTTATATTGTCATGTGAGTGTCCCTTGAAGAAAGGTTTGACCACACATGGCTCGCAGCACGGCTTCAGTGATGTAATTTGTGGGTGGAGCTGGGCTGTGGCTGTCAGGTGAGAGGGGGGGGTTTAGTGTTTTCGTTTCAATTTCGGTTTGTTGTTGATTTGGACTGCAGAAGAAAAAAGCAGTGTTTCCCTGTTTTCGCTGTTTTTATTTTAAAGCTGTTCCAGTGAACTGTAAGCATATTGGGTGTGGCAAACTGCTTTGGTAATTTTAAAGATAAAGCTGTTTTTCGGAAGTTGTTTGGAATCTGCTGGTTGGAGGCTGGATCTCAGGGAAAGGACCCGTCCCATTCAAGTGAGATTGCAGTGTGCTGGGCCACGCCCTTGAAAGGGGTTTTGGTTTATTGGAATTTGTTATTGAATTGGAACAGTTACTAAGGGGGATTCATTAAGAGTTATATACATAGATTACTGTAGCTGTTGTGTTGTTTCATGTTTGTAATTGACAACAAATTCTTGTTTCATATATGTCAACTACATTCTTTTATTAAACTTGTTTTAAAGTCGATTGAATCATACCTGAAGTGAAGACTCTTGTGTTCATCCTTGCCAAATTCAATATAAAGGTTTTGGTCAGGGGAGCTTCATAATACAATTTGGAATTTCTAAGCCCTGGCCCATATCAATATCAAGAAATAATGATAGTTTACAAGAAAGTTACTCAATAAACATAGGTGAACTGAAGAACATAGATTGGGGGCGGATGTTTGAGGGTAAATCAACATCTGACATGTGGGAGGCTTTCAAGTGTCAGTTGAAAGGAATTCAGGACCGGCATGTTCCTGTGAGGAAGAAGGATAAATATGGCAAATTTCGGGAACCTTGGATGACGAGAGATATTGTAGGCCTCGTCAAAAAGAAAAAGGAGGCATTTGTCAGGGCTAGAAGGCTGGGAATAGACGAAGCCTGTGTGGAATATAAGGAAAGTAGGAAGGAGCTTAAGCAAGGTGTCAGGAGGGCTAAAATGGGTCACGAAAAGTCATTGGCAAATAGGGTTAAGGAAAATCCCAAGGCGTTTTACACATACATAAAAAGCAAGAGGGTAGTCAGGGAAAGGGTTGGCCCACTGAAGGATAGACGAGGGAATCTATGTGTGGAGCCAGAGGAAATGGGCAAGGTACTAAATGAATACTTTGCATCAGTATTCAGCAAAGAGAAGGAATTGGTGGATGTTGAGTCTGGAGAAGGGTGTGTTGATAGCCTGGATCACATTGAGATCCAAAAAGACGAGGTGTTGGGCGTCTTGAAAAATATTAAGATGGATAAGTCCCCAGGGCCTGATAGGATCTACCACAGAATACTGAAGGAGGCAAGAGAGAAAATTGCTAAGGCCTTGACAGAAATCTTTGGATCCTCACAGTCTTCAGGTGATGTCCCAGAGGACTGGAGAATAGCCAGTGTTGTTCCTCTGTTTAAGAAGGGTAGCAAGGATAATCCAGGGAACTACAGGCCAGTGAGCCTTACGTCAGTGGTAGGGAAATTACAGGAGAGAATTCTTCGAGACAGGATCTACTCCCATTTGGAAGCAAATGGACGTATTAGTGAGAGGCAGCATGGTTTTGTGAAGGGGAGGTCGTGTCTCACTAACTTGATAGAGTTTTTCGAAGAGGTCACAAAGATGATTGATGCAGGTAGGGCAGTGGATGTTGTCTATAATGGACTTCAATAAGGCCTTTGACAAGGTCCCTCATGGTAGACTAGTACAAAAGGTGAAGTCACACGGGACCAGGGGTGAGCTGGCAAGGTGGATACCGAACTGGCTAGGTCATAGAAGGCAGAGAGTAGCAATGAAAGGATGCTTTTCTAATTGGAGGGCTGTGACTAGTGGTGTTCCGCAGGGATCAGTGCTGGGACCTTTGCTGTTTGTAGTATATATAAATGATTTGGAGCAAAATGTAACTGGTCTGATTAGTAAGTTTGCAGACGACACAAAGGATAGTGATGAGGACTGTCAGAGGATACAGCAGGATTAAGATTGTTTGGAGACTTGGGTGGAGAGATGGCAGATGGAACTTAATCCAGACAAATGTGAGGTAATGCATTTTGGAAGGTCTAATGCAGGTAGGGTATATACAGTGAATGGTAGAACTCTCAAGAGTATTGAAAGTCAGAGAGATCCAGGTGTACAGGTCCACAGGTCACTGAAAGGAGCAACACAGGTGGAGAAGGTAACCAAGAAGGCATACGGCATGCTTGCCTTCATTGGCCGGGGCATTGAGTATAAGAATTGACAAGTCATGTTGCAGCTGTATCGAACCTTAGTTAGGCCACACTTGGAGTATAGTGTTCAATTCTGGTCGCCACACTACCAGAAGGATGTGGAGGCTTTAGAGAGGGTGCAGAAGAGATTTACCAGAATGTTGCCTGGTATGGAGGGCATTAGCTATGAGGAGTGGTTGAATAAACTTGGTTTGTTCTCACTGGAACGACGGAGGTTGAGGGGCGACCTGATAGAGGTCTACAAAATGATAAGGGACATAGACAGAGTGGATAGTCAGAGGCTTTTCCCCAGGGTAGAGGGGTCAATTACTAGGGGGCATAAGTTTAAGGTGCGAGGGGCAAGGTTTAGAGTAGATGTACAAGGTAAGTTTTTCACACAGAGGGTAGAGGATGCCTGGAACTCGCTACCGGAGGAGGTGGTGGAAGCAGGGACGATAGTGACATTTAAGGGACATCTTGACAAATACATGAATAGGATGGGAATAGAGGGATACGGACCCCAGAAGGCTAGAAGATTGTAGTTTAGACGGGCAGCATGGTCGGCGCAGGCTTCCGAAGAGCCTTTTCCTGTACTTTGTTCTTTGTTCTTTGTTCTTGTTCTCTGATTTTAATATTCACGTCATTGACTTGCTGAGTCATCACTAACGCACAAGAGACATTTCATTCCTGAAGTGTCCCAGCTTGTCACTGAGACTCCAATGCCCTTCCATTCACAGCCTGGGCATTAGACTGGGATTCGGGACAGGGTTCATTCTGACTCACCTGAAGTGCGTCTCCTCCTAGCCGGACATGGTGTATTCGGCATGGTTCGCAGTGGCGGTGCAGCTGCAAGGATACAGAGAACCGAATTGAGGTCAATCATGAAGATGAATCAAAGTGCGACCGACATGCAATAAAAACACAGATGACTCCAGGGTGGGAAGCTGCCTTCTGAGAGAACGGCCTGTCTTTTATCTATTTGTTCTTTCATAGGATGTAGGTGTGTGTCATGGGATAGGCCAGCATTTGTTGCCGATCCCTAATTGCCCTTGAACTGAGTGACTTCTGAGGCCTTTTTAGAGGGGGGCGGTTCCGTGTCAACCACATTGCTGTGGGTCTGGAGTCACATATAGGCCAGACCGGGTAAGGACGGCAGATTTCCTTCCTAAAGAATGTTAGTGAACAAGAAGTTATTTTATGCCAATCTGGTAGTTTCATGGTTATTAATGAACCAAATGGGCTTTTCCAACTTCCTCCCCCCCCCCCCTGCCCCGGGGAGGCGGTGATGTGGTGGTATTGCCACTGGACTAGTAATTCAGAGATCCATGGTAACGCTCTGGGGCCCCTGGTTCGAATCCTGCCGAATTCAATAAAAATCTGGAATTAAAAGTCTAAAGGTGACCAATGAAACCATTGCCGTTTGTCGTAAAAACCCATCTGGTTCACTCATGTCCTTTAGGGAGGGAAATCTGCCGTCCTTACCTGGTCTGGCCTACAGGTGACTCCAGGCCCACACAGCGATGTGGTCGAGTCTTAACTGCGCCTCTCTAAAATGGCCCAGCAGGTTCAGGGGTGAGCGACAACCCCACCCAGCGTCGCCCACATCCCAGGATCGAATGAAAAGAAATAAAATAATAGGTTCACGGTCAGCAATTCCACATTTATTGAAACCCATCTCCCATCTTTCTTTCGTAAAGGAGATCTGCCATGCTTATCTGGCCTGCTTTACATGTAACTTGAGAGTAGCGATGGACAACCTAGGCTGGTGAGTGACCCTCCTTCAAATCAGTGGGCCGCAGCATTGAAACTGGGTTTGTTCACTGACCATGGCACGATGAATAAGATTGAATGCATTTCATACAGGTTGAGTATTTCATAACAAGTTATAGAATGTGCTTGACCATTCATATAGTAATAGAACTCTCATCAACTTCAAATGGTAAAAATATTTACACTTTGGGCGCAGAGGCAATGCACGGCTCTCGCAGTCAATGTTGTGAGCAATCAGCATGCTTCTCACTTCACTTGTGTATTGTTTTACGTGTGAATCGCATCGATAGGAGGAAAGCCACGCGGGTGAGAATGAGTGGAATGTGGTACCTCTGCGCATGGGCAACGGCGAGCAAAACGTCTCCTTGGCCGCACTCAGATCCAAGATGTGCCTCTCCCCACCCCCGCCCGGGCCGCTGCTTGCCCGCAGAGCTACTGTAATGTGGTTGTCTCTGAAATGGCCCAGCGAGGCGCTCAGCTCAGGGCAGCGTCCTTCCGATGACCCCCACATCCCATGAATAAAAACATTAATGATTAATTGAATGTAAATCCCGCTAGTTGCCATAATGGTCCTGGTTTGATGGATAGTCAGACAATAATGAAGCTGAGGAAGACTGGAGCCGGGGAGACTTGCCCGTTCACGGCACAATGTCAAGAGGGCTAAATTCAGATAGAATCATTTCACAATCAGAACAGAGAGAGATCGCAATAGGCAGATCCCCCCTTAGTTTTATCTGAGCACTCACGCTATTGAAGTGCAAAGCAAGCTGTTCAAGATACATCTCATTGCTGATTTGTCACACAATTACACTCTAGTACCCAAACACTTACACACACAGCCTGAGCATCAAAGCAGAATTTAGGGCTGCTTTGCTGCTGACTCACCTGCACCCAGGTGACTCCAGTCTGACTGGTCTGCTGCAATAGAACAGAGAACAGACTTCAAATGAAACAAGAGAACAAATCAAAATGCGATGAACACACATCAGAAACACAAGCAGAGAATTGATTTCACAGAGTTGGAGAGTGCTGGAATGGACGGATTGGCCATTTTCCTGACTAATCTTTACTGTCACAGGTAAACTTACATTAACACTGCAATGAAGTTACTGTGAAAAGCCTCGAGCCGCCACACACCGCCGCCTGTTCGGGTACACAGAGGGAGAATTCAGAATGTCCGAATTACCTATCAGCACGTCTTTCGGGACTTGTGGGAGGAAACCGGAGCACCCGGAGGAAACCCACGCAGACACAGGGAGAACGTGCAGACTCCGCACAGACAGTGACCCAAGCGGGAATCAAACCTGGGACCCTGGCGCTGTGAAGCAACAGTGCTAACCACTGTGCTACCATGCCGCCCATTGAATTCAATTGACCCTGGGCAGTATAATCATCTGGATTTAATCAAGTTCAACATGAAAGGTCCCATCTTGCTGCAGGTTACACTTGGCAGCCTGTTGAGTGTTCCCCGTTCCCGCACATCTGCGTTTTACCTCCCGTAACACCCTGTGGTTGTTGCAAAATCCAATAACTCTACAGGGTTGAAAAAAAGTTCCCACTCATACATTTCTTTCTATTTCCATGCCTGTAAAGTTGTAGATAAGTATAATATTTTCTTTCGATCAAAGGAAGCTCCTACAATAAGTTCCCATCAAGGATAAATTCTTATGTTCCCAACAAGAACAAGAGCAGATTTAGTCGGTGGACTGGTGTTCAGTGTTGTGCCTCTCATCTGTTACTCTCCCTGTGTATGGCTCAATGTTAAAGTTGCTCCAGATCCCCATGGCAGAGAGTGAAAAAACATTTGGACCATCAAGTGCATGATGTCGCGCAATCCAACCACTCCCATTGCCCTGCACCAGCCCTCCATATCCATTTGCCTCCACTATCTATCCAGTTTCCTGTTTCCACTCCGACCAATCTCGTCAGCAGCAGATTCCAGGTTATGGCCGTTCAAAACACTTTACAAAGGCTTTAAAACCCGTATCGACACCTTGCACTGTATTCTCTTCGTCAACCTTCCCTGCCACTTCATGGAATTAGATTTTACAAATTAGATTCCCTGGACAGAAACTACTTTTCACAAATCCACGTTCTCATTAATTGAGCAAACCTGTCCCAGTTAATGCTGAAATGTTGTTATATTTTGTTATTTAATATTTAAATTATCCATTAGGCTCATTTAAATATGCATTTGTGAGATTCTCTCGGTGCCAGAACGTGCCTGGGAGAGTTCACCAACGCGCGGTGTGTATTGGTTGCCACAAACATGGACCAGTCTTAATAGAACATAGAACATAGAAAATACAGCACAGAACAGGCCCTTCGGCCCACGATGTTGTGCCGAACCTTTGTCGTAGATTAATCATAGATTATCATTGAATTTACAGTGCAGAAGGAGGCCATTCGGCCCATTGAGTCTGCACCGGCTCTTGGAAAGAGCACCCTCCCCAAGGTCAACACCTCCACCCAACACTAAGGGTAATTTTGGACACTAAGGGCAATTTATCATGGCCAATCCACCTAACCTGCACATCTTTGGACTGTGGCAGGAAACCGGAGCACCCGGAGGAAACCCACACACACACGGGGAGGATGTGCAGACTCCGCACAGACAGTGACCCAAGCCGGAATCGAACCTGGGACCCTGGAGCTGTGAAGCAATTGTGCTATCCACAATGCTACCATGCTGCCCTTAAGAACAAATTAATCTACACTATATCATTTTACCGTAATCCATGTACCTATCCAATAGCTGCTTGAAGGTCCCTAATGTTTCCAACTCAACTACTTCCACAGGCAGTGCATTCCATGCCCCCACTACTCTCTGGGTAAAGAACCTACCTCTGACATCCCCCCTATATCTTCCACCATTCACCTTAAATTTATGTCCCCTTGCAATGGCACCAGGGAGGTGTTTCCAGGTCATTTGAGACTCCGGGAGGTCGGGGACAGGGCAAGGTGACACCCTGGCACACTCTCTGACACCCAGGCACCTTGGCACTACCAGTCTGGCACCCTGACCGTGCCACCGATCTGCGAGAAATGACTCAAGTGCAGCCTCAGCAGAGAGAAACTCCACGAGGCCAAAGAAAAGGCTAAGTAAGGGCTGTTGGACGGATAGAGGGGTCTTTCTTCACTGCAGCTACCGAGAAATACCCCACTAAACACAGCCAAAACCCGACATCGGATGTCTCCGGTTGAATCGCGCCCTACGTCTTATTATTTGCTCACTATTCACATAAGATGAATACTTTTGCGTTCTTTATTCTAGCAACTGCTATTTTTTGCTCTTTGCCAGTCTTATTTTCCTCAACACATCCACATTCAATTTATTGTATTTGGCCTGGTTTTCACTTGGAGAATTTACCTGACACACATTCTCTGGGTGGGGTTTTGTGACACACCCGCCCCCCCATGGCGTTTTTTCCGGTGGCAGAGGCAGACGCCATTGGCCGATGGGTGGGAATGTCCGATCCCGCTGATGTCTACAGCGTTTTGTGTGGCTTGTAACCTGTGCCGCTGGGGAATGGAGAGGCAGTGGCATGGTGCTTTCGTCACTGGACAAGTAGTCCAGAGGCCCAAGAATGTGCTCTGGGGAACCCGGTTCAAATCTCACCATAGCAGATGGCGAAATTTGAATTCAATAAAAAATCTGGAATGAAACATCTAATGATGACCAGTGTCGATTGACATGAAAGAAACATCCGGTTCACTCGTGTCATTCAGGGAAGAAATCTGCCGTCCTTACCCAGTTTGGCCTGCAGATGACTCCAGACCCACACTGCGATGTGGTTGATTTGAAATGCAACAAATGCTGGCCTAGCCAGTGATGCCCATTTCAGTAACCAAGGAAGCAAGCGGTGGGGACTATGGTCACCAAATGGCACGGTAGCACAATGGTTAGCACTGTTGCTTCACAGCACCAGGATCCCAGGTTCGATTCCCGGCTTGGGTCACTGTCTGTGCGGAGTCTGCACGTTCTCTCCGTGACTGCGTGAGTTTCCTCCGGGTGCTCCGGTTTCCCCCCACAAGTCCCGAAAGACGTGCTGGTGGGTAATTTGGACATTCTGAATTCTCCCTCAGTGTACCCGAAAAGGCGCCGGATTTGTGGCGACTGGGGGATTTCACAGTAACTTCATTGGAGCTGTTATGGGCGAGGCGTTTTCAGAACCCCAAAATGTATCATGGAGTTCAACCAACCTCTCCCTTTAATGGATTTGTTGCTTTTCCGAGCACACGGCTTGTTCCCCAGGTGTGATATTACAATTATGGACACGTGGGTTTTTAAACACAAAAAACTGTTTATTCCATGAACTCAACTTAACATCTTAAATAAACATTGGATCTCTTAACACCCCTTACTTCAAAGATAAATCAGAAAATATTGCAACAGTAAATACTTCCTTAAAATGTTCCTTCAAACTTCCAAGAGACTTAACACCTTTAAACAAAATCACATCAGGTTAAAGGATATATATATTTTCTGTAGAATGGCAGAGATATATTAGCTTGGTTTCCTTCAGCTCCAGCAAAACAGCCAGGCACTTTTAAACTGAAACGAAACCTGCAAAACTCAACTGCAAAATGGCTGAACTGAGCTGAGCTCCACCCACTCTATGACATCACTGTTTTCTTAAAGGTACATTGCTGAAACATCCAGTTCTTACAGGCACTCTCGCATTAATATAACGTTAATATAAACATACTTGTGACAATAAATATTATTATTATTAGAGTGAAGGGCAAGGCTGGTAGAAGTAGGGAACCCTAGATGACTCAGGATATTGAGGCCCTGGTCAAAAAGAAGAAGGAGGCATATGATATGCACAGGCAGCTGGGATCAAGCGGATTCCTTGAAGAGTATAGAGGTTGTCGGAGTAGAGTTAAGAGAGGAATCAGGAGGGCTAAAAGGGGACATGAGATTGTCTTGGCAGATAAGGCAAAGGAAAATCCAAAGAGCTTTTACAGATGCATACTGGGTAAAAGGGTGACTAGGGAGAAGGTGGGGCCTCTTCAGGATAAACAAGGTCATCTATGTGCTGTTCCACAATGGGTGAGATCCTAAATGAATATTTCTCATCGGTATTTACTGTTGAGAAAGGCATGGATGTTAGGGAACTTGGGGAAATAAATTGTGATTCTTGAGGAGTGTACATATTATAGAGAAGGTAGTGCTGGAAGTCTTAAAGCGCATCAAGATAGATAAATCCCCGGGACCTGATGAAATGTATCCCCAGACGTTGTGGAAGGCTCAGGAGGAAACTGCGGGTCCCCTGGCAGAGATATTTGAATCGCCGCCAGCCACAGGTGAGGTGCCTGGAGATTGGAGGGTAGCAAATGTTGTGCCTCTGTTTAAGAAGGGCCACAGGGAAAAGCCTGGTAACTACAGACCGGTGAGCCTAACGTCTGTGGTGGGTAAGTTGTTGGAAGGTATTCTGTGAGACAGCATCTACAGGCATTTAGAGAGGCAAGGACAGATTTGGGACAGTCAGCATGGCTTTGTGAGTGGAAATGCTGGATTCCCCGATTTGGAGACTAAGTCACCATGCCGGCGTGGGAACGGGGGTGGTTTACTCCAGGGAAACTGCCGCAAAACGTCCGCTGATTCCCTGTTTTTCAGGCTAACAGGGAGTCAACATAGAGCACCCGGTGCACTTGGAGGAGTGCCGGGCCCATGCACACGGTGGCGGCCTGCAGTGGCCGGGCGCTCCATAGCGGACTCGCCCCACGAAATAGTCCCCCCCCCCCCCCTTCGGCCGGCTGCGCGCCCCGGACCGCCCACCACAGTGCACCCAGCCCCGAATATGTCCACCCCTGCCCGCGGATCGGCCCTCTCCCGACTGTGGTGGCACTGGACTGAGTCTGCAGCCGCCACGCTGTGTTCCCGACAGGTGAGACCACATGTGTCCCACGCCTTCGGGAATTTGGCCAGTCGGGGACGGAGCATCGCGGGTCGGGCCTCAGCCAACGTACCATGGATACGACGTGCGGCGTGCTCTGGAAGAATGCCGCTTTTCAGGCGGCGGGGCATCGTGAAAGCGGCGCCGTCACCGATTTTGGTGTCATCGGGGATTCTCCGCCGCTTCGCCAAATGTGATTTCGGCGTCGGAGAATCACAAATTTGGCTGAGTTTTTTTGAAGGGGTAACCAAGAAGGTAGAGGAGGGCAGTGCGGTCGACGTTGTTTACATGGACTTAGCAAGGCATTTGACAAGGTACCGTATGGTAGGTTGCTGCATAAGGCTAAATCTCACGGAATCCAGCCAATTGGAGACAACATTGGCTTGACGACAGAAGATAAAGGGTGGTTGTGGAGGGTTGTTTCTCAACCTGGAGGCCTGTGACCAGCGGTGTGCCTCAGGGATCAGTGCTGGGTCCACTGCTATTTGTTATTTATGTTAATGATTTAGGATGAGAATTTAGAAGCCATGGTTCGTAAGTTTGCAGATGACACCAAGGTTGGTGGCATAGTGGATAGCGAAGAAGGGTATCTAGGATTGCAACAGGATCTTGATCAATTAGGCCAGTGGGCCGGCGAATGGCAGATGGAGTTTCATTTAGATAAATGTGAGGTGATGTATTTTGGTAGATTGAATTGGGGCAGGACCTACTCATTTAATGGTAGGGAGTTGGAGAGAGTTACAGAACAAAGAGATCTAGGGGTACAGGTTCATAGTTCCTTGAGGGTGGAGTCGCAGGTGGACAGGGTGGTGAAGAAGGCATTCAGCATGCTTGGTTTCATTGGTCAGAACATTGAATACAGGAGTTGGGACGTCTTGCTGAAGTTGTACAAGACATGAGCCAGGCCACACTTGGAATACTGTTGTTCAGTTCTGGTCACCCTATTATAGAAAGGATAGTGTTAAACTAGAAAGAATGCAGAAGCGATTTACGAGGATGCTACTGGGACTTGATGGTTTGAGTTAAAGGAGAGGCTGGATAGACTGGGACTTTTTTCCCTGAAGCATAGGAGGCTTAGGGGTGATCTTATAGAGGTCTATAAAATAGCAAATCGGGTTAAGGAAAATCCCAAGGCTTTTTACACATACATAAAAAGCAAGAGGGTAGCCAGGGAAAGGGTTGGCCCACTGAAGGATAGGCAAGGGAATCTATGTTTGGAGCCAGAGGAAATGGGCGAGGTACTAAATGAATACTTTGCATCAGTATTCACCAAAGAAAAGGAATTGGTGGATGTTGAGTCTGGAGAAGGGTGTGTAGATAGCCTGGGTCACATTGAGATCCAAAAAGACGAGGTGCTGGGCGTCTTGAAAAATATTACGGTCGATAAGTCCCCAGGGCCTGATGGGATCTACCCCAGAATACTGAAGGAAGCAAGAGAGGAAATTGCTGAGGCCTTGACAGAAATCTTTGGATCCTCACTGTCTTCAGGTGATGTCTCGGAGGACTGGAGAACAGCCAATGTTGTTCCTCTGTTTAAGAAGGGTAGCAAGGATAATCCAGGGAACTACAGGCCGGTGAGCCTTACGTCAGTGGTAGGGAAATTACTGGAGAGAATTCTTCGAGACAGGATCTACTCCCATTTGGAAGCAAATGGACGTATTAGTGAGAGGCAGCATGGTTTTGTGAAGGGGAGGTCGTGTCTCACTAACTTGATAGAGTTTTTCGAAGAGGTCACAAAGATGATTGATGCAGGTAGGGCAGTAGATGTTGTCTATAATGGACTTCAATAAGGCCTTTGACAAGGTCCCTCATGGTAGACTAGTACAAAAGGTGAAGTCACACGGGACCAGGGGTGAGCTGGCAAGGTGGATACCGAACTGGCTAGGTCATAGAAGGCAGAGAGTAGCAATGAAAGGATGCTTTTCTAATTGGAGGGCTGTGACTAGTGGTGTTCCGCAGGGATCAGTGCTGGGACCTTTGCTGTTTGTAGTATATATAAATGATTTGGAGCAAAATGTAACTGGTCTGATTAGTAAGTTTGCAGACGACACAAAGGATAGCGATGAGGACTGTCAGAGGATACAGCAGGATTAAGATTGTTTGGAGACTTGGGTGGAGAGATGGCAGATGGAACTTAATCCAGACAAATGTGAGGTAATGCATTTTGGAAGGTCTAATGCAGGTAGGGTATATACAGTGAATGGTAGAACTCTCAAGAGTATTGAAAGTCAGAGAGATCCAGGTGTACAGGTCCACAGGTCACTGAAAGGAGCAATACAGGTGGAGAAGGTAACCAAGAAGGCATACGGCATGCTTGCCTTCATTGGCCGGGGCATTGAGTATAAGAATTGACAAGTCATGTTGCAGCTGTATCGAACCTTAGTTAGGCCACACTTGGAGTATAGTGTTCAATTCTGGTCGCCACACTACCAGAAGGATGTGGAGGCTTTAGAGAGGGTGCAGAAGAGATTTACCAGAATGTTGCCTGGTATGGAGGGCATTAGCTATGAGGAGTGGTTGAATAAACTTGGTTTGTTCTCACTGGAACGACGGAGGTTGAGGGGCGACCTGATAGAGGTCGACAAAATTATGAGGGGCATAGACAGAGTGGATAGTCAGAGGCTTTTCCCCAGGGTAGAGGGGTCAATTACTAGGGGGCATAGGTTTAAGGTGCGAGGGGCAAGGTTTAGAGCAGATGTACGAGGCAAATTTTTTACACAGAGAGTAGTGGGTGCCTGGAACTCGCTGCCGGAGGAGGTGGTGGAAGCAGGGACGATAGTGACATTTAAGGGGCATCTTGACAAACACATGAATAGGGTGGGAATAGAGGGATACGGACCCAGGAAGTGTAGAAGATTGTAGTTTAGTCGGGCAGCATGGTCGGCAAAGGCTTGGAGGGCCGAAGGGCCTGTTCCTGTGCTGTACTTTTCTTTGTTCTTTGTTTGTTCTAATGAGGGGTTGATTGGTGAAATGGACACTCTGAATTCTCCCTCAGTGTGGGTGGAGCTGGGCTGTTGTTCTGGCGTTTACTTTCGTTTTGAGCTGAGGGCTGTTTGTGGCTCTGTGTTTTACTTTCGGTTTAGACAGTTGGAACTGCATTCAGACAAAGAAGGTTTATTTTGGTCTCTCCCTCTGCATGTTAAAAGGTGTCCAGATCACTTGATAACTTAAAAGTGATAACTGTTTTCTGTAAAGAATTCAAACCTACTGTTTTGTGGAAAAAGGGATTATCTGACTTATGGATGTTGTCACTTGAGTGAGCCAGTAAAAGGGAAATTATTAAAGGTTAAATATAGCTATGTTTGTAGTTGATAAAAATGCTTGTTGTGTGTGTTTATAAAATGTTAACTGAATTTGTAGAATAAACTTTGTTTTTGATTTAAAGTGCTTCAGGCTTCTGTTACATAACACCTGAAGAGTCCCTTATGTTCCTCGCAACCAAAATTAATATACAGTTGTAGGTCAGGTGAACTCCATGATATACTTTGATGTTCTCTAAACCCTGGCCCACAACGGTCCAGAGGGGCAATTTTTTCACACAGAAGGAGGTGAGTGTCTGGAACGAGCTGCCAGACGCAGTAGTAGAGGCGGGTACAATTTTGTCTTTGACAAAGCATTTCGACAGTTATGTGGAAAAGCTTGGGAGAGAGGGATGTGGGCCAAATGGGGGCAATTGGGACGAGCTTAGTGTAAAAACTGGGCAGCATGGAGAAGTTGATCCAAACGGTCTGTTTTCATGCTGTAAACCTCTATGACTCTTACTCCTCGTCTAGTTGCCTCTCGTTATTCGTACGCCCGCTTCAATGTTCTGATTAGTCTGCTTCCCGCTCTGGGGGGACTCGATCAATCAGAGCCTGACGTCATTCTGCATGGCCTGCTGATAGGCTCAACAAATACAAATCAGCCTATGAGCAAATGCAGAGATATCAGGCTCTGATTGGGGCCCACAGACACCGTCCAGCGCAGGCACACACCCCCATGTGTCGGAGCCCTGTGCCTGGGCATGATGTGTTCATTGTATATTAGTATCAAGAATATAGATGTGGTGAACCACTGTAATAGGAGATGTGAGGTAGGACCTGCGCTACAGGTTCGCCGGTAGCTGCTGCCGGCGGGCTCCGCCCACGGAGAACTGTATAAATATGTATGACCTCCAGTGTCCTGCCATTTCGGCAGCTGCAGCAGGAGGCCACGCACCTGACTGTAATAAAGCCACAGTTGTACCCAACTTTAGTCTTTGTGCAATTGATCATGCATCAATTTATTACAGTCAGATTTTCCACAGAATGATATCAGAATTAAGCCCGATCGCCTGCAGCTGGATCCGCACTCGCCCGATGCCAGAAAAGACTTTACTCACTGACGAGCATGTTTTGAGGCCTATATCAAGGCTGCGGACCCCGAGCCAACAGAGGCTCAGAAGATAAACGTCCTGTACTCCAGACTGAGCTCCAGCGTGTTCCCGTTGATCCAAGGCATCACGAATTACCAGCAATGGAACTCCTTAAGGAACACTATGCGCAGAAGGCGAACACGCTCTTCGCCAGGCATGTACTCGCCATCCGCTCGCAACTACCTGGTGAGTCCATCGAAGACTTCTGGCGGACCCTAATTCCACTCGGGACTGTGACTGCCAGGCCGTTACGCCTGCCGAACACGCGAATCTCCTCATGCGCAATGCCTTCGTGACGGGGATTGCGTCAGACCGCATCCGAGAACGATTACTGGAAGGGGCCACGCTCGAACTGGCGGAGACAAAAACCTTGGCGCTCTCCATGACGGTCGCATCCCATAACGTACAATCGTACCCCTCCCGCCGCGCTGCCCACACTTCTACTCCTTCCTACCCCTCCTGGACCCCAGCGACCACCTCCTCAGCCAATCAAAGGATCTCCCTAGCCTCCCGATCCCACTCCGTCCCGATCCGAGGCTTTTGTACAGTCACCCTCACGGTCCAGGGGGTAGAATTTAGTAACTTCCGCCTCTATGTCCTTCCTAATCTCTGCGCTGCACTCCTGTTGGGCCTGGACTTCCAGTGCAACCTCCAGAGCCTCACCCTCAAATTCGGCGGGCCCTTACCGTTTGCGGCCTCGCGACCCTCAAGGTCAATCCCCCCTCCCTTTTTGCCAATCTAACTGCGGATTGCAAGCCCGCTACCACTAGGAGCAGACGATATCGCACCCAGGACAAGACCTTCATCAGGTCCGAAGTCCAGCGGCTGCTTAAGGAGGGTATTATCGAGGCCAGCAACAGCCCCTGGAGAGCCCAAGTGGCAGTGGTTAAAACTGGGGAGAAACACAGGATGGTCATGGACTACAGCCAGACCATCAATCGGTACACGCAGCTCGACGCGTACCCCCTCCCACGCATATCTGATCTGGTCAATCAGATTGTGCAGTACCGGGTCTCCTCAACAATTGACCTGAAATCCGCCTACCACCAGCTCCCTATCTGGAAGTCAGACCGGCCATACACTGCCTTCGAGGCGGACGATCGCCTCCACCCCTTCCTTCGGGTCCCTTTCGGTGTCACAAATGGGGTCTCGGTCTTCCAAAGAGAGATGGACCGAATGGTCGACCAGTACGGTTTGCGGGCCACCTTTCCGTACTTAGATAATGTCACCATCTGCGGCCATGACCAGCAGGACCACGATGCCAACCTCGATAAATTCCTCCGCACTGCCACTCTTCTCAACCTGACCTACAACAAAGAGAAGTGTGTGTTCAGCACGACCCGGTTAGCCATTCTCGGCTATCTCGTCCAAAACGGACTTCTCGGGCCCGACCCTGACCGCATGCGCCCCCTCATGGAACTTCTCCTCCCCCACTGCCCCAAGGCCCTCAAACGCTGCCTGGGGTTCTTTTCCTACTACGCTCAGTGGGTCCCAAACTATGCGGACAAGGCCCGCCCACTCATTCAGTCCACCCAATTCCCCCTCGCGGCCGAGGCACGACACGCTTTCGCCCGCATCAGAGCAGACATCGCCAAGGCCGGGATGCGTGCAGTGGACGAGTCACTGCCTTTCCAAGTAGAAAGCGATGCTTCAGACGTCGCCCTTGCCGCCACTCTAAACCAGGCAGGCAGACCCGTGGCATTCTTTTCCCGCACCCTTCATGCCTCGGAAATTCGACACTCATCCGTCGAAAAGGAGGCCCAAGCTATCGTTGAAGCTGTACGGCATTGGAGGCATTACCTGGCCGGTAAGAGAGTCACTCTCCTTACGGACCAACGGTCGGTAGCCTTCATGTTCAATAACACACAGCGGGGCAAGATCAAAAATGATAAAATCTTGCGGTGGAGAATCGAGCTCTCCACCTATAATTACGAGATCTTGTATCGCCCCGGTAAACTCAACGAGCCCCTAGACGTCCTCTCCCGAGGTACATGTGCCAGCGCACAAGTGGACCAACTCCGGGGCCTACACGACAGCCTTTGCCACCCGGGGGTCACTTGATTGTACCATCTGGTCAAAGCTCGCAATCTGCCCTACTCCGTCGAGGAACTATGGACAGTCACCAGGGACTGCCAGGTCTGTGCGGAGTGCAAGCCACACTTCTACCGGCCGGACCGTGCGCGCCTGGTTAAGGCCTCCCACCCCTTTGAACGCCTCAGCGTGGACTTCAAAGGGCCCCTTCCTCCACCGACCGTAACACGTACATTCTCAGTGTGGTCGATGAGTACTTCAGGTTCCCCTTCGCCATCCCATGCCCCGATATACAAAGAACAAAGAACAAAGAAAAGTACAGCACAGGCCCTTCGGCCCTCCAAGCCCGTGCCGACCATGCTGCCTACACTTCCTGGGTCCGTATCCCTCTATTCACACAGTCATCAAGGCCCTCAGCACCATCTTCGCTCTGTTCGGTTTCCCCGCCTACATCCACAGTGACATCCACTCATTCATGAGCGATGAGCTGCGTCAGTTCCTGCTCAGCAGGGGTATAGCCTCCAGCAGGACGACCAGCTACAACCCCCGGGGAAACGGGCAAGTAGAACGGGAGAATGGGACCGTCTGGAGGGCTGTCCAGCTGGCCCTATGGTCCAGGAACCTCCCAGCCTCTCGCTGGAAGGAGGTCCTCCCTGACGCTCTGCACTCCATCCGGCCACTATTGTGCACCACCACTAATAACACACCCCATGAACGTGTTTTCACCTTCCCCAGGAAGTCCACATACCGGGGTGTCGCTCCCGACTTGGCTCGCTGCTCCAGGACCGCTCCTTCTCCGTAGGCACGTCCGACTCCACAAGGCGGACCCCTTGGTGGACAGGGTTCACCTGCTCCACTCCAACCCTCAATATGCTTACGTTGAGTTCCCCGACGGCCGCCAAGGTACTGTCTCACTCAGGTGATGTCTCAGAGGACTGGAGAACAGCCAATGTTGTTCCTCTGTTTAAGAAGGGTAGCAAGGATAATCCAGGGAACTACAGGCCGGTGAGCCTTACGTCAGTGGTAGGGAAATTACTGGAGAGAATTCTTCGAGACAGGATCTACTCCCATTTGGAAGCAAATGGACGTATTAGTGTGAGGCAGCATGGTTTTGTGAAGGGGAGGTCGTGTCTCACTAACTTGATAGAGTTTTTCGAAGAGGTCACAAAGATGATTGATGCAGGTAGGGCAGTAGATGTTGTCTATAATGGACTTCAATAAGGCCTTTGACAAGGTCCCTCATGGTAGACTAGTACAAAAGGTGAAGTCACACGGGACCAGGGGTGAGCTGGCAAGGTGGATACCGAACTGGCTATGTCATAGAAGGCAGAGAGTAGCAATGAAAGGATGCTTTTCTAATTGGAGGGCTGTGACCAGTGGTGTTCCACAGGGATCAGTGCTGGGACCTTTGCTGTTTGTAGTATATATAAATGATTTGGAGCAAAATGTAACTGGTCTGATTAGTAAGTTTGCAGACGACACAAAGGATAGCGATGAGGACTGTCAGAGGATACAGCAGGATTAAGATTGTTTGGAGACTTGGGTGGAGAGATGGCAGATGGAACTTAATCCAGACAAATGTGAGGTAATGCATTTTGGAAGGTCTAATGCAGGTAGGGTATATACAGTGAATGGTAGAACTCTCAAGAGTATTGAAAGTCAGAGAGATCCAGGTGTACAGGTCCACAGGTCACTGAAAGGAGCAACACAGGTGGAGAAGGTAACCAAGAAGGCATACGGCATGCTTGCCTTCATTGGCCGGGGCATTGAGTATAAGAATTGACAAGTCATGTTGCAGCTGTATCGAACCTTAGTTAGGCCACACTTGGAGTATAGTGTTCAATTCTGGTCGCAACACTACCAGAAGGATGTGGAGGCTTTAGAGAGGGTGCAGAAGAGATTTACCAGAATGTTGCCTGGTATGGAGGGCATTAGCTATGAGGAGTGGTTGAATAAACTTGGTTTGTTCTCACTGGAACGACGGAGGTTGAGGGGCGACCTGATAGAGGTCGACAAAATTATGAGGGGCATAGACAGAGTGGATAGTCAGAGGCTTTTCCCCAGGGTAGAGGGGTCAATTACTAGGGGGCATAGGTTTAAGGTGCGAGGGGCAAGGTTTAGAGCAGATGTACGAGGCAAATTTTTTACACAGAGAGTAGTGGGTGCCTGGAACTCGCTGCCGGAGGAGGTGGTGGAAGCAGGGACGATAGTGACATTTAAGGGGCATCTTGACAAACACATGAATAGGGTGGGAATAGAGGGATACGGACCCAGGAAGTGTAGAAGATTGTAGTTTAGTCGGGCAGCATGGTCGGCAAAGGCTTGGAGGGCCGAAGGGCCTGTTCCTGTGCTGTACTTTTCTTTGTTTGTTCTAATGAGGGGTTGTTTGGTGAAATGGACACTCTGAATTCTCCCTCAGTGTAGGTGGAGCTGGGCTGTTGTTCTGGCGTTTACTTTCGTTTTGAGCTGAGGGCTGTTTGTGGCTCTGTGTTTTACTTTCGGTTTAGACAGTTGGAACTGCATTCAGACAAAGAAGGTTTATTTTGGTCTCTCCCTCTGCATGTTAAAAGGTGTCCAGATCACTTGATAACTTAAAAGTGATAACTGTTTTCTGTAAAGAATTCAAACCTACTGTTTTGTGGAAAAAGGGATTATCTGACTTATGGATGTTGTCACTTGAGTGAGCCAGTAAAAGGGAAATTATTAAAGGTTAAATATAGCTATGTTTGTAGTTGATAAAAATGCTTGTTGTGTGTGTTTATAAAATGTTAACTGAATTTGTAGAATAAACTTTGTTTTTGATTTAAAGTGCTTCAGGCTTCTGTTACATAACACCTGAAGAGTCCCTTATGTTCCTCGCAACCAAAATTAATATACAGTTGTAGGTCAGGTGAACTCCATGATATACTTTGATGTTCTCTAAACCCTGGCCCACAACGGTCCAGAGGGGCAATTTTTTCACACAGAAGGAGGTGAGTGTCTGGAACGAGCTGCCAGACGCAGTAGTAGAGGCGGGTACAATTTTGTCTTTGACAAAGCATTTCGACAGTTATGTGGAAAAGCTTGGGAGAGAGGGATGTGGGCCAAATGGGGGCAATTGGGACGAGCTTAGTGTAAAAACTGGGCAGCATGGAGAAGTTGATCCAAACGGTCTGTTTTCATGCTGTAAACCTCTATGACTCTTACTCCTCGTCTAGTTGCCTCTCGTTATTCGTACGCCCGCTTCAATGTTCTGATTAGTCTGCTTCCCGCTCTGGGGGGACTCGATCAATCAGAGCCTGACGTCATTCTGCATGGCCTGCTGATATGCTCAACAAATACAAATCAGCCTATGAGCAAATGCAGAGATATCAGGCTCTGATTGGGGCCCACAGACACCGTCCAGCGCAGGCACACACCCCCATGTGTCGGAGCCCTGTGCCTGGGCATGATGTGTTCATTGTATATTAGTATCAAGAATATAGATGTGGTGAACCACTGTAATAGGAGGTGTAAGGTAGGACCTGCACTACAGGTTCGCCGGTAGCTCCTGCCGGCTGGCTCCGCCCAGGGAGAACTGTATAAATATGTATGACCTCCAGTGTCCTGCCATTTCGCCAGCTGCAGCAGGAGGCCACGCACCTGACTGTAATAAAGCCACAGTTGTACCCAACTTTAGTCTTTATGCAATTGATCGTGCATCAATTTATTACAGTCAGATTTTCCACAGAATGGATATCCGAATTAAGCCCGATCGCCTGCAGCTGGATCCGCACTCGCCCGATGCCAGAAAAGACTTTACTCACTGACGAGCATGTTTTGAGGCCTACATCAAGGCTGCGGACCCCGAGCCAACGGAGGCTCAGAAGATAAACGTCCTGTACTCCAGACTGAGCTCCAGCGTGTTCCCGTTGATCCAAGGCGTCACGAATTACCAGCAATGGAACTCCTTAAGGAACACTATGCGCAGAAGGCGAACACGCTCTTCGCCAGGCATGTACTCGCCACCCGCTCGCAACTACCTGGTGAGTCCATCAAAGACTTCTGGCGGACCCTAATTCCACTCGGGACTGTGACTGCCAGGCCGTTACGCCTGCCGAACACGCAAATCTCCTCATGCGTGATGCCTTCGTGACGGGGATTGCGTCGGACCGCATCCGAGAACGATTACTGGAAGGGGCCACGCTCGAACTGGCGGAGACAAAAACCTTGGCGCTCTCCATGATGGTCGCATCCCATAACGTACAATCGTACCCCACCCGCCGCGCTGCCCACCCTTCTACTCCTTCCTACCCCTCCTGGACCCCAGCGACCACCTCCTCAGCCAATCAAAGGATCTCCCTAGCCTCCGGATCCCACTCCGTCCCGATCCGAGGCTTTTGTACAGTCACCCTCACGGTCCAGGGCGTAGAATTTAGTAACTTCCGCCTCTATGTCCTTCCTAATCTCTGCGCTGCACTCCTGTTGGGCCTGGACTTCCAGTGCAACCTCCAGAGCCTCACTCTCAAATTCGGCGGGCCCTTACCGTTTGCGGCCTCGCGACCCTCAAGGTCAATCCCCCCTCCCTTTTTGCCAATCTAACTGCGGATTGCAAGCCCGCTACCACTAGGAGCAGACGATATCGCACCCAGGACAAGACCTTCATCAGGTCCGAAGTCCAGCGGCTGCTTAAGGAGGGTATTATCGAGGCCAGCAACAGCCCCTGGAGAGCCCAAGTGGCAGTGGTTAAAACTGGGGAGAAACACAGGATGGTCATGGACTACAGCCAGACCATCAATCGGTACACGCAGCTCGACGCGTACCCCCTCCCACGCATATCTGATATGGTCAATCACATTGCGCAGTACCGGGTCTTCTCAACAATTGACCTGAAATCCGCCTACCACCAGCTCCCCATCCGGAAGTCGGACCGGCCATACATGGCCTTTGAGGCGGACGGTCGCCTCTACCACTTCCTTCGGGTCCCTTTCGGTGTCACAAATGGGGTCTCGGTCTTCCAAAGAGAGATGGACCAAATAGTCGACCAGTACGGTTTGCGGGCCACCTTTCCGTACTTAGATAATGTCACCATCTGCAGCCATGACCAGCAGGACCACGATGCCAACCTCGATAAATTCCTCCGCACTGCCACTCTTCTCAACCTGACCTATAACAAAGAGAAGTGTGTGTTCAGCACGACCCGGTTAGCCATTCTCGGCTATATAGTCCAAAACGGACTTCTCGGGCCCGACCCCGAGCGCATGCGCCCCCTCATGGAACTTCCCCACCCCCACTGCCCCAAGGCCCTCAAACGCTGCCTGGGGTTCTTTTCCTACTACGCTCAGTGGGTCCCAAACTATGCGGACAAGGCCCGCCCACTCATTCAGTCCACCCAATTCCCCCTTGCGGCCGAGGCACAACATGCTTTCGCTCACATCAGAGCAGACATCGCCAAGGCAGGGATGCGCGCAGTGGACGAGTCACTGCCTTTCCAAGTAGAAAGCGACGCTTCAGACGTAGCCCTTGCCGCCACTCTAAACCAGGCAGGCAGACCCGTGGCATTCTTTTCCCGCAACCTTCATGCCTCGGAAATTCGACACTCATCCGTCGAAAAGGAGGCCCAAGCTATCGTTGAAGCTGTACGGCATTGGAGGCATTACCTGGCCGGTAAGAGAGTCACTCTCCTTACGGACCAACGGTCGGTAGCCTTCATGTTCAATAACACACAGCGGGGCAAGATCAAAAATGATAAAATCTTGCGGTGGAGAATCGAGCTCTCCACCTATAATTACGAGATCTTGTATCGCCCCGGTAAACTCAACGAGCCCCCAGACGTCCTCTCCCGAGGTACATGTGCCAGCGCACAAGTGGACCAACTCCGGGCCCTACACGACAGCCTTTGCCACCCGGGGGTCACTTGATTGTACCATCTGGTCAAAGCTCGCAATCTGCCCTACTCCGTCGAGGAAGTAAGGACAGTCACCAGGGACTGCCAGGTCTGTGCGGAGTGCAAGCCACACTTCTACCGGCCGGACCGTGCGCGCCTGGTGAAGGCCTCCCACCCCTTTGAACGCCTCAGCGTGGATTTCAAAGGGCCCCTTCCTCCACCGACCGTAACACGTACATTCTCAGTGTGGTCGATGAGTACTCCAGGTTCCCCTTCGCCATCCCATGCCCCGATATACAAAGAACAAAGAAAAGTACAGCACAGGCCCTTCGGCCCTCCAAGCCCGTGCCGACCATGCTGCCTACACTTCCTGGGTCCGTATCCCTCTATTCACACAGTCATCAAGGCCCTCAGCACCATCTTCGCTCTGTTCGGTTTCCCCGCCTACATCCACAGTGACATCCACTCATTCATGAGCGATGAGCTGCGTCAGTTCCTGCTCAGCAGGGGTATAGCCTCCAGCAGGACGACCAGCTACAACCCCCGGGGAAACGGGCAAGTAGAACGGGAGAATGGGACCGTCTGGAGGGCTGTCCAGCTGGCCCTATGGTCCAGGAACCTCCCAGCCTCTCGCTGGCAGGAGGTCCTCCCTGACGCTCTGCACTCCATCCGGCCACTATTGTGCACCACCACTAATAACACACCCCATGAACGTGTTTTCACCTTCCCCAGGAAGTCCACATACCGGGGTGTCGCTCCCGACTTGGCTCGCTGCTCCAGGACCGCTCCTTCTCCGTAGGCACGTCCGACTCCACAAGGCGGAACCCTTGGTGGACAGGGTTCACCTGCTCCACGCCAACCCTCAATATGCTTACGTTGAGTTCCCCGACGGCCGCCAAGGTACTGTCTCACTCAGGGACCTAACACCGTCAGGTTCCACCCCAACACACACCCCCACCAATGCGACCCCCCCACCTCCCACCGCGCCGCCTATATTGACCCCACCAGACCACCCCACCCTCTCCTTTTCCAAGAGGACGAAGAGGACTTCTGCACGCTCCCGGAGTTCCCCGATGACTGGCCAGCATCAGCACCGCCACCACCGCCATCGGTGCCACCTCCACCACTGCCGTCACCGATTTCGTCACCACCGTTACGCCGCTCCCAACGAAGCACCAAAGCCCCGGACTGGCTGAATCTTTGATGAACTCCAGGCCGTCAACATGGACTTTTCTTTCCCTACCACTGTACATAATTGCACTAATTGTATATAGTTTCACGTCACCCCCGCCGGACTCATTTTTAACAGGGGGTGAATGTGGTGAACCACTGTAATAGGGGAGTAAGGTAGGACCTGCACTACAGGTTCGCCGGTAGCTCCTGCCGGCTGGCTCCGCCCATGGAGAACTGTATAAATATGCATGACCTCCAGTGCCCTGCCATTTCGCCAGCTGCAGCAGGAGGCCACGCATCTGACTGTAATAAAGCCACAGTTGTACCCAACTTTAGTCTTTGTGCAATTGATCATGCATCAACAGACAGAGAAATTCTGCAATCCTCCACGCAGACCTTCAGGAACTGGGGACCAAGTTAAAAAGCAGACCTTTGAACATATCAACACTATCCGGCTTACTCCCATTGCCAGTCACTGGGTCGCTGGGAGAAATGGGAATACAGGGGCACGGCCTGAGAAATGGTGCAGGAGGAAGGGCCTCAGAATTTTGGAGCAGCGGGACCAGTTGGGGGAATTTGCCAAGTTAATAACGGCCAAGCTGAACTCGCGGAGAGCGTCAACTTTCCTGAGTTAGAGAGGTCACAGCAAAATGTGGCATAGTACAAAACACAGCGGATTGCCTACTGGAGGCACATAACGTTACCACAGATACATTCTATCCCCAAAGTGTGCCAATGTGACACTTTGGCACCAATGCACTTTCAGCCCAGGGTATCAGTGTGGAATGTACGGCTAGTTCTGTGCTGATTCACCTGCACCCAGATGGCACAGGTCTGGTGGTGGTGGTGGTGCAGCTGAAATAAGACAGAGAATGGAGTTAATTTAAAACATAGGAATTAATCAAAACGCAGGGAGGGAATTTACTTCTCTGAGAGGAAGAGCGAGTCTTCCATCTGCTCCACTTTAACCTCCCACCCAACTAATATCCCCTGGGTCAAGAGAGCAGAACCTCCCACCTCAGTGTCATAATACAGATTCAACAAAGTGTAAAATCTCACCAACATTGTTATCCAGTCGTTAACATGGTAGCCCATTAAATGTTTGGTCAACACCCCCCCACTCCCCAATCCTGAAAATGTGTGTTACAGTTCCTTCAGTATCCTGTATATGCGGCAAAATCCATCAATAGACTTCATAAGGTTAAACTCATCGTCCGACCTCCATTTGAAGCCCACAAGGTTCTGTGTTAATATATTGGTGATTTTTGATCTTGAGATATGTGTCAGTAGAAAGGTTTGTTTAGGCTGGAGGGAAGTAGTGCAAGATTTCCACCATTGAGGACAAATTCGACAATTAATCAGTTTGTCGGACTGAATTTGAGAATCGTTGAAAAAAAGTCGGATCCCATCAGGACAACTCACTGGAATACCCCATTGTAAAGTCAACAACCATTTATACTGCATGAGAATGCTGATTGATTCTCAAGTGCACTCTGATTGGTTGACACATTGCCATGGAGAACGCACCAGTAAACTGACAACTGTCAGTTAACTGCCAAGTATTGTTGAAATTCAAACTGGGTAGTGTTATGGGCCAGGGTTTAGAGAACCCCAAAGTGTATCATGGCATTAACCTGACCCACAACTTTTAATAGATTGTGGTATGGGAGAACACGGCCCACTCTACAGGTGTGGTACAGCAGAAATGGAAAAGTAATGTTTAAAGCAAAACAATGTTTATTTTATGAACTCAAGTTAACCTTTTTGAAACATACAATGAACATCTTAGCAACCATCAATTCAAATACAACCCCCAAAGAATACAACACTAAATAATGCTAACGCTGTCCTTTTAACATCCAGAAGACTTACAAAAGAAACACCTTTTAACAGAAGCACACCAGGTTAAAGTCACTACTGAAAACATTTATAATTCTGAATTCACCAAATGATCAAGAGATAGTCTTTTCATGGCAGAGAGATCAACAGTACAGCTGCTCTGTCTGGCTTCAGCTCCCACACTGAAAACAAAACTAAAACACACCCTGCAGCAAACAGCCTAAAACCAAAGTAAAAAGCTGACAGACAGCCCAGCTCCACCCACTCTCTGACATCACTGCAGTAATAAACACCCATTTCTTAAATGTACTCTCACTACAGATACTTATATATACCCCATTTATAAACACACAGTTCTTAAAGGCACTCTCGCATGACACCTCCCCCCAAGAAAAAAAAAAAACCCATTAACTTCAAGATGGTTTCATTTTTCACCTTAAACTGTCCTTTAAGAAATGCACGCAGTAAATATACTTTTTTGTATATTCAAAAAACAACACACACAAACAGGTACAACAATATAGTCCATTTTTGTTCTTCTTCCTCCAACTGAAATCCTTCTCGATTGACAGTCTCTTTGAACAAGAAGGTCCATGTACGATCATCCATTTCTCTATGCCTCGGCATTTCTCTTTAAAGTCAGATACTTTAGTTCAATCTGATCACAGAGTCCCTTGTAATTCTCCAATACAGGAGCATTGGTTATCACAGCTTTCAGGCCGTCAAATGCCTGCTGAAACTCCGCTGTCCATTGAAATTATCGACGTTTCTTCAGCAAGTCCATCAGTAGAGCAATCATGCTACAAAACCTTTGCACAAATGTTCAATCAAATCCACTCATGCCAAGAAATTGCATTATTTCACTTTGTCTTGAGGGTATCAAAAACTCCTCAATAACTGTTAGTTTTGCATCCCTTGTGACCATTCGACCCTGTCCAATTGTATGGCCAAGGAAAGTGACTTGGGCTTTTCCAAATTCACTTTTGGCTAGGTTTGTCACCAAACCCACCTCCTGAAGTCGATTGAATAACTCCATTAGATGTTTTAAATGATCTTTCCATGTGTGGTGAAAGTGACCAGATCATCGATGTATACTGCATAATTGGGTAATCCTGAAACAACTTTGTTAGTTAACCGTTGAAATGTGGCTGGGGCATTTTTCATGTCAAATGCCATAACTTTGAATTGGTATATACCATCTGGAGTCCCAAAAGCTGAAATCTCCTTCGCCCTTTCGGATAAAGGTACCTGCCAGTAACCTTTAAGTAAATCCAGTTGGGAAATAAAAGATGATTGTCCCACTTTCTCAATGCAATCCTCCAAACGTGGGATAGCATAAGAGTCCATTCTTGTAACTGCATTAATCTTTCTATAGTCCACACACAACTGTTGGGTACCGTCTGGTTTTAGTACCATCACTATGGGTGAGCTCCATTGGCTGCAACCCACTTCAATTATGCCATTTTTAAGCATACTCTCAATCTCTTTGTTAACCTGTGCCAATTTTAAAGGGTTAAGTCTATCTGGATGTTGTTTGATTGGAACAGCATTTCCTACATCTACATCATATATAGCTATTTTAGTACTTCCCAATTTATCTCTACAAACTTGCCCATATGATATCAATAACTCTTTCAGGTCAGTTCGATTTTCCTCTGGAAGGTAACGTAACAATTTATCCTAATTTTTAAGAACATCCACATTTTCCAATTTAATTTGAGGTATGTCAAATTCCTGGTCATCTGGATTTGATTTGTCACTTTGAGTTAGAATCATGTAAACATAGAACACAGAATATTACAGCGCAGTAACCTCCTCCCTTTTCTCTCCTTCCCTTTTAAAGTACCTTTTAAGCATATTCACATGACACAGCCGGTGAGTTTTCCTTCTATCCAGCGTTTTTACCACAAAATTCACCTCAATTAATTTCTTTTCAATCTGATAAGGTCCACAAAACCTAGCTTTTAAAGGTTCACCTCCCACTGGTAACAACACTAAAACTTTATCTCCACTGGCAAAACTATAAAATTTTGATTTCTTGTCCGCTACCCGTTTCATCACATTTTGTGCAACTTTTAAATGTTGTCCAGCCAATTCACCTGCTCTATTTAATTGTTTCCTAAAATTTGACACGTAATCCAATAATGTAATTTCCGATCTCTCACTCACCAATTTTTCCTTAATCAATCTAAGTGGTTCTCTTACCTCATGACCAAAGATTAGTTCAAAAGGACTAAATTTGGTTGACTCATTAGATGCATCCCTAATTATAAACATTATGAATGGAATTCCTTTAACCCAATCCTCTGGATAATCGTGGCAATAGGCCATCAACATTGTCTTTAATGTCTGATGCCACCGTTCTAATGCTCCCTGCGATTCTGGATGGTACGCAGGTGATTTAAATTGTTTTATTCCTAAGCTATCTATAACTTCTTTGAATAACCTTGAGGTAAAATTTGGTCCTTGATCCGATTATATTTCTGTGGGTAGTCCATATTTAGTCGGGCAGTATGGTCGGCACGGGCTTGGAGGGCCGAAGGGCCTGTTCCTGTGCTGTACATTTCTTTGTTCTTTGTTCTTTGTTCTTTATATCTAGTAAAGAATTTAAGTAACTCCTCCACAATCTTTTTAGCTGTAATATTATGTACTGGAATGGCCTCTGGAAACCTAGTAGATACATCCATTACAGTCAAAAGATATTGATTCCCACTTTTTGTTTTAGGAAGCAGTCCTACGTAATCAATTAGGACCATTGTAAAAGGTTCTTCAAATGCTGGAATGGGTATTAAGGGCGCTGGTTTTATCACTGCTTGAGGTTTCCCTATCACTTGACATGTGTGACATGATTGACAAAATTTAACTATATCTTTATGTAGTCCAGGCCAATAAAAATGTTTCTGGATTTTAGCTTGCGTTTTCCTTGTTCCCAAATGACCTCCCACTGGTACCTCATGTGCAACTTGCGACACCTTATTTCTATACCCTACCGGCAATACTACTTGATGAACTTCTGCCCACTTTTCATCCGCCTGCATCTGTAAAGGTCTCCATTTTCTCATCAAGACATCACTTTTGCGGTAATAATACTGTGGTATACAATCAGGTTCCTCTTCCGTATATGCTTTCTGATACATCCGTTTTATTTCTATAATCTTTCTGTTGTAACTCCGCCAATTTTCCTGAACTAAAAATATCCGCCTCATCCTCCACCTGTTCTTGTTCTTTTTCAACCATCTGATCAAAAATCGTTTCTGATAATTGCACTTCAACTTCATCTTCACTCTTTGATTTCTCCTCTTGTCTTAACCTGTGACTTTGCTACCTTGTTACTACACAATCCGGAAAAATCCCAGGATATCCGTCCTTCAACACTTCAGTTGACTGATTTTCTGCTAGCTTATCAGCCACAGTAGGCATCTCTCCCACCTGCGATCCAGCTATAGCATCACTCAAGATAAACTGTATTCCTGGACAAGATAGTTTCTCTATTACTCCTACTACCACTTCACCACTCTTCACTGGACTTTCCAACCTTACCTTATATAATGGAACACTACTCCTCTCACCCTCAATTCCACATATTACCACCTTTTCTGGCAACATTCTTCCCAAACTACATAACTCCTCATCTCTTACCATTAAAGATTGACTAGCCCCTGTATCTCTTAACATTGTGACTTCTTTACCTGCTCTTCCTGATACACATGAGTAAACTTTACCCACTCAAGTAAATTCTTTAAATACATCTGGCACCTTCTTATCAATCACCTCTTGATCAAGCTGTACAATCTTTTGCACCACATTCGCTTCACTTGGGCTTTCCATTACCACTTTCACAAACCCCACTGTCTTATCCTGTTTTACCACATCAGCCTTCCCAGTACTTTTCTTCAACCACCAACACTGTGACTTTACATGGCCTATCTTATTACAGTGAAAACATTTGAAACTTTTCATGTCTCTTCCACCCTCCTGGATTTCTTTTTTAATCTGAGGTACACTCTCATTATCTCCCATCAGATCACCTTTACCTTTACCACTTGAGTATTTCTCATGTCCCCAGTTTCTAGCCCTCACAGGCTGAAACTGATGTCGGAAACCAAGCTTTGATTTCTGAACTAATTCATAATCATCTGCCAATGCTCTGCTGTTAATCTCGCAGTTTTAACCCTCTACTCTTCCACATGAATTTTCACTACATCAGGAATTGAATTTTTAAACTCCTCCAAAAGTATACTTTCTCTGAGAGCTTCATACGTTTGGTCTATTTTCAAAGCTCTTATCCACATATCAAAATTACTCTGTTTGATCCTTTCAAACTCCATGTATGTTTGACCAAATTCTTTCCTTAAATTTCTAAACCTTTGTCTGTAGGCTTCAAGCACTAATTCATATGCACCTAAGATGGATTTTTACACCCTCTCATACGTCCGATACCTTCTCTGATAGTGATGCGTACACTTCACTAGCCCTACCTAACAGCTGTGTTTGAATCAGTAATACGCACATCTCCTGTGGCCATTTCATTTGTTTAGCTCCCTTCTCAAATGAAATGAAAAGGGCTTCTACCTCCTTCTCATCAAACCTTGGCAATGCTTGGACATATTTAAATAGATCCCACCAAGCCTTCAACTGTGATGCTCTTTGTCAGTATCCTCATCACTATCATCCAACTGTATGTTTCCCTTTACGTCTGCCAATTTTAACTGACTGTCATGTTTCATGGCCATTTTCCGAAGTTCAAACTCTCTCTCTCTATCTGTTTCCCTGATCTGTATCTCCCTTTCTCTTTCTTTTTGTTCTGCTAGGGCTATTCTTTCTTTTCTTCTTTCTTCTCTCTCTCTTTCTTTTTCCTGTCTATCTCTTTTGTATTCAAGCTGCTTTAATTCATTCTCATGTTCCATTTGTTTAATTTGTAACTGAATTTTTGCCATTTCCAATGATTCAACCTGTCTTTCAGGCAACTTTAAATGCTGAGCCACCGCCATAATTACCTCACCTTTTTGCATTTTGACAGGTAATGTTAACTGCAATGTATTTGCCAAATCTAACAGTCTGCTTTTAGTCTCTGTCCATAAGGCACTGCGTGTGACCGTCTCCACCCCCAAAAACCTCAGAGCCTCTGAAAGAGCCATTGTCCACAACGCACTTCCTACTTAAACTAAAATACCACGCCTGAAAAGCAATCACAATATGCTCACCACTCACTGTCTTTCAGTTCACTCAGCCAATCCAATAGATAGACTTTTATCCCCCTCAAGCCCCCAATTTGTTATGGGCCAGGGTTTAGAAAACCCCAAAAGCATAGCATGGAGTTCACCTGACCTACAACTTTTAATAGATTGTGGTATGGGGAGCACACGGCCCACTCTACAGGTGTGGTACAGCAGAAATGGAAAAGTATTTTTTAAAGCAAAACAATGTTTATTCTATGAACTCAAGTTAACCTTTTTAAAACATACAGTGAACATCTTAGTAACCATTCATTCAAATACAACCCCCAAAGAATACAACATTAAGAAATGCTTAATAACTTCCCAAACAACATCCAGAAGACAGAAGAAACATATTTTAACAGAAACACATCAGGTTTACATTCACTACTGAAAACATTTATAATTCTGAATTCACCAAATGATCAAGAGATAGTCTTTTCATGGCAGAGAGATCAACAGTACACCTGCTCGGAATGGCTTCAGCTCCAACACTGAACACAAAATGAAAACACACCCTGCAGCAAACAGCCTAAAACGAAAGTAAAAAGCTGACAGATAGCCCAGCTCCACCCACACTCTGACATCACTGATAAACACCCATTTCTTAAAGGTACATTTCTTCAGCACCCATTTCTTAAAGGTACTCTCACATGACAAGACATCAACCCGCCATGTTGGCCTCCGTGGCAATGGCCACAGCTCTGCATGTAGCCCTGTGGCAGCATGAGCATGGAGTTCACCTGACCCACAACTTTTAATAGATTGTGGTATGGGGAGCACACGGCCCACTCTACAGGTGTGGTACAGCAGAAATGGAAAAGTAATTTTTAAAGCAAAACAATGTTTATTCTATGAACTCAAGTTAACCTTTTTAAAACATACAGTGAATATCTTAGCAACCATCAATTCGAATACAACCCCCAAAGAATACAACACTAAGTAATGCTTAAGCTGTCCATTTAACATCAAGAAGACTTACAAAAGAAACACCTTTTAACAGAGGCACATCTGGTTAAAGTCACTACTGAAAACATTTATAATTCTGAATTCACCAAATGATCAGGAGATAGTCTTTTCATGGCAGAGAGATCAACAGTGCAGCTGCTCTGTCTGGCTTCAGCTCCAACACTGAAAATGAAACTAAAACAGCAAATAGCTTAAAACGAAAGTAAAAAGCTGAAAGACAGCCCAGCTCCACCCACTCTCTGACATCACTGCAGTAATAAACACCCATTTCTTAAAGGTACTCTCACTTCAGATACTTACATACACCCCATCTATAAACACCCATTTCTTAAAGGTACCCTCACATGACAGTAGGTTGACACTGATTGCCCCGGGGAATGAACCAGGGAATGGCTATCATCTATTTTGTTTCGTTGAAAATAATGTACATGTTCCATCTAATGTACAGCCCTCTCCGTGAATATATGTAGCTTCTCACAAGCGCAAGTGAACCTCACTGTGAGCCTGACTGATAACCTTAAATTGGCTGTCAGCATAATTTCTGGCACTCAGGATTGTTTAGCAATTTTTTTCCAATCGTAGAATCAATCTAAGATGAAAGATTGGAAAGATTGGGATTGTTCTCCTTGGAGCAGAGAAGAAAAAAAGAGGTGTTCAAAATTCTGAACAATTTTGACAGGTTAAAGAAGGATATTCTGTTTCCACTAGATGTTAAGTCAGTGACGAGTGGTCACAATTTCAAAATGGTCAGCAAGAGATCTCGGAGTGAGATGATGAGAAACTTCTTTACTCAGAGAGTTGTTGGGGTTTGGAGTGTGCTGCCTGTGAGAGTGTTAGAAGGGGATTCAATAGGAGGTTTCAAAGAGAGCCAGATACATATTTGGAAGGAATTAATTTAGAGGGCTACGGAGGTAGGGATGGTGAATGGGACTAGCTGTGTAGCTCTTGCGGGAGCCGGTGCGGACACGATGGGTCGAGTGGTCTCCTTCTGTGCTGTAAATAATAAAACTAACAAAACAAAGCTAGTGTTGGACACCCTGGGTGGAATTTTCAATTTCTTCTTCTAATTGTTGGACTAGGTGAGAATAGCCGTGTGCAGCACATCTCCCGCACTGCCAGCTTTCCTCACCAGATTGTCCAGTAATTAGAAGCAAAAACCAGATGCTGTCACACTGGCTGGGCGGGCGCTGAAAGAGCGGGCAACGTCGGCTTTCTAGAGATCGGGGCGCCCCTTTATAAAGGCGGCCATGATCCCTGGTTTAAACAAAATGAAGAACACCGGTAAAAACACGGAAACTGCGCCCCACATGCATACGGGGAAGCCAACGTGACACTTTGGCACCAATGCACTTTCACATGTAAACAACCCAGGGTATCAGTGCGGAATGTAAGGCTACTTTTGTGCTGACTCACCTGCATCCAGATGGCACACGCCTGATGGTGGTGGTTGTGCAGCTGAAATAAGACAGAGAATGGAGTTAATTTAAAATATAGAAACTAATAAAAACGCAATCACCAATAGCAGGGAGGGAATTTACTTCTCTGAGAGGAAGAGCGAGTCTTCCATCTGCTCCACTTTAACCTCCCACCCAACTAATATCCCCTGGGACAAGAGAGCAGAACCTCCCACCTCAGTGTCATAATACAGATTCAACAAAGTGTAAAATCTCACCAACATTTGGAGAATAGCTTCTGACGGCAAAATCGCAGCAAAGGCCGATTCGACGCCAAATCGCTATTTTCTATTACCTCAAAAATGGGGTCAATGCGCCTCACTCCGCATGTACAGTGGGCACCATTTGAGTATCATTCGCGGGCCCGACCAGGTACTCTCCGGGGCCGCCGTGTTTCTCCGTCTCCGATGGGCCGAGTTCCCGATGGCGCGGTTCACTTGTGCTTTTTAAAATCGTGAAACCGGTGTGGCGGCTGCTGAGGGAGAGAAAGAGGGGGGACGGAAAGTGTTTAACATCGCCATAGTTTGCTGAGGTTGTGCCGCTGGCCTGGGGGGGCCTCTGCCAGGGCTGGGGGACTAGTGGGGGGTGGCCAGGAGGTGGGCTGTGGAGTTTGGGTGGACGGGCACGGAACACCATTGCCACAGCCGGCAAGGCAGCCGTGCAGCTGCGCACGCCGCTAACCGCCCGCTTTGAACCTGGTACCGTGGGTCATATAAGTGACCCCCAGGGCACCCCCCTGGGTGCCCTCTGGCACCAGCTGACCCATCAGCTGTATGGGCGCGCTCCAGCACAACCAGTGCCATCCTTTTGGCTGGGATGAATGTGTGCGGGGAGTGTAATGTGTATGTCAACCTCCCGAGCGTCGATCACGGACCCGCCGAATCCCGCACCGTTTTTCATTGGAACCGATTATGTTCCACGTGGCAACAGTGCTAAGCCCCTCACTGCCGCAGAGTCAGTCCAGGTACGGCACCAGGTTTTCTGTAGAAAAAGTCCACGGATCCTCCGTTGTTGTCAAACTTCGTCTCAGAAATGCAGAATCCAGCCCATGGATGGTGAATGGGACCAGCTGGGTAGCTCTTTTGGGAGCCGATGCCGACGCAATTACCAAATGACCTCCTCCTGTGCTGTAAATAACAAAACTAACAAAACCAAACTAGTGTTGGACACTCTGGGCGGTATTTTGTTCTTCTAAGTGTTGGACTAGGTGAGAATAGCCGTGTGCAGCACATCTCCCGCTGCCAGCTTTCCTCGCCAGATTGTCCAGTAATTAGAAGAAAAAACAGAGTCCAGTCCAATGGCGTCCCGCCGGGAGGGCGGACGCTAAAAGAGCCGGCAGCGTCGGTTTCTAGAGAATGGGGCGCTCCTTTTTAAAGGCGGTCATGATCCACGGTAAAACAAAAATGAAGAACGCAGGTAAAAATACAGAGACTGCACCCCACAATCATACGGGGAATCCCAATCCACATCGATGAGAAGACCACACAGGACACCCCATCTCTTACATGGGGGCTCCCAACCCAGGCACAAATGGAAATCCTCCCCACCCTCCCATTGAGCTGCCTAGAGTAATCCCCCAGGTCTGCCTGCTTGCAAATCCTCCGTGGATGGTGGACAGGCTTTGGGGGGCGTTGTGAGGAGAGTTAACACAGGATTCCTAGCCTCTGACCTGCTCCTGTAGCCACAGTATTTTACATGGCTCGTCAAATTCAGGCTCTGGTCAATGTTAACCCCCAGGGCGTTGGTAGTGCTAGTTTCCTTTTAAAGATGTGCAGGTTAGGTGGGGTTATGGGGATAGGACAGGTGAATGGGCAGTAGGATACTCATTCAGAGGATTGGTGCAGTCAATGGATTGAATGGCCTCATTCTGCACTAAATGTTTATTTCTTTGTTTATACTCTGTCCTACCGTGAGGTTACTGTCAGGGGTCTGTACAGCATGCCCACTTCTTACCATTATTATGTCTCATCTCTACCCAAACCATTTCTACATCCTGGTTTCCTGAACTTCAGCCATCCTTTTGCAAGCTGCTCATACCATAATTACTTAACAGAGCCACGTCTCCACTTTTCCCCACTTCCTGTCCTTCCGAAATATCACATACTCTTCAACATTCAGGTCTCAACCTCTGTTATCCTGCAGCCACTCCTCTGCAATGGCTCTCAGAAAACGGGCTGGATTCTCCGGTCGACGCCGCCAAAACCGCGTTCGGCGAACGGCCGGAGAATCCGAGTTCCCGATCAAATTGGGGGGGGGGGGCGCCACTTTGGCGATGCTCCACCCCTCCAAAGCGGCCTACTCTCTGAGTACGCCGCACCACGTATCGACGGCCTCAGGACATTGCCTGAAACCCCCCCCCCCCCCCCGACGGCGTAGGTCTCTCATCGCCTCATCCGTCGGGAACTCAGCATGGCGGCTGGGGACTCAGTCTAGTGCCACCACAGTTGGGGGAGGGCCAATCCGCAGGTGGAGGGACATTTGGGCCTGGGGACACTGTGGGGGGTGGGCGGAGTTGGTCCGAGGTGCGTGAGCCGTGAGCAAGCGCGTCCACGGACCTGGTAATTCTCCAGGGCGTATCGGCAGCTCGAGCCGGGTGCTAGTCCCCAGCCAAACGGGGAATCAATGGCCGTTGTGCGCCATTTTGACTGGTGGAAAACGCCACTGCTCCCACGCGGCGTGGGGAGACAGCCCCAGGATCGGCGAATCCTGCCCGATATTATTATTTCCAGTCTGTTTTCTTTCGAATGCATCATGCATTCAGATACCGAGCTTTTCCTTTGTCATTTTATTATTTTGGTAACCTCGAGCCGTATCTGCTAATTTAGCTGTAGATATCTCGAGCGGGATTCTCCGTCTCGCCATTTTCCAGCGGGGTGAGTCCCCGCCGGCAGTGGGATTCTCCACTGCCGCAGCCAAACAATGGGGTTTCCTATTGTGGCCACCGAGAATGCCGCGGGCGCGGGTGCGCTGCCGGCAAAGCGGAGAATCCCGCTGACTGCAGAATCCAGCAGCTACACTCTCCCCCTTCCTGTCACAGTCTGTTTATCACTTCCCCTTTTAATAACTTGCTCTCTTGTTTCTACTATTTGCAGATGAACATACCATGTCGGAGCACAAGGAGGCTATTTGGCCCATTGTGTCTGCTCCGCCATTCGAGAAGACCGCGGGTTGATCTGTTTGTGCTTCAAGTTCAATGGCCTGCGTTTCCCACATTACTGGTATAGACTCCTGCCTGGAATCTACAGCTTGATTTGCTGCATCTACTCACACTCCATCCCTCACCTCTCACGAGTTTAAAGTCCTCTCTACTCCTCTTGTTATGTGGCTTAAGAGTGTATCAGCCCCCAGCATGGTTCAGGTGTTGACCGTCTCAACGGTACATGGGCGCCATGGTAACAGTGGTTAGCACTGCTGCTTCACGGTGCCAGGGTCCTGGGTTCGATTCCCGGCCGGGGTCACTGTCTGTGCGGAGTCTGCACGTTCTCCCCGTGTCGCCGTAGGTTTCCTCCGGGTGCTCCGGTTTCCTCTCACAAGTCCCGAAAGACTAGGGGCGGGATTCTCTCAGCCTGGGGTCGGGCCGGAGAATTCCGCGCCTGGCGCGAATCGCACCGTGCCGCCCCGACCTCGGCACGTGATTCTCAGCAGAGCGGAGAATCGGCGCCATTGGCCCCGGCATGGTAATCGCGGTGCCGGTCGCGGGCAGCTCTTTGCGGGTGGCCCGCTGACCCCGGGAGGGGCCTCCTATGTGGCCTGGCCTCTCTGTCTCCCGGCCTCCTTTCTTCTGCGCCGGCACCTGTACTCGTGCGCCATGTTGCGTCGGGGCCGGCGCGGACAAGGGAGACACCACCCCCACCCCCTCCCCCCTCTCTCCGTCCCTCGCCTTCCGTCCCCCTCCCCCACCTTTCCCCTGCCCCCCACCCCCACCCCAACCCCCTCCCCACTGCCCCTTCCCCCTCTCCCTTCCGTCCCCCTCCCCCTCCCTGCCCCACTCCCCCCCTCCCTGCCCCCCTCCCTCTCCTTCCGTCCCCCTCCCCCCACCCCCTCCCCTCTGCCCCACTCCCCCCTGCCCCCTCCCCTTCCATCCCCCTCCCTGCCCCACTCCCCCCCTCCCTGCCCCCCTCCCTCTCCTTCCGTCCCCCTCCCCCACCCCCTCCCCTCTGCCCCACTCCCCCTCCCCCTCCCCTTCCGTCCCCCTCCCTGCCCCCCTCCCCCACCTTTCCCGTGCCCCCCACCCCTACCCCGCATCCCCCTCTCCCTCCTCTTCCGTCCCTCTCCTGCTCCTCTGCCCCCTCCCCCACCCCTCCACTGCTTCCACCTCCCCTCCACCCCTCCCCCAACCCCTGCCCCCCACCCCCCTCCCCTGCCCCCACCCATCCTGCCCCCTCCATCCCCCACCCCCACACACCCTGCCCCCCCTCTGCCTGAACCCCTCTCCCCAGCCCCCACACAACCCTGCCCGCACCCCCTGCCCTGCTCGCCCCGCCCCCACTGCCTACACCCTCCCCTGCCCGCACCACCTCCCCTTCTCCCCCGCCCCACCCCCCCTGCCCGCACGCCGTGGTTGCCGTGCCGCCAGTCGGGGGCGATTGAAAAAGGCTCCCATGGCGATTCTCCGCTGGTGGCTGGCCGAGTTTCCGCCGGAGTGGGTCACTCATGGTTCCACCTGGCGGGCACTCTGAGTGGCGGCTGCGGGCCCAGTCCGTGGCCGCCCTGGTCGGGAGGGGGGGGTTGGGGTCTCCAGGATGGCCCGGCTCTCGATCGGGGGCCACCGATCGGCGGGCGCGCGGGATCTGGTGGGGCCTATTTTGTTGGGGCTGGCTTGCCGTGAAGTCTGTCATGTTGCGCGGGGCCTATTAGACTTCACATTTCTCGATTGTGCCCAGGTTATTTTTCCAGACAGGCTCCTGGATCTAACTGGCGGTCAGTTTCTGTCCTTGGATCTAACCTCGCCGCTAACTAACCCCAACGCTATCTAACCCCACCGCTATCTAACCCCACATCTGTCTAACCCCACCGCTATCTAACTCCACCGCTATCTAACTCCACCGCTGTCTAACTCCACCGCTATCTAACTCCACCGCTGTCTAACTCCACCGCTATCTAACCCCACCTCTGTATAACCCCACCGCTATCTAAACCCACCGCTATCTAACTCCACCGCTATCTAACCCAAACGCTATCTAACTCCACCGCTATCTAATCCCACCGCTCTCTAACCCCACTGCTATCTAACCCCACCGCTATCTAACCCCACCGCTATCTAACCCCACCTCTGTATAACCCCACCGCTATGTAACCCCACCGCTATGTAACCCCACCGCTATCTAACCCCACCGCTATCTAACCCCACCGCTATCTAACCACACCGCTATCTAACCCCACCGCTATCTAACCCCACCGCTAACTAACCCCACCGCTAACTAACCCCACCGCTATCTAACCCCACCGCTATCTAACCCCACCGCTAACTAACCCCACCGCTAACTAACCCCACCGCTATCTAACCCCACCACTATCTAACCCCACCGCTATCTAACCCCACCGCTATCTAACCCCACCGCTATCTAACCCCACCGCTATCTAAGCCCACCGCTATCTAACCCCACCGCTATCTAACCCCACCGCTATCTAACCCCACCTCCATCTAACACCACCGCTCTCTAAACCCATCGCTATCTAACCCCAACGCTATCTAACCCCACCGCTATCTAAACCCACCGCTATCTAATCACACCACCATCTAACCCCACCTCCATCTAACACCACCGCTCTCTAAACCCATCGCTATCTAACCCCAACGCTATCTAATCCCACCGCTATCTAACCCCAACGCTATCTAACCGCACCGCTATCTAATCCCACCGCTATCGAACCCCACCGCTATCGAACCCCACCGCTATCTAACCCCACCGCTATCTAACCCCACCGCAATCTAACCCCACCACTGTATAACCACACCGCTATCGAACCCCACTGCTACCTAACCCCACCGCTACATAACCCCACCGCTATCTAACCCCACCGGTATATAAACCCACCGCTATGTAACCCCACCGCTATGTAACCCCACCGCTATGTAACCCCACCGCTATCTAACCACACCGCTATCTAACCCCACCGCTATCTAACCACACCGCTATCTAACCCCACCGCTATCTAACCCCACCGCTATCGAACCCCACCGCTATCTAACCCCACCGCTATTTAACCCCACCGCTATCTAACCCTACCGCTATCTAACCCCACCGCTATCTAACCCCACCGCTATCTAACCCCACCGCTATCTAACCCCACCGCTATCTAACCCTACCGCTATCTAACCCCACCTCTATCTAACCACACCGCTATCGAACCCCACCACTATCTAACCCCACCGCTATCTAACCACACCGCTACCCAACCCCACCGCTATCTAACCCCACCGCTATCTAACCCCACCGCTATCTAACCCCACCGCTATCTCACCCCACCGCTATCTAACCCCACCGCTATCTAACCCCACCGCTATCTAACCACACCGCTATCTAACCACACCGCTACCTAACCCCACCGCTCTCTAAACCAGCCGCTATCTAACCCCACCGCTATCTAACCCCACCGCTATCTCACCCCACCGCTATCTCACCCCACCGCTATCTAAGCCCACCGCTATCTAACCGCACCGCTATCTAACCGCACCGCTATCTAAGCCCACCGCTATCTAACCCCACCGCTATCTAACCCCACCGCTATCTCACCCCACCGCTATCTAACCCCACCGCTATCTAACCCCACCGCTATCAAACCCCACCGCTATCTAACCCCACCGCTATCTAACCCCACCGCTATCTAACCCCACTGCTGTCTAACCCCACCGCTCTCTAACCCCACCGCTATCTAACCGCACCGCTATCTAACTCCACCGCTATCTAAGCCCACCGCTATCTAACCCCACCGCTATCTAACCCCATCGCTATCTAACGCCACCGCTATCTAACCCCACCGCTATCTCACCCCACCGCTATCTAACCCCATCGCTCTCTAACCCCACCGCTATCTAACCCCACCGCTATCTAACCCCATCGCTCTCTAACCCCACCGCTCTCTAACCCCACCGCTCTCTAACCCCACCGCTCTCTAAACCCACCGCTATCTAACCCCACCGCTATCTAACCCCACCGCGATCTTACCCCACCGCTATCTAACCCCACCGCCATCTAATCCCACCGCCATCTAACCCCACCGCCATCTAACGCCACCGCTATCTAACGCCACTGCTATCTAACCCCACCGCTATCTAACCCCACCGCTATCTAACCGCACCGCTATCTAACCCCACCGCTATCTAACCCCACCGCTATCTAACCCCACCGCTCTCTAACCCCACCGCTATCTAACCCCACCGCTATCTAACCCCACCGCTATCTAACCCCACCGCTCTCTAAGCCCACCGCTATCTAACCCCACCGCTATCTAACCCCACCGCTATCTAACCCCACCGCTCTCTAACCCCACCGCTATCTAACCCCACCGCGATCTAACCCCACCGCTATCTAACCCCACCGCTATCTAACCCCACCGCTATCTAACCCCACCGCTATCTAACCCCACCGCTATCTAACCCCACCGCTCTCTAAACCCACCGCTATCTAACCCCACCGCTCTCTAACCCCACCGCTATCTAACCCCACAGCTCTCTAACCCCACCGCTATCTAACCCAACTGCTCTCTAAACCCACCGCTATCTAACGCCACCGATTTCTAACCCCACCGCGATTTTACCCCACCGCTATCTAACCCCACCGCTATCTAACCCCACCGCTATCTAACCCCACCGCTATCTAACGCCACCGCTATCTAATCCCACCGCTATCTAACCCCACCGCTATCTAACCCCACCGCTATCTAACCCCACCGCTATCTAACCCCACCGCTATCTAACCTCACCGCTATCTAACCCCACCGCTATCTAATCCCACCGCTATCTAATCCAACCGCTATCTAACCCCACCGCTATCTAACCTCACCGCTATCTAACCCCACCGCTATCTAACCCCACCGCTATCTAACCCCACCGCTCTCTAACCCCACAGCTCACTAACCCCACCGCTATCTAACCTCACCGCTATCTAACCCCACCGCTATCTAACCACACCGCTATCTAACCACACCGCTATCTAACCACACCGCTATCTAACCCCATTGCTCTCTAACCCCAGCACTATCTAACCCCACCGCTATCTAACCCCACCGCTCTCTAACCCCACCGCTATCTAACCCCACCGCTCTCTAACCCCACCGCTATCTAACCCCACCGCTATCTAACCCCACCGCTCTCTAACCCCACCGCTCACTAACCCCACAGCTCTCTAACCCCACCGCTATCTAACCCAACTGCTCTCTAAACCCACCGCTATCTAACGCCACCGATTTCTAACTCCACCGCGATTTTACCCCACCGCTATCTAACCCCACCGCTATCTAACCCCACCGCTATCTAACCCCACCGCTATCTAACGCCACCGCTATCTAATCCCACCGCTATCTAACCCCACCGCTATCTAACCCCACCGCTATCTAACCCCACCGCTATCTAACCCCACCGCTATCTAACCTCACCGCTATCTAACCCCACCGCTATCTAATCCCACCGCTATCTAATCCCACCGCTATCTAACCCCACCGCTATCTAACCTCACCGCTATCTAACCCCACCGCTATCTAACCCCACCGCTATCTAACCCCACCGCTCTCTAACCCCACAGCTCACTAACCCCACCGCTATCTAACCTCACCGCTATCTAACCCCACCGCTATCTAACCACACCGCTATCTAACCACACCGCTATCTAACCACACCGCTATCTAACCCCATTGCTCTCTAACCCCAGCACTATCTAACCCCACCGCTATCTAACCCCACCGCTCTCTAACCCCACCGCTATCTAACCCCACCGCTCTCTAACCCCACCGCTATCTAACCCCACCGCTATCTAACCCCACCGCTATCTAACCCCACCGCTATCTAACCCCACCGCTATCTAACCCCACCGCTATCTAACGCCACCGATTTCTAACCCCACCGCTCTCTAACCCCACCGCTATCTAACCCCACCGCTCTCTAACCCCACCGCTATCTAACCCCACCGCTATCTAACCCCACCGCTCTCTAACCCCACCGCTATCTAACCCCACCGCTATCTAACCCCACCGCTCTCTAACCCCACAGCTCACTAACCCCACCGCTATCTAACCCCACCGCTATCTAACGCCACCGATTTCTAACCCCAATGCTATCTAACCCCACCGCTATCTAACCCCACCGCTATCTAACCCCACCGCTATCTAACCCCACCGCTCTCTAACCCCACCGCTATCTAACCCCACCGCTCTCTAACCCCACCGCTATCTAACCCCACCGCTATCTAACCCCACCGCTCTCTAACCCCACAGCTCACTAACCCCACCGCTATCTAACCCCACCGCTATCTAACCCCACCGCTATCTAACCCCACCGCTATCTAACCCCACCGCTATCTAACCCCACCGCTATCTAACCCCACCGCTGTCTAACCCCACCGCTCTCTAACCCCACCGCTATCTAACCGCACCGCTATCTAACCCCACCGCTATCTAAGCCCACCGCTATCTAACCCCACCGCTATCTAACCCCACCGCTATCTCACCCCACCGCTATCTAACCCCATCGCTCTCTAACCCCACCGCTATCTAACCCCACCTCTATCTAATCCCACTGCTGTCTAACCCCACCGCTATCTAACCCCACCGCTATCTAACTCCACCGCTATCTAACCCCACCGCTCTCTAACCCCACCGCTCTTTAACCCCACCGCTATCTAACCCCACCGCTATCTAACCCCACCGCTATCTAACCCCACCGCTCTCTAACCCCACCGCTCTCTAACCCCACCGCTCTCTAAACCCACCGCTATCTAACCCCACCGCTATCTAACCCCACCGCGATCTTACCCCACATCTATCTAACCCCACCGCCATCTAATCCCACCGCTATCTAACCCCACCGCTATCTAACGCCACCGCTATCTAACGCCACCGCTATCTAACCCCACCGCTATCTAACCCCACCGCTATCTAACCGCACCGTTATCTAACCCCACCGCTATCTAACCCCACCGCTATCTAACCCCACCGCTCTCTAACCCCACCGCTATCTAACCCCACCGCTATCTAACCCCACCGCTATCTAACCCCACCGCTATCTAACCCCACCGCTATCTAACCCCACCGCTATCTAACCCCACCGCTCTCTAAGCCCACCGCTCTCTAAGCCCACCGCTATCTAACCCCACCGCTATCTAACCCCACCGCTATCTAACCCCACCGCTATCTAACCCCACCGCTCTCTAACCCCACCGCTATCTAACCCCACCGCTATCTAACCCCACCGCTATCTAACCCCACCGCTATCTAACCCCACCGCTATCTAACCCCACCGCTATCTAACCCCACCGCTATCTAACCCCACCGCTCTCTAACCCCACCGCTATCTAACCCCACCGCTCTCTAACCCCACCGCTATCTAACCCCACCGCTCTCTAACCCCACCGCTATCTAACCCAACTGCTCTCTAAACCCACCGCTATCTAACGCCACCGATTTCTAACCCCACCGCGATTTTACCCCACCGCTATCTAACCCCACCGCTATCTAACCCCACCGCTATCTAACCCCACCGCTATCTAACCCCACCGCTATCTAACGCCACCGCTATCTAATCCCACCGCTATCTAACCCCACCGCTATCTAACCCCACCGCTATCTAACCCCACCGCTATCTAACACCACCGCTATCTAACCTCACCGCTATCTAACCCCACCGCTATCTAATCCCACCGCTATCTAACCCCACCGCTATCTAACCCCACCGCTATCTAACCCCACCGCTATCTAACCCCACCGCTATCTAACCCCACCGCTCTCTAACCCCACAGCTCACTAACCCCACCGCTATCTAACCTCACCGCTATCTAACCCCACCGCTATCTAACCACACCGCTATCTAACCACACCGCTATCTAACCCCACCGCTCTCTAACCCCACCGCTATCTAACCCCACCGCTCTCTAACCCCACCGCTATCTAACCCCACCGCTATCTAACCCCACCGCTCTCTAACCCCACAGCTCACTAACCCCACCGCTATCTAACCCCACCGCTATCTAACGCCACCGATTTCTAACCCCAATGCTAACCAACCCCACCGCTATCTAACCCCACCGCTATCTAACCCCACCGCTATCTAACCCCACCGCTATCTAACCACACCGCTATCTAACCACACCGCTATCTAACCACACCGCTATCTAACCCCATTGCTCTCTAACCCCAGCACTATCTAACCCCACCGCTATCTAACCCCACCGCTCTCTAACCCCACCGCTATCTAACCCCACCGCTCTCTAACCCCTCCGCTATCTAACCCCACCGCTATCTAACCCCACCGCTCTCTAACCCCACAGCTCACTAACCCCACCGCTATCTAACCCCACCGCTATCTAACGCCACCGATTTCTAACCCCAATGCTATCTAACCCCACCGCTATCTAACCACACCGCTCTCTAACCCCATCGCTATCTAACCCCACCGCTATCTAACCCCACCGCTATCTAACCCCACCGCTATCTAGCCCCACCGCTATCTAACCCCACCGCTATCTAACCCCACCGCTATCTAACCTCACCGCTATTTAACCCCACCGCTATCTAGCCCCACCGCTATTTAATCCCACCGCTGTATAACCCCACCGCTATCTAACCCCACCGCTATCTAACCCCACCGCTATCTAACCCCACCGCTATCTAACCCCACCGCTATCTAACCCCACCGCTGTATAACCCCACCGCTATCTAACCCCACCGCTATCTAACCCCACCGCTCTCTAACCCCACCGCTATCTAACCCCACCGCTGTATAACCCCACCGCTATCTAACCCCACCGCTATCTAACCCCACCGCTGTATAACCCCACCGCTATCTAACCCCACCGCTATCTAACCACACCGCTGTATAACCCCACCGCTATCTAACCCCACCGCTATCTAACCCCACCGCTGTCTAACCCCACCGCTATCCAACCCCACCGCACTCTAACCACACTGCTATCTAATCCCACCGCTATCTAACCCCACCGCTATCTAACCCCACCTCTATCTAACCGCACCGCTATCCAACCCCACCGCACTCTAACCACACTGCTATCTAATCCCACCGCTATCTAACCCCACCGCTATCTAACCCCCCCTCTATCTAACCCCACCGCTATCTAACCCCACCGCTATCTAACCCCACCGCTATCTAACCCCACCGCTATCTAACCCCACCGCTATCTAACCCCACCGCTATCTAACCCCACCGCTAGCTAACCCCACCGCTATCTAACCCCACCGCTATCCAACCCCACCGCACTCTAACCACACTGCTATCTAACCCCACCGCTATCTAACCCCACCGCTATCTAACCCCACCGCTATCTAACCCCACCGCTATCTAACCCCACCGCTATCTAACCACACTGCTATCTAATCCCACCGCTATCTAACCCCACCGCTATCTAACCCCACCGCTATCTAAACCCATCGCTATCTAAACCCATCGCTATCTCACCCCACCGCTACCTAACCCCACCGCTCTCTAACCCAACCGCTATCTAACCCCACCGCTATCTAACCCCACTGCTGTCTAACCCCACCGCTAACTAACCCCACCGCTAACTAACCCCATCGCTCTCTAACCCCACCGCTCTCTAAACCCACCGCTAGCTAACCCCACCGCTATCTAACCCCACCGCTATCTAACCCCACCGCTATCTAACCCCACCGCTATCTAACCCCACCGCTATCTAACCCCACCGCTATCTAACCCCACCGCTATCTAACCCCATCGCTATCTCACCCCACCGCTACCTAACCCCACCGCTATCTAACCCCACCGCTATCTAACCCCACCGCTATCTAACCCCACCGCTATCTAACCCCACCGCTATCTAACCCCACCGCTCTCTAACCCCACCGCTATCTAACCCCACCGCTATCTAACCCCATCGCTATCTCACCCCACCGCTACCTAACCCCACCGCTATCTAACCCCACCGCGATCTTACCCCACCGCTACCTAACTCCACCGCTATCTAACCCCACCGCTATCAACCCCACCGCTACCTAACCCCACCGCTCTCTAACCCCACCGCTATCTAACCCCACCGCTACCTAACCCCACCGCTATCTAACCCCACCGCTATCTAACCCCACCGCTATCTAACCCCACCGCTATCTAGCCCCACCGCTATTTAATCCCCCCGCTGTATAACCCCACCGCTATCTGACCCCACCGCTGTCTAACCCCACCGCTATCTAACCCCACCGCTATCTAACCCCACCGCTATCTAACCCCACCGCTGTATAACCCCACCGCTATCTAACCCCACCGCTATCTAACCCCACCGCAATCTAATCCCACCGCTATGTAACCCCACCGCTATCTAACCCCACCGCAATCTAACCCCACCGCTATCTAACCACACCGCTGTCTAACCCCACCGCTACCTGACCCCACCGCTCTCTAACCCCACCGCTATCTAACCCCACCGCTATCTAACCCCACCGCTATCTAACCCCACCGCTATCTAACCCCACCGCTATCTAACCCCACCGCTGTCTAACCCCACCGCTCTCTAACCCCACCGCTATCTAACCCCACCGCTATCTAACCCCATCGCTATCTCACCCCACCGCTACCTAACCCCACCGCTATCTAACCCCACCGCGATCTTACCCCACCGCTATCTAACCCCACCGCTATCTCACCCCACCGCTGTCTAACCCCACCGCTCTCTAACCCCACCGCTATCTAACCCCACCGCTATCAACCCCACCGCTCTCTAACCCCACCGCTATCGAACCCCACCACTACCTAACCCCACCGCTATCAACCCCACCGCTATCAACCCCACCGCTACCTAACCCCACCGCTGTCTAACCCCACCGCTCTCTAACCCCACCGCTATCTAACCCCACCGCTATCTAACCCCACCGCTATCTAACCCCACCGCTCTCTAACCCCACCGCTATCAACCCCACCGCTATCTAACCCGACCGCTATCTAACCCCACCGCTATTTAACCCCACCGCTATTTAACCCCACCGCTATCTAGCCCCACCGCTATTTAATCCCCCCGCTGTATAACCCCACCGCTATCTAACCCCACCGCTATCTAACCCCACCGCTAGATCACCCCACCGCTATCTAACCCCACTGCTATCTAACCCCACCGCTGTATAATCCCACCGCTGTCTAACCCCACCGCTAGATCACCCCACCGCTATCTAACCCCACTGCAATCTAACCCCACCGCTATCTAACCCCACCGCTGTCTAACCCCACCGCTATCTAACCACACCGCTATCATCCCCACCGCTATCTAACCACACCGCTATCTAACCCCACCGTTCTCTAACCCCACCGCTATCTAACCCCACCGCTCTCTAACCCCACGTCTATGTAACCCCACCGCTATCTAACCCCACCGCTATCTAACCCCACCGCTACCTAACCCCACCGCTATCTAACCCCACCGCTATCTAACCCCACTGCTATCTAACCACACCGCTATCCAACCCCACCGCTCTCTAACCTCACCGCTATCTAACCCCGCCGCTATCCAACCCCACCGCTATCCAACCCCACCACTATCTAACCCCACCGCTATCTAACCACACCGCTATCTAACCCCACCGCTATCTAACACCACCGCTATCTAACCACACCGCTATCTAACCCCACCGCTATCTAACCCCACCGCTTTCTAACCCCACCGCTATCTAACCACACCGCTACCCAACCCCACCGCTCTCTAACCCCACCGCTATCTAACCCCACCGCTATCCAACCCCACCGTTATCTAACCCCACCGCTATCTAACCCCACCGCTATCTAACCTTACCCTCTATCTAACCACACCGCTACCTAACCACACCGCTATCTATCCGCACCACTATCTAACCCCACCGCTATCTAACTCCACCGCTATCTAACCCCACCGCTATCTAACCACACCGCTATCTAACCCCACCGCTTTCTAACCCCACCACTGTCTAACCCCACCGCTATCTAACCACACCGCTATCTAACCACACCGCCACCTAACCCCACTGCTATCTAACCACACCGCTATCTAACCTCACCGCTATCTAACCCCACCGCTATCTCACCCCACCGCTATCTAACCACACCGCTATCTAACCCCACCGCTATCTAACCACACCGCTATCCAACCACACCGCTATCTAACCACACCGCCATCTAACCACACCGCTATCTAACCACACCGCCATCTAACCACACCGCTATCTAACCACACCGCTATCTAACCCCACCGCTATCTAACCCCACCGCTATCTAACCCCACCGCTATCTAACCCCACCGCTATTTAACTCCACCGCTATCTAAGCCCACCGCTATCTAACCCCACCGCTCTCTAACCCCACCGCTATCTAACCCCACCGCTATCTAACCCCACCGCTATCTAACTCCACCGCTATCTAACCCCACCGCTATCTAACCCCAGCGCTATCTAACCCCGCCGCTATCTAACCCCACCGTTATCTAAACCCACCGCTATCTAACCCCACCGCTACCTAAACCCACTGACAAAATACAAATTTCTTTACCCGTCAGTCTGGCCTCAATAAAAGTCGAGATGGATTTGCAAGTACAGCATTAGTGATTTTATTTGGCTTGCAAGCCTGATTCATTTCACAGAAGCATAGGAGACATCCAGTCTCCTACACCCTGGAAAGCGAATGAACAAAGAGACAAAGGGATTTCTGCAAATCAATTCAAATGGTATCTGGTAGAAGAGATTCATACTACCCGGGTTTTCCTTAGTGTGGCCTTTAACTAAATAAAGTGTATCTTCTGATAACCTACGCTCTAGCTGTACTCCCCTTCTCACACGCTCCGTCCTCTCTCTCGTCCCTCTCTCTCTCTCACAACCTCTTCCCACCCTCTCCTGACGGTCTGATGTTACCTTTATCGCACCAATCGTAACACATCCAAAATCAAATTTACATGTACTCCAAAAACAAGACAATGTCCATATAATGTTTCCTTCCCATCGCCGGGACCGGTGCAATTGCTTCATGACTCCTGCATTTTCCTTGAATTTGGTGACCTTCCATGAGTCGATACTATGTCCTCGTATATGGGGGCAGCGAAGAACATCACTTTTGCATAAATGAAAGGTCCTTGTAGCTTGGTTGGGGTTACAAATGTAGATAATATTTCCCTTTTCCATGTCCGTCGCCAATAACACTCCAAGTGAGGTGAGGCCGAAGATTACACAGACGGTGCGTAGCCACCCCATCATGCTCCACACCTGTAAAATAGCACTGGGGAAGGGAGGCAGGTTAATCTGTCCAAGAAAATGAGGCCCGTTATGAGAACTCAACTGAGCTGGTATACCGTACCGGGGAATGATTTCCCGCATCAGAACTTTAACCACAGTAGCAGCTTTATTATCGGTAGTCGGATACGCCTCAACCCATCTGCTGCACACATCCACAATGACCAAAACATATTTATGACATTGACACCTTTCCAACTCAATGTAATCCATTTGTAGCGTCTCAAAGGGACCACTGGGCAACGGGGTTTGCCCCATCCCACAAGGGATACCTTTGCCGGTGTTATATTGCTGACAAATCAAACACCGATTACTGATACTCTGGGCCAACCCCCGCATTTCAGGGTGCCACCAAGTGTCCAGCAACAAATCACTAGTCCCTCGAGCCCCACAATGAGTTGCAAAGTGTACACATTCAATGACCCATAAAGCCAGTGCATCAGACATACAAGTCTGATGTGCAGGCGTGGTCCATAAAGAGGAAACAGAATCATATGTACAACCTAACCGTTTCCACATTTGTTTATCACTCTCAGGAGCGTCCTCCTGTAACCTTATGACGTCTTGGATGGTTGGCATTGACTTGTCAGAAGCAGACATATTTATAGTAGATCGTTTAGTCTGACTTAACATTTTAGGCACCATCTCTTGCTGAATTTGCGCGGCTGTCCGCGCTGCACAATCTGCTTGTTCATTACCAATGTCAACTGGGGTCTTACCATTCGTGTGGGCAGCGCATTTAATGACGAAAATCTGCGCGGGCATAAGGAGGGCCTGCAGTAAGTCATTAACTAAACCCCGGTGGGACATTTGACCACACATAATCATGTCAGGTTGTTCTGACGAAATATCACTCAAATCGTCCCTTATTGTGGTAGTTTCCTGAATCAAGGCTATACAGTCGTGGCCAGGTGCGTCTTCATGGACAGGGGGACCGCTAAGAAAACAGGCTGGATTGATAGTGGTACAGTGTTTAAATGTCAGACGTGGATTGTTCAAAAGGTATATCTCATACCTATTCTGACGAGCTGCGGTAAGATGCTGAGTCTGCAGTTGCCTCAGTAGTGCGATGACCGAGTGGGAGCTATACACCATAATATCCTGTTGGAGAGTGAGAGCATGTAACGGCTGTGCGATGGCATTGATTGAACGTAAATCCTGTACTAATCAGTACTGGTCTGGCTTGGCTGGTTTAGGCACAGCAAGTATGGGGGTGTTACATTCTGATTGGTAAGGGACCAAAATACCCTGTTGCAACAGCTCTCGGATTAATTTGTCCATAGACGGGGCTGCAGTCGAATGTTAATCGTTTCAGGGACCTCAAAATATTTTATGGCAGTGCCGTCTGGCGTGACTTGAAGTGCGTACTCTGTTGGATCTGAATGATCCACTGCCCTCCTTACCATAGGTCCCAGATCCCTGGCATGGTACTGGTCGTGGACATGACGTGTAATATGAGGGCTTACCGAAGCTGACTGTGGCCATAAATGTGGTGGTATTGTAACAAAATCGGCTGTACCTTCTTTTCCCGTGACTGTAGCTGTAACTTTGACTGGCCATTCGGTCCCAATTAATGGCCAGTATTTGCCCTCCAACTCCCTGTTTTGTCCGGTTCTGTCATAGGCCAGGGTAACGTGATGCAGTGAATGTTCAATGTCTAACATCCACCATTGGGGGGTGATAAAAATATAGCACTGTTGTCTCATCCTCCATGATTTAACCGTTACCCCCTCGTCTCCGCATTTTAGCTGTAGCTGGAAGATACACAGTAAATCTCGGGCCAACAAGTTACAGTCCAATCCAGTAGTCACTACAAACTGATGATCTGCAGACTTATTCTCGTAAGTGACTGTCACAGGTTCAGAAATAGGATACTCACACACCTGTCCTTGGAACCCCGACAAATGCTGGGTGTGGTCAGATAGTGGTAGGCGAAGTTCTGATTGCAGAGAAGACATGGCTGCTCCAGTGTCGATTACAAATGGGTGATGTTCATCTCCTATCTGCAGAGAGATAATAGGTTCCCTGTCCGATTGGAGAGTCCTTATGACTAAATTAGCTAGTCAATCCTGTGTTGGGAAAGGGTTTGCCTAGGAGAAGTCAGTGTATCGCGTCTGTCCTCCCCTTGGTGGGTACCCCCTCCTTCAGCTGCCTGTCTTTTAAAGGGGCATTCCTGTTGCCAGTGATCTGCACGGCCGCAATTAAAACATGCATTGCTCCCTCTATATCTGCCCCGTCCTCTTCTCCCAGTAGACCAATGGCCCCTCAGAGGGGGCGGCGGTTGTAAAGCTGTTGGTGCATACGGTGGGCCATAAAAAGGAGCTGAGGGTCCCTTTGGGTGGGTTTGATATCCTACCCCATGTTGATCCACCCACCCAAAGTCACAATATTGGGGCTCCAGCTGGTAAACTACCATTTCTGCCGCTTGTTGGGGTCGCAGATCATCCTTTTTCATTACATACTCAGTCTTAACCTTTGTAACTGAGCCTCCTTCCTGGCCTACACCCTCCTTCCAATAAAATCTGACTGCCCTTGCCATCTGGGAAGGGTCGTTCTCTGTCCAATTCATGCTATTACATTTCACAGCAGTAGCCACGGAAGGTGGTAGGCAATGCATTAACATAGCACAATATTGAGGGGAATTCTGACCATTTTGATATGGCAAGTCGCCTGACTGCCCACGGTAGATTTCATTAAAACGTTCCAGAAATTCCTCTGGCTCTTCAATCTTTTTAGGTTTTAGGTCTAAGATAGCAGAAATATTTATGGGCTTTTGAAATGTGCTATTCAACGCATTCAGGATTTGTGTCCCTCTATCGTAGTCTAACGCATGGGCTTGCTGAAGTGCGGCGTGGCTAGCATAATTCAGGTGATTGGTATCTTCCTAATCGGCAACTGTCTCCGTGTCTCACCAGGGGGCACTCTAGCTATTTCCTCTGGTTCTTCCAAGACTTCGACGTCCCTCCCTGTCACTAGAGGGAGTTCTTTCTCTTTCAATCCTGGCATCTCCCTTTGTTCTCGAAATTTGCGGTTTCCCCTTGGTCTGAAGGGATTTAGGTGGTATGCTTAATTGTTTCTGGTTAGGATCAAGCCCTTCTCTCGCTGTCCGAGATCGGGTCCTAGAGCTAACTGGGCTTGTGGGACAGAGCTCCTCCTCCCCCACTGATCGTGAAGATGGCAAATCGGGACCCACGCTATCAACCAAAAGGGCTGGAGTGACTGGCATGATTGGGATCTGGGGAGCAGTGACTGGATATAAATTATTATACTCTGGTGGTTCTGGAATTAGTGCAGACAATGCTACAGGTTCAGTCGAAATCCTTTGCTGACATTTTCAAATTATCGAATTGGTCATTTTCTGTCAATTCAAGGCCATTGAATTACGTAGCCCATCTTTTGTTTGACCCGAGCCTTTCCTGTCTTTACTTGCGCGTTTTTTTTTGAATGCACATTCCTTTTTCAAGACCTGTAATGTTTTTTTTTGTTACCCTGTTCACTAATTGGAATTCCCATTTTAAGGGCATTGTCCTGCCAACTTGATAACATGATCCTATCTCTTTCCTCTTGACAATATTGTCTCCATAATCTAATTAACTCTTTAGCTTTCATAATTTGGCTTTCTTTTTTTTTGTTATATATATATTTTTTAATTTGCTTATTTATAACCAATGGCAATTTTTTTTGCTCCTTGGCAAAACGATTGAAAAGGTTCTAACAGTGTTCTTTTAAAACTTAAAATGTTTGAAAATTCAAATTGAATTACTGCAACTTGCAAGCTTAGCTCTGATCTCAACTCAGAACTAAATTTACGATTTGCTTAACACAAACTTGTATAACATTTACAACTTAATTAATTCTTTATCTTAACAATTTTTCTTTTAACAAGTTTTTCTTACATTCTCAAAAATGTTGGCTGCTATCAATGAGGGAGCAGTTAGCTGCGGTGATGTATACCGGAGCAAAGTCAACTGTCATCTCCAGATTTACACTTTTTAAAATGGTGTCTGTGAGTTTCTTTAAGTTTCTATTAATTCACAATTAAAATGAGATAAACATTATTTCAAGTAAGTAAAACTTAAGATTCTGGCAATTTCAATCAATTGCTTTCGAAAATAATAACTTTTATCAAAGAGGTGCTGAAACCCACTGGTTTCCTTTAATTAATTCAAAACGTAACTTTGCTGGAGTTCACTGACTCAAAGGAAAGGTATCCGATTACACTACAGGCTGCTGCTGTTATCTCAAGGCCTGAGTGAGAAGCACTGTCTGTCGTCTTTAACTTTGGCTGCTGCTGTTAACCCTTTGAGAGACTTCTGCTTCAACCAACATGCAGCATCCAGCTCTATGGATGTTCTTTGTCTTGAAATTTATCCAAGCAATTCCCCACAATCTCAACTAGTCCTCAGAACTGCGTTTTTCGCCACTACAGTCCAAGGGTACAATTTTAGCTTAATCAACTATAGATTTAAAACACTCACACATGGAATTAAATCATCTTCAGATTTAAAAACACTTATTGAATTGAACCTTCATCTACTGAAGTCCCATCAGCCTTAAAAACACTTATACATGGAATTGAATTAGCGTTTTAGATGTCCCATCAACCCAAAACCTAACCCAAGCCGAATCAACAATATGAAATCCCATCAATTAAATTTCTAATCCCCAGACTGACCTTTGATTTCGTCGAGACGATCTTTCCGTACCAACCGCGAGTGACCAGACTAATCAGACGATAAGAAGAGGGGAAAAAGCAATGCGCGGTCATTTTCCAGCTATACATTGTGGGCCCCTTCTTCCCACTCTCCCTGTTCATAATCAGTCTAATTCTGATTTCGCGGTTGGTCAGAACCGTCTTGAGAAATCCTGGGTTTCCGGCACCAAATGACAAAATACAAATTTCTTTACCCGTCAGTCTGGCCTCAATAAAAGTCGAGATGGATTTGCAGGTACAGCATTAGTTATTTTATTTGGCTTGCAAGCCTGATTCATTTCACAGAAGCATAGGAGACATCCAGTCTCCTACACCCCGGAAAGCGAATGAACAAAGAGACAAAGGGATTTCTGCAAATCAATTCAAATGGTATCAAGTTTCACATACACGATTCCCATAGGTCATCCTATACCCCTCCTGACCTGGTCATACATTCTGATTGGCTCACTTCTCATCCCTTCCTCTGGCCCCCTTATTACCCAGCATCCTTTTCTCCTCCTTTGGTGGACACACCTCCTCCTTGCTTTGCAATGCGGTCTGAAATCCTTTGTCTGTGAACTCACCAGAATGAGACTGGCCTATCTTACATGACAGTAACTAATATCTCTAAAGTAACTATTTTATATCACATTCGTCACCACCGTTATCTAACCCCACCGCTCTCTAATCCCACCGCTATCTAACCCCACCACTATCTAACCCCACCGCTATCTAACCACACCGCTATCTAACCAGACCGCTACCTAACCACACCGCTATCTAACCCCACCGCTATCTAACCCCACCGCTATCTAACCCCACCGCTACCTAACCACACTTACACTTTTCTGGGCCGTGGGGAGTTTCGTGCCGGGTTAGCCCACGCTTAAAATTATTTTCATCATTGGGGAGTTGAACCTGCTGGTCAGTGCGGCTCCTCAGAGACTGGGCCACTATTTTAAAAGGGTGCCCTAATCCCTCAGTGGTCTTGTGGATCCCCTACACCCCGGACCCACGGGAATTAGGCTCCCCCACACACACACACAAGGGCACTACCCCTCCCCTCCCAACGTGATGGCATCCCCCTCTGGGGTCACTGATCTCCCCCCACCTTTCAGGTCTTCCCTTACCCCCTTTCCAGGACTTCCACCCTTCACCCCATCCAACAATGCGGAGGGTCATTCATACCCGGCCTGCAACACCCCACCCATCATACCTGCCCTACACGCCACCCTGACAGCCAGGCACCCTGGCATCCGGGGACCCGTTCGAGCACAATGCAGCCGGTAGATCGTGCCTGAGATGTTTTGCTACTTAAGTTCTTCATTTGGCCCCCAGGCAGGAAAAGCAACCTCAACCTTCTCCACCTTGACTTAACTGGGGAGAGGGGAAGATGACTGTTCTCTCCCTCAGGCACAAGGGGTGATCATCCCAGCTCTCAGTCCACTCCTGGGGAGGAGGGGGGAAATTACATTTTGACGCTTGTCTTTTAGTTTGAGAAGCTAAGAATATAACATAGAACATAGAACACACAGTGCAGAAGGAGGCCATTCGGCCCATCGAATCTGCACCGACCCACTTAAGCCCTCACTTTCGCCCTATCCCCATAACCCAATAACCCCTCCTAACCTTTTTGGTCACTGAGGGCAATTTAACATGGCCAATCCACCTAACCTGCACGTCTTTGGACTGTGGGAGGAAACCGGAGCACCCGGAGGAAACCCACGCAGACACGGGGAGAACGTGCAGACTCGGCTCAGACAGTGATCCAGCGGGGAATCGAACCTGGGACCCTGGCGCTGTGAAGCCACAGTGCTAACCACTGTGCTACCGTGCTGCCCGGGGAGCCAGAGCCAAAGATTCTTATTTAGCAATAAGAAAAATTGCTAAAAGTACTTTAGCTGCTGAAACACTAGCTCTTCTGGAGGCAGTGGGTATGGAGTCTATTTGCCAACTATTTTAAGTGAGGTTCAACACAAGGGGCAAATGAAGACTGTAGGCCCATTAGATGTCTTGTTAATAACCATTCATTTTGCATAAAGTTGAGAGAGAAAAGTTCAGAGATTGACCTTGCTGGTTTGAAACAAATGCTAGGGAGAAGCAAATTTCTAAAATCAAACAGTTTGTTGCAAGGCACCAATTGTGTGATTGTTATTTACATAGTAGGAAACTGTTCAGCGTTCTGGAGGAGGAATCTTTTGTAATGCGATGCTTTGTACAGAATATGGGCCTTTTGATTTAAGGTGTATTGGTTGCAAATATTAACTCTACTTTTCTATTTACAGGGATAAAAATGAATCTGCTAATTGTATATGATCTGTATGAAGATGGGTGTTAACATTTGAGCACTTTTAGATAGACACTGATTGAAATTGTGATTGCTGGATTAGGAGATGTATACTTGTAACGTAGATCTCTGTAAATAAATATAAAAATGTATAAAAATTGACTCCAGTTTTATCCTTCACCAACTGGCTTTCTGGAATAGAATGATTTTGAACTTCTGCAATATTAAATTTAGTGACTCTTGTGTTGGACTAACTGTGATACTGAGCCATACAGGGCAGGGAGATCCAAAGTTAATTCCTCGACTGTGTTTGATTACTTGATAACATCATAGAATCATGTAATCATAGAATTTACATCGCAAAAGGAGGCCATTCGCCCCATCAAGTCTGTACCAGCCCTTACAAAGAGCACCCTACTCACGCCCACGTCTCTACCCTATCCCCTGTAACCCAGTCACCCCCACTTTTACCTTTTGTGGACACTAAGGGCAATTTATCACGGCCAATCCACCTACCGGCACATCTTTCGGGACTTGTGGGAGGAAACCGGAGCGCCCGGAGGAAACCCACACAGACACGGGGGAGAGCGTGCAGAGTCCGCACAGACAGTGACCCAAGCCGGGAATCGAACCTGGGACCCTGGAGCTGTGCAGCAACTGTGCTAGCCACTACGTTACCGTGCTGCCCCAAGGGTTTCTAAGTTGGCCTCAGCATTCCTGACCGAGAGGTTAAAACACCATGAGGTAAAAGTGTAAAAAGGCAGATTAGTGTCGGAGGTTTTTTCATTATCTTTTCAAGACAATGATAAACGACAGGACCCTGGGAAACCTCGAGGGTCAGAGGTTAAAAAAACAGGTGGATAAAGTGGTTAAGAAGGTATATGGTGTACTTGCCTTTATTAGCTGAGGCATAGAGTTTAAGAGCAGGGAGGTTATGCTGGGACTGTATAAAGCATTGGTTAGGCCACAGCCAGAGTATTGTGTGCAGTTCTGGAATCCGCATTATAGGAGGGATGTGATAGCCCTGGAAAGGGTGCAGAGGAGATTTACCAGGATGTTGCCAGACTGGTGAGTGCTAATTATTAAGAGAGATTGGCTAGATTGGGGTTGTTTTCCGTGAAGCAGAGGAGGCTAACGGGGGGACATGATTGAGATGTATAAAACTATGAGGGTCATGGATAGAATAGACAGAAACAAACATTTTCCTTTCTGGATGGGTCAATGACCAGGGGGCAGAGATTTAAGGTGAGGTGCAGGAGATTCAGAGGGGATGTGAGGGGAAACTTTTTCGAAGAAGGGGTGGGAGTTTGGAACTCGCTGCCTGGAAGGGTGGGGGAGGCAGAGACCCTCAGAACATTTCAGAAGTATTTAGATGTGCACTTGCGATGCCAGGGCCTACAAGGCCATGGAAAATGGAATTAGAATGGTTAACTGGTTGTTTTTGCCCGGCGTGGATGTGATAGGCTGAAGGACCTTTTCTGTACTGGCTGATTTTATGCTGCTATGACAAATGTCATCCTAACAAACCCCCAACATGACACTCTGGAATCAATGAATTTACATAAAGCCCCATGAAGGACTGAAGCCAAGTTGGTGTTGACTCACCTCCACCCGGTTTCTGACGACATGAAGATTTTTTCTCTGAAATCTCTGAAATTTAACACAGAGAATTGTAATTTTGGTGAGGAGAAAATACACCAGCAGATGGAAACATAGACGTACAAACTTAAAGAGGATGTGGGAATAAAGAGACCTGGGGGACATGTGCACAAATCAACAAAGGTGTGGGGATAAGTCGGGAAGGTTGTTAAAAAGATGGAATTATTGACTTTCCAAACCGGGGACTGAGTACCGAACAAGGAGAGTTGTGGAATACTGGACTGGAGAGCCTGGACCCCCAGCCGCATGTCTCTCAGCGGCGCCCCATTCGCTGGCGGTAGGATTCTCTCTCCACACCGCTTGCCGATGGGATTACCCATTGAAGCCATCCCACACAGCCGGAAAATCCACGGGCAGGAGTGTGGAGAATTCCGGCCACTGTTTCAGATCCGAATGGAAACCTGCTCCAATTCTGGGGGTCGCACATTAGGAAGGATTTCAAATCCTTTGAAAGGCTACAGTCAGGATTTATTAAAAAGGTAACAGGCATAAAGAAATAGAGTGACTGGAGAAACTTGGGTTGTTCTCCTGGGAAGGTACCAGGTTAAGTGGAGATTTTGATCGCGGTAGTAGAAATTATGAAGGACTATAGAACAAATAGGGGCAAAAACACGATTTATAGTGGCAGCAAGGTAAGTGACCAGAGAATACAAATTAAAGAACAATTGGGCATGTGGGGAAATCCATTCCATGCTATGAGTCACATAATAGAGTGCCTCAAGATTGGTCGAAAAAGATTCAACGCCAATTTCCCAAAGGGAACTGGGTAAACATTTGGAAAGGAAAAGATTGCAGGGTCAAGCGGGAAGGGCAGAAGATTGGAAAAGATTGGTTAGCCCTAGCAGAGAGTTGAGGGGCAGAATGGTGACCTCCTCTTCTATGCTATTCAATAATTCTGTGAAATAATGGTCAAAAAATGAATTCAGCATCAAAGGGGAAGATTTGGCACAGATCGGATTTTGTGGCCTATGAGTGGCGTCGACACCAGGAGGTGTCCAAATGAATTGCTTAACGGTGTGTTCCAGAGCTGGAGAGGTTAACGCAGAGCTTCCCAAACTTTTCCTACTGTGACCCCATTTTAAAGGTGCAAATTGGCACAACCCCAGCGTGAGGGAGGGTGGGGGATGGGGTTGTGGAATGACGTGGCCAATTATTTGGGCAGGACTATTTAAAAACTCTGATGGGGCCACGGAGCTAAGAACTATGTGTGCGCAGGTATTGCAACCGTGGTGTTAATCCCCGGACTTACCCACCATTTGCCAGGCCCATCCACTTGCGGGATCTTCCGGTTCCTCTGACGTCAATGGGCTGTAGGCTGGCTCACTGCATCCGCCGTGGTGGGACCAGGAAATCCCGGGCATGTCGAGGTGTAAAACAAGCATTGCCACTTGATCATTTGTACACAAGACAAACGTGATCCCTGAAGTGCCTCAACATGAAATCCTGGTACAGATACACTTTCACAGGATCTAACAATCAGTGTGGGATTGGATTGACTTACCGCAAGCCTGTCTCTTGCGCGATTGACGTCTCACGCCTGGCGGAGGTGCTGCTGCAATTAGATAGAGAGCAGAATTCAGTTGAAAGAATGAAAATTAATCAAAGTTATATCAACGTGCAACATGGAGGAGGGGGGGAGGGGCCGACTTTTATGGGGGGTTACAGGGGGAGGCGGATGGTCCTGAATCTGTGGACCACTCTTAATCTAAAATCAAGAAATTGATTGAGGATTGGCGGACAGTAAGTCGAGAGTTTGTAGATCTGCATGAAATGATTGTTCTTTGCTGTCGGCACAGATGCTGACTTCGCTAATTGTGTGAGCCGATGGAAGTTTTCCTTCAAGGAGCACACTGCTTGTGGACAGGTGGAATTTTACACATGAGCAGTGGGAGGGAACACATCCAGAGTGAGACACAGACAGAGTGAGACACAGCCAGAGTGAGAGACACAGCCAGAGTGAGACACAGCCAGAGTGAGACACAGCCAGAGTGAGACACAGCCAGAGTGAGACACAGCCAGAGTGAGACACAGCCAGAGTGAGACACAGCCAGAGTGAGACACAGCCAGAGTGAGACACAGCCAGAGTGAGACACAGCCAGAGTGAGACACAGCCAGAGTGAGACACAGCCAGAGTGAGACACAGCCAGAGTGAGACACAGCCAGAGTGGGACACAGCCAGAGTGGGACACAGCCAGAGTGGGACACAGCCAGAGTGGGACACAGCCAGAGTGGGACACAGCCAGAGTGGGACACAGCCAGAGTGGGACACAGCCAGAGTGGGACACAGCCAGAGTGGGACACAGCCAGAGTGGGACACAGCCAGAGTGGGACACAGCCAGAGTGGGACACAGCCAGAGTGGGACACAGCCAGAGTGGGACACAGCCAGAGTGGGACACAGCCAGAGTGAGACACATCCAGAGTGAGACACATCCAGAGTGAGACACATCCAGAGTGAGACACATCCAGAGTGAGACACATCCAGAGTGAGACACAGCCAGAGAGAGACACAGCCAGAGAGAGACACAGCCAGAGAGAGACACAGACAGAGTGAGACACAGCCAGAGTGAGACACAGCCAGAGTGAGACACAGCCAGAGTGAGACACAGCCAGAGTGAGACACAGCCAGAGTGAGACACAGCCAGAGTGAGACACAGCCAGAGTGAGACACAGCCAGAGTGAGACACAGCCAGAGTGAGACACAGCCAGAGTGAGACACAGCCAGAGTGAGACACAGCCAGAGAGAGACACAGACAGAGTGAGACACAGCCAGAGTGAGACACAGCCAGAGTGAGACACAGCCAGAGTGAGACACAGCCAGAGTGAGACACAGCCAGAGTGAGACACAGCCAGAGTGAGACACAGCCAGAGTGAGACACAGCCAGAGTGAGACACAGCCAGAGTGAGACACAGCCAGAGTGAGACACAGCCAGAGTGAGACACAGCCAGAGTGAGACACATCCAGAGTGAGACACAGCCAGAGAGAGTGTGGGTATTGGCAATTTGGTGCAGAGGGGGAAGGTGGTGCTTTTTCTCTTTGCATTCTAAAGTTTTAAATCTTCAGACAGGTAAGTAGTGGCCAAGTTCGGGTAAGTAATTACTACTTCCATTACTTATAGTTTGTAAGATCTTGTGTGGTTTATAGTTTGTAAGGGCTGTATTCTGTTGTAACAGGACCAGGGCAGAAGGCCCCAAGAGTAATTGATATTATCTTATATTAAGCATCTTCCAACAGTTTAATTTAAAGGGATATGTCATGGCAGGAGAGCTCAAAGCCTTGGTTTGCTCCTCTTGCTCCATGTGGGAAGCTGGGGCCATTTCCAATCCCTCAGACCAGCATGTGTGCAGGAAATGTCTCCAGCTGCAGCTCCTTGAAGCCTGGGTTTCAGAGCTGGAGTGGTGCCTGGGGACACTGCAGCATCCACAAGGTGGAGCGTATCGTGTTTAGCACATATAGAGAGGTGGTCACACCTCAGGCTCCTCAGAGAGACAGGGAATGGGTGACCACAGGCAGAGCAAGAGGATGACACAGGCAGTGCAGGAAACGCCTGAGGCCATTCCCGTCAACAGTATCCAAAGCAGCATATCTGCTTTGACGGGCAATGGCCTCTTAGGGGAAAGCAGCAGCAGCCAAATTTGTTGCACCATGGTTGGTTCTGCTGCAGAGGGGAGGAGTAAAAAGTATGGAAATGCAATAGTTATCGGGGATTCAATTGTAAGGGGATTAGACAGGCATTTCTGTTGCAGCAAATGAGATTCCAGGATGGTATATTGCCTCCCTGATGCTAGGGTCAAGGATGTCTCGGAGCGGGTACAGGACATTCTGGAGGGGGAGGACGAACAGCCAGTGGTTGTGGTACACATCGGTACCAATGACATAGGTAGGAAAAAGAGATGAGGTCCAGAAAGCATAGAACATAGAACATCACAGCGCAGTACAGGCCCTTCGGCCCTTGATGTTGCGCTGACCTGTGAAACCACTCTAAAGCCCATCTACACTATTCCCTTATCGTCCATATGTCTATCCAATGACCATTTGAATGCCCTTAGTATTGTCGAGTCCACTACTGTTGCAGACAGGGCGTTCCACGCCCTTACTACTCTCTGAGTAAAGAACCTACCTCTGACATCTGTCCTATGTCTATCTCCCCTCAATTTAAAGCTATGTCCCCTCGTGCTAGACATCACCATCCGAGGAAAAAGGCTCTCACTGTCCACCCTATCCAATCCTCTGATCATCTTGTATACCTCAATTAAGTCACCTCTTAACCTTCTTCTCTCTAACGAAAACAGCCTCAAGTCCCTCAGCCTTCCCTCACAAGGTCTTCCCTCCATACCAGGCAACATTCTGGTAAATCTCCTCTGCACCCTTTCCAATGCTTCCACATCCTTCCTATAATGCGGCGACCAGAATTGCACGCAATACTCCAAATGCGGCCGCACCAGAGTTTTGTACAGCTGCAACATGACCTCATGGCTCCGAAACTCAATCCCTCTACCAATAAAAGCTAACACACCGTACGCCTTCTTAACAACCCTCTCAACCTGGGTGGCAACTTTCAGGGATCTATGTACATGGACACCGAGATCTCTCTGCTCATCCACACTGCCAAGAATCTTACCATTAGCCCAGTACTCTGTCTTCCTGTTATTCCTTCCAAAATGAATCACCTCACACTTTTCAGCATTAAACTCCATTTGCCACCTCTCAGCCCAGCGCTGCAGCTTATCTATGCCCCTCTGTAACTTGTAACATCCTTCCACACTGTCCACAACTCCACCGACTTTAGTGTCATCTGCAAATTTACTCACCCATCCTTCTATGCCCTCCTCCAGGTCATTTATAAAAATGACAAACAGCAGTGGCCCCAAAACAGATCCTTGTGGTACACCACTAGTAACTGGACTCCAGTCTGAACATTTCCCATCAACCACCACCCTTTGTCTTCTTCCAGCTAGCCAATTTCTGTGAGCAGAGGTTAAGGGGTTAAGAAGTTGAAAAGTGGGACATTAGGATTACTACCAGTGCTAGTCAGAGTAGGAAATAACAGGATATATTGGATAAATACGTGGCTGAAGAGATGGGGCAAGAGGGAGGGTTACACATTCCTGGGGCATTGGGACCTGTCCTGGGTGAGGTGGGACCAGTACAAACTGGACGGGTTACTCCTGGGCAGGACTGCAACTGATGTCCTTGGGGGATATTTTCTAGAGTGGTTGTGGATGGTTTAAACTAAAATGACAGGGGGATGGGGACCAATGCAAGGATTGGAAATTAGCAAACGTGACACCACTGTTTAAAAAAGGAGGTAGGCAGAAAGCGGGTAATTATAGGCCAGTGAGCTTAACTTCGGTAGTCGGGAAGATGCTGGAATCTATCATCAAGGAAGAAATAGCGAGGCATCTGGATGGAAATTGTCCCAATGGGCAGAGGCAGCTAGGCCATTGGCTATGCTAAAATGCCCTTAGTGTCCAAAAATTTTAATTGGGGTTAAGAGGATAGGGTGGAGGCATGGACTTGAGTAGAGTTCTCTTTACAAGGGCCAATGCAGACCCAATGGGCTGAATGGCCTCCATTTGAACTGTAAATTCTATGATTCTGTGAGTTGTATAGAACCTTGGTAAGGTCGCACTTGGAATACTGCGCACAATTCTTGTTGCCGCACTACCAGAAGGATGTGGAGGCTTTGGAGAGCGTGAAGAGGAGGTTTACCAGGATGTTGCCTGGTCTGGAGGGTGTTAGCTATGTGCAGAGAGGCTGAATAGAATGTTGTCATTAGAACGACGGAGGTTGAGGGGTGACCTGATGTCAACAAGATTATGAGGAGCATGGATACAGAGCAGGCACTCTTTCCCAGGGTGGAGGGGCCAGTCACTGGGGGAACATAGGTTTAAAGTCCGTGGGGAAAAGTTTAGAGGAGATGTGTGAGACAGGTTTTTTACGCAGAGGGTGGTGAGTGCCTGGAACGCGTTGCCAGGGGAGACTGTGGAAGCAGATACATTAACGGTTCAAAAGGCACCTTGACAAACACATAGATGAAATGAATGAAATGAAAATCGCTTATTGTCACAAGTAGGCTTCAATGAAGTTACTGTGAAAAGCCCCTAGTCGCCACATTCCGGCGCCTGTTCGGGGAGGATGGGTATAGAGAGATACAGCACTAGGAAGTGCTGAGGGTTTTGGCCCAGGGTGGTATCATGACCGGTACAGGCTTGGAGGGTCGAAGGGCCAGTTCCTGTGCTGTATTGTTCTTTGTTGTGTAATTTTGAGAAGGGGTGAAGTATAGCTCTTAGGGCGAAAGGGATTAAGGGATATGGAGGGAAGGCGGGATCAGGGTATTTAACTTGGTGACCAGCCATGATCATGATGAATGGCGGAGCAGGCTGCAAGGGCCAAATCATGGAAATATAGAATTTACAGTGCAGATGGAGGCCATTCGGCCCATCGAGTCTGCACTGGCCCTTGGAAAGAGCACCCTATCCAAGCCCATACCTCCACACTATCCCCGTCACCCGACCTAACCTTTTTTTTTGGACACTAAGGGCAATTTATCACGGCCAATCCACCTAACCTGTACATCTTTGGACTGTGGGAGGAAACCGGAGCACCTGGAGGAAACCCACGCACACACGGGGAGGATGTGCAGACTCCTCACAGACAGTGACCCAAGCCGGAATCGAACCTGGGACCCTGGAGCTGTGAAATGTCCTCCTCCTGCTTCTATTTTCTCTGTGTGCTTCCATGTACAATGCGGGGTAGATCATGTAGGACAGAGATGAGGAGAAATTTCTTCACCCAGAGGGCGGTGAGCCTGTGGAATTCTCCACCACAGAAAGTAGTTGAGGTCAAACAATGTGGATGGGACACTGGTCGAGGCCATCCTAGCCCATCATTGGGCCACCCCTCAACAATGCACTGTCTGCCCAGGCCTCCTCTACCAGACCTTCTCCTCCCACTGTCCCCCACAGGGACCCCTGTAATAGAACATAGAACATAGAATTTAAATAGTGAGAGCCTCACTGGGTCCCCCATAATAAGGGGACCCCCCCACTAGGCCCTCCTGCCCAAAGGTACCCCAAACAGAACCCCCCCCCCCCCACCGCCCCCGACACAGATCTCCCCTCCTTCCCCCCCAGAAAAGAGATCCCCGTCTGGAAGCTGGAGAGTATTCCAGGCAGGGGAATTACAGCTGGAATTACAGCTGTAAAACATCCCCTGCAGCTCCACGTGTCCATTCCTGAAAGGAGAGCATTCCAATCACTCAAGTGCGTGATTTCACTGCACTTACCTGCCTTTGACGTGGTCAATGTTTACAAATATTGGGGTTTCACCACCTAGGCCACTGAACCGTGAAGGGAGATGAATGAATCAAAGCTGCAGATGGTTTGCGGAAGCTGTCTATCACAGGACCACTACAACAAACCTATGAATGGCTTGTAGCTAATGGATCTGTGGGAAGCAGACACAGGTCACAGCTACTCTGCTTTGAGGAATGGCCAGGTGGAGCTGCAAGATAAGTGTTCCAGCTGTAATACCTCTCACTGCCCCTGTTTAAACTGCTTTCAGGCTTCCAGATAAGGGTCTCTTTTCTGGGGCGGGGGGGGTTCTGTGTGTGGGGTGAGTCTGTCGGGGGGGGGGGTCCCTTTCGGCACAGGGTTCCTGTGCGGGTTCTCCCCATTACAGGGGTACCGGGGGGGGGGGGGGGGGGGTTCAGCTCGGGTTACCCCCGTATTTGGGGGTAGGGAGGTGCACCCAGGGGGTAATCTGGGGTGGGGGCTGCTGTGCTCCATGATGTGGCGGGCGGGGGTGGGGGGCAATGTTCAGGGCCGATATGCGTCACCGGGGGAAGGGGTTGGCCGCATGACTTCACTATTGGACTGCCTGAATGGCCTCCTCCTGCACGAGAGGGATTCTGGGGGGATTCCCCATCCCGCCGCGAATGATTTCTGGTCGAGCTATGAGTGTGAGGAAATAATTGTTTATTCAAAAAGAGTCTGCACGCATGGAATTATTCTGGACGTTTTCTTGTGTTGAACTAATAAATTAAAGCTTGAAAACTGAATCGTGATGAAGTATCGGCTGAAGGAGGTGAAAGCAGCTATGGAGTGGTCCAATTGTTTGTTTCACATTCAGAGGGCCAGGCTCTCTGGGAGAAATTTAAGGCTACTTTTGTGCTCACTCACCTGGACCCAGATACAACATGTTTGATGATGGTGGTGGCGCAGCTGTAATAAGACAGAGAAGAGAATCGAGGCTAAAGCATGAGAACCAATCAGTGTACTCGCACAAGATCAATCTCATCCAGGAAGTCTTGCCAACATGTCACACTGGCACCGACACATTTTCACAGACACCCCCTGCGGGTATCAGGGTGAAATTGGAGGGCCTGTTTGTGCTCACTCACCTGCACCCCGGGGACACACGTTTGATCGTCGAGGAGGAGCAGCTGAAAATAGACAGACAACAGAATCATTGATACATAGAAGATCGGAGCAGGAGGAGGCCTTTTGGCCCTTCGAGCCTGCTCCACCATTCATCACGATCATGGCTGATCATCCAATTCAATAGCCTAATCCTGCTTTGTCCCCATAGCCTTTGATTCCGTTCACCCCAAGTGCTATATCTAGCCGCCTCTTAGACCAGAAGACATAGGAGCAAAATTAGGCCACTCGGCCCATCGAGTCTGCTCCGCCATTCAATCATGGCTGATATTTTTCTCATCCCCATTCTCCTGCCTTCTCCCCATAACCACTGATCCCCTTATTAATCAAGAACCTATTTATCTCTGTCTTAAAGACACTCAGTGATTTGGCCTCCACAGACTTCTGCGGCAAAGAGTTCCACAGATTCACCAGCCTCTGGCTGAAGAAATTCCTCCTCATCTCTGTTTTAGAGGATCGTCCTTTTGGTCTGAGATGGTGTCCTCTGCTTCTAGTTTTTCCTATCCAGGCCTCACAGTATCCTGTAAGTTTCAATCAGATCTCCCCTCATCCTTCTAAACTCGCCAACATTGAGGGCATTTAAAAGTTTATTGGATAAACATATGGATGATAATGGCATAGTGTAGGTTAGATGGCTTTTGTTTCGGTGCAACATCGTGGGCCGAAGGGCCTGTACTGCGCTGTATTGTTCTATGTTCTAAGTACAGACCCAGAGTCCTCAACTGTTCCTCATACGACAAGCTCTTCATTCCAGGGATCATTCTTGTGAATGTCCTCTGGACCTTTTCTAAGGACGCGCATCCTTCCTTAGATACGGGGTCTGTGGTAGTCACCACTGATGTATATATTAGGTGCTTTGTGGTAAGGCCCTGTCCTACAGGTAAGGGGGTAGTTCCCTGCCTGCTGGCTCCACCCAGTAGGCGGATTATAAATGTGGGTGCTCCTCGTACAGCAGCCATTTTGTCAGCTGCTGTAGGAGGCCATACATCTCAGTGTAATAAAGCATCGATTGCATCCAACTCTCGTATTTGTGAAATTGATCGTGCATCAATTTATTACACTAAAGTTTTCAGAAGATGGACCTCCGCATCAAGCCGGATCGCCTGCAGCTGGATCTGCAATCAGGCGACGCCAAAAAGGACTTTGAACATTGGCTAGCCTGTTTCGAAGCTTACATCAGGTCTGCACCAGACCCAATTCCGGAAGCTCAGAAGATTCAGATCCTCTACACGTGGCTGAGCTCCAACGTCTTTCCACTTATCCAGGACGCGGCGACCGACGAAGACGCCATGGCGCTACTGAAGGAAAACTACGCTCAGCGGACTAATACGCTCTACGCCACGCACCTCCTCTCCACTCGTAGTCAACTTCCTGGTGAGTCAGTGCAAGATTTCTGGCGTGCTCTAATTCTCCTAGTCAGAGACTGTGACTGTCAGGCCGTCACGGCCGCGGAACACTCGAACTTGCTCATAAGAGACGCTTTTGTTACGGGGATAGAGTCGGATTACATCCGCCAGCACCTCTTAGAAGGGGCCATGCTCGACCTCGCGGCAACCAAAAGGCTGGCGCTCCCGCTGACGGTTGCTTCGCGCAACATCCAGGCCGACACCCCCGGCCGCGCGGCCCACCCCTCCTACGCATCATGGACTTCGCAACGGCCGCCCCATTGGGACCCCACTCAGCCAACCCCACGCCTGTGCCGGGTGGCAGCCAACCAACCCCGGGGCCCCAAATGTTACTTCTGTGGGCAACCAAAACAACCACGACAACGCTGCCCGGCCTGGAGAGCCCTTTACAAGGCCTGCGGCAAGAAGGGACACTTCGCTGCGGTGTGCCAGGCCCGCGCAGTCACCGCTATTGTTCCGATCCCCCCACGCACGGCCAGTGGGCGCCGCCATCGTCCCCTCCCCGAACCACGTGCGGCCCGTGGGCGCTGCCATCTTGTTCGACCCCCACCATGTGCGGCCTATGGGCGCCGCCATCTTGTTCGACCCCCACAACGTGCAGCCCATGGGTGCCGCCATCTTGTCCCCCCCCAGGATCATCAGGCCTAAAACCAGAGAAGCTCAACCTGGAAGCACGGACACCGGAGGCAAAATACATTTTTAAATACTGGCTCTGATGTTTCGAGGCCTATCTGGACTCCTCAGAGACCCCCATCCTGGCGCCACACAAGCTGCGCCTACTCCACGCCCGGGTGAGTCACAGAATCTCCGCCACACTCGAAAAGGCAACTACTTATGAAGAGGCGATCGAGTTATTCCGCATGCGATTCGTCAAACCCATCAACGAGGTACACGCCAGGCACCTGCTCTCTACCTGCCGGCAGCGCTCGGAGGAATCGCTAGACGAATTCATTGAAAAACTCACTGCGCTTGCCAGGGACTGTGACCATCAGGATGTGACAGGGAAATCCATATGAACCTGCACATCAGAGAAGCGTTCGTGTCCGGCATCAGCTCGACCTACATCCGGCAGCGGCTACTCGAAAACGGGGCAAAAGACCTCCAGGACCGAGGTGGCCCAACATAATTTGGGTATGTACCCCGTGGACTCTACGAGACCCCCCTCGGACTTCCTCAGACTTAGCCACATTACGGGCCTGCGCCGCGCGGTGACCCGCTCATCCTGGGGGCACTCCGTGCTACTTCTGCGGGCAGGGCCAGCATCCACGCCCATGCTGTCCAGCCCACTCCGCGATCTGCAGCGACTGCGGGAAGAAGGGGCATTTTGCGAGGGTCTGCCTGGCCAGGCCCAGGGGCCAGAAAAACAAAGAACAGTCGGCCCGAAAATCAGGCTCTGAGGCCCGCAGGTCTCGCAATGCGGCTGCGCACCGACCCGACACAACCCCTTCTGACGCGTCATCAGCCTCGTGCGAATCATGGGAGCGGCCATCTTGTCGGCGGCCATCTTCTCGACCCGAAACGAGCGACCGACGGCGGCGGCCATTTTACGAGTCCGACTCGGCTGAGGACTCGGACTACCCGCGAGTGGGAACGATCACCCTCGACCAAACTTGGCCAAAACATCTGCAGAACTCGATGGTGAAGGTCTAAGTCAACGGGCGCGACACTTCATGCCTCTTCGACTCCGGGAGCACGGAGAGCTTTATTCATCCAGAAACAGGAAGGCGCTGCTCCTTGCGCACCCATCCCGCGTCCCAAACCATAGCCCTCGCATCCGGGTCCCATTCGGTACAAATCAAGGGGTACTGTATCGCGGATCTCTCCATCCAGGGCGCTAAATACACCCGTTTCAAACTTTATATCCTCCCCCACCTCTGCGCCCCCCCGTTGCTCGGACTGGATTTCCAGTGCAGCCACCGAAGCCTGACACTGAAGTTCGGCGGACCCTTGCCCCCCCTCACGGTGTGCAGCCTTGCGACACTGAAAGTCGCATGCCCCTCGCTATCCGTGAACCTCACTCCTGACTGTAAGCCCGTCACCACCAGGAGCCGGCGGTACAGTGCCCAAGACATGACGTTTATCAAGTCAGAGGTCCAGCGTTTACTGGGAGAGGGGGTCATCGAGGCTAGCAACAGCCCTTGGAGAGCACAAGTGGTGGTAGTCCGGTCCGGGGATAAGAAATGGATGGTGGGGATTATAGCCAGACCATAAACCGCTTCACGCAGCTTGATGTGTACCCCCTTCGTCGCATCGCGGAAATGGTAAATCGGATCTCCCAATACCGAGTATTTTCCACGGTCGACCTCAAATCCGCCTACCACCAGCTCCCCATCCGACCAAAAGACCGCCCCTATACTGCCTTCGAAGAAGCCAGCCGGCTCTTCCACTTCCGCAGGATCCCCTTCGGCGTCACAAATGGGGTCTCCGTCTTCCAAAGGGCGATGGACCAAATGGTGGACCAGTACGGCTTGCGGGCTACATACCCGTACTTGGACAATGTCACCATCTGCGGCCATGACCAGCAGGACCATGACGCAAACCTCGAAACGTTCCTCCAGACTGCCCGAGCCCTTAATCATAGATTATCATTGAATTTACGGTGCAGAAGGAGGCCATTCGGCCCATCGAGTCTGCGCCGGCTCTTGGAAAGAGCACCCTACCCAAGGTCAACACCTCCACCCTATCCCCAAAACCCAGTAACCCCACCCAACACTAAGGGCAATTTTGGACACTAAGGGCAATTTATCACGGCCAATCCACCTAACCTGTACATCTTTGGACTGTGGGAGGAAACCGGAGCACCCGGAGGAAACCCACGCACACACGGGGAGGATGTGCAGACTCCTCACAGACAGTGACCCAAGCCGGAATCGAACCTGGGACCCTGGAGCTGTGAAATGTCCTCCTCCTGCTTCTATTTTCTCTGTGTGCTTCCATGTACAATGCGGGGTAGATCATGTAGGACAGAGATGAGGAGAAATTTCTTCACCCAGAGGGCGGTGAGCCTGTGGAATTCTCCACCACAGAAAGTAGTTGAGGTCAAACAATGTGGATGGGACACTGGTCGAGGCCATCCTAGCCCATCATTGGGCCCCCCCTCAACAATGCACTGTCTGCCCAGGCCTCCTCTACCAGACCTTCTCCTCCCACTGCCCCCCACAGGGACCCCTGTAATAGAACATAGAACATAGAATTTAAATAGTGAGAGCCTCACTGGGTCTCCCATAATAAGGGGACCCCCCCACTAGGCCCTCCTGCCTAAAGGGACCCCAAACAGAACCCCCCCCCCCCCCCACCGCCCCCGACACAGATCTCCCCTCCTTCCCCCCCAGAAAAGAGATCCCCGTCTGGAAGCTGGAGAGAATTCCAGGCAGGAGAATTACAGCTGGAATTACAGCTGTAAAACATCCCCTGCAGCTCCACGTGTCCATTCCTGAAAGGAGAGCATTCCAATCACTCAAGTGCGTGATTTCACTGCACTTACCTGCCTTTGACGTGGTCAATGTTTACAAATATTGGGGTTTCACCACCGAGGCCACTGAACCGTGAAGGGAGATGAATGAATCAAAGCTGCAGATGGTTTGCGGAAGCTGTCTATCACAGGACCACTACAACAAACCTATGAATGGCTTGTAGCTAATGGATCTGTGGGAAGCAGACACAGGTCACAGCTACTCTGCTTTGAGGAATGGCCAGGTGGAGCTGCAAGGTAAGTGTTCCAGCTGTAATACCTCTCACTGCCCCTGTTTAAACTGCTTTCAAGCTTCCAGATAAGGGTCACTTTTCTGGGGCGGGTGGGTTCTGTGTGTGAGGTGAGTCTGTCGGGGGGGGGGGGGGGTCCCTTTAGGCACAGGGTTCCTGTGCGGGTTCTCCCCATTACAGGGGTACCGGGGCGGGGGGTTCAGCTCGGGTTACCCCCGTATTTGGGGGTAGGGAGGTGCACCCAGGGGGTAATCTGGGGTGGGGGCTGCTGTGCTCCATGACGGTGGCGGGGGGGTGGGGGGGGGGGTGATGTTCAGGGCCGATATGCGTCGCCGGGGGGAGGGGTTGGCCGCATGACTTCACTATTGGACTGCCTGAATGGCCTCCTCCTGCACGAGAAGGATTCTGGGGGGATTCCCCATCCCGCTGCGACAGATTTCTGGTCGAGCTATGAGTGTGAGGAAATAATTGTTTATTCAAAAAGAGTCTGCACGCATGGAATTATTCTGGACGTTTTCTTGTGTTGAACTAATAAATTAAAGCTTGAAAACTGAATCGTGATGAAGTATCGGCTGAAGGAGGTGAAAGCAGCTATGGAGTGGTCCAATTGTTTGTTTCACATTCAGATGGCCAGGCTCTCTGGGAGAAATTTAAGGCTACTTTTGTGCTCACTCACCTGCACCCAGATACAACATGTTTGATGATGGTGGTGGCGCAGCTGTAATAAGACAGAGAAGAGAATCGAGGCTAAAGCATGAGAACCAATCAGTGTGCCCGCACAAGCTCAATCTCATCCAGGAAGTCTTGCCAACATGTCACACTGGCACCGACACATTTTCACAGACACCCCCGGCGGGTATCAGGGTGAAATTGGAGGGCCTGTTTGTGCTCACTCACCTGCACCCCGGGGACACACGTTTGATGGTGGAGGAGGAGCAGCTGAAAATAGACAGACAACAGAATCATTGATACATAGAAGATCGGAGCAGGAGGAGGCCTTTTGGCCCTTCGAGCCTGCTCCCTATTCATCACGATCATGGCTGATCATCCAACTCAATAGCCTAATCCTGCTTTGTCCCCATAGCCTTTGATTCCGTTCACCCCAAGTGCTATATCTAGCCGCCTCTTAGACCAGAAGACATAGGAGCAAAATTAGGCCACTCGGCCCATCGAGTCTGCTCCGCCATTCAATCATGGCTGATATTTTTCTCATCCCCATTCTCCTGCCTTCTCCCCATAACCCCTGATCCCCTTATTAATCAAGAACCTATCTATCTCTGTCTTAAAGACTCTCAGTGATTTGGCCTCCACAGCCTTCTGCGGCAAAGAGTTCCACAGATTCACCCCCCTCTGGCTGAAGAAATTCCTCCTCATCTCTGTTTTAGAGGATCGTCCTTTTGGTCTGAGATGGTGTCCTCTGCTTCTAGTTTTTCCTACAAGTGGAAATATCCTCTCCACGTCTACTCTATCCAGGTCTCGCAGTATCCTGTGAGTTTCAATCAGATCCCCCCTCATCCTTCTAAACTCCAACGAGTACAGACTCAGAGTCCTCAACTGTTCCTCATATGACAAGCTCTTCATTCCAGGGATCATTCTTGTGATTGTCCTCTGGACCTTTTCTAAGAACGCGCATCCTTCCTTAGATATGGGGTCTGTGGTAGTCACCACTGCTGGATATATGAGGTGCTTTGTGGTAAGGCCCTGTCCTACAGGTACGGGGGTAGTTCCCTGCCTGCTGGCTCCACCCAGTAGGCGGAGTATAAATATGTGTGTTCCTCGTACAGCAGCCATTTCGCCAGCTGCTGTAGGAGGCCATACATCTCAGTGTAATAAAGCCTCGATTGTATCCAACTCTCATAATTGTGTAATAGATCGTGCATCAATTTATTACACTAAAGTTTTCAGAAGATGGACCTCCGCATCAAGCCGGATTGCCTGCAGCTGAATCCGCAATCAGGCGACGCCAAAAAGGACTTTGAACATTGGCTAGCCTGTTTCGAAGCTTACATCGGGTCTGCGCCAGACCCAATTCGGAAGCTCAGAAGATTCAGATCCTCTACACGTGGCTGAGCTCCAACGGCTTTCCACTCATCCAGGATGCGCCGACCTACGAAGACGCCATGGCGCTACTGAAGGAAAACTACGCTCAGCGGACTAACACGCTCTACGCCACGCACCTCCTCTCCACTCGTAGTCAACTTCCTGGTGAGTCAGTGCAAGATTTCTGGCGTGCTCTAATTCCCCTAGTCAGAGACTGTGACTGTCAGGCCGTCACGGCCACGGAACACTCGAACTTGCTCATGAGAGACGCTTTTGTTACGGGGATAGAGTCGGATTACATCCACCAGCGCCTCTTAGCAGGGGCCATGCTCGACCTCGCGGCAACCAAAAAGCTAGCGCTCCCGCTGACGGTTGCTTCGCGCAACATCCAGGCCGACACCCCCGGCCGCGCGGCCCACCCCTCCTACGCATCATGGACTTCGCAACGGCCGCCCCATTGGGACCCCACTCAGCCAACCCCACGCCTGTGCCGCGCGGCAGCCAACCAACCCCGGGGCCCCAAATGTTACTTCTGTGGGCAACCAAAACAACCCCGACAACGCTGCCCGGCCTGGAGAGCCCTTTGCAAGGCCTGCGGCAAGAAGGGACACTTCGCTGCGGTGTGCCAGGCCCGCGCAGTCACCGCTATTGTTCCGATCCCCCCACGCACGGCCAGTGGGCGCCGCCATCGTCCCCTCCCCGAACCACGTGCGGCCCGTGGGCACTGCCATCTTGTTCGACCCCTACCATGTGCGGCCTATGGGCGCCGCCATCTTGTTCAACCACCACCACGGGCCGCCCATTGGCGCCGCCTTCTTGTCCCCCCCAGGATCATCAGGCCTAAAACCAGAGAAGCTCAACCTGGAAGCACGGACACCGGAGGCAAAATAAATTTTTAAATACTGGCTCTGATGTTTCGAGACCTATCTGGACTCCTTAGAGACCCCCATCCTGGCGCCACACAAGCTGCGCCTACTGCACGCCGGGGTGAGTCACAGAATCTCCGCCACACTCGAAAAGGCGACTACTTATGAAGAGGCGGTTGAGTTACTCCGCATGCGGTTCGTCAAACCCATCAACGAGGTACACGCCAGGCACCTGCTCTCTACGTGCCGGCAGCGCTCGGGGGAATCGCTCGACGAATTCGTTGAAAAACTCACTGCGCTTGCCAGGGACTGTGACCATCAGGATGTGACAGGGAAATCCATATGAACCTGCACATCAGAGAAGCGTTCGTGTCCGGCATCCGCTCGACCTACATCCGGCAGCGGCTACTCGAAAACGGGGCAAAAGACCTCCAGGACATGCTAAGGCTGGAGGTGGCCCGACATAATTTGGGTATGTACCCCGCGGACTCTACGAGACCCCCCTCGGACTTCCTCAGACTTAGCCACATTACGGGCCTGGGCCGCGCGGTGACCCGCTCATCCTGGGGGCACTCTGTGCTACTTCTGTGGGCAGGGCCAGCATCCACGCCCATGCTGTCCAGCCCGCTCCGCGATCTGCAGTGACTGCGGGAAGAAGGGGCATTTTGCGAGGGTCTGCCTGGCCAGGCCCAGGGGCCAGAAAAACAAAGAACAGTCGGCCCGAAAATCAGGCACTCAGGCCCGCAGGTCTCGCAATGCGGCTGCGCACCGACCCGACACGCCCCCTTCTGATGCGTCATCAGCCTCGTGCGAATCATGGGAGCGGCCATCTTGTCGGCGGCCATCTTCTCGACCCGAAACGTGCGACTGACGGCGGCGGCCATTTTACGAGTCCGACTCGGCTGAGGACTCGGACTACCCGCGAGTGGGAACAATCACCCTCGACCAAACTCGGCCAAAACATCTGCAGAACTCGATGGTTAAGGTCCAAGTCAACGGGCGCGACACTTCATGTCTATTCAACTCCGGGAGCACGGAGAGCTTTATTCATCCAGAAACGGTAAGGCGCTGCTCCTTGCGCACCCATCCCGCGTCCCAAACCATAGCCCTCGCATCCGGGTCCCATTCGGTACAAATCAAGGGGTACTGTATCGCGGATCTCTCGATCCAGGGCGCTAAATACACCCGTTTCAAACTTTATATCCTCCCCCACCTCTGTGCCCCCGCTGCTCGGACTGGATTTCCAGTGCAGCCACCGAAGCCTGACACTGAAGTTCGGCGGACCCTTGTCCCCCCTCACGGTGTGCAGCCTTGCGACACTGAAAGTCGCACGCCCCTCGCTATCCGTGAACCTCACTCCTGACTGTAAGCCCGTCGCCACCAGGAGCCGGCGGTACAGTGCCCAGGACATGACGTTTATCAAGTCAGAGGTCCAGCGTTTACTGGGAGAGGGGGTCATCGAGGCTAGCAACAGCCCTTGGAGAGCACAAGTGGTGGTAGTCCGGGGATAAGAAATGGATGGTGGGGATTATAGCCAGACCATAAACCGCTTCACACAGCTTGATGTGTACCCCCTTCGTCGCATCGCAGAAATGGTAAATCGGATCTCCCAATACCGAGTATTTTCCACGGTCGACCTCAAATCCGCCTACCACCAGCTCCCCATCCGACCAATAGACCGCCCCTATACTGCCTTCGAAGAAGCCAGCCGGCTCTTCCACTTCCGCAGGATCCCCTTCGGCGTCACAAATGGGGTCTCCGTCTTCCAAAGGGCGATGGACCAAATGGTGGACCAGTACGGCTTGCGGGCTACATACCCGTACTTGGACAATGTCACCATCTGCGGCCATGACCGGCAGGACCATGACGCAAACCTCGAAACGTTCCTCCAGACCGCCCGAGCCCTTGATCATAGATTATCATAGAATTTACAGTGCAGAAGGAGGCCATTCGGCCCATCGAGTCTGTGCCGGCTCTTGGAAAGAGCACCCTACCCAAGGTCAACACCTCCACCCTATCCCCATAACCCAGTAACCCCACCCAACACTAAGGGCAATTTTGGACACTTAGGGCAATTTATCACGGCCAATCCACCTAACCTGCACATCTTTGGACTGTGGGAGGAAACCGGAGCACCCGGAGGAAACCCACGCACACACGGGGAGGATGTGCAGACTCCTCACAGACAGTGACCCAAGCCAGAATCGAACCTGGGACCCTGGAGCTGTGAAATGTCCTCCTCCTGCTTCTATTTTCTCTGTGTGCTTCCATGTACAATGCGGGGTAGATCATGTAGGACAGAGATGAGGAGAAATTTCTTCACCCAGAGGGCGGTGAGCCTGTGGAAGTCTCCACCACAGAAAGTAGTTGAGGTCAAACAATTTGGATGGGACACTGGTCGAGGCCATCCTAGCCCATCATTGGGCCACCCCTCAACAATGCACTGTCTGCCCAGGCCTCCTCTACCAGACCTTCTCCTCCCACTGTCCCCCACAGGGACCCCTGTAATAGAACATAGAACATAGAATTTAAATAGTGAGAGCCTCACTGGGTCCCCCATAATAAGGGGACCCCCCCACTAGGCCCTCCTGCCTAAAGGGACCCCCAACAGACCCCCCCCCCCCCGACTCAGATCTCCCCTCCTTCCCACCCAGAACAGAGATCCCCGTCTGGAAGCTGGAGAGTATTCCAGGCAGGGGAATTACAGCTGGAATTACAGCTGTAAAACATCCCCTGCAGCTCCACGTGTCCATTCCTGAAAGGAGAGCATTCCAATCACTCAAGTGCGTGATTTCACTGCACTTACCTGCCTTTGACGTGGTCAATGTTTACAAATATTGGGGTTTCACCACCTAGGCCACTGAACCGTGAAGGGAGATGAATGAATCAAAGCTGCAGATGGTTTGTAGAAGCTGTAAATCACAGGCCACTACAACAAACCTATGAATGGCTTGTAGCTAATGGATCTGTGGGAAGCAGACACAGGTCACAGCTACTCTGCTTTGAGGAATGGCCAGGTGGAGTTGCAAGGTAAGTGTTCCAGCTGTAATACCTCTCACTGCCCCTGTTTAAACTGCTTTCAAGCTTCCAGATAAGGGTCTCTTTTCTGGGGCGGAGGTGGGGTTCTGTGTGTGGGGTGAGTCTGTCGGGGGGGGGGGGGGGGGTCCCTTTAGGCACAGGGTTCCTGTGCGGGATCTCCCCATTACAGGGGTACCGGGGGGGGGGGGGGGCGGTGCAGCTCGGGTTACCCCCGTATTTGGGGGTAGGGAGGTGCACCCAGGGGGTAATCTGGGGTGGGGGCTGCTGTGCTCCATGACGGTGGCGGGGGGGTGGGGTGGGGGGCGATGTTCAGGGCCGATATGCGTCTCCGGGGGGAGGGGTTGGCCGCATGACTTCACTATTGGACTGCCTGAATGGCCTCCTCCTGCACGAGAGGGATTCTGGGCAGGATTCCCCATCCCGCCGCGACAGATTTCTGGTCGAGCACGCAGCGGGAAGCTCCGTTCCGCCGGCTGGTCAGTGGCGTTTCCCAATTGTGGGGCAGCCCCACGGCGTGGGGAAACCCCCGGGCGCCGGCAATATGGAGCATCCCACCGGCGGAGAATCCAGCCCTTTATATCTAAAACTAATATCATTCCCCCCATTTGTTTGCTATGAGTGTGAGGAAATAATTGTTTATTCAAAAAGAGTCTGCACGCATGGAATTATTCTGGACGTTTTCTTGTGTTGAACTAATAAATTAAAGCTTGAAAACTGAATCGTGATGAAGTATCGGCTGAAGGAGGTGAAAGCAGCTATGGAGTGGTCCAATTGTTTGTTTCACATTCAGAGGGCCAGGCTCTCTGGGAGAAATTTAAGGCTACTTTTGTGCTCCCTCACCTGCACCCAGATACAACATGTTTGATGATGGTGGTGGCGCAGCTGTAATAAGACAGAGAAGAGAATCGAGGCTAAAGCATGAGAACCAATCAGTGTGCCCGCACAAGCTCAATCTCATCCAGGAAGTCTTGCCAACATGTCACACTGGCACCGACGCATTTTCACAGACAACCCCTGCGGGTATCAGGGTGAAATTGGAGGGCCTGTTTGTGCTCACTCACCTGCACCCCGGGGACACACGTTTGATGGTGGAGGAGGAGCAGCTGAAAATAGACAGACAACAGAATCATTGATACATAGAAGATCGGAGCAGGAGGAGGCCTTTTGGCCCTTCGAGCCTGCTCCACCATTCATCACGATCATGGCTGATCATCCAACTCAATAGCCTAATCCTGCTTTGTCCCCATAGCCTTTGATTCCGTTCACCCCAAGTGCTATATCTAGCCGCCTCTTAGACCAGAAGACATAGGAGCAAAATTAGGCCACTCGGCCCATCGAGTCTGCTCCGCCATTCAATCATGGCTGATATTTTTCTCATCCGCATTCTCCTGCCTTCTCCCCATAACCCCTGATCACCTTATTAATCAAGAACCTATCTATCTCTGTCTTAAAGACACTCAGTGATTTGGCCTCCACAGCCTTCTGCGGCAAAGAGTTCCACAGATTCACCAGCCTCTGGCTGAAGAAATTCCTCCTCATCTCTGTTTTAAAGGATCGTCCTTTTGGTCTGAGATGGTGTCCTCTGCTTCTAGTTTTTCCCACTATTGGAAACATCCTCTCCACGTCCACTCTGTCCAGGCCTCGCAGTATCCTGTAAGTTTCAATCAGATCCCCCCTCATCCTTCTAAACTCCAACGAGTACAGACCTAGAGTCCTCAACTGTTCCTCATACAACAAGCTCTTCATTCCAGGGATCATAGAACATAGAACATAGAAAATACAGCACAGAACAGGCCCTTCGGCCCACGATGTTGTGCCGAACCTTTGTCCTAGATTTATCATAGATTATCATTGAATTTACATAGAACATAGAACATAGAAAATACAGCACAGAACAGGCCCTTCGGCCCACGATGTTGTGCCGAACCTTTGTCCTAGATTAATCATAGATTATCATTGAATTTACAGTGCAGAAGGAGGCCATTCGGCCCTTTGAGTCTGCACCGGCTCTTGGAAAGAGCATCCTACCCAAACTCAACACCTTCACCCAACACCAAGGGCAACTTGGACATTAAGGGCAATTTATCATTGGCCAATTCAACTAACCTGCACATCTTTGGATTGTGGGAGGAAACCGGAGCACCCGGAGGAAACCCACGCAGACACGGGGAGGACGTGCAGACTCCGCACAGTCAGTGACCCAAGCCGGAATCGAACCTGGGACCCTGGAGCTGTGAAGCAATTGTGCTATCCACAATGCTACCGTGCTGCCCTTGAGAACAAATAAATCTACACTATATCATTTAACCATAATCCATGTACCTATCCAATAGCTGCTTGAAGGTCCCTAATGTTTCCGACTCAACTACTTCCACAGGCAGTGCATTCCATGCCCCCACTACTCTCTGGGTAAAGAACCTACCTCTGATATCCCTCCTATATCTTCCACCTTTCACCTTAAATTTATGTCCCCTTGTAATGGTTTGTTCCACCCGGGGAAAAAGTCTCTGACTGTCTACTCTATCTATTCCCCTGATCATCTTATAAACCTCTATCAAGTCGCCCCTCATCCTTCTCCGTTCTAATGAGAAAAGGCCTAGCACCCTCAACCTTTCCTCGTAAGACCTACTCTCCATTCCAGGCAACATCCTGGTAAATCTTCTTTGCACCTTTTCCAAAGCTTCCACATCCTTCCTAAAATGAGGCGACCAGAACTGTACACAGTACTCCAAATGTGGCCTTACCAAAGTTTTGTACAGCTGCATCATCACCTCACGGCTCTTAAATTCAATCCCTCTGTTAATGAACGCGAGCACACCATAGGCCTTCTTCACAGCTCTATCCACTTGAGTGGCAACTTTCAAAGATGTATGAACATAGACCCCAAGATCTCTCTGCTCCTCCACATTGCCAAGAACTCTACTGTTAACCCTGTATTCCGCATTCATATTTGTCCTTCCAAAATGGACAACCTCACACTTTTCAGGGTTAAACTCCATCTGCCACTTCTCAGCCCAGCTCTGCATCCTATCTATGTCTCTTTGCAGCCGACAACAGCCCTCCTTACTATCCACAACTCCACCAATCTTTGTATCATCTGCAAATTTACTGACCCACCCTTCAACTCCCTCATCCAAGTCATTAATGAAAATCACAAACAGCAGAGGACCCAGAACTGATCCCTGCGGTACGCCACTGGTAACTGGGATCCAGGCTGAATATTTGCCATCCACCACCACTCTCTGACTTCTATCGGTTAGCCAGTTCGTTATCCAACTGGCCAAATTTCCCACTATCCCATGCCTCCTTACTTTCTGCATAAGCCTACCATGGGGAACTTTATCAAATGCCTTACTAAAATCCATGTACACTACATCCACTGCTTTACCTTCATCCACATGCTTGGTCACCTCCTCAAAGAATTCAATAAGATTTGTAAGGCAAGACCTACCCCTCACAAATCCGTGCTGACTATCCCTAATCAAGCAGTGTCTTTCCAGATGCTCAGAAATCCTATCCTTCAGTACCCTTTCCATTACTTTGCCTACCACCGAAGTAAGACTAACTGGCCTGTAATTCCCAGGGTTATCCCTAGTCCCTTTTTTGAACAGGGGCACGACATTCGCCACTCTCCAATCCCCTGGTACCACCCCTGTTGACAGTGAGGACGAAAAGATCATTGCCAACGGCTCTGCAATTTCATCTCTTGCTTCCCATAGAATCCTTGGATATATCCCGTCAGGCCCGGGGGACTTGTCTATCCTCAAGTTTTTCAAAATGCCCAACACATCTTCCTTCCTAACAAGTATTTCCTCGAGCTTACCAATCTGTTTCACACTGTCCTCTCCAACAATATCGCCCCTCTCATTTGTAAATACAGAAGAAAAGTACTCGTTCAAGACCTCTCCTATCTCTTCAGACTCAATACACAATCTCCCGCTACTGTCCTTGATCGGACCTACCCTCGCTCTAGTCATTCTCATATTTCTCACATATGTGTAAAAGGCCTTGGGGTTTTCCTTGATCCTACCCGCCAAAGATTGTTCATGCCCTCTCTTAGCTCTCCTAATCCCTTTCTTCAGTTCCCTCCTGGCTATCTTGTATCCCTCCAATGCCCTGTCTGAACCTTGTTTCCTCAGCCTTACATAAGTCACCTTTTCCCTCTTAACAAGACATTCAACCTCTCTTGTCAACCATGGTTCCCTCACTCGACCATCTCTTCCCTGCCTGACAGGGACATACATATCAAGGACACGTAGCACCTGTTCCTTGAACAAGTTCCACATTTCATTTGTGTCCTTCCCTGCCAGCCTATGTTCCCAACTTATGCACTTCAATTCTTGTCTGACAACATCGTATTTACCCTTCCCCCAATTGTAAACCTTGCCCTGTTGCACGTACCTATCCCTCTCCATTACTAAAGTGAAAGTCACAGAATTGTGGTCACTATCTCCAAAATGCTCCCCCACTAACAAATCTATCACTTGCCCTGGCTCATTACCCAGTACTAAATCCAATATTGCCCCTCCTCTGGTCGGACAATCTACATACTGCGTTAGAAAAGCTTCCTGGACACACTGCACAAACACCACCCCATCCAAACTATTTGATCTAAAGAGTTTCCACTCAATATTTGGGAAGTTAAAGTCGCCCATGACTACTACCCTATGACTTCTGCACCTTTCCAAAATCTGTTTCCCAATCTGTTCCTCCACATCTCTGCTACTATTGGGGGGCCTATAGAAAACTCCTAACAAGGTGACTGCTCCTTTCCTATTTCTGACTTCAACCCATACTACCTCAGTAGGCTGATACTCCTCGAACTGCCTTTCTGCAGCTGTTATACTATCTCTAATTAATAATGCCACCCCCCCCACCTCTTTTACCACCCTCCCTAATCTTATTGAAACATCTATAACCAGGGACCTCCAACAACCATTTCTGCCCCTCTTCTATCCAAGTTTCCGTGATGGCCACCATATCGTAGTCCCAAGTACCGATCCATGCCTTAAGTTCACCCACCTTATTCCTGATGCTTCTTGCGTTGAAGTATACACACTTCAACCCCTCTCCGTGCCTGCAAGTACTCTCCTTTGTCAGTGTTCCCTTCCCCACTGCCTCATTACATGCTTTCGCGTCCTGAATATCGGCTACCTTAGTTGCTGGACTACAAATCCGGTTCCCATTCCCCTGCCAAATTAGTTTAAACCCTCCCGAACAGTACTAGAAAACCTCCCTCCCAGGATATTGGTGCCCCTCTGGTTCAGATGCAACCCGTCCTGCTTGTACAGGTCCCACCTTCCCCAGAATGCGCTCCAATTATCCAAATACCTGAAGCCCTCCCTCCTACACCATTCCTGCAGCCACGTGTTCAACTGCACTCTCTCCCTATTCCTAGCCTCGCTATCACGTGGCACCGGCAACAAACCAGAGATGACAACTCTGTCTGTCCTGGCTTTTAACTTCCAGCCTAACTCCCTCAACTTGTTTATTACCTCCACACCCCTTTTCCTACCTATGTCGTTGGTACCAATGTGCACCACGACTTCTGGCTGCTCACCCTCCCCCTTAAGGATCCTGAAGACACGATCCGAGACATCCCTGGCCCTGGCACCCGGGAGGCAACATACCTTCCGGGAGTCTCGCTCGCGACCACAGAATCTCCTATCTATTCCCCTAACCATTGAATCTCCTTCAACTATTGCTTCACTATTCTCCCCCCTTCCCTTCTGAGCCCCAGAGCCAGACTCAGTGCCAGAGACCTGGCCGCTAGGGCCTTCCCCAGGTAGGTCATCCCCCCCAACAGCATCCAAAACGGTATACTTGTTTTGAAGGGGAACGGCCACGAGGGATCCCTGCACTTTCTGCCTGTTTGTTTTTTTCCCCCTGACTGTAACCCAGCTATTCTTGTCCTGTACCTTGGGTGTGGTTACCTCCTTGTAACTCTTCTCAATCACCCCCTCTGCCTCCCGGATGATCCGAAGTTCATCCAGCTTCAGCTCCAGTTCCCTAACACGGTCTTTGAGGAGCTGAAGTTGGGTGCACTTCCCGCAGGTATAGTCAGCGGGGACACCGGTGGTATCCCTCACCACCCACATCCTACAGGAGGAGCATGTAACTGGCCTAGCCTCCATCCCCTCTTACCTGACAGAATATAGCTGCCCTGTGGACTAACTAGATCTCCGCCCACCGACCCTGCTCCCAGTCAGCTACACTTTCTGTAAACTCCTGGCTCTCTTCGCACTCTTTGCGGAAATGTCGGAAACAAAATGAAAGGAGCGCCTTACTCCCTCCTCACCTAACTCCCTTGGTCACCAAACTCTCACTATCACACCCAAATGCACCAAATTCAGCACTCAAAGAACAAAGAACAAAGAACAAAGAACAAAGAAATGTACAGCACAGGAACAGGCCCTTCGGCCCTCCAAGCCCGTGCCGACCATACTGCCCGACTAAACTACAATCTTCTACACTTCCTGGGTCCGTATCCTTCTATTCCCATCCTATTCATATATTTGTCAAGATGCCCCTTAAATGTCCCTATCGTCCCTGCCTCCACTACCTCCTCCGGTAGTGAGTTCCAGGCACCCACTACCCTCTGCGTAAAAAACTTGCCTCGTACATCTACTCTAAACTTTGCCCCTCTCACCTTAAACCTATGCCCCCTAGTAATTGACCCCTCTACCCTGGGGAAAAGCCTCTGACTATCCACTCTGTCTATGCCCCTCATAATTTTGTATACCTCTATCAGGTCGCCCCTCAACCTCCTTCGTTCCAGTGAGAACAACCCGAGTTTATTCAATCGCTCCTCATAGCTTATGCCCTCCATACCAGGCAACATTCTGGTAAATCTCTTCTGCACCCTCTCTAAAGCCTCCACATCCTTCTGGTAGTGTGGCGACCAGAATTGAACACTATACTCCAAGTGTGGCCTAACTAAGGTTCTATACAGCTGCAACATGACTTGCCAATTCTTATACTCAATGCCCCGGCCAATGAAGGCAAGCATGCCGTATGCCTTCTTGACTACCTTCTCCACCTGTGTAGCCCTCACTCAGTGCAAACAAAGTCTGCACTGTCGGGGATCACTTTTATACTGTGAATCTAGCCTCTGAAAACCTGGCCTAATCCAATTAACTAATTAACAAGCTCCAGCTGCAAGTGCCTACAAGTAGAAGCCGGTTTAAAGCTTATTGAAAATTCACCTTCTTCTAAACCAAACAGCAACTTTTAAGTTAATTAACTAAATAAAAGAAAGACTAAATTTTAGATAAAAATGAAGCCTTATACTCCCTTGGTCACCAAACTCTCACTGTCACACTCAAATGCACCAAATTCAGCACTCAGTGCAAACAAAGTCTGCACTGTCGGGGATCACTTTTATACTGTGAATCTAGCCTCTGAAAACCTGGCCTAATCCAATTAACTAATTAACAAGCTCCAGCTGCAAGTGCCTACAAGTAGAAGCCGGTTTAAAGCTTATTGAAAATTCACCTTCTTCTAAACCAAACAGCAACTTTTAAGTTAATTAACTAAATAAAAGAAAGACTAAACTTTAGATAAAAATGAAGCCTTATACTCCCTTGGTCACCAAACTCTCACTGTCACACTCAAATGCACCAAATTCAGCACTCAGTGCAAACAAAGTCTGCACTGTCGGGGATCACTTTTATACTGTGAATCTAGCCTCTGAAAACCTGGCCTAATCCAATTAACTAATTAACAAGCTCCAGCTGCAAGTGCCTACAAGTAGAAGCCGGTTTAAAGCTTATTGAAAATTCACCTTCTTCTAAACCAAACAGCAACTTTTAAGTTAATTAACTAAATAAAAGAAAGACTAAACTTTAGATAAAAATGAAGCCTTATACTCCCTTGGTCACCAAACTCTCACTGTCACACTCAAATGCACCAAATTCAGCACTCAGTGCAAACAAAGTCTGCACTGTCGGGGATCACTTTTATACTGTGAATCTAGCCTCTGAAAACCTGGCCTAATCCAATTAACTAATTAACAAGCTCCAGCTGCAAGTGCCTACAAGTAGAAGCCGGTTTAAAGCTTATTGAAAATTCACCTTCTTCTAAACCAAACAGTAACTTTTAAGTTAATTAACTAAATAAAAGAAAGACTAAACTTTAGATAAAAATGAAGCCTTATACTCCCTTGGTCACCAAACTCTCACTGTCACACTCAAATGCACCAAATTCAGCACTCAGTGCAAACAAAGTCTGCACTGTCGGGGATCACTTTTATACTGTGAATCTAGCCTCTGAAAACCTGGCCTAATCCAATTAACTAATTAACAAGCTCCAGCTGCAAGTGCCTACAAGTAGAAGCCGGTTTAAAGCTTATTGAAAATTCACCTTCTTCTAAACCAAACAGCAACTTTTAAGTTAATTAACTAAATAAAAGAAAGACTAAACTTTAGATAAAAATGAAGCCTTATACTCCCTTGGTCACCAAACTCTCACTATCACACTCAAATGCACCAAATTCAGCACTCAGTGCAAACAACTGTGCAGAAGGAGGCCATTCGGCCCATTGCGTCTGCACCGGCTCTTGGAAAGAGCAACCTACCCAAAGTCAACACCTGCACCCAACACCAAGGGCAATTTGGACATTAAGGGCAATTTATCATTGGCCAATTCATCTAACCCGCACATCTTTGGAATGTGGGAGGAAACCGGAGCACCCGGAGGAAACCCACGCAGACACGGGGAGGACGTGCAGACTCCGCACAGACAGTGACCCAAGCCGGAATCGAACCTGGGACCCTGGAGCTGTGAAATGTCCTCCTCCTGCTTCTATTTTCTCTGTGTGCTTCCATGTACAATGCGGGGTAGATCATGTAGGACAGAGATGAGGAGAAATTTCTTCACCCAGAGGGCGGTGAGCCTGTGGAATTCTCCACCACAGAAAGTAGTTGAAGTCAAACAATTTGGATGGGACACTGGTCGAGGCCATCCTAGCCCATCATTGGGCCCCCCCTCAACAATGCACTGTCTGCCCAGGCCTCCTCTACCAGACCTTCTCCTCCCACTGTCCCCCACAGGGACCCCTGTAATAGAACATAGAATTTAAATAGTGAGAGCCTCACTGGGTCCCCCATAATAAGGGGACCCCCCCACTAGGCCCTCCTGCCTAAAGGGACCCCCAACAGATCCCCCCCCCCCCCCCCCGACTCAGATCTCCCCTCCTTCCCACCCAGAACAGAGATCCCCGTCTGGAAGCTGGAGAGAATTCCAGGCAGGGGAATTACAGCTGGAATTACAGCTGTAAAACATCCCCTGCAGCTCCATGTGTCCATTCCTGAAAGGAGAGCATTCCAATCACTCAAGTGCGTGATTTCACTGCACTTACCTGCCTTTGACGTGGTCAATGTTTACAAATATTGGGGTTTCACCACCTAGGCCACTGAACCGTGAAGGGAGATGAATGAATCAAAGCTGCAGATGGTTTGTAGAAGCTGTAAATCACAGGCCACTACAACAAACCTATGAATGGCTTGTAGCTAATGGATCTGTGGGAAGCAGACACAGGTCACAGCTACTCTGCTTTGAGGAATGGCCAGGTGGAGCTGCATGGTAAGTGTTCCAGCTGTAATACCTCTCACTGCCCCTGTTTAAACTGCTTTCAAGCTTCCAGATAAGGGTCTCTTTTCTGGGGCGGTGGGGGGTTCTGTGTGTGGGGTGAGTCTGTCGGGGGGGGGTCCCTTTAGGCACAGGGTTCCTGTGCGGGTTCTCCCCATTACAGGGGTACCGGGGGGGGGGGGGGTTCAGCTCGGGTTACCCCCGTATTTGGGGGTAGGGAGGTGCACCCAGGGGGTAATCTGGGGTGGGGGCTGCTGTGCTCCATGATGTGGTGGGCGGGGGTGGGGGGCGATGTTCAGGGCCGATATGCGTCACCGGGGGGAGGGGTTGGCCGCATGACTTCACTATTGGACTGCCTGAATGGCCTCCTCCTGCACGAGAGGGATTCTGGGGGGATTCCCCATCCCGCCGCGACAGATTTCTGGTCGAGCACGCAGCGGGAAGCTCCGTTCCGCCGGCTGGTCAGTGGCGTTTCCCAATTGTGGGGCAGCCCCACGGCGTGGGGAAACCCCCGGGCGCCGGCAATATGGAGCATCCCACCGGCGGAGAATCCAGCCCTTTATATCTAAAACTAATATCATTCCCCCCATTTGTTTGCTATGAGTGTGAGGAAATAATTGTTTATTCAAAAAGAGTCTGCACGCATGGAATTATTCTGGACGTTTTCTTGTGTTGAACTAATAAATTAAAGCTTGAAAACTGAATCGTGATGAAGTATCGGCTGAAGGAGGTGAAAGCAGCTATGGAGTGGTCCAATTGTTTGTTTCACATTCAGAGGGCCAGGCTCTCTGGGAGAAATTTAAGGCTACTTTTGTGCTCATTCACCTGCACCCAGATACAACATGTTTGATGATGGTGGTGGCGCAGCTGTAATAAGACAGAGAAGAGAATCGAGGCTAAAGCATGAGAACCAATCAGTGTGCCCGCACAAGATCAATCTCATCCAGGAAGTCTTGCCAACATGTCACACTGGCACCGACACATTTTCACAGACACCCCCTGCGGGTATCAGGGTGAAATTGGAGGACCTGTTTGTGCTCACTCACCTGCACCCCGGGGACACACGTTTGATGGTGGAGGAGGAGCAGCTGAAAATAGACAGACAACAGAATCATTGATACATAGAAGATAGGAGCAGGAGGAGGCCTTTTGGCCCTTCGAGCCTGCTCCACCATTCATCACGATCATGGCTGATCATCCAATTCAATAGCCTAATCCTGCTTTGTCCCCATAGCCTTTGATTCCGTTCACCCCAAGTGCTATATCTAGCCGCCTCTTAGACCAGAAGACATAGGAGCAAAATTAGGCCACTCGGCCCATCGAGTCTGCTCCGCCATTCAATCATGGCTGATATTTTTCTCATCCGCATTCTCCATTCTCCTGCCTTCTCCCCATAACCCCTGATCCCCTTATTAATCAAGAACCTATCTATCTCTGTCTTAAAGACTCTCAGTGATTTGGCCTCCACAGGCTTCTGCGGCAAAGAGTTCCACAGATTCACTCCCCTCTGGCTGAAGAAATTCCTCCTCATCTCTGTTTTAAAGGATCGTCCTTTTGGTCTGAGATGGTGTCCTCTGCTTCTAGTTTTTCCCACTACTGGAAACATCCTCTCCACATCCACTCTGTCCAGGTCTCGCAGTATCCTGTAAGTTTCAATCAGATCCCCCCTCATCCTTCTAAACTCCAACGAGTACAGACCCAGAGTCCTCAACCATTCCTCATACAACAAGCTCTTCATTCCAGGGATCATAGAACATAGAACATAGAAAATACAGCACAGAACAGGCCCTTTGGCCCACGATGTTGTGCCGAACCTTTGTCCTAGATTTATCATAGATTATCATTGAATTTACAGTGCAGAAGGAGGCCATTCGGCCCATTGCGTCTGCACCGGCTCTTGGAAAGAGCAACCTACCCAAAGTCAACACCTGCACCCAACACCAAGGGCAATTTGGACATTAAGGGCAATTTATCATTGGCCAATTCATCTAACCCGCACATCTTTGGACTGTGGGAGGAAACCGGAGCACCCGGAGGAAACCCACGCAGACACGGGGAGGACGTGCAGACTCCGCACAGACAGTGACCCAAGCCGGAATCGAACCTGGGACCCTGGAGCTGTGAAGCAATTGTGCTATCCACAATGCTATCGTGCTGCCCTTGAGAACAAATAAATCTACACTATATCATTTTACCGTAAACCATGTACCTATCCAATAGCTGCTTGAAGGTCCCTAATGTTTCCGACTCAACTACTCCCACAGGCAGTGCATTCCATGCCCCCACTACTCTCTGGGTAAAGTACCTACCTCTGATATCCCTCCTATATCTTCCACCTTTCACCTTAAATTTATGCCCCCTTGTAATGGTTTGTTCCACCCGGGGAAAAAGTCTCTGACTGTCTACTCTATCTATTCCCCTGATCATCTTATAAACCTCTATCAAGTCGCCCCTCATCCTTCTCCGTTCTAATGAGAAAAGGCCTAGCACCCTCAACCTTTCCTCGTAAGACCTACTCTCCATTCCAGGCAACATCCTGGTAAATTTTCTTTGCACCTTTTCCAAAGCTTCCACATCCTTCCTAAAATGAGGCGACCAAAACTGTACACAGTACTCCAAATGTGGCCTTACCAAAGTTTTGTACAGCTGCATCATCACCTCACGGCTCTTAAATTCAATCCCTCTGTTAATGAACGCGAGCACACCATAGGCCTTCTTCACAGCTCTATCCACTTGAGTGGCAACTTTCAAAGATGTATGAACATAGACCCCAAGATCTCTCTGCTCCTCCACATTGCCAAGAACTCTACAGTTAACCAATTCTTGTGAATGTCCTCTGGACCCTTTCTAAGGACGCGCATCCTTCCTTAGATACGGGGTCTGTGGTAGTCACCACTGATGTATATATTAGGTGCTTTGTGGTAAGGCCCTGCCCTACAGGTACGGGGGTAGTTCCCTGCCTGCTGGCTCCAGCCAGTAGGCGGATTATAAATGTGGGTGCTCCTCGTACAGCAGCCATTTTGTCAGCTGCTGTAGGAGGCCATACATCTCAGTGTAATAAAGCCTCGATTGCATCCAACTCTCGTATTTCTGAAATAGATCGTGCATCAATTTATTACACTAAAGTTTTCAGAAGATGGACCTCCGCATCAAGCCGGATCGCCTGCAGCTGGATCCGCAATCAGGCGACGCCAAAAAGAACTTTGAACATTGGCTAGCCTGTTTCGAAGCTTACATCAGGTCTGCGCCAGACCCAATTCCGGAAGCTCAGAAGATTCAGATCCTCTACACGTGGCTGAGCTCCAACAACTTTCCACTCATCCAGGACGTTCCGACCGACGAAGACGCCATGGCGCTACTGAAGGAAAACTACGCTCAGCGGACTAACACGCTCTACGCCAGGCACCTCCTCTCCACTCGTAGTCAACTTCCTGGTGCGTCAGTGGAAGATTTCTGGCGTGCTCTAATTCTCCTAGTCGGAGACTGTGACTGTCAGGCCGTCACGGCCATGGAACACTCGAACTTGCTCATGAGAGACGCTTTTGTTACGGGGATAGAGTCGGATTACATCCACCAGCGAATCTTAGAAGGGGCCACGCTCGACCACGCGGCAACCAAAAAGCTGGCGTTCCCGCTGACGGTTGCTTCGCGCAACATCCAGGCCGACACCCCCGGCCGCGCGGCCCACCCCTCCTACGCATCATGGACTTCGCAACGGCCGCCCAATTGGGACCCCACTCAGCCAACCCCACGCCTGGCCGCGCGGCAGCCAAACAACCCCGGGGCCCCAAATGTTACTTCTGTGGGCAACCAAAACAACCCCGACAACGCTGCCCGGCCTGGAGAGCCCTTTGCAAGGCCTGCGGCAAGAAGGGACACTTCGCTGCGGTGTGCCAGGCCCGCGCAGTCACCGCTATTGTTCCGATCCCCCCACGCACGGCCAGTGGGCGCCGCCATCGTCCCCTCCCCGAACCACGTGCGGCCCGTGGGCGCTGCCATCTTGTTCGACCCCTACCATGTGCGGCCTATGGGCGCCGCCATCTTGTTCAACCACCACCACGGGCCGCCCATTGGCGCCGCCTTCTTGTCCCCCCCAGGATCATCAGGCCTAAAACCAGAGAAGCTCAACCTGGAAGCACGGACACTGGAGGCAAAATAAATTTTTAAATACTGGCTCTGATGTTTCGAGACCTATCTGGACTCCTTAGAGACCCCCATCCTGGCGCCACACAAGCTGCGCCTACTCCACGCCCGGGTGAGTCACAGAATCTCCGCCACACTCGAAAAGGCGACTACTTATGAAGAGGTGGTTGAGTTACTCCGCATGCGGTTCGTCAAACCCATCAACGAGGTACTCGCCAGGCACCTGCTCTCTACCTGCCGGCAGCGCTCGGGGGAATCGCTAAACAAATTCGTTGAAAAACTCACTGCGCTTGCCAGGGACTGTGACCATCAGGATGTGACAGGGAAATCCATATGAACCTGCACATCAGAGAAGCGTTCGTGTCCGGCATCCGCTCGACCTACATCCGGCAGCGGCTACTCGAAAACGGGGCAAAAGACCTCCAGGACATGCTAAGGCTGGAGGTGGCCCGACATAATTTGGGTATGTACCCCGCGGACTCTACGAGACCCCCCTCGGACTCCCTCAGACTTAGCCACATTACGGGCCTGGGCCGCGCGGTGACCCGCTCATCCTGGGGGCACTCCGTGCTACTTCTGTGGGCAGGGCCAGCATCCACGCCCATGCTGTCCAGCCCGCTCCGCGATCTGCAGTGACTGCGGGAAGAAGGGGCATTTTGCGAGGGTCTGCCTGGCCAGGCCCAGGGGCCAGAAAAACAAAGAACAGTCGGCCCGAAAATCAGGCACTCAGGCCCGCAGGTCTCGCAATGCGGCTGCGCACCGACCCGACACGCCCCCTTCTGACGCGTCATCAGCCTCGTGCGAATCATGGGAGCGGCCATCTTGTCGGCGGCCATCTTCTCGACCCGAAACGAGCGACCGACGGCGGCGGCCATTTTACGAGTCCGACTCGGCTGAGGACTCGGACTACCCTCAAGTGGGAACGATCACCCTCGACCAAACTCGGCCAAAACATCTGCAGAACTCGATGGTTAAGGTCCAAGTCAACGGGCGCGACACTTCATGTCTATTCAACTCCGGGAGCACGGAGAGCTTTATTCATCCAGAAACGGTAAGGCGCTGCTCCTTGCGCACCCATCCCGCGTCCCAAACCATAGCCCTCGCATCCGGGTCCCATTCGGTACAAATCAAGGGGTACTGTATCGCGGATCTCTCCATCCAGGGCGCTAAATACACCCGTTTCAAACTTTATATCCTCCCCCACCTCTGCGCCCCCGCTGCTCGGACTGGATTTCCAGTGCAGCCACCGAAGCCTGACACTGAAGTTTGGCGGACCCTTGTCCCCCCTCACGGTGTGCAGCCTTGCGACACTGAAAGTCGCATGCCCCTCGCTATCCGTGAACCTCACTCCTGACTGTAAGCCCGTCGACACCAGGAGCCGGCGGTACAGTGCCCAGGACATGACGTTTATCAAGTCAGAGGTCCAGCGCTTACTGGGAGAGGGGGTCATTGAGGCTAGCAACAGCCCTTGGAGAGCACAAGTGGTGGTAGTCCGGTCCGGGGATAAGAAATGGATGGTGGGGATTATAGCCAGACCATAAACCGCTTCACGCAGCTTGATGTGTACCCCCTTCGTCGCATAGCAGAAATGGTAAATCGGATCTCCCAATACCGAGTATTTTCCACGGTCGACCTCAAATCCGCCTACCACCAGCTCCCCATCCGACCAAAAGACCGCCCCTATACTGCCTTCGAAGAAGCCAGCCGGCTCTTCCACTTCCGCAGGATCCCCTTCGGCGTCACAAATGGGGTCTCCGTCTTCCAAAGGGCGATGGACCAAATGGTGGACCAGTACGGCTTGCGGGCTACATACCCGTACTTGGACAATGTCACCATCTGCAGCCATGACCAGCAGGACCATGACGCAAACCTCGAAACGTTCCTCCAGACCGCCCGAGCCCTTGATCATAGATTATCATAGAATTTACAGTGCAGAAGGAGGCCATTCGGCCCATTGAGTCTGTGCCGGCTCTTGGAAAGAGCACCCTACCCAAGGTCAACACCTCCACCCTATCCCCATAACCCAGTAACCCCACCCAACACTAAGGGCAATTTTGGACACTTAGGGCAATTTATCACGGCCAATCCACCTAACCTGCACATCTTTGGACTGTGGGAGGAAACCGGAGCACCCGGAGGAAACCCACGCACACACGGGGAGGATGTGCAGACTCCTCACAGACAGTGACCCAAGCCAGAATCGAACCTGGGACCCTGGAGCTGTGAAATGTCCTCCTCCTGCTTCTATTTTCTCTGTGTGCTTCCATGTACAATGCGGGTAGATCATGTAGGACAGAGATGAGGAGAAATTTCTTCACCCAGAGGGCGGTGAGCCTGTGGAATTCTCCACCACAGAAAGTAGTTGAAGTCAAACAATTTGGATGGGACACTGGTCGAGGCCATCCTAGCCCATCATTGGGCCCCCCCTCAACAATGCACTGTCTGCCCAGGCCTCCTCTACCAGACCTTCTCCTCCCACTGTCCCCCACAGGGACCCCTGTAATAGAACATAGAACATAGAATTTAAATAGTGAGAGCATCACTGGGTCCCCCATAATAAGGGGACCCCCCCACTAGGCCCTCCTGCCTAAAGGGACCCCCAACAGAGCCCCCCCCCCGACTCAGATCTCCCCTCCTTCCCACCCAGAACAGAGATCCCCGTCTGGAAGCTGGAGAGAATTCCAGGCAGGGGAATTACAGCTGTAATTACAGCTGTAAAACATCCCCTGCAGCTCCACGTGTCCATTCCTGAAAGGAGAGCATTCCAATCACTCAAGTGCGTGATTTCACTGCACTTACCTGCCTTTGACGTGGTCAATGTTTACAAATATTGGGGTTTCACCACCTAGGCCACTGAACCGTGAAGGGAGATGAATGAATCAAAGCTGCAGATGGTTTGCGGAAGTTGTAAATCACAGGACCACTACAACAAACCTATGAATGGCTTGTAGCTAATGGATCTGTGGGAAGCAGACACAGGTCACAGCTACTCTGCTTTGAGGAATGGCCAGGTGGAGCTGCAAGATAAGTGTTCCAGCTGTAATACCTCTCACTGCCCCTGTTTAAACTGCTTTCAAGCTTCCAGATAAGGGTCTCTTTTCTGGGGCGGTGGGGGGTTCTGTGTGTGGGGTGAGTCTGTCGGGAGGGGGGGGTCCCTTTAGGCACAGGGTTCCTGTGCGGGTTCTCCACATTACAGGGGTACCGGGGGGGGGGGGGGGGGGTTCTGTGTGTGGGGTGAGTCTGTCGGGGGGGGGGTCCCTTTAGGCACAGGGTTCCTGTGCGGGATCTCCCCATTACAGGGGTACCGGGGGGGGGGGGGGGGCGGTGCAGCTCGGGTTACCCCCGTATTTGGGGGTAGGGAGGTGCACCCAGGGGGTAATCTGGGGTGGGGGCTGCTGTGCTCCATGACGGTGGCGGGGGGGTGGGGGGGGGTGATGTTCAGGGCCGATATGCGTCGCCGGGGGGAGGGGTTGGCCGCATGACTTCACTATTGGACTGCCTGAATGGCCTCCTCCTGCACGAGAGGGATTCTGGGGGGATTCCCCATCCCGCCGCGACAGATTTCTGGTCGAGCACGCAGCGGGAAGCTCCGTTCCGCCGGCTGGTCAGTGGCGTTTCCCAATTGTGGGGCAGCCCCACGGCGTGGGGAAACCCCCGGGCGCCGGCAATATGGAGCATCCCACCGGCGGAGAATCCAGCCCTTTATATCTAAAACTAATATCATTCCCCCCATTTGTTTGCTATGAGTGTGAGGAAATAATTGTTTATTCAAAAAGAGTCTGCACGCATGGAATTATTCTGGACGTTTTCTTGTGTTGAACTAATAAATTAAAGCTTGAAAACTGAATCGTGATGAAGTATCGGCTGAAGGAGGTGAAAGCAGCTATGGAGTGGTCCAATTGTTTGTTTCACATTCAGAGGGCCAGGCTCTCTGGGAGAAATTTAAGGCTACTTTTGTGCTCCCTCACCTGCACCCAGATACAACATGTTTGATGATGGTGGTGGCGCAGCTGTAATAAGACAGAGAAGAGAATCGAGGCTAAAGCATGAGAACCAATCAGTGTGCCCGCACAAGCTCAATCTCCTCCAGGAAGTCTTGCCAACATGTCACACTGGCACCGACACATTTTCACAGACACCCCCTGCGGGTATCAGGGTGAAATTGGAGGACCTGTTTGTGCTCACTCACCTGCACCCCGGGGACACACGTTTGATGGTGGAGGAGGAGCAGCTGAAAATAGACAGACAACAGAATCATTGATACATAGAAGATCGGAGCAGGAGGAGGCCTTTTGGCCCTTCGAGCCTGCTCCACCATTCATCACGATCATGGCTGATCATCCAATTCAATAGCCTAATCCTGCTTTGTCCCCATAGCCTTTGATTCCGTTCACCCCAAGTGCTATATCTAGCCGCCTCTTAGACCAGAAGACATAGGAGCAAAATTAGGCCACTCGGCCCATCGAGTCTGCTCCGCCATTCAATCATGGCTGATATTTTTCTCATCCGCATTCTCCATTCTCCTGCCTTCTCCCCATAACCCCTGATCCCCTTATTAATCAAGAACCTATCTATCTCTGTCTTAAAGACTCTCAGTGATTTGGCCTCCACAGCCTTCTGCGGCAAAGAGTTCCACAGATTCACTCCCCTCTGGCTGAAGAAATTCCTCCTCATCTCTGTTTTAGAGGATCGCCCTTTTGGTCTGAGATGGTGTCCTCTGCTTCTAGTTTTTCCCACTACTGGAAACATCCTCTCCACATCCACTCTGTCCAGGTCTCGCAGTATCCTGTAAGTTTCAATCAGATCCCCCCTCATCCTTCTAAACTCCAACGAGTACAGACCCAGAGTCCTCAACCATTCCTCATACAACAAGCTCTTCATTCCAGGGATCATAGAACATAGAACATAGAAAATACAGCACAGAACAGGCCCTTTGGCCCTCGATGTTGTGCCGAACCTTTGTCCTAGATTTATCATAGATTATCATTGAATTTACAGTGCAGAAGGAGGCCATTCGGCCCATTGCGTCTGCACCGGCTCTTGGAAAGAGCAACCTACCCAAAGTCAACACCTGCACCCAACACCAAGGGCAATTTGGACATTAAGGGCAATTTATCATTGGCCAATTCATCTAACCTGCACATCTTTGGAATGTGGGAGGAAACCGGAGCACCCGGAGGAAACCCACGCAGACACGGGGAGGACGTGCAGACTCCGCACAGACAGTGACCCAAGCCGGAATCGAACCTGGGACCCTGGAGCTGTGAAGCAATTGTGCTATCCACAATGCTATCGTGCTGCCCTTGAGAACTAATAAATCTACACTATATCATTTTACCGTAAACCATGTACCTATCCAATAGCTGCTTGAAGGTCCCTAATGTTTCCGACTCAACTACTCCCACAGGCAGTGCATTCCATGCCCCCACTACTCTCTGGGTAAAGTACCTACCTCTGATATCCCTCCTATATCTTCCACCTTTCACCTTAAATTTATGTCCCCTTGTAATGGTTTGTTCCACCCGGGGAAAAAGTCTCTGACTGTCTACTCTATCTATTCCCCTGATCATCTTATAAACCTCTATCAAGTCGCCCCTCATCCTTCTCCGTTCTAATGAGAAAAGGCCTAGCACCCTCAACCTTTCCTCGTAAGACCTACTCTCCATTCCAGGCAACATCCTGTTAAATTTTCTTTGCACCTTTTCCAAAGCTTCCACATCCTTCCTAAAATGAGGCGACCAAAACTGTACACAGTACTCCAAATGTGGCCTTACCAAAGTTTTGTACAGCTACATCATCACCTCACGGCTCTGAAATTCAATCCCTCTGTTAATGAACGCGAGCACACCATAGGCCTTCTTCACAGCTCTATCCACTTGAGTGGCAACTTTCAAAGATGTATGAACATAGACCCCAAGATCTCTCTGCTCCTCCACATTGCCAAGAACTCTACAGTTAACCAATTCTTGTGAATGTCCTCTGGACCCTTTCTAAGGACGCGCATCCTTCCTTAGATACGGGGTCTGTGGTAGTCACCACTGATGTATATATTAGGTGCTTTGTGGTAAGGCCCTGTCCTACAGGTACGGGGGTAGTTCCCTGCCTGCTGGCTCCACCCAGTAGGCGGATTATAAATGTGGGTGCTCCTCGTACAGCAGCCATTTTGTCAGCTGCTGTAGGAGGCCATACATCTCAGTGTAATAAAGCCTCGATTGCATCCAACTCTCGTATTTGTGAAATTGATCGGACTTTGAACATTGGCTAGCCTGTTTCGAAGCTTACATCAGGTCTGCACCAGACCCAATTCCGGAAGCTCAGAAGATTCAGATCCTCTACACGTGGCTGAGCTCCAACATCTTTCCACTTATCCAGGACGTTCCGACCTACGAAGACACCATGGCGCTACTGAAGGAAAACTACGCTCAGCGGACTAACACGCTCTACGCCAGGCACCTCCTCTCCACTCGTAGTCAACTTCCTGGTGAGTCAGTGCAAGATTTCTGGTGTGCTCTAATTCTCCTAGTCAGAGACTGTGACTGTCAGGCCGTCACGGCCACGGAACACTCGAACTTGCTCATAAGAGACACTTTTGTTACGGGGATAGAGTCGGATTACATCCGCCAGCGCCTCTTAGAAAGGGCCACGCTCGACCACGCGGCAACCAAAAAGCTGGCGTTCCCGCTGACGGTTGATTCGCGCAACATCCAGGCCGACACCCCCGGCCGCGCGGCCCACCCCTCCTACGCATCATGGACTTCGCAACGGCCGCCCCATTGGGACCCCACTCAGCCAACCCCACGCCTGTGCCGCGCGGCAGCCAAACAACCCCGGGGCCCCAAATGTTACTTCTGTGGGCAACCAAAACAACCCCGACAACGCTGCCCGGCCTGGAGAGCCCTTTGCAAGGCCTGCGGCAAGAAGGGACACTTCGCTGCGGTGTGCCAGGCCCGCGCAGTCACCGCCGTTGTTCCGATCCCCCCACGCACGGCCAGTGGGCGCCGCCATCGTCCCCTCCCCGAACCACGTGCGGCCCGTGGGCGCTGCCATCTTGTTCGACCCCTACCATGTGCGGCCTATGGGCGCCGCCATCTTGTTCAACCACCACCACGGGCCGCCCATTGGCGCCGCCTTCTTGTCCCCCCCAGGATCATCAGGCCTAAAACCAGAGAAGCTCAACCTGGAAGCACGGACACCGGAGGCAAAATAAATTTTTAAATACTGGCTCTGATGTTTCGAGACCTATCTGGACTCCTCAGAGACCCCCATCCTGGCGCCACACAAGCTGCGCCTACTCCACGCCCAGGTGAGTCACAGAATCTCCGCCACGCTCGAAAAGGCGACTACTTATGAAGAGGTGGTTGAGTTACTCCGCATGCGGTTCGTCAAACCCATCAACGAGGTACACGCCAGGCACCTGCTCTCTACCTGCCGGCAGCGCTCAGGGGAATCGCTAGACGAATTCGTTGAAAAACTCACTGCGCTTGCCAGGGACTGTGACCATCAGGATGTGACAGGGAAATCCATATGAACCTGCACATCAGAGAAGCGTTCGTGTCCGGCATCCGCTCGACCTACATCCGGCAGCGGCCACTCGAAAACGGGGCAAAAGACCTCCAGGACGTGCTAAGGCTGGAGGTGGCCCGACATAATTTGGGTATGTACCCCGCGGACTCTACGAGACCCCCCTCGGACTCCCTCAGACTTAGCCACATTACGGGCCTGCGCCGCGCGGTGACCCGCTCATCCTGGGGGCACTCCGTGCTACTTCTGTGGGCAGGGCCAGCATCCACGCCCATGCTGTCCAGCCCGCTCCGCGATCTGCAGTGACTGCGGGAAGAAGGGGCATTTTGCGAGGGTCTGCCTGGCCAGGCCCAGGGGCCAGAAAAACAAAGAACAGTTGGCCCGAAAATCAGGCTCTCAGGCCCGCAGGTCTCGCAATGCGGCTGCGCACCGACCCGACACGCCCCCTTCTGACGCGTCATCAGCCTCGTGCGAATCATGGGAGCGGCCATCTTGTCGGCGGCCATCTTCTCGACCCGGAACGTGCGACCGACGGCGGCGGCCATTTTACGAGTCCGACTCGGCTGAGGACTCGGACTACCAGCGAGTGGGAACAATCACCCTCGACCAAACTCGGCCAAAACATCTGCAGAACTCGATGGTGAAGGTCCAAGTCAACGGGCGCGACACTTCATGTCTATTCAACTCCGGGAGCACGGAGAGCTTTATTCATCCAGAAACAGGAAGGTGCTGCTCCTTGCGCACCCATCCCGCGTCCCAAACCATAGCCCTCGCATCCGGGTCCCATTCGGTACAAATCAAGGGGTACTGTATCGCGGATCTCTCCATCCAGGGCGCTAAATACACCCGTTTCAAACTTTATATCCTCCCCCACCTCTGCGCCCCCGCTGCTCGGACTGGATTTCCAGTGCAGCCACCGAAGCCTGACACTGAAGTTCGGCGGACCCTTGCCCCCCTTCACGGTGTGCTGCCTTGCGACACTGAAAGTCGCATGCCCCTCGCTATCCGTGAACCTCACTCCTGACTGTAAGCCCGTCACCACCAGGAGCCGGCGGTACAGTGCCCAAGACATGACGTTTACCAAGTCAGAGGTCCAGCGCTTACTGGGAGAGGGGGTCATCGAGGCTAGCAACAGCCCTTGGAGAGCACAAGTGGTGGTAGTCCGGTCCGGGGATAAGAAATGGATGGTGGGGATTATAGCCAGACCATAAACCGCTTCACGCAGCTTGATGCGTACCCCCTTCCTCGCATAGCAGAAATGGTAAATCGGATCTCCCAATACCGAGTATTTTCCACGGTCGACCTCAAATCCGCCTACCATCAGCTCCCCATCCGACCAAAAGACCGCCCCTATACTGCCTTCGAAGCAGCCAGCGCACACACGGGGAGGATGTGCAGACTCCGCACAGACAGTGACCCAAGCCGGAATCGAACCTGGGACCCTGGAGCTGTGAAGCAATTGTGCTATCCACAATGCTACCGTGCTGCCCACTAAGCCCCAAGCACCGTTTGAGGGCCTTGAGGCTGCGGGGAAGGGGGACTTAACATGACCTGTAACGAGGAAAATGCGTTTTCCACACAGCCCGGCTAGCCATCCTCGGCCATGTCGTAGAAAACGGGGTCCTGGGTCCCCACCCCGACTGTATGCGCCCCCTTAAGGAACTCCTCCTTCCCCACAGCCTCAAGGCCCTCAAACGGCTCTTCTCCTATTACGCCCAGTGGGTTCCCAAATATGCGGACAAAGCCCGCCCACTCATAAAGACCACCATTTTTCCCCCCTCGGCTGAGGCTCGATTGGCCTTCAACCGCATCAAGGCCGATATCACCAAGGCCGCTTTGCGCCCGGTGGACGAAACCATCCCTTTCCAGGTAGAGAGCGATGCGTCAGACATCGCCCTGGCTGCTACCCTCAATCAAGGAGGCAGACCAGTCGCGTTCTTCTCCGGGACCCTCACCGCCTCCGAGGTTCGACACTCTGCAGTCGAGAAGGAGGCACAAGCCATTGTGGAGGCTGTATGGCACTGGAGGCACTACCTATCTGGTAGGAGTTTCACCGTCTTCACCGACCAACGGTCGGTCGCCTATATGTTCGATAACGCGCAACGGGGCAAAATAAAAAACGATAAAATTTTGAGGTATATCAAGTTTCGTCCAGGGGAGCTCAACAAGCCCCCAGATACCCTGTCCCGCAGCACATGCGCCAACGCGCAGGAGGACCGCCTAAAAGCCACCCACAATGACCTCTGCCACCCGGGGGTTACCTGGCTCGTCCACTTTATCAAGTCCCGCAACCTACCTTACTCAACCAAGGAGGTCAAGGCCATGGTCAGGGCATGCCAGATCTGTGCGGAGTGCAAACCGCACTTCTACCGGCCAGACAAGGTTCGGCTCGTGAAGGCCTCGGGGCCCTTTGAGCGACTAAGCGTGGACTTCAAGGGGCCCCTCCCGTCCAGTAACCGCAATGCCTATTTCCTCACCGTTATCGATGAGTTCTCCCGCTTCCCATTCGCCATTCCCTGCCCCGACATGACCTCTGCCACTGTGATTAAGGCACTGCACAGCATCTTCACCCTGTTTGGTTTCCCCGCTTATATCCACAGTGACCGGGGTACATCGTTCATGAGCGATGAACTGCGTCAGTATCTACTCAGCAAAGGCATCGCCTCGAGCAGAACGACCAGTCATAACCTGCGGGGAAACGGGCAGGTGGAGAGGGAGAACGCGACAGTGTGGAAGGCTGTCCTTCTGGCCCTACGGTCGAGAAGTCTCCCAACTACCCGCTGGCAGGAGGTCCTGCTCGATGCCCTACACTCCATTAGGTCACTCCTCTGCACGGCCACGAATGAGACCCCTCACAACCGATTGTTTGCCTTCCACAGGAAGTCTACCTCCGGGATCTCGCTTCCACCTTGGCTGACCGCTCCGGGACCTGTTCTTCTCCGGACACACACGAGGAGCCATAAAACGGACACCCTGGTCGAGAAGGTCCCATTACTCCATGCAAACCCAAGTTACGCCTCTGTCGAGCACCCCAACGGCAGGCAAGATACGGTTTCCCTCCGGGATCTGGCACCCGCTGGTTCCCCCACTACAAACGCCCCTTCCCTTGCAGCTCCCCTGCAAGATCCCGCACCCACTACAACACACCCCCTCCCGGCCCCACTCCCCGTTGGTGGGCACCTACCGCACACGCCCCCTAGCGCCCCCCTCTACACACCCCGCCGGCTCCGGCACCGCTACCCCCGGCCCCACCTATTCCCCCTGCGCCCCGATCCCCTACCCTGAGCCGGACCAAGGCTCCGACCACCGTGCTCCCGGACGTACCCTCAACTAAGACGTCCGTGTCCGCCGCACCACCACCCGAGCTGAGGAGGGCGATAAGGACGATCCGGCCACCGAGACAAATGGACTTATGATGGCAATTCACCCCCGCCGGACTTTTTTTTGAAACAGGGGGTGAATGTGATGAACGGTTACTGTACTACTGTACCCTTGTCATCATGTATGGTGATGTCCCCTTTAAGACTGGGCTTGGAACCCTGGGGGGACTCCGCCTCTGGCTCCGCCCACCTGGGAGCCGTATATAAGGGGCTGCCTTGTGGGCAGCACCCAGTTAGCACCCATCTCGGCACCAAGATAGTTCTTAGCTTATTAAAGCCTTCTTTACCGTTTACACTCTAAGCGTCTTTATTGAGGGTACAACATGCGGACAAGACCCGCCCACTCATTCAATCTACTCTTTTTCCCCTAACGGCCGAGGCTCACCAGGCCTTCAACCGTATTAAGGCTGACATCGCCAAGGCCGCGATGCACGCAGTCGACGAGACGCTACCATTTCAAGTCGAGAGCGACGCATCAGACGTCGCTCCAGCCGCCACCCTCAACCAGGCAGGCAGGCCCGAGGCATTATGTTCACGAACCCTTCATGCCTCAGAAATTCGGCATTCCTTCGTCGAAAAAGAGGCCCAAGCTATCGTTGAAGATGTGCGGCATTGGAGGTATTACCTGGCCGGCAGGAGATACACTCTCCTCACTCACCAACGGTTGGTAGCCTTCATGTTTAACACACAGCGGGGCAAGATCAAGAACGATAAAATCTTGAGGTGGAGGATTGAGCTCTCCAACTACAACTATGAGATTTTGTATCGCCCAGGTAAGCTCAACAAGCCCCCCGATGCCCTATCCCGAGGTACATGTGCCAGCGCACAGGTGGGCCGACTCCGGACTCTGCACGACAACCTTTGTCACCCAGGGGTCACACGTTTGTACCACTTCATCAAGGCCCGCAATCTGCCCTACTCCGTCGAGGAAGTCAGGGCAATCACCAGAGACTGCCAGGTCTGAGCGGCGTGCAAACCGCACTTCTACCAGCCAGACCGCGCGTGCCTGGTGAAGGCCTCCCGCCCCTTTGAACGCCTCAGCGTGGACTTCAAAGGGCCCCTCCCCTCCACCAACTGTAACACGTACTTCCAGATTCCCCTTCGCCATCCCATGCCCCGACATGACGTCTGCCACCGTCATCAAAGCCCTCAACACCATCTTCGCTCTGTTTGGTTTCCCCACCTACGTCGACAGCGACTGGGGATCCTCATTTATGAGTGATGAGCTGTGCCAGTACCTGCTCAACAAGGGTATCGCCTCGAGCAGGACGACCAGCTACAACCCCGGGGAAACGGGCAGGTGGAGCGGGAGAATGGGACGGTCTGGAGGGCCGTCCAGCTGGCCCTACGGTCCAGAAATCTCCCGGCCTCCCGCTGGCAGGAGGTCCTCCCCGACGCACTTCACTCCATTCGGTCGCTCCTATGAACTGCGACTAATGACACACGCCATGAACGTCTCTTTGCCTTCCCCAGAAAGTCCACCTCCGGGGTGTCGCTCCCGACTTGGCTCGCAGCTCCAGGACCCATATTACTCAGTAAGCACGTACGACTCCACAAGGCGGACCCGTTGGTTGAGAGGGTACAGTACTCCACGCCAACCCACAGTACGCCTACGTAGCGTACCATGACGGCCACCAAGAGACAGTCTTCCTCAGGCACCTGGCACCAGCTGGTTCCCCACTCTCACACCAGCCCCCCTCTCCCGGCACCACCCAGCCGCAACCCCTGCTCCAGGACAATCTGTCCTCCCCCTGCCCACGCCCGAGGATGAAGAGGATTTTGGCACGCTCCCGGAGTCACCGAAGACCAGACCGACACCGGAATCACCGCCATCACTGCGGCGCTCCCAATGGGAGGTCAAGGCTCCGGACCGACTGAACCTGTAACTTGATCGGGACTCTTAAAAAAAAATCATCCTTCTGCATAACTCTCCTCCACCCCTGCTGGGCTCAATTTGTTTTCTGTATTTTAAAACATCTACCTGTATATAGTTCTCCACCACCCCCGCCAGACTCAATTTTAACAGGGGGTGAATGTGGTAATCACCACTGATGTATATATTAGGTGCTTTGTGGTAAGGCTCTGTACTACAGGTACGGGGGTAGTTCCCTGCTTCTGGCTCCGCCCAGTAGGCGGAGTATAAACATGTGTGCTCCTCGTACATCAGCCATTTTGCCAGCTGCTGCAGGAGGCCGCACATCTTAGTGTAATAAAGCCTCGATTGCATCCAACTCTCGTCTTTGTGTAATTGATTGTGCATCAGGGTCCAAAACTGCTCACAATACTCCAAATGGGGTCTGACCAGAGCCTTGTACAGCCTCAGAAGTACATCCCTGGTCTTGTATTCTAGCCCTCTCGACATGAATGCTAACATTGCATTTGCCTTCCGAACTGCCAACTGAACCTGCACGTTAACCTTAAGAGAATCGTGAACAAGGACTCCCAAGTCCCTTTGTGCTTCTGATTTCCGAAGCATTTTCCCATTTAGAAAATAATCTATGCTTCCATTCCTCCTTCCAAAGTGCATAACCTCACACTTTTCCACATCGTATTCCATCTGCCACTTTTTTGCCCACTCTCCTAGCCTGTCCAAGTCCTTCTGAAACCCCCTTGCTTCCTCAATACTCCCTGTCCCTCCATCGGGACAAGGTGAAATTGTTGGGCCTGTTTGTGTTCACTCACCTGCATGCAGGGGACACACGTTTGATGGTGGAGGAGCTGTTTAGAGACAGAGAAATGAATGAGAATTAGTCAAAATACCAGCACAACTATAGATTATATTCCTGAGGTCTTCCCAACATAATGTGCCATCCTTTACCAGATCCGGTTGATTTTTAAATGCCCTCTGAAATGACCCAGCAACCTCTCAGGTCAAGGGCAATTAGAGATGGGCAGCCAATGCTGGCCCAGCCAGAGACATGGATAGATGACAAAAGTGATACTCTGACAGCAATACATTTAAACGCACACTGCGGGCTGGATTCTCCGTTACTGAGGCTAAGCGCTGGCCCCAACAGAGAATCCGTGGAGCTCCACAATGGGAAAATCAGCACGAATCCCTGACTGATTCTAGAACCAGTGAGGAGCTAGCATCAACGGTGCATGGAACACCGGTGAATCACGCGGAGAATGGCCGGGTCCCGGTCTGCGCATGCGCAGCGCTGACAAGTTGCAGTCCTGCACATCTACAGCCCACCGGTCGCGCCGGGAAACATGGCCGTGCTGGAACCCTAACCTGCCCACCCCGACCCCACAACTAACCCCCTACCCACCCCCCACCATTCCCCCAGCCCGAAGCACAAGCCCCCCCCCCCCGGGCAACGGCACGGATCACGGACGAGTGATCACACGTGGCCCGTGCCATCGGGACCTCGGTCCATCAGAGGCGGAGCATCATCGCGGGTGTGCCGGCTGATGGCGCCCCATCGGCATTGCGGCTGCGCGTGGCGCGTGTCCCAATGATACCGATTTGGAGGGGGCGGAACATCGCGAACCGCGTCAAACCGGCCCCAGCCCCGATTCCGGGGTCGGAAGCCATTCTCCGCCTGATTGGGGTTCCCGATTTCGGCGTCGGGCTACAGAGGATACTGTCCGACAAGTTTCCATGCGGAATTGTTTGGTGATAACTGACCTGCACCCCGAGGACACACGCCTGGTGCTGCGGCTGGCTTGGCTGCAGCAAAACACAGAATGGAATTCAGTTCGAAACAAGAGAGTTCATTAAAGAACCTGCTTGAGGGCTTTTGCAGTTCGGTGTAAACAGGGAGTTAGGTGAAACCGGGAGAAGGTGATGCTAAAAAGACTGAGTGCGGAGCTCAGCTTCAGTCCGGGCAAGGGTGGAGCTCAGGCTCAGTCCGGGCAGGAGTGGAGCTCAGGCTCAGCCCCGGCAGGAGCGGAGCTCAGTCTCAGTCCGGGCAGGAGCGGAGCTCAGTCTCAGTCCGGGCAGGGGCGGAGCTCAGTCTCAGTCCGGGCAGGAGCGGAGCTCAGTCTCAGTCCGGGCAGGAGCGGAGCTCAGTCTCAGTCCGGGCAGGAGCGGAGCTCAGTCTCAGTCCGGGCAGGAGCGGAGCTCAGTCTCAGTCCGGGCAGGAGCGGAGCTCAGTCTCAGTCCCGGCAGGAGGGAGCTCAGTCTCAGTCCGGGCAGGAGTGGAGCTCAGGCTCAGTCCGGGCAGGAGCGGAGCTCAGTCTCAGTCCGGGCAGGAGCGGAGCTCAGTCTCAGTCCGGGCAGGAGTGGAGCTCAGGCTCAGTCCGGGCAGGAGCGGAGCTCAGTCTCAGTCCGGGCAGGAGCGGAGCTCAGTCTCAGTCCGGGCAGGAGCGGAGCTCAGTCTCAGTCCGGGCAGGAGCTCAGTCTCAGTCCGGGCAGGAGTGGAGCTCAGTCTCAGTCCGGGCAGGAGCTCAGTCTCAGTCCGGGCAGGAGCGGAGCTCAGTCTCAGTCCGGGCAGGAGGGAGCTCAGTCTCAGTCCGGGCAGCAGCTCAGTCTCAGTCCCGGCAGGAGGGAGCTCAGTCTCAGTCCGGGCAGGAGCTCAGTCTCAGTCCGGGCAGGGGCAGGAGCTCAGTCTCAGTCCCGGCAGGAGGGAGCTCAGTCTCAGTCCGGGCAGGGGCGGAGCTCAGTCTCAGTCCGGGCAGGAGCGGAGCTCAGTCTCAGTCCGGGCAGGAGCGGAGCTCAGTCTCAGTCCGGGCAGGAGCTCAGTCTCAGTCCGGGCAGGAGCGGAGCTCAGTCTCAGTCCCGGCAGGAGCGGAGCTCAGTCTCAGTCCGGGCAGGAGCGGAGCTCAGTCTCAGTCCGGGCAGGAGCTCAGTCTCAGTCCGGGCAGGAGCGGAGCTCAGTCTCAGTCCGGGCAGGAGCTCAGACTCAGTCCGGGCAGGAGCTCAGTCTCAGCCCGGGCAGGAGTGGAGCTCAGTCTCAGTCCGGGCAGGAGCTCAGTCTCAGTCCGGGCAGGAGCGGAGCTCAGTCTCAGTCCCGGCAGGAGCGGAGCTCAGTCTCAGTCCGGGCAGGAGCGGAGCTCAGTCTCAGTCCGGGCAGGAGCTCAGTCTCAGTCCGGGCAGGAGCGGAGCTCAGTCTCAGTCCGGGCAGGAGTGGAGCTCAGTCTCAGTCCGGGCAGGAGCTCAGTCTCAGTCCGGGCAGGAGCGGAGCTCAGTCTCAGTCCGGGCAGGGGCGGAGCTCAGTCTCAGTCCGGGCAGGAGCGGAGCTCAGGCTCAGTCCGGGCAGGAGCTCAGGCTCAGCCCCGGCAGGAGCGGAGCTCAGTCTCAGTCCGGGCAGGAGCGGAGCTCAGTCTCAGTCCGGGCAGGAGCTCAGTCTCAGTCCGGGCAGGAGTGGAGCTCAGGCTCAGTCCGGGCAGGAGCGGAGCTCAGTCTCAGTCCGGGCAGGAGCGGAGCTCAGTCTCAGTCCGGGCAGGAGTGGAGCTCAGGCTCAGTCCGGGCAGGAGCGGAGCTCAGTCTCAGTCCGGGCAGGAGCGGAGCTCAGTCTCAGTCCGGGCAGGAGCGGAGCTCAGTCTCAGTCCGGGCAGGAGCTCAGTCTCAGTCCGGGCAGGAGCGGAGCTCAGTCTCAGTCCCGGCAGGAGCGGAGCTCAGTCTCAGTCCGGGCAGGAGCGGAGCTCAGTCTCAGTCCGGGCAGGAGCGGAGCTCAGTCTCAGTCCGGGCAGGAGCTCAGACTCAGTCCGGGCAGGAGCTCAGTCTCATTCCGGGCAGGAGTGGAGCTCAGTCTCAGTCCGGGCAGGAGCTCAGTCTCAGTCCGGGCAGGAGCGGAGCTCAGTCTCAGTCCCGGCAGGAGCGGAGCTCAGTCTCAGTCCGGGCAGGAGCGGAGCTCAGTCTCAGTCCGGGCAGGAGCTCAGTCTCAGTCCGGGCAGGAGCGGAGCTCAGTCTCAGTCCGGGCAGGAGTGGAGCTCAGTCTCAGTCCGGGCAGGAGCTCAGTCTCAGTCCGGGCAGGAGCGGAGCTCAGTCTCAGTCCGGGCAGGGGCGGAGCTCAGTCTCAGTCCGGGCAGGAGCGCAGCTCAGTCTCATTCCGGGCAGGAGCGGAGCTCAGTCTCAGTCCCGGCAGGAGCTCACTCTCAGTCCGGGCAGGAGCGGAGCTCAGTCTCAGTCCCGGCAGGAGCTCAGTCTCAGTCCGGGCAGGAGCGGAGCTCAGTCTCAGTCCGGGCAGGAGCGGAGCTCAGTCTCAGTCCGGGCATGAGCGGAGCTCAGTCTCAGTCCGGGCAGGAGCTCAGACTCAGTCCGGGCAGGAGCTCAGTCTCAGTCCGGGCAGGAGTGGAGCTCAGTCTCAGTCCGGGCAGGAGCTCAGTCTCAGTCCGGGCAGGAGCGGAGCTCAGTCTCAGTCCCGGCAGGAGCGGAGCTCAGTCTCAGTCCGGGCAGGAGCGGAGCTCAGTCTCAGTCCGGGCAGGGGCGGAGCTCAGTCTCAGTCCGGGCAGGAGCGGAGCTCAGTCTCAGTCCGGGCAGGAGCTCAGTCTCAGTCCCGGCAGGAGCGGAGCTCAGTCTCAGTCCCGGCAGGAGTGGAGCTCAGTCTCAGTCCGGGCAGGAGCGGAGCTCAGGCTCAGTCCGGGCAGGAGCTCAGACTCAGTCCGGGCAGGAGCTCAGTCTCAGTCCGGGCAGGAGCGGAGCTCAGGCTCAGTCCCGGCAGGAGCTCAGTCTCAGTCCGGGCAGGAGTGGAGCTCAGGCTCAGTCCGGGCAGGAGCTCAGACTCAGTCCGGGCAGGAGCTCAGTCTCAGTCCGGGCAGGAGTGGAGCTCAGACTCAGTCCGGGCAGGAGCTCAGTCTCAGTCCGGGCAGGAGCGGAGCTCAGGCTCAGTCCCGGCAGGAGCGGAGCTCAGGCTCAGTCTGGGCAGGAGCTCAGTCTCAGTCCGGGTGGAGCTCAGTCTCAGTCCGGGCAGGAGCAGAGCTCAGTCTCAGTCCGGGCAGGAGCGGAGCTCAGTCTCAGTCCGGGCAGGAGCGGAGCTCAGTCTCAGTCCGGGCAGGAGCTCAGTCTCAGTCCGGGCAGGAGGGAGCTCAGTCTCAGTCCGGGCGGGAGCGGAGCTCAGTCTCAGTCCGGGCAGGAGCTCAGTCTCAGTTCGGGCAGGAGCGGAGCTCAGTCTCAGTCCGGGCAGGAGGGAGCTCAGGCTCAGTCCCGGCAGGAGCGGAGCTCAGTCTCAGTCCGGGCAGGAGCTCAGTCTCAGTCCGGGCAGGAGCGGAGCTCAGTCTCAGTCCGGGCAGGAGCTCAGTCTCAGTCCGGGCAGGAGCGGAGCTCAGTCTCAGTCCGGGCAGGAGCGGAGCTCAGGCTCAGTCCGAGCAGGAGCTCAGTCTCAGTCCGGGCAGGAGCGGAGCTCAGGCTCAGTCCGGGCAGGAGCTCAGTCTCAGTCTGGGCAGGAGCGGAGCTCAGTCTCAGTCCGGGCAGGAGCGGAGCTCAGGCTCAGTCCGGGCAGGAGCTCAGTCTCAGTCCGGGCAGGAGTGGAGCTCAGTCTCAGTCCGGGCAGGAGCGCAGCTCAGGCTCAGTCCGGGCAGGAGCGGAGCTCAGTCTCAGTCCGGGCAGGAGCTCAGTCTCAGTCCGGGCAGGAGGGAGCTCAGTCTCAGTCCGGGCAGGAGCGGAGCTCAGTCTCAGTCCGGGCAGGAGCTCAGTCTCAGTCCGGGCAGGAGCGGAGCTCAGTCTCAGTCCGGGCAGGGGCGGAGCTCAGTCTCAGTCCGGGCAGGAGCGGAGCTCAGGCTCAGTCCGGGCAGGAGCTCAGTCTCAGTCCGGGCAGGAGCGGAGCTCAGTCTCAGTCCGAGCAGGAGCGGAGCTCAGTCTCAGTCCGGGCAGGAGCAGAGCTCAGTCTCAGTCCGGACAGGAGCGGAGCTCAGTCTCAGTCCGGGCAGGAGCGGAGCTCAGTCTCAGTCCGGGCAGGAGCTCAGTCTCAGTCCGGGCAGGAGCGGAGCTCAGTCTCAGTCCGGGCAGGAGCGGAGCTCAGTCTCAGTCCGGGCAGGGGCGGAGCTCAGTCTCAGTCCGGGCAGGAGCGGAACTCAGTCTCAGTCTGGGCAGGAGCGGAGCTCAGGCTCCGTCCGGGCAGGAGCTCAGTCTCAGTCCGGGCAGGGGCGGAGCTCAGTCTCAGTCCGGGCAGGAGCGGAGCTCAGTCTCAGTCCGGGCAGGAGCGGAGCTCAGTCTCAGTCTGGGCAGGAGTGGAGCACAGCTGAGTTTCATAAACACCAAGATCGTATTTCTATTCTCATTGACATTGCAGTCAGTGTAACAGTGAAGTGTATGTGTGTTTAGGAAGGTTTTTTTTGGAGGATGTGATGAATTGAGAAATAACACAAATAAGTGACAGTCAGGATCATTATAATAATACAAGTAACCGAAGTAGTGTAAAGAAAATAGAGTAACGTAAGGGAGGTAGGTTAATATAACTCATATATAAGCATATATTTTTTTTAAAGGAGTAAATAAAGGGCTTAAGGGTCGCCATGGCAGCAGAGCTCACACTGGTGATATGCTCCTCCTGAGCGATGTGGCTAATCATGGAAGCTTCAGTTGTCCCTGGTGACCACATGCACAGGAAGTGTGTCCAACTGCAGCTACTGACTAACCACTTTTCAGAACTTGAACTGAGAGTGGGTTCACTGTGGAGTATCCATGATGCTCAGCACGTTGTGGATAGAACGTTCAGTGAGGTGATCACACCGCATGTGGGTGAACATTGAACAGGCAGAAAGGGCATGGGTGACCACCAGGCAGAGTAGAGGAAGGCACGTAGTTCAGGAGACCCCTGTGGTCATCCCCTTTCTAACAGATATACTGTTGGGGGAGACAACTGTGCAGTGAAACTTTGTGGCAGCCAACTTCATGGCACCGTGGGCGGGTTTGCTGCACAAGAGGGGAGCAGGAAGAATGTCAGGGCTATCGCAGTAAGGGATTCAATTGTAAGAGGAACAGGCAGGTGTTTCTGTGGCTGCAAAAGAGACTCCAGGATGGTATGTTGCCTCCCTGGTGTCAGGATCAGGGGTGTCACTGAGCGGCTGCAGGGCATACTGAAGGGGGAGGGCAAGCTGACAGATATCGTGGTGCACATTTATACCAACGGTATCGACAGAAAAAGGGATGAGGTCCTGCAAGCAGAATTTAGGAAGCTAGGAAGATTAAAAAACAGGACCCAGAAGGTAGTAATCTCTGGATTACTTCCGATGCCACGTGCTAGTGAGTATAGACATAGGAGGTTAGTCCAGATGTATGTGTGGCTGGAGAGATGGTGCAGGAAGGAAGACTTCAGATTTCTGGGACATTGGGATAACTTTTGGGGATGATGGAACCTGTACAAGGTGGACAATTCACACCTGAACTGAAATGGGACCAGTGTCCTTGCAGGACGATTTGCTGTTGGGGAGGGTTTAAACTAACTAGGCCAGGGGCTGGGATCCTGGGAGAAGGTTCAGCAGACAGAGATACACAACCAACATTAGAATAGACATGAAATAAGTCAGGAAGGCACCAGTGATGTCATAAGGGAAGATTGGATGATATTTATTTTAATTCAAGGATTTTGACGAACTCGGGCGTGATCAACCAGCCTTGTCGCGCCCGAACGGACCGTTGCGGGGTTTATGACGCTCATTACAACTCGCAAGATCTGACGGGATCTCGTGGGATATCGCAATCTGGATCTTGCCATTGCCCTTTTCGGACTGGTTTCCACAAACGTGGACCAGGTGTATTGGCACTTGGGGGTTTCCCAGGTGCTCTGAGGGCCCTGCATGGTCGAGCTCCAGGTAGGGTGGTACCCTGGCACTCCCGATGCTAGCTGTGCACCCTTGCAATGCCACCGTAAACTGCCAGTGTGCCCAGCTGGGCACTGCCAGGCTGGCACAGGCACTGACAGGGTGCCAGAGCTGACAATGCCCAGGTGCCTGTGTGCCAGGTTGCCTGTGCCGGGGGATTAGTCCCGGGGGTGCCCGGCCCTTTTGAGGTGGGGGGACTCGAGCACCCACAAATTGGTAAGTTGGGGCATTGGAAGGGTCCAGATTGGATAGACATAGGGATGATAAGGGAATAGTGTAGGTGGGCTTTAGAGTGGTTTCACAGGTCAGCGCAACATCGAGGGCCGAAGAGCCTGTACTGCGCTGTAATGTTCTATGTTCTCTGTAGAGGTCGCGATGGAAGGAGAGGGGGAGGGGGGCGGGAGTGATATGGGCACCATTTTCTCTTCCTGCACTAGCAAGCTGAGCCCGTTAGTGCAGGAATTGAGCCTAAGTGGGGCCTTTGGGTGGCGTTCCTGCCTGAGGCCTGAAAATGAAGCACATCCCATTTCATAGCAGGGCCGTTCTCGGTGCAAGCATTGGGGAAAACCCTGCTAAACAGGCCCAAAACGAGCCTATTAACCGCTCGTATCCGTGTGGAACTGACTCACCTTCACCCAGTGGACACCAGTCTGATATTGGTGGTGGTGGCGCTGCAATAAAACAGAGAATAGAATAAATATCTGTGTGGAACTGAAAATTGATGCTGAATCTTCCAACCCTGATCTGGTACAATTATTATATCTGGTGCTGCTGGTGTCGTGAGAGAGGGACAGGTCTCATCATGTCATCAAGTTGCTAGCAAGGGCAGTTCAGCCAGGACCCACCGGTGGAATGGGGGTGGGCCCGGAAGTCTGTTTTTAATAATCTTTATTATTGTCACAAGTCGGCTTACATTAACACTGCAGGGAAGTTACTGGGAAAATCTCCTCGTCGCCACATTCCGCCGCCTGTTCGGGTACACAGAGGGAGAATTCAGAATGTCCAATTCACTTAACAAGCACGATTTTGGAGACTTGTGGGGGGAAACTGGAGCACCCGGAGGAAACCCACGCAGACACGGGGAGAATGTGCAGACTCCGCACAGACAGTGACCCAAGCCGGGAATCGAACCCGGATCTCTGGCTCTGTGAAGCATCCGTGTTAACCGCTGTGCTGCCGTGCCGCGTCACCATAAAAGCAGGATTAATATTGCGCGCTGCCAAATTTAATGAGGCCCTCATTGGCCCTCTGTCCTGCCATGCCATGTCGGGAACGCCATTTGCATGGATTCAAACACGATGGGTTTTCATTGTGAAGATAGCTCGCCAGAATTCTGACCTGCTCCTAACTAAAATGCCAGGGTGTAACAGGCCAGGGTGATTGACAATTGGATTTCAGTGATGTACACTTGGTGACCACTCGGGACTCCAAGGTACACTCGCATACCTTTCATTGCACTGTGTGTGTGGCTGCTGTAATTCTGTGCCAGTCTGCTCAGACAAGGCCAGTGTGAATTCTAGGGGCTTCAGAGGCAAGGCCCCAGCACAGGCCAGTCGCAATGCTGGGGAGAGTGGAAAGAACTGGAGGGCAAAGGCTTGAGTGGAAGGGAAGTCAAGTCGACTCGGGGCATCGGCGGGTAGGCCAGGGATATCGGTGACTGGAATCAAAATTAGTGGGGGAGGATGGAGAGTGATTGGAGGGAGGCAAAACCTGAGAATGATGCTCCTCCCGGACGATGGGCTAGATTTCCGAGCACAGGGAGACTGGTCTGGTGGTGGGGCCTGAGCACCACCATTTTCCAACCTGAATTTAGGATGCAGTGAAAAAACGAAAATGTGGGAATGTCTGAGGAAGGACTCTCAGGGCAGATGGGAGGCTGTGCACTTGTGGACCTGTTGATAGGGCAGCCTCCTAAATTCCTCATTTCCAAATGCAATGGAAGGAACAGCTGGGACATGTCAGGCACATCCCAATACCAACTGAGGGAATGCGGAGGCTGGACTGTTCTTGTGCATTCATACAGGGGTCACGTCTGATCGGGCCATCAAATCTCCTCGCAAAAGCCCATTAACCCGTTATTAATGCCCATTTTAAGAAGAAGATAAGGGGCAACGGGACAAGATGCAGAAGCCTTTTGGCCATATCACCTCCTAACCTTGCAGCTGGCAGGTTCAGAGACGGGAATCCCAATTCCACACCCGCTAAAATACTCCCATTCCCTCACTGGCTGTTTGGGCTGCTGTGTAAACCAAAGGCTGCAGTTTCAGCGTTGACCAATCTGAGGCTTCCAGCTCCTCCGGCAGATCTGGGAGCCTGTCTGAAGCACTGTCAGTGCAGTACTGTCTGCTTGGGGGTTGGTGGGGTGGTGCTGGTAGCTCTTCAGGTGAACTCATTTACGGGAAGTAGGTGTTGCTGGCTAGGCCAGCATTTATTGTCCATCCCTAATTTTCCTTGGGTGGTAGTGAGTTGCCTTCTAGAACCGCTGTAGTCCATGTAGGTACAACCACAATGCTGTTAGGGAGGGGGTTCCAGGATTCTAACCTAGCTCCAGTGAATGAACAGTGATGGTTAGTGGCTCAGGCGGTAGTGTTCCCAGGTATCCACTGCCCTTGTTTCTCTAGGTGGTAGCGGTCATGGGTCTCAGGACCCTTGGTATTTTTCTGTAGTATATCTTGTAGATGGTACACACGGCTGCCACTGTTCATCGGTGGTGGAGGGAGTGAATGTTTGTGGAAGGGGGAGCAATCAAACGGGCTGATAAGGGGCTAAGTGGGGACGTACTAGAGAAAGGTGAATGGGCCAGCTGACATGGTATTCATCCTGGCTTCAGGCAATAGCAAAGACGGAGAAGATGGTCATGTTGGCACCAGGTTGGTGAGCAAAGGCAGTGTAGTCTCTTCAGATCCCAGAAGCTGCGACTCACAGAGCCATTGAGTGTAGGCATCTGGCCAGACCAAGGGTGAACAGAAGGCATCTCTCATGCTTCCAGATGAGCGAAAGGCAGTGCCATCGACAACTCGGCATGTCAAGGGATCTGGTGGCTCAGATCTGTCACATTCTTCAGGAGGAGCTGAAGCCACAGGGACAGGAAGGCCATCATTTTCTTTTTTCTTTTATGATCTAAATTTGGAGTACCCAATTATTTGTTTCCAGTTAAGGGGCAATTTAGCGTGGCCAATCCACCTACCCTTTTGTTTTTTGGTTTGTGGGGGTGAGACCCACGCAGACACGGGGAGAATGTGCAAACTCCACACGGACAGTGACCCGGGGCCGGGATTGAATCTGGGTCCGCGGTGTCGTGAGGCAGCAGTGCTAACCACTGCGCCACCGTGCCGCCCAGGAAGGTCATCATTTTCCAGTGGATTTTGAAGCTCGCACTGCACCGAACCCCTCACAAGTGGCCCTTTTCCAGGCCTCTTCAGCAGATCTCTGCAGGATTTCTCAAACCTCTACACACGAGAGTATACAGGAGGTTACCAAGGCACACAGTTACGTGGAGTGCTCTCGAGGAGGAAGCAGCAAGGCTGTGAGAGCACTGGACTTTCCTGCTAGTTACAGATTCCCACTGGTGCCATCGTGTGCCTTTAGAGCACTCTGGCAGCAGCCACTCAAATTCATCAGCTGGAAAGAGAGGGTGGGGGGAAAGCGGGGGGGAGAGATTGGAGGGGGTGGGGGGGGGGGGGGAGGGGGTGGAAAGTATGGAGCCTGAGACTAAAATGAATTAAGAACTAATGGGGATCTGGTGGTGCTGTCACGCATATACTGGATCGCACAACAATTTTTTGGACTAAATTGAAAGCGTAGTAAATTCAGATATTGTTAAAATAAGTAATTTCCTTGTCCTGTTTAATGTAGATTTCTGAGTGTTCAATAGCTTTGAGTGCATTTGAGAGTTTTGAATGAGACAAAGCAGAGTCGAATTCATTCTAAATGCGAACCTTGGATGTTTAATTATAATTGAGAGCACTCAACCCACTTGAACTCAAAAATCATGTCAAAATGTTTGGCTGGTGAGTCTTCTGAGGAAAGGTATCCCACGGTTAATGCCACAACACATACATTGATAGAACAGACCATTGGCATCTTAAAGATGCAATTCCGATATTTGGACAGGTTAGTCAGCATTCTCCGGTACACTCACATCACACATCATGTAACTTAATGTATCCTACACCAGCTACCACTGCAAAGGGGATGTCTTGTCAGATTGGGGAAAGGGACACTCACATGATTGAGTGGAGGTGAAAATGTACTCGGAGCCAGAATGGGGAGCGAGTCTCCAGCAGCTGCCCAGCTGCGAGTCACAGCCAGACTGGCTGGAGAGCCAAGTAAAGAAGTGTTTGTTTAGATTGCTCACCTTGTAAAGTCTGTTCTTGTCTATGTCCAGGGGAGGGGAGGGCGTGTCCAGCATGGTGTGCAGGGCCTGGGCACCACCTTATGCCAATCTAGAGGGTTTGGGCCATAATACTGGGTTGCAAATGACAGTCAGAATTAGAGGAGACATCTCCAGGCTCTAGATTGGGAACAGGCAGTGTAGGGGCGGGTTCTCGATGGTCTCATTTGGGTGCGGGAGGGGGCGGGGTCCGTACATGTCACTGTGTAATAAGCCTTAGGAAGTGGAGGGGTAAGGTCCACAAAGGGCATAGACATATCTACCTCAAACAATTGGGGCAGCACGGTGGAACAGTGGTGAGCACTGCTGCCTCACAGTGCCAGGGACCCGGGTTCAATTCCGCCCATGGGTAATAATAATCTTTATCGTCATATGTAGGCTTACATTAAAACTGCAATGACGTTACCGTGACAAGCCCCTAGTCACCACATTCCGGCGCCTGTTCGGGTATACAGAGGGAGAATTCAGAATATCCAAATTACCGAACAGCATGTCTTTCGGGAATTGTGGGAGGAAACCGGAGCTCCCGGAGGAAACCCACGCAGACACGGGGAGAACGTGCAGACTCCGCACAGACAGTGACCCAAACCGTGCCGTCCATTGACTGCGTGGAGTTTGCACTCTCTCCCCAGTCTGCATGAGTTTCTTCCGGGTGCTCCAGGTTCCTCCCACAGTCCCGCAGGTTAGGTGGACTGGCCACGCTAAATAATTGTCCCGTAGTCTGCAAAGATATGCAGATTGGTGGGGTTACAGGACAGGGCAGGGGAGTGAGCCCAGGTATGGGCTTTCAGAGGGTCGGTGCAGATTCAATCGACCGAATGGCCTCCTTCTGCACTCTCGGGGTTCAATGTCTTCTTCTGTCTCCAGACATTTGACCCATCTTCACAAGGGAGCTCCAGATTAGCCGCGTTGAACCTTTGCAAACTTTATACCTTTCTTACAATTTTTTGCCAACTGTCCCACCTTTGCAGAGGTGACTTGTGTGCCCGTTGTTTGTCTATGTATTTTTGCGGTTGTGGGTTTGTGTGTGTGTCTGAATTTTTAAGAAGAGATAGATAGTTCCACTTTGAGGTTACAAATATGAGTTTACTACTTGTTGCAACTTGTCAAAAAGTTTTGGTTTGTTACAAATCGATTGTTCTGCGTTTATGGAAACAAGTCTGGTCAAAGTCTCTTATTCTGCTTATCAGTTATGAAGGTAAATATTGACTATTTTGGTGAGTAAATTAAACTGTTAAATCACTGTTAGAACCTGTGGACTATTGGGGATAGATATTCCATGCACGCCTCAATCCCGGTCATCATTGATGTGATATATGCTTTTTAGGGAAGAGTTGTATGGAAAGCACTTCCTGTACAAAGTATTCCCTCATCCCAAACAATCAGCATATCTCCTCTTATTAATTTGCAAGTATATTTTCAACCCCTTTTGAACGTTACTGATTGCCTGAGGAATGGGACCATTTGGGTTTTGTGGTTTTCTGATGGGGGGGGAAAAGTAATACCGAATCCTACAGACAAAATGTTAAACATTCCTGAACTGGTTTGAGTTCACTGATATCAATCCTGAAGTAAAAGTTGTCTTTCTGTTGACTTACCTTCACCCTGGTGAGCACATGGACATCCTCCGGTGGCTGTTGTGATGACACAGAGAATAGAATTCAGTTTAAAACAAGATGATTAATCATAGTGATAACTAACCTACCTGTATTCTGCTGATTCGGCCGTAAACAGGGATTCTCCGCCCGATTGCCGATTATGATATCGCCATCGGACAATGGAGAATCCAGCCCAAACACTCCTCCGGCCAAATTCCAGGGGGAAATAAGTGTAATCGGAGAAAATTCAGGTGGTCTTAAATGTGCGCAAATCCACATGTCTTGGTGTCGTCAGCAAATTTGCATATGGTTTTCTATTCCGTTGTCTACGTTTTTAATGTGCCAATTGATTGAGGCCTTGACACAGCTGTTTGCAATCGTCATACCCTGCCAGAATGCTGGCCTACTCTCTGTCTCTGCCACCGGCCAATTTCCCTGCTAGGTCATTGATTTTTAGTCATTTACTAACAAGAACTTGAAGTATTGCTGAAAAAGAGACATGCTCTCGAAGCTTTTTGTCTTACACTCATCAGAATCACCTGGGAAATACAACAGTGAATTTAGTTTTTTAATTCGTTCATGGGATGTAAGCAACCTGGCTGAGCCAGCACTTATTATCCATCCCTAATTGCCCATGAGAAGGTTCTGGTGAGCTGCCTTCTTGATTTGCAGCAGTCCATGGGCTGGCGTGGGTACACCAGAGAAATCTCGAGAATTCTAACCCAGCGACAGAGGAGGAACGGTGATATATTTCCAAATGAGGATGGTGAGTAACTCAGAGGGGAACCACCAGGTGGCGATGTTCCCAGGTTCCCCTGCCCTTACCCTTCTAGGTGGCAGCAGTCATGGGTTAGCAGCGTGCTGCCTAAGGAGCCTCAGTGAGTTACTGCAGTGCATCTTGTAAATGGCACAGACGGCCGCCACTGTGCGTCGGTGCTGGAGGGATGGGGTGCCAATCACTGGGAGTGTCGCCCAGAGGCGGTTCACTCTTCCCAGCCAAACAAATTTGTGGATGGGGTGCCAATCAAGCGGGGCTGCTTTGTCCTGGATGGTGTTGAGCTCTTTGAGTGTTGTGGGAGCGGCACTCATCCAGGCAAGTGGAGAGTATTCCATTATACTCCTGATGTGTGCCTTGTAGATAGTGGGCAGGCTTTGGGGAGCCAGGAGGTGAGTTATTCACTGCAGGATTCCCTCTGACCTGCTCTGGTAGCCACAGTATTTATATAGCTAGTCCAGTTCAGTTTGTGGTCAATGGTAACCCCCAGGACTTTGACTGTTCCCTGAACTTTTGTTCAGGTGAAAAGGAGTAAAGGTGTACATGTTCCTTCTGTCTGAACAGGATAGGGCCCTGTGTGTGAATCTATCTATCAATTAGCAGGCGTAAGTGAGTCATTTTGCGTGCCTGGCTGACAATCTTAATTTGATTTTCAGTGTAATTCTTAGCATGATCAGGAAAATTTAGCAAGTATTGTCCAATCATAGAATCAGATATAGAGCAGGATTCTCTGTCATGGAGACTATGTTCTCCCATTGGAGCTGAATCGCTCCTGGTTTGCGCTGTTGCTGGGAGTGTCGCCCAGAGGCAATTCACTCTCCCCAGCCTTGCAAATTTATGCATAGCATGGATCGCGAAGGATTCCATTGTGAATCCAGCTGTCGGGTCACCCACTCACAAATGGCAAGCCCGATTGCCAGCCCCCCTCCCCCTCACAACGTAAATTCTGCACCCCCCCCCACTGACAAGTAGGGATATACTCCGGCCCCCACCAAGGGAATTACTGGGACCCCCCCAAAACAGTATACATGCATGAGGGTGACCCAACCCCCCCCCCCGCCTACCCCACCATCAGAGACCCCCACCAGACTCCTCATCGGAGACCCCCAGCAGTGACCCCCCATAACTGAGAGCCCCCCCTAATGGGGAAGTCCCATATCAGAAAACCCCATACCAGAGACTCCACCCATTTAACAGAACCCCCTATAACAGAGAACCCCCATATCCGTGAACCCCCATTACAGAGACCCCCCATAACAAACACCCAACCACACCCATCAATCACCCCTGCCTGGAAGCTAAAGAGACCTCCAGGCAGAAACAGTGAAAGAAGCATTGCTTTTTCATTCACCTGGCCCTTACATGTGCTGCCTCAGACAGATGTCAAGAAAGCAGCAGTTGTAACTTCATCTAAAGCAAAAGCCACATCACAAGGCTTTCGGCCCCCTCAGAACCTTTGACCTGCAAGCCATTTATTCACTCCAAAGAGAAATAGCTTTTAGTAGGCTGTAACTGACAGCTTCCTGGAGCGATGTTTATAATATTTCAGCTAGAATCGAGAGCTCAAGGCCACATCAAAAGCAGTTAAGTGCTTTCTAATGAGAAAAAGAGCAAATGAGAGCACTTAACTCCGAGATGTTTATAAACATTGCAGTTAGGTTCAAAGCAGGTGCAACATAGCCAGCCTGCAGCATAATAGACACCCTGATCAGGTTGCCACTTGCTGTGTATCGCACTAACTCATAAATGAGCTTAAGGCCACCACTTTCGGTCCTAGTCTACCTCAGCTCAACCTGGAAGGGTATTTTAACTATTTTAGAAACATTGTTTCTCTGCAGTGACAGCAGTGGTCTTCCCCGTTAACTGTCCCGCCATCATCTGATCCTGCTGCTGTCAATGAGGTTTCCTGTTAGGCGCACCCCCGCTACGGTGGAATCCATGGCAGGGAGGTCACCGTCGGCAGGACTGGAAGATCCCGCCAGCAGAAACAGTCAGAAAATCTCGCCCCTTATGTGAGTATGTGTGTCACTTGAAGTGTCACTTTGGAGAGGCGGTGGCATAATGGTATTGTGACGAGGCGAGTAATCCAGAGATCTGCCGCAATACTCTGCAGTTCGAATCCCACCATGGCCGATGGTGAATTTAATAAAAATCTGGAAAGAAAAGTCAATTGATTACGTACATAAAAAGCAAGAGGGTAGCCAGGGAAAGGGTTGGCCCACTGAAGGATAGGCAAAGGAATCTGTGTGGAGCCAGAGGAAATGGGCGAGGTACTAAATGAATACTTTGCATCAGTATTGACCAAAGAGAAGGAATTGGTGGATGTTGAGTCTGGAGAAGGGTGTGTAGATAGCCTGGGTCACATTGAAATCCAAAAAGACGAGGTGTTGGGCATCTTGAAAAATATTAAGGTAGATAAGTCCCCAGGGCCTGATGGGATCTACCCCAGAATACTGAAGGAGGCTAGAGAGGAAATTGCTGAGACCTTGACAGAAATCTTTGGATCCTCACTGTCTTCAGGTGATGTCCCGGAGGACTGGAGAATAGCAAATGTTGTTCCTTTGTTTAAGAAGGGTAGCAAGGATAATCCAGGGAACTACAGGCCGGTGAGCCTTACGTCAGTGGGAGGAAAATTACTGGAGAGAATTCTTCGAGACAGGATCTACTCCCATTTGGAAGAAAATGGACGTATTAGTGAGAGGCAGCACGGTTTTGTGAAAGGGAGGTCGTGTCTCACTAACTTAAAAAAAAAAAATATTTGTATTCTCCTCCTTTTTCACATTTCCTCCCACATTTACACCCATCAACATTAGTTAGGCCACACTTGGAGTATAGTGCTCAATTCTGGTCGCCACACTGCCAGAAGGATGTGGAGGCTTTAGAGAGGGTGCAGAAGAGATTTACCAGGATGTTGCCTGGCATGGAGGGCATTAGCTATGAGGAGAGGTGGAATAAACTTGGTTTGTTCTCACTGGAACGATGGACGTTGAGGGGAGACCTGATAGAGGTCTACAAGATTATGAGGGGCATAGACAGTGGATAGTCAGAGGCTTTTTCCCAGGGTAGAGGGGTCAATTACTAGGGGGCATAGGTTTAAGGTGTGAGGGGCAAGGTTTAGAGGAGATGTACGAGGCAAGTTTTTTTACACAGAGGGTAGTGGGTGCCTGGAACTCGCTACCGGAGGAGGTGGTGGAAGCAGGGACGATAGTGACATTTAAGGGGCATCTTGACAAATACATGAATAGGATGGGAATAGAGGGATACGGACCCAGGAAGTGCAGAAGATTTTAGTTTAGACGGGCAGCAGATCGGCACAGTCCTGTTCCTGTGCTGTACTTTTCTTTGTTCTTTGTTCTTTGATTATTGGTGCACTAATGTGTCTTAGGGAAGTACAATAAAGGAAATCTGCTGTCCCTTTGACCAATGCAACTCCAGACTCAAAGCAATGTGTTTGACCCCCAAATGCCCTCTGAAATGCAGGCCTCTCCGTTCAATGGCAATTAGGGCTGGGCAATAAATGCCGCTGACTTTAACATTTTGGGAAGTCAGGCACACTGATCTCTTTCTCTACTGCAAATTACAGACGTAAACTACTTTTCTCTTTATGTCCCCCCAGAATGTGAGCTTGGCAAGGCTGGCATTGTTGCCCATCCCTAATTGCCCTTGAGCAGATTGGCTCACGGGCTCTGTTCGAGGGCAGTTGCTAGGCTGCGAGAATTCCGCTACACCGTTGTCTCCTCCTCCCCTCCCCACCCCTTGATTATTCAACATGTCCGCCATTTTGTTTTCCATTGACTCTGCCACTACTTTCACGGGGCCTATATTGCTCCTGACCGTCTTTATCTTCCTAATTTTACCGCAAATTAAAGTAACTGATAAAATGGGCGGGATTCTCTCAGCCTGCGCCGGTGCGGAGAATCGCCATGCTGGGCGCGACGCGACGCCGCCCCGACGCCAGTCTGCTGATTCTCCGGTGACTGGAGAAACGGCACCTGCGCGGTCGGCGTGGCGCCGGTCGGGGGCCGCTCTGCGCCATCCCCCCCCCCCCCCCCACCAGCGATTCTCTGCCTGGGATGGGCCGAGTGGCCGCCCACACATCTGGTCTTACCCGGCGGGACCTCGGCATCCATCTTGTCGGGGGTGGCCTGGTTGGGGGGGGGGGGGGGTCCGACCCCGGGGAGGCCTCTACCATGGCCTGGCCCGCGATCGGGGCCTACCGATGGGTGGGCCGGCCTCTCAAGGTGGGGGCCTCTTTTACTCATCGCCGGCCCCCCGTAGCCCTACGCCATATTGCATCGGGGCCGGCGCGGAGAAGGGAGCTACCGCGCATGCGCGCATTTGGCCGGTCGCAGCGCGCATGTGCAGACCCGCGGCGCCCAATTCACGCTGGTATCGTCAGCTGGAGAGGCGTGGGTCGCCCCAGTGTCGTGCTGGCCTCCTGTAGGGCAGAGCATCGCCACGCTTAGCGGTCCGATGCCGCCGTCGTTAAACTCTCCAGTTTTTACGATGACATCAACACTCTGCCAGCAGAAGGGGGAATCCCGCCCAATGTCTTTGCTGAGGAGAATAGCAATGTCATTCCAGCAGTCAACCTAATGAACCATGAGACAAGTGTGGCACTGTGCACCCACACACCCACACACAGCACCCAGGAATGTGTGCCAAATAGAAGGCTACATTTCTGCCAGCTCACCTGCCAAATGTCTTTGTTCTTCCTCTTCAATTCCCATTGCTGTTGCCATCGCAGCTGCCATGGGACAGAGAGGAGAATTCAGTTAAATCGTTTTCTAAAAAGAAAAAAGGTTTAAACTTACCTGGAAAGGCATTTTGTTTTCTTTTTGAACGTTTCAAAATTGGAAAAGAGAAGAAATGCACGACAGTAAGTCACCTGCTCCAATTCAAATGCCCACAAGAGCAACCAATCATCCCATCACAAAACAATAAATAAATAGTTAGTACAATGTAATATTAAATAAAACACCTCTGGTTGGTAAGAATGTAGGTTGGTAAATTATTAAACTTACTAACCTTTCAGAATCATAGAATCCCTACAATGCAGATAGGGGCCAATCTGCACCGACACTTGGAAAGAGCATCCTACCTAGGCCCAGTCCCCCGCATGTAACCCCACCTAAAGGGGCAATTCTAACATGGCCAATCCACCGAACCACCACATCTTTGGGCTGTGGGAGGAAATCGGAGGCACAAAAACTGATCGTCTGATCAGGAATGAGCTATCCATTTCGACCCTCTGGTTTCCGTCTGCTAATCTCAATCCTCAATCCACACTAATAGATCCCACACATTCCCATATAAACGAATATGGCTGAGATCACGTTGATTTGCAAGCACCAGTTGATCTCTACCACTTACGCCAAATCTAGGACGGAATTCTCCGCAATCGGCGCGATGTCCGGCGACCGGCGCCAAAAACGGCGCGAATCAGTCCTGCATCTTCCGCATCTTTGGCGGCCGAGCCCTAACCTTGAGGGGCTAGGCCCGCGCCGGACTGATTTCCGCCCCGCCAGCTGGCGGAAGTGCCTCGCCAGCTGGCGCGGAAATGACTTTGCCGGGCGGCGCATGCGCAGGTGCGTCAGCGGCCGCTCACGGAATCCCCGCGCATGCGCAGTGGAGGGAGTCTCTTCCGCCTCTGCCATGGTGGAAACCGTGGTGAAGGCAGAAGGAAAAGAGTGCCCCCACGGCACAGGCCCGCCCGCGGATCGGTGGGCCCCGATCGCGGGCCAGGCCACCGTGGGGGCAATCCCCGGGGCCAGATTGCCCCCAGGACCCCGGAGCCCGCCCGCGCTGCCTTGTCCCGCCGGTAAGAGAGGTGGTTTAATCCACGCCGGCGGGACAGGCATTCTAGCAGTGGGACTTCGGCCCATCCCGGCGGGGGGTCGGAGAATCCCGCCCCTGATCTCTGAAGTATTCCGACACCACACACTGCTGCCAATACACCCATAACGGTCCACGTACCCGTCTAGAATTGACCATTCTGTTTGTGCCAACTCACCGTCCAAACCTCTCTGCAGTAGGCGATCAGCTTCTGCTAACATTGCCACTTCCCCTTCTGCATTAGGACGGAGAAAAGAATTTAGTTTACATTGTGATCATTTGTTAAAGTGTTTATCAACAGACAATGGAAAGACAGGTGGGAATTTTACCTTTGAGAAGACATTGGCGCAGTGAGTGACTGGCCTATTTGTAAATAGCAGCAGGAGATCGAGGCGGGATTCTCCGACCCGCTCCGCCGACAGCGGAGTACCCGCAGAGGTGGAGAACCCCGCGTGAGTGAAGCCCCTCGCTGGCAGCGGGACTGGGGATCGCGCCTCACACCGGGGGGGGGGGGGGATGATGCAAACGGGTATTAATGACGTTGTGGCCCAGCGCCATATTCTCCGGGCCAGTGGTCTGCTTCTCTGGGCTGATAATCATGTGGGTGAGGATTAACAACAGGATGGACAAACGTGGCCCTGACATGGTGGGCCTTCTCCCTTCCCCACAATACAAGACATACCCCCCCCTCCCACACCAGATCCCCCCCCTCGCTCCGCCCCCCCTCCCCAGAGAACCCCTAAATAAAGCGACCTCTGGTCAGTCACTGTACTTTTATGCTGACATATCTTGTGCTCAAAAAGATGTGGAAGATTTGAGAAAATAGGAAAAAAAAACAGGAATGCTCATCGCCCCCTGCCCCTTGAAGATGGTCAATTATTCACCGGGAAGATCTTTTGTTCTTTGCTTATTTCAAAGTCCAAACAGTGAAGGATTGAGGAGGTTTGGGCACAGCTACGTGATTTCAGACTCATGTAAGGCACTGTCAAGCTGCCTCATTTAGCTTTAATAATAATAATCGCTTATTGTCACAAGTAGGCTTCAATGAAGTTACTGTGAAAAGCCCCTAGTTGCCACATTCTGGCGCCTGTTCGGGGAGGCCGGGATGGGAATTGAACCGTGCTGCTGCGCTGTTCTGCATTACAAGTCAGCTATTTAGCCCAGTGCCAGCCCCACACCCGTGTTGCACTTCTGGAATGTTTAGAAGCCTTTGTGCCCAGGACACGATATCTGTTCCCCACGCAACAAGAACGGCCTCATAATCTTTGACCATAAGACATAGGAGCAGAATTAGGCCACTTGGCCCATCGGGTCTGCTCCGCCATTCAATCACGGCTGATATTTTCTCATCCCCATTCTCCTGCCTTCTCCCCATAACCCCTGATCCCCTTATTAATCATGAACCTATCTATCTCTGTCTTAAAGACACTCAGTGATTTGGCCTCCACAGCCTTCTGCGGCAAAGAGTTCCACAGATTCACCACCCTCTGGCTGAAGAAATTCCTCCTCATCTCTGTTTTAAAGGATCGTCCCTTTAGTCTGAGATGGTGTCCTCTGCTTCTAGTTTGTCCTACTTGTGGAAACATCCTCTCCATGGACACTCCATCCAGGTCTCGCAGTTTTCTGTACGTTTCAATAAGATCCCCCCTCATCCTTCTAAACTCCGAGTATAGTCCCAGAGTCCTCAACCGTTCCTCATACGACAAGTTCTTCATTCCAGGGATCATTCTTGTGAACCTCCTCTGGACCCTTTCCAAGGCCAGAACATCGTTCCTTAGATATGGAGCCCAAAACTGCTCACAATCCTCCAAATGGGGTCTGACCAGAGCCTTATACAGCCTCAGAAGTACATGAATGCTAACATTGCATTTGCCTTCCTAACTGCCGACTGAACCTGCACGTTAACCTTAAGAGAATCGGGAACAAGGACTCCCAAGTCCCTTTGTGCTTCTGATTTCCGAAGCATTTCCCCCCCCATTTAGAAAATAGTCTATGTCTCCATTTCTCCTTCCATAAGGAATATGTCCTGTGCTGTACTCCCTGAAAGGTGTCACTTCCCCCTTCCCGTCTCACATTCCTCTGATGACGAAAAACTCAATAGGGTCAACTCAGGCCCCTATACGTTCTCGTTTCAAAATGATGGGGGGCGGAATTCTCTGATAATGGGGCTATGGCCCCACGCCCGCGAGAAAACAGGCACGAATCACTCTGGACATTTTTCTAGAAAGTCCAGAGTGATTCTCCATTTTGAAGGGCGCTAGCAGGGCCCTGGAGTAGTCCACGCAGCTCCAGCTGCCGATACGGGGCCCTGCGCTTCCAGCCGTGGGTCCAGGCGACATGGCCGACCCACACAGCGGGCCGGCCCACACAATATAGGCCCCCCCAGATTGCGCGCGTCCGTCGATCGGTGGCCCCACGAGCCTGGCCATTCTGGAGCCCCCCCCCCCCCCCCGGTTATGGATCCCCCCCCCCCCCCCCCCCCCCAAACCAGGGCGGCCGTGGACTGTGTCTGCAGCTGCCACTCCGAGTGCCCGCCGAGTGGAACCATGAGTGAACCACGCCAGTTGTCGGCGGAGAATCGCTGCGTGGGCTTCTTTCAATGACCCCTGCCCAGCGCCGCATCGACCGCACGCAAGCGTGTGGCAGCGATTCGCCGGTCCACGGAGAATCGCGGGAAGGCGTCGGACCCGATCGTGCCCCATTCTCTGCCCCCGCGCTGAGCGCGATTTTGGCGTGGCGGCTCGGACAATCCCACCCCCTGATGAGTTTGGATTCCTGATTGATTCATTTTGCATCTAACTCTTCATTCCTGCTTTCAGCTGAACCTTGATCTCAATGTTCTCATTTGTAAAATCTGACAATGAGTCCAGCTGTTGATTGCTCCTCTGGCTTCTGACCCCTCCTCTAGCAGTTTTTTTCCAAGGATCTTTATTAGCCACGTCATTCCAACGGGCATGCAACATAATAATAATAATCTTTATTAGTGTCACAAGTTGGCTTACATTAACACTGCGGTGAAAATCTCCTAGTTGCCACATTCCGGCGCCTGTTTGGGTACACAGAGGGAGAATAAAAGCCAGGCCTACATGGTGGTCTTCCACTTTCACTGTGAGACCAACTTCCAAACTCCTCCTGGGATCCCACAAAGTATAGATAGGCCTCCCTCTGGTGACTCTCGTGTCTCCCCCAATATCTGGAGCCCACTGCAATTGCTGTAGATATTCCTGACCTCCCCCTTGAACCCATCACTGTAGATATTCCTATGCCCCATGTGCACCTCACCCCTCCTCACCTGGAGGCCTGTCACATACCGAGACCACCTCCACCAGAACGATGTGCACCATATTAAATATTCCCCCTTTACAGACTGCAGATGCTTCCATTGACCATGACAATACCGCCTGCAGCCCAGAACACACTCATGCACCCTCGGGATCTCTGTGTGTGAGGCACTGACCTCGGCCTCCACTTTATTGTCACAGCGGGGAAAAGCCTTTCTCCTGTCGGCACTGGGACTACGATATGTCAATGCAGAGCCTGCAGATAGGCCTGGATTTTATTTTCCATCCTGTCAATGTGGACCACAGAACTTCAGGACTAACTTTGAGTTCTCACCTCAACAATGTTGCCTGGAGAGACCAGACGAGATAAGTGACTGCCACTTACCCTCTCGGTTCTATCAAATCATGATTTCCCACCTTCCCCAGCCATGAGGTTGTGTGAACCCCCTTCCTTCTCATCCTCCCCTAGCTCCCAGCCCAACCCCAACATGAGTCTGGGTTTACCCCTCTCCTGTTGGGCCCCAGTTCTGCCTAACCTATGCCACTCATTCCTCAGCAAGCCGGTCCTCCCCTCCCTTGTTCCTCATAATTCCACCTTCCTCTTGTCATTCCTCTACCTGCCATCCCCTCGCTCCCTCTGCAAACTCACCCCCCCCCCCCCCCCCGCCCCCCAGTCTCTCAAGTACGGCCTAGCCCTGCCTGTCGCAAGAACGGCAGCAGCACATTGAAAGATCGGTGAATGTTTGTCAACATGCAGTAAAGTTGGGAAGGTACACAACACTTAAGTCTGCTGGCGAACCAGATGGGTCTAGTTCCATGCTGCTGTGGCACCGAATTAGGAGGGAGAATGTGATTCAGGTGAGTTGCGAATTTAATGAGCATCCAGGATTCCGGGCCTGGATCAACGGGAAAGCCGACCCGCCATTAGGACAACAGGAATGTTCCCTGAGGGGGAAAATTCCCACTTATTTTCACACTTCTGACTTGTGGCCTCACACCCGGTTTTGAATGCGCGCCTGCTGTGATTTCCGCTGCGAATGAGAGTGAAAATATCTGCCCTTGAAGTGAAAAAATGGAGGGGCAGCGGTGGGGAAGGAATAAATGGTGGGACTAAATGGATAAACTCTTGAAAAGGGACCCAACAGGCTCTCTCGAGTTAAAAGCAAAGTTGCCATGGTTGCCATGGTCCCAGTGACCAGAGGCTGCTTTCCCCTTTGAGGGGGAGAGCTGACTGGTGGTGATTTAACCCGAGGGTCGCCACACCTCAGGGGAGGGGGCGAGGTAGAGAAGGCGGGGCCTTCGTGAATAACCTCAGCCGGGACGGGAAACCCGCGCTGCTGGCCTCGCTCTGCATCACAAACCAGCTGTCCAGCCAACTGAGCTAACCTCTACAGTGACCTTAACTTACCTGAGCAAGAGGACATAAATAATAGGAGTGGGCGTAGGCCATAAGCTCCCATTGAGCTAGCTTTGGTATTCAATGGCTGAATTAGTACATCATCCCAACTTTCCAACCTTAGCCCTAAATGCCTTCACTTTGTTCCCAACGATCTACCCACCTCAGTCTTGAGTATACTCATGGACTGAGTATCGAGGCAACTCCACAAAGAATTCTAAAGCTTCAGAACCTTCTGAGTGAAGGTGCTTCGCCTTACTATCATGTGAGAGTACCTTTAAGACATGGATGTTTAAGCAGTGTACCTTTAAGAAAACAGTGATGTCAGAGAGTGGGTGGGGCTGAGCTCAGGTCAGCCATTTTGCAGTTTAGTTTTGCAGTTTGGAGGAAAAGAGCTGGGTGTGTGTCTGTGTTTTGCAGTGAGCTGGATCTCTGCCATGAAGGACCATCTCTGGATCATTTGGGTGATTTAAACTTATAATAGTGAAGCCTTTAACCTGATGTGATTTTGTTTAAAGGTGTTAAGTCTCTTGGAAGTTTGAAGGAATATTTTGAGGAATTATTTACTGTTGCAATATTTTCTGAGTTATCTTTGAAGTAAGGGGTGTTAAGAGATCCAATGTTTATTTGAGATGTTAAGTTGAGTTCATGGAATAAACAGTGTTTTGTGTTTAAAAACCCACGTGTCCATAATTGTAATCCCACACCTAGGGAACAAGCCGTGTGCGAGGAAAAGCAACAAATCCATTAAAGGGAGAGGTTGGTTGAACTCCATGATACATTTTGGGGTTCTGAAAACGCCTCCCCCATAACATTACCTTAGTCGTAAATAGTTGACCCTTTTCCGACTATATGATCTCTTGTTCTGCACCTTGCAGTCAGGAAGACCACCAATCAGCATCTCCCCTGCAAAACTCTCCTCTCAACAACTTTTCTGCCAAGCTCTCTAAGAATTTCTTACATTTCAAAGAGAATCTCATTGTTCGAATCGACCTTTCCCTTCAATCTCGCCTTGTGCAGCTTTTCCATCCCACAAATCCAGAGAACCTTTTCTGCACTCCATATGGTTCCCGCCGCTGGCCAATAGGATTTCTCATTGCGGGCAACCCACGCCGCTGGGAAACCCCTTGGCCTTTTTTGGGGCCTTTTGGAGTTTCCCCCCGGTCCAGCCCACACTTAGAAATGTTTTCATCTCTGGAGAACTGAACTTGCCGGTGAGGCCGTCTGAGATCAGGCCGCCATTTTGAAAGGGTGGGCCCGATCTCTCAGTAAACTTGAGGGTCTCCTCCACACCGCCCATTCACGGTCAATGTCATCCCACGCCCATGGGCATTACCCCTAACCCCCCCAAGTGAGGACACCCAGCTGTGGGGTCACTAAGGGGCCCTCCTTTTCAGGCCTTCCCACCCCCCCCCCCCCCCGCCCCTCTCACACACACTCCCCCTCCCACCCTTTTGGACCTTGGCTCTTTCAGGACCCCCACTCGTAACACCCCCACAACTTTTAGAAGGCCCTTTCATACATGCCCTTCAGCCTCCCCAACCTTCATACTCCCGCTCATCCCACATTTCATGGGCATGACCCCCCCGTCAGGCTTCGATCCTTGGCACTGACACTCTGGCAACCTGACAGTACCCCTGCCATCATGGTAGTGCCACCAGGGCATGTTGGCAGCACCAGTGTGGCATTGCCAAGGTGCCCGAGTACCGGAGGGAGAGCTAGGATTCCACCCTACCTTGTCCCTGACCACCCAGGGGTCTTCAATGGCCTAGGTGACCCCGCCCAGGTGCCGCTACGCCTGGCTGTGGGGCCCAGTGCTAAGCAGCGCAGTAGCAAGCTCTCCCAGGCAGGCGTTAGTTCCCGGGCGCTGGGACGATCCGGTACAGGCATATTTAAATGAGCCTAATGCCCCCCCCCCCCCGGGTCGTTAATGGTTCATCTGGATCTCGCCTGCGCTGGGCGAACTTGCCATGGCACCGTTTAGCTGGGCGAGATGCAGGTCACGCCGTCTCGTGAGATCCCATTAGATCTCGCGAGGTGTCCTGAGCAGATTTAGTTTTTTTTTTAAATTTTTTTAGAAATACCCAATTAATATTTTTCCAATTCAGGGGCAATTTAGCGTGGCCAATCCACCTACCCTGCACACCTTTTGGGTTGTGGGGGCGAAACCCACGCAAACGCGGGGAGAATGTGCAAACTCCACACGGACAGTGACCCAGAGCCGGGATCGAACCTGGGACCTCGGCGCCGTGGGGCCGCAGTGCTAACCCACTGCGCCGCCGTGCTGCCCACTCCTGAGCAGATTTAACAGCCTCGCGTCACCAAGTTGGGCCCTTTCTGAATGCAACAAGGCTTCCTTACTCTTGTTGTCCAACTTTCTTGTTATAAAGCCTGACATACCGTTTGCATTCCTTATTCCTAATGACTTGCTGTGTCTGCCTCCAGTCTTCCACCTTTTGCAGATGAAGTTGCTTTTCCATTCTTCCGACCAAAGTGGAGCATTTTACATTTCCATTTATTGTACTTTCCATCCGGATAACTCATTCTTGTGGCTAGATTCCCCCCTAATTCCACGAGGCCTAACTCCGTGTGGACCTTGCTGTCAATTGGTTTCGCACTAACACACAAGAAACGTTTCATCCCTTAAGCATCCCAAATGATGCTGGCACCAATGTACCTCCACATAACCTGAGCGTCAGGTTTGCCTTTGTGTCAACTTACCTTGAATCTCTTTCCGAAGTCGGTCAGACATGGGCCTTCTTGCCGCTGGCCTTCCCGCTCCTCTTCCTCTCCCTGCTCCTCGGCCTTGTGGACATGTCCTTGGTCCTACTTTCTGTGGTACTGCAATATAGAGAATAGAATTTAAATCATGAAAATTAATCACATTTGTATCAACATGCAATAGGAATCCCAGAGCAAGCAGCCCAGAAACTGGCTACGGGGTGACGCTGGGAGAGGTGGGTGCTGGGTAACTTTAAAGGCCTTTCAGAATTATCACTCTGCTGGCCAATTTCCACTCTGTAGGCGGCACCCAGTAAGCACCCGTCTCGGCATCAGGCTCGTTCTCAGCTTATTAAAGCCTCCTTTACCGTTCTACTCTCTTGCGTCGTTATTGAGGGGACTACATTCCTACTCAGAGCATTTTCTTTCTTCGAATGTTCATTAATGTTGTAAGTTGGAGCAAACTCATCAAAGGACCAAAATGAACTGGACATGTTGGAACAGGACATTTCATTTTAAATGGGCAGGTCAGGCAGACAACTGAATCAAGACAAACGGGCCGTGAGTCATGAAGCAGCCCAATCTCATTCAAAGACCAGGGCCAGTTGAAATGCAAATCACTTGCAGCCCCGGCCAGAAAGACTCACAATACCTTAATGGGATAACAATTAAAGTTGTCTAAAGCGACCATTGTCAAGAGACCAGCAGAAACCAGAGATATTGCAAGCTTTTTGTAAGGGCACTGATTAAAATCAAATTACATTATGACACCTTTTGATTGGGGAACTTGATCACTTCCATTCTGTCAACAATCAGAAAGGCTTCCTTTGTCCTGGAGCTCACCTGTGGGAGGGTCAGTGCTTGACCCGTTCAGGGTTCTGCCCTTAAAAAGTCAAGTCTGAGGAACTGTGAAGAACTCTACTCTCTTGCCTGACACACGCTTCGCCTTGCTGAAAACAGACCACGAGAACCGGAGGAACAACAGCCGTAAGGACCGGCCAGCTTGGAAGAAGATCTAAAGAAATCTGTGTCAACGTTTTTTTAACTATCCTGTCCCTGGAGCGGTGAGTATATTCCTCCAGTTCACAGAAAACTCCCTATTAGTATACCACAAGATTGCTATGGTGTTATGGTTTGCTGTTGCTATGTTTGCTGTTTGTAAATAAATAGTTGTTGCCTCTATCCACGAGTGGTCGTCCAGTTTTCATCACTACACTGGCAATGAGGAGAAAGGAAATTGGTGCTCCAACTGCACAGACAAGAGAAGAAGGCCTTTTCATTCTGATTCAAAGCAATTTCAGTATAAAAAGAGGTCTGACCTTGCCTTTTTTGGGGAAGCTTAAACCTTTCTTTAAAATTAATTTATGGGATGTGTGCGTCGCTGGTTCGGCCAGCATTTATTACCCATCCCTAGTTCTTGTTCCGAAGGTGGTGGTGAGCTGCCACCTTGAACCACTGCAGTCCTTGAGGTGTAGGTAAACCCACTGTGCTGTTAGTGAGGGAGTTCCAGGATGTTACCCCAGCGACAGTGAAGGAACGGCGTTACATTTCCAAGTCGGGGTGGTGAGTGACTTGCAGGGGAACCTCCTGGTGGCGGGGTTCCCAGGTATCTGCTGCTCTTGTCCTTCTAGATGGTAGTGGTCATGGGTTTGGGCGGTGCTGTCTAAGGATCCTTGTGAATTACTGCAGTGCATCTTGCGGATGGTACACATGGCTGCCACTGTTCATCGGTGGTGGAGGATTTGAATGCTTGTGGAAGAGGGAGCAATCAAGCGGGCTGCTTTGTCCTGGATGGTGTCGAGCTTCTTGAGTGTTGTTGGAGCTGCGCTCATCCAGGCAAGTGGAGAGTATTCCATTGCACTCCTGACTTGTGCCTTGTAGATGGTGGACAGGCTTTCGGGGGTCAGGAGGTGAGTTACTCGCTGCAGGATTCCTAGCCTTTGACCTGCCCTGGTAACCACAGTATTAATATGGCTGGGCCCAGTTCAGTTTCTGATCAATGGTAACCCCCAGGATGTTGATTGTGGGGGATTCAGCGATGGTGATGCCATTGAATGTCAAGGGGTGATGGTTAGATCTTCTCTTGTAGGAGATGGTCATTGCCTGGCACTTGTGTGGCATGAATGTAACTTGCCACTTGTCAGCCCAAGCCTGGATATTGTCCAGGTCTTGCTGCATTTGGACATGGACTGCTTCACTATCTGAGGAGTCGCGAATGGTGCTGAACATTGTGCAGTCATCTGTGAACATCCCCACTTCTGACCTTAGTCAGGATGTGGGGCAGAACATAAATCAGGAGATAGAAAAGAAAATATAGAAAAGGCAATATTACAATAATCATGGGGAACATAAATATGCAGGTGGACTGGGAAAATCAGGTTGGTCGTGGATCCCAAGAAAAGGAATTTGTGGAATGTCTAAGAGATGTTTTTTTGGAGCAGCTTGTGACAGAGCCAACTAGGGAACAGGCAATTCTGGATTTGTTGATGTGTAATAAGGCAGACTTGATTAGGGAACTTAAGGTGAAAAACGTTTAGGGAACAGTGACCACAATATGATAGAATTTACCCTGCAGTTTGAGAGGGAGAAGCTGCAATCAGATGTAACGGTATTACAATTAAATAAGGCTAACTACAAAGACATGAGGGGGGAGCTGACCAGAGTTGATTGGAAACTGTTGGGGTGCTGTTTGGATACTGTTGGGGAGGATGGCCTATCAGGGGATAACAGCAGCAGCAGCCAGAGCAGTAACACCACGGTTGGCTCTGTTGTTGAGCAGGGTGGGACAAAGCGCAGAAGAACAATAGTTATAGGGAACGCCATAGTCAGAGGCACAGATAGATGCTTCTGCGGACGTGAAAGAGACTGCAGGATGGTATGTTGCCTCTCTGGTTCCAGGGTCCAGGATGCCTCTGAATGGGCAGGGGGCATTCTGAAGGGGGAGGATGAACAGACAGAGATCAAGGTACATATTGGTAGCAATGACATAGGCAGGAAGAGTGACAAGGTCCTGCAGCAGGAGTTCAGGGAGTTGGGCAGAAAGTTAATGGGCTGGATTCTCCCAAAATGGGCCTGTGTCCCCATGCTGGCGTACAAACAGTGGAGTTTTACTCCAGAGATTCCTAGAAAAACAATGAACGAATTCAATGCCCTGCAGGGGGCTAGCACAGACCCGGAGTAAATCTCACAGCTTTAGCTACGGATATAGGCCCCCGCACTTCCAGTTTGGAGTCCGCGCATGTGCACGGCAGCGGCCTCCAGGGCCGCGGTGAGCTGTATGGCAGACTCGGACTGTGGAGCCAGACGGAAAAATGAGACCCCCCTCCGATCGGCCGGGCGCCCGGGCATCAAACCGCGTGGATCTAACCCCCGGTCGCCTATAAGGCCCCCCCTGTTGTCCGATCCCCCTGCGGAGAATAGCCGTGGGCCAGATTACGGCATGAAACTGGATTCTCCGCCCCTGCGCCAAACGCAATTTCGGAGCGGGGCTGCGGACAATCCAGGCCAGGATCTCTCGGGTTGTAATCTCTGGATTACTCCCTGTGCCACGTGCCAGTGAGACTCGAAATAGGAAGATAGTGCAGCTAAACACGTAGCTACACAGTTGGCATAGGAGGGAGGGTTTCAGATATATGGACCATCGGGTTCTCTTCTGGGGCAGGTGGGACCTGTACGAGAAGGACGGGTGGGACATAAATATCCAGGGGCTGGTTATCCTAAACTGGTGGGACATAAATATCCAGGGGCTGGTTTAGCACACTGGGCTAAATAGCTGGCTTTTAAAGCAGACCAAGGCAGGCCAGCAGCATGGTTCAATTCCCATACCAGCCTTCCCGAACAGGCACCGGAATGTGGCGACTAGGGGCTTTTTACAGTAACTTCATTTGAAGCCTACTTGTGACAATAAGTGATTTTCATTTTCATCCTGGCCGCAAGGTTTGCTACAGTCACTCGGGAGGGTTTAAACTAGTGTGCAGGGGGTGTGGGAGTCAGAATAATAGGTCAGTAGATTAAATTATTGAGGGGGAACGAGAGAATAGAGCTAGTAAGACTCAGAGGAAGAGCAGGCAGGGACATGTTGCTGAATACACCGGGACTAGTGGTCTGAAGTGCACGTGAGAAGCATAACTTAGAGCTTGGATTTGTACTTGGAAAGATGATGGTGTTGCCATTGCAGAGAATTGGTTGAGGGAAGGACAGGATTGGCAGCTAAATGTTCCAGGATTTAGATGTTTCAGGCGGGATAGAGGGGGATGTAAAAGGGATTGGGGAGTTGCACTACTGCTTAAGGAGAATATCACAGCTGTACTACGAAGGACACCTTGGAAGGCTCATACAACGAGGCAATATGGGTAGAGCTCAAGAATAGGGAATGGTACAGTCACAATGTTGGGGGTTTACTACAGGCTTCCCAACAGCCAGCAGGAGGTAGAGAAACAGATATGTAGACAGATTTTGGAAAGGTGTAAAAGCAACAGGGTTGTTGTGGTGGGCGATTTTAACTTCCCCTATATTGACTGGGACACCCATTCATGCTGGAGGCTTGGATGGAGCAGAGTTTGTAAGGAGCACCCAGGAGGGTTTTGTGAAACAATATGTAGATAGTCCAACTAGGAAAGGGACCGTACTGGACCTGACATTGGGGAATTAGGCTGACCAGGTGGTCGACGTTTCAGTAGGGGAGCAGATCGGGAGCACTGACCACAATTCAGTAAGCTTTAAGGTAGTGATGGATAAAGATAAGTGTAGTCCTCAGGTGAATGTGCTAAATTGGGGGGAGTCTAATTATAACAATATTAGGCAGGAACTCAAGAATCTAGATTGGGGGCAGATGTTTAAGGGCAAATCAACATCTGGCATGTGAGAGGCTTTCAAATGTCAGTTGATAGGAATTCAGGACCGGCACGTTCCTGTGAGGAAGAAGGGTAAATATGGCAAGTTTCAGGAACCTTGGATAACGAGGGATATAGTGAGCCTTGTCCAAAATAAAGGAAGCATTTGTAAGGGCTGCAAGGTTGGGAACTGACAAAGCCCGTGTGGAATATAAGGACAGTAGGAAGGAACTTAAGCAAGGAGTCAGGAGGGCTAAATGGGGTCATGAAAAGTAAATGGCAAACAGGATGAGTGAAAATCCAAAGGTTTTTTACACGTATATAAAGAGGGTAGCCAGGGAGAGGGTTAGGCCACTCAAGGACATGGGAGGGAATCTATGCATGGAACCAGAGGAAATGGGCGAGGTACTAAATGACTACTTTGTATCAGTATTCACCAAAGAGAAGGACTTGGTTGATGATGAGTCTGGGGAAGTGTGTGTAGATAGCCGGGTCACATTGAGATCCAAAAAGATGAGGTGTTGGACATCTTGAAAAACATTAAGGTAGATAAGTCCCCAGGGCCTGATGGAATCGACCCCAGAATACTGAGAGAGGCAAGGGAGGAAATTGCTGAGGCCTTGACAGAAATCTTTGTATCCTCACTGGCTACAGGGGAGGTCCCAGAGGATTGGAAAATAGTCAGTGTTGTTCCTTTGTTTGAAGCCTTACATATGTGGCAGGGAAATTATTTGAGAGGATTTTTCGAGATAGGATTTATTCCCATTTGGAAACAAATGGACATGTTAGTGATGGACAGCATGGTTTTGTGAAGGGGAGGTCTGTCTCACTGACTTGATTGGATTTTTTGAGAAAGTGACAAGGATGATTGATGCAGGTAGGGCAATGGATGTTGTCTACATGGGCTTCAGTAAGGCCTTTGACAAGGTCCCTCATCGCAGACTGGTACAGATGGCGAAGTCGCATCGGATCAGGGGCGAGCTGGCAAGGTGGATACAGAACTGGCTCTGTCATAGAAGGCAGCGAGTAGCAATGGAAGGGTGCTTTTCTGATTGGAGGGCTGTGACGAGTGGTGTTCCGCAGGGATCAGTGCTGGGACTGTGCCTGTCTCCAACATGTCCTTAATTCCTCCTCCCTGGCTTTGACCCTCTAATCCCCTCTTCTATCAGGCCCCACCCTGAGGCCTCTAAACCTGCCCCTTGAGCCCTGCCCCTGTCAAGGGATCTCCTTTTAGTACCTTGACCCCACCTGCCCCGCAACCTCAAATTTCTGTGATCACACTGATTGACGTCCCATCTGGAGGCCAGTCCATTGGTCAATCTTGTTTCCACTCAGGAAGACAGCCAGTTAAGAAAGCCTGCACGGGGGTGGGAGGAAGTAGATGGATATCGCAGAGGAGGGAGGTTGATTGGATGGGAGAAGGCAGGGTCTACTCTGCACCTCCTCTGCACTGATTGAATCCCCTCCTTCCCCATCTTACTCCTCAATACAACCACATTCCCCCTGCCGCCCCATCCACACCCATCCTGCTCCTGGATTATCCCTCCCTCCTGCTGCACCCCACTTCTCACCCTCTCATGCTCATCCCTGCTCCTCCAACCCTCACTGCCTGACTCGCCTCGCCACACGAAGGATGGCCCATCCTTTCTTTTTTAAATGAATTTTGAGTATCCAATACTTCCTTTTCCAATTAAGGGGCAATTTAGCGTGGCCAATACAACTAACCGGCACATCTTTGGGTTGTGGGGGTGAGGCCCACGCAGACACGGGGAGATTGTGCAAACTCCACGCGGACAGTGACCCGGGGCTGGGATCGAACCCGGGTCCTCAGCGCCGTGAGGCAGCAGCGCTAACCACTGCGCCACCGTGCCACCCGAGGATGGCCCAGGCGGGAATCAACACAGGGGCAGTACATGGTCACTTTGGAGTGAGAAGGCCAGTGTGGTGGAATCCCAAATTCCAGGTTTCCTGTGACCTAACTACCACACATTAATAAACCTCAGAATTGGACATACCGGCTGCATAGATTTCCTTTCGATGAATAAATGCTGCCCGGGCCAGTGACACCCACATTCTGTCGAATAAAATGGCCTCCTCCTAACATGCACCATTTGTGGGTGGAATGGGCCCACTGGCAGTGACACTGGCAAAGCCAGGGCACCTCGACATGATGACAATCAGGGTCCTCATCGCCCATTCTGAACATCGTACTGACTTACCGAGTGGAGCAGGCAAAGGAGTCAGGATATCGTGACCAATAGGGCAGACGCTGCTTTGCGCTGTCAAAAGAGAAGAACACTTGAATACAGGAACTTTTATGTTTCTTCTGACCCGCCGGAAAAAAGATTCTTGTAAGATTTGTTGTCACTGAAATATTTTGATTCATAAAATTCTTATCCAGCTTATCCAATCTGTGCTGTCCGCAGGGTTGACTTTAGGAGGCTGTGGAGATTCGCCAAAACGTAGATCTTTATTCAGGAAGTGTTAACGCTACAGGCTGCGATGTTACACCGCCCAGTTACTCGCGCAAATGGCCAATGGGGTCACACAATCATTCTCTGAATGTGCCCCATAAATACACAACACCATTCCTTTTACCCTATGGCATCTTTGCTAAGTCACAGGGCAGAACGGGAACGTCAGGGGCAGACCACTGCCTGTGCAGAGGCGTTGGGTTGCAGTGGGGAGATGTGTGAAGCATTAAAATAGGGCTTTGGTTGGTGAACTGACGCGATCTTGTCCATTTCCAGTTTGAGCCTGGGTGAATTTGCAGGCAACTGGGGCGGATGTTCGCCATTCCTCCTGCCCTTCAGCCCATTTCGTCCATGAATGGCCAATTAGGAGCTACATAGGCTCGCACCTGTATTTTACCCAGACCCACGCCATGCGGGTATCCCAGCAGGCTCAGCAGCGCAGGCTGGTATGGGAGAAGGCAGTGGAGGCCTTCACAATAATCCTTATTAGTGTCACAAGTAGGCTTACCTTAACACTGCAATGAAGTTACTGTGAAAAGCCCCTAGTCGCCACATTCCGGCGCCTGTTCGGGTACACGGAGAGAGAATTCAGAATGTCCAAATTACCCACCAGCACGTCTTTCGGGACTTGTGGGAGGAAACCGGAGCACCCGGAGGAAACCCACGCTGACACGGGGAGAACGTGCAGACTCCGCACAGACAGTGACCCAAGCCGGGAATCGAACCTGGGACCCTGGCGCTGTGAAGCAACAGTGCTAACCACTGTGCTACCATGCTGCCCGTTGCAGGTCCCATGTGCCCATCAGCACTGTAGCACAGTGGTTAGCACAATTGCTTCACAGCTCCAGGGTCCCAGGTTCGATTCCCGGCTTGGGTCACTGTCTGTGCGGAGTCTGCACATCCTCCCCGTGTGTGCGTGGGTTTCCTCCGGGTGCTCCGGTTTCCTCCCACAGTCCGACGATGTGCAGGTTAGGTGGATAGGCCGTGATAAATTGCCCTTAGTGTCCAAAATTGCCCTTAGTGGTGGGTGGGGTGACTGGGTTATGGGGATAGGGTGGAGGTGTTGACCTTGGGTAGGGTGCTTTTTCCAAGAGCCGGTGCAGACTCGATGGGCCGAATGGCCTCCTTCTGCACTGTAAATTCTATGATAATCTATGATAATCAGAGGCACCTTTTCATCTTTTCCAGTGGAAGGTTCTGGATTGTCAGAAACTCCCACTGGGTTGACTCATAATGTAAAGGGCTAAGTGTTTGATAATTACGTGCTCTCGGAATAACTACCCAGAGATTCCAAGGATAAGCAGTAACTGTCACATTCGGCCTGCCAGAGTTGCCCACAGACTTACAGTTATACAAATGGCGACCTCTGAACTTGTACAGTGAGGGTGAGCTCAAAGGTGGCAACAGAGCCAGGCGGACAAAAATGGCACCAGGTCTTAAATATGTGACAGGCCACAGAGTCTGCAACCCTTCAGCCTAGTTCAATCTGCAATATTCTGTTTAAAAATGATCATTATAATGCTGACTCACGCAGTGGATGTTGTTCCAAAAGATCTTCTGAAGGTGGAAAAGTGAGCATTGCCATCACATCATGTGGATCAATAGGTTCAAGGTTCCTGTTCCTGGGTGCTGTCAAACGAGAAAGGTTTGTAATTACTGGACCGACTGAGAGCTGCCATCAAAAATGCACCATGTGAGATTCTTTTAAGTGACGACAGTGGAGAGGAAATTGCGCAGCCACAGGCTGGATACTATCAACAGGATTACCAGAGGTGGCAGCAGGAATTTTCACTGATCGAAAGGAGAGGAGGGAGTCACATTCTGCTTGAGGTGGATGATGATGATGTCGAGACAAATGGGGTCACCAGGCATGAAGAAAGGCGTCGGAGCAGCACTTGCAAAATGGAAGGAGGGCATTGGGCTGTGCCAGTCTGCAAAGGTCAGCTTAACCCTACTTTACAAAGATGACATGGAGGCTATGAATAGCCAAAGACTTTTGAAATGTTTTGAGGATGTTTGCCTTGGCCATTCCTTCACGCAATGAGTTTCTGATCCAACCAATCTCCGGATCAAATCATTCCCCTCGAATCTATGCCCCTGGTAATAAACACCTCAACCTGGAGGAATTTGATTTTCCTGCCCAATCTCTCTCACATTTAATAATTGTATTCACTTCAATTTAGTTGTTCATAAACTATCAACGACGCTCCCGTCCTCTGCATTCTCAACTTTCCTCTGTGCTCCCTCAAGTGTGACCATGGCGGGGTTCTCTGACCTTGGGCTGGATTCTCCGCCCCCGCGCCGAAATCGCGTTCGGCGCGGGGGCGGAGAATCCACTTTCATGCCAAAATCGGGCCTGGTGCCCGATTCTCCGGGACCAGGAAGTCGGCGTGATGGCGGAGTGCGCCGCGCGGCTGGGGGCCCATTGACAGAGGCCCGCCTCGCGATCCGCCGGTCTCAACCGGCCAAGTTCCCGACGATGTGGAACTATTGCCAGTCAGGATGTTGGCATGGCGGCTGCGGAGTCAGCCCGTGGCCTCCCTGGAGGTAGGGGGATCAGACACCGGGGGGGGGGGGCCTTTTCAGCGGCCGGGGGTTAGATCCGCGCGGTTAGATGCTCGGGCAGGCGGCCGATCGGGGGTCTCACTTTTGCGTCTGGCTCCGAGGTCCGAGTCTGCCTTAAGTGCCCCGCACCGGCCACTCTCGTGCCCCGGACGACCCGCACACATTGCCTCCAGCCCAGCATGAAATCCCTCCCTGCCCGCAGATCGGCCCGCCCCCAACTGTGGGGGTCCCGGGCTGAGTCCGCAGCCCCCCGCCGGGCATGCAGACGCAGACTGCGGATGGGCAGAGAGACAGTGAGACACATCAGCCAAGTGATGGCATACCTGGCACCGCAGGGGTATGGGGGAGGATACCCGCTTTCGGTGACCGTCAAGGTGACGGTCGCCCTCAATGTCTATGCGACGGGGTCGTTCTAGTCGCCGATGGGGACCTGTCCAGGATTTAGCAGTCATCGCCGCACAGGTGTATCCGCACCATCACTGACACCCTATATGCCCAGGCGGAGAGGTACATACAGTACCCTGTAGACCGCGCCTACCCCGGGCAGCGGGGTTGACTGCCATCGCTGGGATGCCCCAGGTCCAGGGGGTGATCGATGGGGTGGACGTCGCCATCCGCCCACCGGCGGATAACAGGCTGCCGTGCACTAACCGAAAGGGCTACCATGAACATTCAGCTGGTCTGTCACCATCAGATGAGGATTAGAACAAAGAACAAAGAAATGTACAGCACAGGAACAGACCCTTCGTCCCTCCAAGCCCGTGCCGACCATGCTGCCCGACTAATTACAATCTTCTACACTTCCCGGGTCCGTATCCCTCTATTCTCATCCTATTCATGTATTTGTCAAGATGCCCCTTAAATGTCCCTATCGTCCCTGCTTCCACTACCTCCTCCGGTAGCGAGTTCCAGGCACCCACTACCCTCTGCGTAAAAAACTTGCCTCGTACATCTACTCTAAACCTTGCCCCTCTCACCTTAAACCTCTGCCCCCCAGTAATTGACCCCTCTACCCTGGGAAAAAGCCTCTGACTGTCCACTCTGTCTATGCCCCTCATAATTTTGTAGAGCTCTATCAGGTCACCCCTCAACCTCCGTCGTTCCAGTGAGAACAAACAGAGTTTATTCAACCTCTCCTCAAAGCTAATACCCTCCATACCAGGCAACATTCTGGTAAATCTCTTCTGCACCCTCTCTAAAGCCTCCACATCCTTCTGGTAGTGTGGCGACCAGAATTGAACACTAGACTCCAAGTGTGGCCTAACTAAGGTTCTATACAGCTGCAACATGACTTGCCAATTCTTATACTCAATGCCCCGGCCAATGAAGGCAAGTATGCCGTATGCCTTCTTGACTATCTTCTCCACCTGTGTTGCCCCTTTCAGTGACCTGTGGACCTGTACTCCTAGATCTCTCTGACTTTCAATACTCTTGAGGGTTCTACCACGATTATGCACGTCTTCGCCCGATACCCGGGCAGTGTGCATGACTCATTCAACTTGGCGCACTCGGTGCTCCCAGACGTGCTCCAGGGGTACACCGCCCTCCCCGGCCATGGGGCTGGTCGCTGGGCAATAGGGGTTACCCGTTGTGGTCGTGGCTGATGACACCTATATGGAGGCCACAGACCGACACGGAGACCCGCTACACTGATGCCCTTACAGCGACCAGGGATGTGATCGAGCTGTGCTTTAGAGTCCTGAAGATGCACTTCAGGTGCCAGGACCGCTCTGGACGAGCCCTCCAGTATGAGGCCAGGAGGGTCACCCTCATCGTGGTGGTCTACTGCATCCTCCACAATATAGCCCAGCAGAGGGGCGATGTGCTGGAGGAGGAAGGGCAGCCTCATCAGACGAGGAAGATGAGGGGGAGGGGGCAATGGGCGGGACATTGGGCCTGGCCAGACACGGGAGGCCACACAATGCTATTGCCAGCGCACATGGGACGCCCTCGTCACCTCACGTTTCACCGATTAGGGGGGAAGGAGGGACGCTGACCAGGGGTACGGGCACCACCATCCCAGATCCACACCCCCTCACCTCCCACACCACCGAACACCCTCACCTCCCACAGCACCCGCATGCACACCATCCCCGTTATACATACCTGTGGCGCTACGAGCTGGGGGCACTGGGTTGGCATTGACAGTGGGTCTGGTCCATGAGATGGAGGATGATGACAGCCCTCTCTGCGATGTGCTCCGTGCTCTACATCGTTAGACTGTGCCTGACTCCTGCCCACAGTAGCACCTTCCACCTGGGTGATCCCTGCATGCGAGCTGGCTGGTCCACCACACGGTCCTGTCGAACCGCTGGGGAAAGGGTGCCGGGGGAGGGGTCAGGCAGGGAGGGTCGGGCGGGGGGGGGGGGGGGGGGGGGGGTGAGGGGGGGGATCGCCCATGGGGTCTTCACTCGTCCTCCACCAGCCACTGGCCAGCCTGGACCAGTCCACCCCCACACCCAGAAGAGTGCCGAGGCAGGTTTGGACGGTATTGACAGCTGTTTATTGTGAACAAATATATACAGCTTGTGCCCTAGCCCGAATTAACTAAACTGTGCCCTGCACCCGTGCCAACTTAACTGGTGTCTAACTTTCTGGCCTTACAGGCCCTAACGCTACACCTAGGTGGTTCCCCAGATGGTACAGGAGGAGTGGAGGCGGGCTGCTGTGACTCCTGCCCTGTGACCTAGGTTTGTGTTGGCGTAAGTCTCCTGGATGGGCCCGGCTGCTCCTCGGGCGTCCCGGGTGGCGTGGTGCCGCCCTGTTCTGCCCGCTGCCCACCAGATGCACCAGGGCCAGGAGGAGGGAGTCCGAGGTGCTGCGGTGTTCCGGGACCTCCCCTGCGGGAGTCACCGGCGTGGGCCCCATCACCATCTCCTCCCTCAGGGTGCCCAATCGCCCCTGGGCTACTCCATGGGACGGTGGTGCGAGCGGAACTATACCCTGAGGCCCCCCTGCCACCTGGCGCTGCCAGTCCTGGAGGCGCACTCTGGTATCGACCAGGGTCTGCACGCTCACGGACATGGACACCAGGGAGTGGGCGATCTCCGTTTGGGACTGTGTCACATCACACTGCAACTGTGCCGCCACACTGAGGGTGAGGGGCTGTGCCACATCAACCAGTGACTGTGCCACGTCCCTCTGGGTTATGGGCCGCCTCCTTCTGAGTGTGTGCCATGCCGGCCAGCACCTGGGCAATATCGCCAACGCTCTCAGCCATGGCCTGCTGTGACTGGGCCACGCTGTGGAGCGCCGCTGCAATCTCCAGGTGGCTCCGGCACATGGCTGCCTGTGAGAGGGCAGCCCTGTCCTGGGCCTCAGCCCCAGCCTGCACAGAATGCCCCAGGCTTTGCACAACCTGACCCAAACCCGACACCACCGTCCCACCCCCCCCCAGTGTCTCCACCGCCACCCGTGCGGTTTCGGCCTGGGTGGCACGCATGACCGGCACCAATTTGGCTGGGACGGTGTGTGGATGGATGGATTGTTTAAGTGCGGCTGCAGCGTATGGCTCTCACTTGCGGCAATCATGGACACGGCGAATCCGGCGGCGATTCGTTTGAAAACGGTGGTGTTCCACGAGGCAATGGTCCAGCCCATTGCGAGTTGCTAAATCGTTGCACTCGTTGCACCGTTTTTCCTGTCGTTGAAGATCACGGTTTGCACGTCGGCGTCAGCACTTAGTCTCAACAGCGGTGAATCCAGATCAGGGCGCCTGTGACGGTGCGGATGCACCTGTGCACCGACATCTGCGAGATCCCAAACAGGTCCCCACTCGCCGACTGGAAAGACCCCGTCCCATAAACGTTGAGGCCGATCGTCACCTTGACGGTCACCGGGAGCGGTTGTCCTCCCCCAAACCCCCACGGTGCCAGGTGTGCCACATCTGGCAGATGTGTCTCAGCCACAGTCTCCGTCTGCATGCCTGGTCCGACAGGTCCTCGAATGGCAGGGGGTGCCGGTACACACGAGGCCTCCTGGGGAACCTCCTCCGCCTCGGCTTGTGGGGCGGCCCGCCCTCCAGCCTGTGCGGCCATCACCTGCCTCTCTGCAGCCCGGTCCTCCACAGCCCGGTCCTCTGCAGCACGGTCCTCTGCAGCCCGGTCCTCTGCAGCCCGGTCCTCTGCAGCCCGGTCCTCTGCAGCACGGTCCTCCACAGCCCGGTCCTCTGCAGCACGGTCCTCTGCAGCCCGGTCCTCTGCAGCCCGGTCCTCTGCAGCCCGGTCCTCTGCAGCCCGGTCCTCTGCAGCCCGGTCCTCTGCAGCACGGTCCTCTGCAGCCCGGTCCTCTGCAGCCCGGTCCTCTGCAGCCCGGTCCTCTGCAGCACGGTCCTCTGCAGCCCGGTCCTCTGCAGCCCGGTCCTCTGCAGCCCGGTCCTCTGCAGCCCGGTCCTCTGCAGTCCGGTCCTCTGCAGCCCGGTCTCTACAGCCCGGTCCTCTGCAGCCCGGTCCTCTGCAGCCCGGTCCTCTGCAGCCCGGTCCTCTGCAGCCCGGTCCTCTGCAGCCCGGTCCTCTGCAGCCCGGTCCTCTGCAGCCCGGTCCTCTGCAGCCCGGTCCTCTGCAGCCCGGTCCTCTGCAGCCCGGTCCTCTGCAGCCCGGTCCTCTGCAGCCCGGTCCTCTGCAGCCCGGTCCTCTGCAGCCCGGTCCTCTGCAGCCCGGTCCTCTGCAGCACGGTCCTCTGCAGCACGGTCCTCTGCAGCCCGGTCCTCTGCAGCCCGGTCCTCTGCAGCCCGGTCCTCTGCAGCCCGGTCCTCTGCAGCCCGGTCCTCTGCAGTCCATTCCTCTACAGCACGGTCCTCTGCAGCCCGGTCCTCTGCAGCTCGGTCCTCTGCAGCCCGGTCCTCTGCAGCACGGTCCTCTGCAGCCCGGTCCTCTGCAGCCCGGTCCTCTGCAGCCCGGTCCTCTGCTGCAGCTTCCCCCTCCTATCCAAGCGGTCCTTGCTCAGGCGGCCACAGGGTATCTCTCAGGGCTCCAGCCATCACCACCGCGGCCAGCATTGCGTTTTGGTTTCCGAATGCCATTCTCTGCAGGGGGTGAAAGGCCAACAAGTTAATATGGCGCATACTCCCGTTCTCATACAGGTACCATGGGCTGCATGATGGCCCCGGTTGGCACTGCGGGCCCCGCCAACGCATGTTCGCCCCCCCCACGCCCGCACCCTGGCCCCGTCGGTGCCCCCAGTCCTGGCGCCTGTCCCTGCTGCCAGGGGCACTGTTGGCTGGCACTGACCTCACTGGGAGCTGCCTTGGGTGTGGCCCTGGTTGGTCTCTTGGTTGGTGGCTGTAGGTTGAGCAGGGTGTCAGGGCCGAAGGGGGGGGTGCGCCCATACGGCCGGTGTCACTGTGTAGAACCAGGGGCCGGGGCGAGTGCTCAGCAAGATGGCCGCTGTAATGGCGATCGGTGCCTGGGCGCTAGCTCAGTCCTGTGGGGGGTGGAGGAGGTCACCCCAGCTGCTCGGCCTGTTCCCCCCGTGCCCTCACCCGGCCCTGTCAGGGACCCCCCCCGCCGCAGCCAGCACGGCCGGTGTCCGGGCCAGCAGCCCACAGTCACTCCACGCCATTTCCTACCTCCCCTCTCTCGCTAAGCAGCCACAACGCCAGCTTCACCATTTTTATAGCCACAATTGAACGACGCCGTCGGGAACTCGGCCCATCGGAGGATCCGGGACATCAGGGGCGTCATTCTCCGACCCCCCGCCGGGTCGGAGAATGGCCGTTGGCCGCCGTGAATCCCGCCCCCGCCCCCGCCGAAGTCACCGCTCCCGGAGATTGGGCGGGGGCGGGAATACGGCCGTGCCGGTTGGCGGGCCCCCCCGCTGGATTCTCCGGCCCGGATGGGCCGAAGTCCCGCCCAGGAATTGCCTGTCCCGCCGACGTAAATCAAACCTGGTATTTACCGGCGGGACCAGGCGGCGTGGGCGGGCTCCGGGGTCCTGGGGGGGGGGCGCGGGGCGATCTGACCCCGGGGGGTGCCCCCACGGTGGCCTGGCCCGCGATCGGGGCCCACCGATCCGCGGGCGGGCCTGTGCCGTGGGGGCACTCTTTCCCTTCCGCCTCCGCTACGGCCTCCACCATGGCGGAGGCGGAAGGGACTCTCCCCATTGCGCATGCGCTGGGAAACTGACAGCGGCCGCTGACGCTCCCGCGCATGCGCTGGGAAACTGTCGGCGGCCGCTGACGCTCCCGCGCATGCGCCGCATTTCCGCGTCAGCTGGCGGGGAAACAAACGCCATTTCCGCCAGCTGGCGGGGCGGAAATCCCTCCGGCGTCGGCCTAGCCCCTCAATGTTGGGGCTAGGCCGCCAAAGATGCGGAGCCTTCCGCACCTTTGGGCCGGCGCGATGCCCGTCTGATTGGCGCCGGCTTTGGCGCCAGTCGGCTGACATCCCGCCGTTGGGGGAGAATTTCGCCCCAGTAGTCAGGCCCGCTAATGATATGCCGGAGCACACCGATTTGTCGTCAAACCGGTGCCAACTGCGATTCCGGCCTCGGAAGCTATTCTCCGCCCAATCTTGAGGTCGGCAAACGGAGAATCCCGCCCCAGCGCTGCAACTGATGCGGAACGGTGCTGGGATTCGCCGGTTTAACGATTGACACCCAAAAGCTGCAGCTGCAGCCGCAAATAAACAAATTCTCCCCCACGCACACCATCCCAGCCAACATGGCAGCGAGGAGAGCAGCCCTGAGGTTCACAGTCCATAAGACATAGGAGCAGAATTAGGCCACTCGTCCCATCGAGTCTGCTCCGCCACTCAATCATGGCTGATATTTTTCTCATCCCCACTCTCCTGCCTTCTCCCCATAACCCCTGATCCCCTTATTAATCAAGATCCTATCTATCTCTGTCTTAAAGACACTCAGTGATTTGGCCTCCACAGCCTTCTGCGGCAAAGAGTTCCACAGATTCACCAGCCTCTGGCTGAAGAAATTCCTCCTCATCTCTGTTTAAAGGATCATCCCTTTAGCCTGAGATGATGTCCTCTGCTTCTAGTGCCCTCTCCATGTCCACTCTATCCAGGCCTCGCAGTATCCTATAAGTTTCAATGAGATTCCCCCCTCATCCTTCTAAACTCCAACGAGTACAGACCCAGAGTCCTCAACCGTTCCTCACACGACAAGTTCTTCATTCCAGGGATCATTCTTGTGAACCTCCTCTGGACCCTTTCCAAGGCCAGCACATCCTTCCTTAGATACGGGGCCCAAAACTGCTCACAATACTCCAAATGGGGTCTGACCAGAGCCTTATACAGGCTCAGAAGTACATCCCTGGTCTTGTATTCTAGCCCTCCTAACATGAATGCTAACATTGCATTTGCCTTCTTAATTGCCGACTGAACCTGCACGTTAACCTTAAGAGAATCGTGAACAAGGACTCACAAGTCCCTTTGTGTTTCTGATTTCCGAAGCATTTCCCCCCCATTTAGAAAATAGTCTATGCCTAAATTCCTCCTTCCAAAGTGCATAACCTCACACGTTTCCAAATTGTATTCCTTCTGCCACTTCATTGCCCACTCTCCTAGCTTGTCCAAATCCTTCTGCAGCCCCCCCCTCCCCCCCCTCCCTTGCTTCCTCAATACTACTTGTCGCTCTACAGGTCTTTGTATCATCTGCAAACTTAGCAACGATGCCTTCAGTTCCTTCTTCCAGATCATTAATGTATATTGTGAAAAGTTGTGGTCCCAGCACCGACCCCTGAGGCACACCACTAGTCACCGACTGCCATCCTGAAAAATACCCCTTTATCCCCACTCTGGTTGGCCAGTCAGCCAGTCCTCTATCCATGCCAGGATCTTACCCTGAACACCATGGGCCCTTAACTTATTTAACAGTCTCCTGTGCAGCACCTTGGAAATCTAAATAAATCAAGTCGTCTGGTTCTCCTTTGTCGAACTTGCTTGTTACTTCCTCAAAGAACTCTAACAGATTTGTCAGACACGACCTCCCTTTGACGAAGCCGTGCTGACTCAGTCCTATTTTACCATGCGCTTCCAAGTACTCCGCGATTTCATCTTTAATAATGGACTCTAAAATCTTACCAATGACCAAAGTCAGGCTAAACGGCTTATAAATTCCTGTCTTCTGCCTCCCTCCGTTCTTAAACAGGGGTGTTACATTAGCCACTTTCCAGTCCTCTGGGACCCTTCCTGCCTCCAGTGATTCATGAAAGATCACCACCAATGCCTCCACAATTTCCTCGGCTATCTTCTTCAGAACCCTGGGGTATAGACCATCCGGTCCAAGTGATTTATCCACCTTCAGACCTTTCAGTTTCCCCAGAACCTTCTCCTTAGTGATTACCACTGCACTCACCTCTGCCCCCTGATTCTCCTGGAGTCTGGCATCACACTGGTGTCTTCGACTGTGAAAATTGGTGCAAAGTAACTATTCAATTCGTCTGCCGTTTCTTTGTTTCCTATTATTACTTCTCCAGCCATGTTTTCCAGTGGTCCAATGTATATTTTTGCCTCTCTCTTACCTTTTATATATTGAAAGAAACTCTTCCTATCTTCTTTTATATTACTAGCTAACTTGCACTCATATTTCATCTTCTCCCCACTTATTGCTTTTTTAGTTGTCCTCTGCTCGCTTTTAAATGATTCCCAATCCGCTGGCTTCCCACTAATACTCGCCAATTTGTATGCTTTTTCGGTAAAGCACGGTAGCATTGGGGATAGCACAATTGCTTCACAGCTCCAGGGTCCCAAGTTCGATTCCGGCTTGGGTCACTGTCTGTGCGGAGTCTGCACATCCTCCCCGTGTGTGCGTGGGTTTCCTCCGGGTGCTCCGGTTTCCTCCCACAGTCCAAAGATGTGCAGGTTAGGTGGATTAGCCATGATAAATTGCCCTTAGTGTCCAAAATTGCCCTTAGTTTTGGGTGGGGTTACTGGGTTATGGGGATAGGGTGGAGGTGTTGACCTTGGGTAGGGTGCTCTTTCCAAGAGCCGGTGCAGTCTCGAAGGGCCGAGTGGCCTCCTTCTGCACTGTAAATTCTATGTTATTTCTATGTTATGAGGGGTTGACGGCGAGCATTCAGCACCTGCAGGCACTGGTGGGGGAGGTGGTGCCAACCATGCTTGCCACCCAGGCCAACACCGCACCGGTGGTGTCCGCAGTGGAGGCACTGGGGACGACGATCATGGCTATGGATCAGCATGTCCAAGGCCTGGGACACTCTGTGCAGGCGCTGGCCGAGGCCCAGGACAGGGTTCCCGTCTCACAGGCGACCATGTCCCAGAGCCACCTGTAAATTGTAGCGGCCATGGCCGGGAATGCCAGTGGCATTGCACAGGCGCTGTCCAACGTGGCGCAGACAGAGATGGTGGTCCAGTCCCAGAGGGAGGTGGCGCAGTCACTGGCTGATGTGACACAAACGTAGAAGGTGGTGGCACAGACGCAGCTTGATGTGACGCAGTCTCCAGGCGGAGATGGTCCACTCCCTCTGCTCCATGGCTGCGAGCGTGCAGACCCTGGTCAGGACCAGAGCGGGCCTCCAGGACTGGCAGTGCCACGTTGCGGGGCAGGCGCAGTTTGGTTATAGGGGCTGGGGCATGCATCTGTAAATATAAATTTGTTCATAATAAACACCGGTTACCACTGTTACAACTTGCCTTGGTGCCCTGTATGATGGATGTGAAGGGTCAGCTGGTCTGGGCTGGTGAGGTGGGGGCTGGGGGGAGGGGGGGGGGGGGCTGGGGGGAGGGGGGGGGTGGATTGGACAGACCTTGGGGGGAATGGGCGGACCCTGTGGGTGGCCCATGCTCCCCATCCTCCTCCCCTCCCCGCTCGTCCCCACCATCCCCACCGCAGGAACCCGGTGGCACCGTGTGATGGAATGGCCAGCACGCATGCAGCGATCACCCAGGCGGACGGTGGAAACTGCTGCCGTGGGCAGGAGTCAGATGATGCAGAGCACCAGAGCTCATCGCAGAGCGGGTTATCATCATCCTCCAGCCCATGGACCAGACCCGGTGTTACTGCCAGCCTAGGGCCCCCACCCCTCGAGCGGCAGCTATGCATCACGGAGAGGGTTGCCGGCTTCCGGGGTTGGGAGTGAGGGGGTGTGGAGTTGGGAAGTGATGTCTGTGTCCCTGCACAGTACACCTCCCAACCCCCCTTCAGTGATCTCTGTATATGTAAATACATGATTGGGTAATGTGCAGTCAGTACAGTCAGATGATCACTAGAGGGCAACACTAACAGGGAATATAGAAACACGCTCAAGTGGTTATTCCCGCTCTCTTCGTGTGTGTTGTAGCTAGAGATCAGAAGCTGGATTCTCCAATAATGGGGCTATGTCCCCACTCCAGCGTAGAAATGATGGCCAATCACTCTGGACTTTCCTTAAGAAAGACCTGACTGATTCTCCTACCTGCAGGGGGCGAGCAAGGCAAAACTGGGCGAGTTCCCGACGGCATGGTTCTAACCACGGATCGGCCGTTGGGAATCTCAAGGTGGCGGCTGCGCACTCAGTCGATCACTGTGGGGAGCCTCATCGATGGCCAGGGGAGCGATCGGGCGTCACGGACCCGCGGGCGCGCGCAATCCCGGGGGTGCCTACATTTTTGATGCCGCTTCGCGGTCCGAGTCCGCCATGTCCCTCAGGGCGGCGGCTGCAGGTCGCCGCTGTGCACATGCGCGGACTCCTGACCGGAAGTGCGGGGACCCGTATCGGCAGAGCTTCGAGGAACACTCCGGGGCCTTACCAGCCCCCTGCAGGGAGGAGAATCGCTCAGTACTTTCTTCAGGAAAGTCCCGAGTGAAAGGCCGGCGTGTTTTATGCTGGCCCGGGGACGTGGCCCCATTATTGGAGAATGCAGCCCCAGAAGTGTAGCAAGCTCAGAGTGTAGCTGATTCTGTTCCTTGCTAATTTAATTAAATCTTAGTTAATTCGACTATTAGTAAAAGTATTAAAGAAAAGGACTCACAAGTATATAAATTTGTTACTCAATGAATAATTTGTCATCACTGGAAGACTTTGAGTGTTTATCATCAAAGTTAAGTTTAACTCGGCATAACAAATGAGTAACTTATATTACTCCCAAGTAATATAATACCCGCTCCTAGTTTGTGAACCTTGGGCCGATCAGAGCGCCCTATGCGCGTTCGCCCTGGCACACACTTTGTGTGGCCTCCCGTGCCTGCCTGGGTTTCATGTTCTGCCCACCCTCACCCTCCTCCACACCCTCCTCGTCGCACAAGGCCTGGTGTTCGCCCTCCTCCTCCAGCATGTCACTCCTCTGCTGTGCGATGTTGTGTAGGACATGATGCGGCGACGCTCTTGTAGTGATATGCATCACCGTATATACACAAGGGGTTAATGTAAATGCATTACAACTAAGTAATCACAAGAGAGAACACCAGAGATGTCATGACATGCAGGCATACAACCAATGGGTCATTCGAACAGGACACAACCAATGGGTAATCAGCTCACCCAGAGGTGGCATTACCACAAGGGGGCACTACACGACCCATATAAAAGGACAGGGCACAGAGGCTCTGCCTCTTTCCACAGACAGACATCTAGAGAGTTAGACAGGGTTGATCAGCAGCAACACACCCCAGCATGTGGTTTAGAGCAAGCTGGTACAGTTAGACTGAGTTACTACAGTTAGATTAGCAGAGAGTCAAACTCATTTGAGAACTGTGTTAATAGTTCAATAAACATGTTGAACTCATTTCACAGTCTGAAGCATCCTTTCGTAGAGACTACAACAAGGAAGCAGCCTGTGTTATCCGAAGCAGCATAACATAATACCTCTCAGCAGAATCCTGGAGGGCCCCTCCAGAGCGGTCCAGGCACCTGAACCACATCTTCAGGAGGCCCAGAATGGGCTTTGTTGTCGTGGGTTTCCGCATCAGTCTGGGGTCTCCGGATAGGCGTCATCATCCACAGTCGCAGTGGATAACCCCTGTCACCCAGGAGCCAACCCCACAGCCAGCGGGGGTCTCGAACCAGTCAGGAAACGTCTAGTGTGCCAGGGTGAAGGAGTCATGCACACTGCCCGGGTATCGGGTGCAGAGGTGAATGATGGGCAGCTGATGGCACGTTCATCGAGTGGAGCCCCTTTCGGTTGGTGTAGAGCGGCCTGGCATCAGTAGGTGCTCGTCGGGGTGCATGCATCCCATCGATCGCCTCCTGGACCCCGGGCATCCCATTGATGGCGGTGAACCCCGCTGCCCGGGCATCCTGGTGGGCTCAGTCCACATTGAAATGGGTGTATTGTACCGACCAGGCAGTTACGGCGCTGATGTACCTGTGCACCGAGCTCTGTGAGATCCCGGACAGGTCCCCACTTTGCCCCGTCGCTTAAAAATTCAGGGCGACCATCACCTTGACGGCCACTGGGGGCGGGTGTCCTCCCCCATACCCCCACGGTGCCAGTTATGCCATCACCTGGCACATATCCCTCTGCTCAGCCGGAGTCTTCGACGGCATGCCTGGTCCAGCAGGTGCTCGAATGACAGGCGGTGCCGGTACACACGAGGCCTCATGCGGCACCTCTGTGGCACCTCCTCCTCCTCGGCCTATTGGGGGCTTGCTCTCCATCCTGGGCAGCTACCACACGCCCCTCTGTTGCCTGCCCCTCTGCTGCATGGACTGCTGCTGCCCGCTCCTCTGTGGCATGCACCGCTGCTGCCCGCTCCTCTGTGGCACGCACCGCTGCTGCCCCCTCCTCTGTGGCACGCACCGCTGCTGCCCGCTCCTCTGTGGCATGCACCGCTGCTGCCCGCTCCTCTGTGGCACGCACCGCTGCTGCCCCCTCCTCTGTGGCATGCACCGCTGCTGCCCCCTCCTCTGCTGCATGGACTGCTGCTGCCCGCTCCTCTGTGGCACGGACCGCTGCTGCCCGCTCCGCTGTGGCACGCACCGCTGCTGCCCGCTCCTCTGCGGCATGCACCGCTGCTGCCCGCTCCTCTGTGGCACGGACCGCTGCTGCCCGCTCCGCTGTGGCACGCACCGCTGCTGCCCGCTCCGCTGCTGCATGCACCGCTGCTGCCCGCTCCTCTGCGGCATGCACCGCTGCTGCCCGCTCCTCTGTGGCACGCACCGCTGCTGCCCGCTCCGCTGCTGCATGCACCGCTGCTGCCCGCTCCTCTGTGGCACGCACCGCTGCTGCCCCCTCCTCTGTGGCACGGACCGCTGCTGCCCCCTCCTCTGTGGCACGCACCGCTGCTGCCCCCTCCTCTGTGGCACGCACCGCTGCTGCCTACTCTGCCACTGCCCACTCCGCTACTGCAGCTACCTTCTCCTCCTCGAGCAGCGTCTGCTCGTACTGCCGCAGGCCATCTCCCACCAGGAAAGCCACCATTGCTGCTTGTATTCCAATACCCAATGTCAGCAGGGAGTGAAAGGCTGACAAGTTAGCATGGTGCATACCCCTGTACCCAACCAGGTCCACCAGCTACATGGTGGCTCCGGTTGGCACTGTCTGATCCGTCCCCGCATGTCCCTTCCCCCCCCCCACACCCCTGGCCCCGTCTGTGCCCACACCATGGGCGCCCGCCCCTGATGCCACTTGTGCGACATTAAGTATACCACTTTTACTGGCTCTCCCTATTGCTGCCTCAAACATTTTGATCACGTTAGCCAGGCAAATGTTCCCGTAACGTATAGGTGTTGCTGATCTTTATTAGCCCTTGTCCTTCTGAATGACGATTAAGTGAGTAATTTTTTCCTGCCTTCTCTCTGTTTTCCTAATTTCCTTTTTAATTTCACCCTTTTATTTAGACTCCCCACTTTTCCGCAGCATCCACCGCCACTCTCTGACTTCTATAGGTTAGCCAGTTCGTTATCCAACTGGCCAAATTTCCCACTATCCCATGCCTCCTTACTTTCTGCAGAAGCCTACCATGGGGAACCTTTTCAAATGCCTTACTAAAATCCATGTACACTACATCCACTGCTTTACCTTCATCCAAATGCTTGGTCACCTCCTCAAAGAATTCAATAAGACTTGTAAGACAAGACCTACCCCTCACAAATCCGTGCTGACTATCCCTAATCAAGCAGTGTCATTCCAGATGCTCAGAAATCCTATCCCTCAGTACCCTTTCCATGACTTTGCCTACCACCGAAGTAAGACTAACTGGCCTGTAATTCCCAGGGTTATCCCTATTCCCTTTTTTCAACAAGGGCATGACATTAGCCACTCTCCAATCCCCTGGTACCACCCCTGTTGACAGTGAGGATGAAAAGATCATTGCCAACGGCTCTGCAATTTCATCTCTTGCTTCCCATAGAATCCTTGGATATATCCCGTCAGGCCCGGGGGACTTGTCTATCCTCAAGTTTTTCAAAATGCCCTTCCTAACAAGTATTACCTCAAGCTTACCAGTCTGTTTCACACTATCCTCTCCAACAATATGGCCCCTCCCATTTGTAAATACTGAAATAAAGTACTCATTCAAGACCTCTCCTATCTCTTCAGACTCAATACACAATCTCCCGCTACTGTCCTTGATCGGACCTACCCTCGCTCTAGTCATTCTCATATTTCTCACATATGTGTAAAAGGCCTTGGGGTTTTCCTTGATCCTACCCGCCAAAGATTTCTCATTCCCTTTCTTAGCTCTCCTAATCCCTTTCTTCAGTTCCCTCCTATCTTGTATCACTCCAGCGCCCTGTCTGAACCTTGTTTCCTCAGCCTTACATAAGTCTCCTTCTTCCTCTTAACAGGACATTCAACCTCTCTTGTCAACCATGGTTCCCTCACTCGACCATCTCTTCCCTGCCTGACAGGGACATACATATCAAGGACACGTAGTACCTGTTCCTTGAACAAGTTCCACATTTCACTTGTGTCCTTCCCTGACAGCCTATGTTCCCAGCTTATGCACTTCAATTCTTGTCTGACAACATCGTATTTACCCTTCCCCAAATGTAAACCTTCCCCTGTTGAACTCACCTATCCCTCTCCATTACTAAAGTGAAAGTCACAGAATTGTGGTCACTATCTCCAAAATGCTCCCCCACTAACAAATTTATCACTTGCCCTGGTTCATTACCAAGTACTAAATCCAATATTGCCCCTCCTCTGGTCGGACAATCTACATACTGCGTTAGAAAAGCTTCCTGGACACACTGCACAAACACCACCCCATCCAAACGATTTGATCTAAAGAGTTTCCACTCAATGTTTGGGAAGTTGAAGTCACCCATGACTACTACCCTGTGACTTCTGCACCTTTTCAAAATCTGTTTCCCAATCTGTTCCTCCACATCTCTGCTACTATTGGGGGGCCTATAGAAAACTCCCAACAAGGTGACTGCTCCTTTCCTATTTCTGACTTCAACCCATACTACCTCAGGAGGCAGATACTCCTCGAACTGCCTTTCTGCAGCTGTTATACTGTCTCTAATTAACAATGCCACCCCCCCCCCCACCTCTTTTACCACCCTCCCTAATCTTATACAAACATCTATAACCAGGGACCTCCAACAACCATTTCTGCCCCTCTTCTATCCAAGTTTCCGTGATGGCCACCACATCGTAGTCCCAAGTACCGATCCATGCCTTAAGTTCACCCACCTTATTTCTGATGCTTCTTGCGTTGAAGTATACACACTTCAACCCATCTCCGTGCCTGCAAGTACTCTCCTTTGTCAGTGTTCCCTCCCCCACTGCCTCACTACACGCTTTGGCGTCCTGAATATCGGCCACCTTAGTTGCTGGACTACAAATCCGGTTCCCATTCCCCTGCCAAATTAGTTTAATCCCTCCTGAAGAGTACTAGAAAACCTCCCTCCCAGGATATTGGTGCCCCTCTGGTTCAGATGCAACCCGTCCTGCTTGTACAGGTCCCACCTTCCCCAGAATGTGCTCCAATTATCCAAATACCTGAAGCCCTCCCTCCTACACCATTCCTGCAGCCACGTGTTCAGCTGCACTCTCTCCTTATTCCTAGCCTCGCTATCACGTGGCACCGGCAAAAAAAGAGATGACAACTCTGTCTGTCCTGGCTTTTAACTTCCAGCCTAACTCCCTAAACTCGTTTATTACCTCCACACCCCTTTTCCTACCTACGTCGTTGGTACCAATGTGCACCACGACTTCTGGCTGCTTACCCTCCCCCTTAAGGATCCTGAAGACACGATCCGAGACATCCCTGGCCCTGGCACCCGGGAGGCAACATACCTTCCGGGAGTCTCGCTCGCGACCACAGAATCTCCTATCTATTCTCCTAACCATTGAATCTCCTATTACTATTGCCCTTCCCTTCTGAGCCCCAGAGCCAGACTCAGTGCCAGAGACCTGGCCGCTCGGGCCTTCCCCTGGTAGGTCATCCCCCCCCAACCGCATCCAAAACGGTAGACTTGTTTTGAAGGGGAACGGCCACGAGGGATCCCTGCACTGTCTGCCTGTTTGTTCTCTTTCCCCTGACTGTAACCCAGCTACTCTTGTCCTGTACCTTGGGTGCGGTTACCTCCCTGTAACTCTTGTCTATTACACCCTCTGCCTCCCAGATTATCCGAAGTTCATCCAGCTCCAGCTCCAGTTCCCTAACACGATCTCTGAGGAGCTGGAGTTGGGTGCACTTCCCGCAGGTATAGTCAGCGGCGACACCGGTGGTATCCCTCACCACCCACATCCTAAAGGAGGAGCATGCAACTGGCCTAGCCTCCATCCCCTCTTTCCTTACAGAATATAGCTGCCCTGTGGACCAACTGGAACTCCGCTCTCCGACTCTGCTTCCAGTCAGCTACACTCTCTGTAAACTCCTGGCTCCCTTCTCGCTCTTTGCGGAAATGTAGAAAACGAAATTAAAGGAACACCTTACTCCCTCCTCACCTAACTCCCTCAGTCACCAAACTCTCACTATCGCACTCAAATGCACCAAATTCAGCACTCCCTCAGTCACCAAACTCTCACTATAGCATGCAAATGCACCAAATTCAGCACTCCCTCAGTCACCAAACTCTCACTATAGCACTCAAATGCACCAAATTCAGCACTCAGTGCAAACAAAGTCTGCACTGTAGGGGATCACTTTTATACTGTGAATCTAGCCTCTGAAAACTGGCCTAATCCAATTAACTAATTAACAAGCTCCAGCTGCAAGTACCTACAAGTAGAACCTTTGTTTAAAGCTGATTGAAAATTGACCTTCTAAACCAAACAGCAGCTTTTAAGTTAATTAACTAAATAAAAGAAAGACTAAACTTTAGATAAAAATGAAGCCTTATACTCCCTCAGTCACCAAACTCGCACTATAGCACTCAAATGCACCAAATTCAGCACTCAGTGCAAACAAAACTATGTGCTGGATTCTCTGGTCCCCCAGCTGCTTGTTTCTTTGAGACGTGCCGTTCGCTGGCAGAGAGATTCTCTCTTCCCGTCGCTTGTCAATGGGATTTCCCATTGAAGACACCCCGCGATGCCGGGAAACCCACGGGCTGGGGCGCACTGCCGTGGGAATGGAAAACCCCAACGGTTGGAGAATTCAGGCCTGTGTCATAGACTTCCCTTTGTTTCTAGCCCATTTGAAAAGAATGGTACAGCATTGTCCCTCCGTCCGTCCTCGGGCACCTGGTTTGTGTGGCCAGAGATGATTAGAATGATGGGAAGAGCCTCCATTTTGTCCTATTGTTTCCCTGAAGAGCTGGAAGATACATTTCATCCGGGCCTGGAGACTTATCCACTTTCAAAGGCATTAGACTCCTTAATGCTTTCTCTCTTAAAAAGTTTATTCCAATCAATATTTCACACTACTCCTCTGATTGCAAAGCCTATTAACATCTTCAGTGAAAACAGGTACAAAATATTCATTGAAAACCATACTAACATCCACCAGCTACACACACATTCTCATGTGCCCCAGCAGGCCCTGCTCTTTCTGTTATCATCTTGTTCTTTATATTTAAAAAGAGAAAACTTTGGTTTTCTTTCATTTTGTTGCCAATATTTTCCATGCCCTCTCTCTGCATTTCTAACCTTTTTAATTTCACCCCTTCCAGGCTTTCTCAGTGTTGCCTTTCCTTATTGTTTCGACACCCTGGCCTCGTGCGCGGTCAACTTTAGCCCCACTTGAGCCAGAGTCTCAACACAATTGAATTAATCAATAATTCTTAGAAACATACGCAAAGTCTTTGGCCCTTAGCTGTCCAATAATTACAGTCACCAGGTTTGTAAATGCAAACATAATTACTGTTTATTTATAACAAGAAATGTTAGGAAATATGCATCAAATACAACTATAATCTAATTCCTAATTTCCCATTTTAACTTTCCCCACACCCTCTACACAAGCTCACACACACACACACACACGCTCACACACACAACAGACAAACAGAGAGGGGAGGGTTGAAAATAATAAGTAAAAGGAATCTTTGCTTCAGTTGTTTTAGGAAAGTTTCCTCAGGCAGTATGTGGAGGGTCCCTACTGGGAAAAGGGCAAAACTTGACCTATTCTTGGGAAATAGGGCAGGGCAATAGATGACGGTGGGGCCAGTGACCATAGTTCTATTAATTTTAAAATAGTTATGGAAAGGGACAAAACAGGTGCAAGTTTCAAATTGGGGCACGGTGAATTTTGATGGAATTAGACAGGGGCTTGCAAGGGTTGATTGGAGTCGCTTGTTTGAGGGCAAAGGGACCTCCGGCAAGTTGGAGGTCTTTAAAAGTGAAATAGCTAGAGTTCAGGGTCTATCTGTTCCTGTTAGGGTGAAGGGCAAGGCTGGCAGGAGTAGGGAACCCTGGATGACAAAACATATTGAGATTTTGGCCAGGAAACAGGAGGCATGGCTCGGGTACAAACAGCTGGAATCAAGGGATTCCCTGGAGGTGTACAGGGGATACAGGAGTATATCCAAGAAAGAAATTAGGAGGGCAAAAAGGGGGCATGAGGTAGCTTTGGCCAAAAGGATTAAGGTGAATCCAAAGAGATTCTTTAAGTATATTAAAGCACAAAGAATAACTCGAGAGAGAATAGGGCCCCTCAAGGACCAAAGTGGACACATATGTGTGGAACGGCAGGAGATGGACGAGGTTCCCAATGAATATTTCTCCTCTGTGTTTACCGTGGAGACAAACACGGGGCTGGATTATCTGTTTCTGCGAGTGATAACGCCAACGGAGAATCCTTTATGATAGGAGAAACGGCGCCGTCCCTGCGCCGATTCCGCGACCAGTGAGGGGCTAGCACTGGTGCCGTGTGGAACACCATCGAATCCCATGGAAAACGGCGCGGGATTCGCCGGGTCCATGATGGACACTCGCAGGGCTGACAAACTGCAGCCGTGTTTGAACAATACACCCCCGCCTCCCCCCCCCCCCCCCCGACACACACACACACACTGATCGGAACCGAAAAGATGGGACAGGTTGTGCTGGAATGCCCGTACAGCTGATGGGTCTGCGGGGGCCAGAGGGCAGCCAGGGGATTGCCCCGGGGGGTGGGTCGCCTATATAACCCAGGGCACCAGGTTTAAAGCGGGTTGTCAGCGGCATGCGAGGCTGCATGGCTGCCTTGCCGGGTGCGGTAATGGTGTTGCTGCACCAATCAAGTCAGTCTCCATGGTTTTCGGCAAGTCGGGCGTGGCTTTATTGGTTCAGCATTTCTCATGTCTACATGAAGATTAGTTAACAAAGTGCCCCCTGGTGTTTCCCTACAACCTGGTCTACATTCTTTCTGTATCTTTATCAGATCTTCTCTCTGTTCTTCTCCTGCTGATAGGTTTGCACCTTTGGGTTTAGAACTCCCTCTAATATCTTCAAAAAGTGCCTCGTTTTCACTCTCTTCCTTCAAAACCACAGAGAACGAGCTTCCCTTAATCAGGTTTCAGACTGTCCAATTGAGAGACAGTCCCTGGATGAGTTTCTTCTGTATTCCTGACCCTTTCTGTCTCTCGTATAATACAGACAGTCTTTCCTGATTGTCCAGTGGATTTTTAAAAATGTTTTTATTGGCATTTTCAATTTTACAGAGTGGAACTTTTGTGTCCGATATTTACAATTTATCTAGTTTTTTATTTACATACATCTTTCTTGGTATATCTTCTCCCCCTGTCCCCTTCCCCCCTCCTTGGTACCCCCCTCTTCTCACCTGGGTGTTCTATCGCTGAACTCGTTTTTTTCTTTCCCTTTTTTTTCCCCCTTCTGTGGTTTTTGTTGCTTGCCTTGTGGGTTCGGTGGGTGGGGGGGCTTCCTGCCCCCCTCCTCCCCCTCATTTCCACCTCCTTCCCCCTTTGTATCTCCTTGTGGTGCATGCTTTTGTCTGCTCTCCCCTGTCTCTCCCTCTTTCCCTACTCGCTGTTGGCCTCGAACAGGTTTTGGAACAGGCCAACGAATTGCCTCTCCTCTTTGTGGAAGCCCTCTTCCGACCCTCGGATGGTAAACTAGATCTTCTCCAGGTGGAGAAATCCCACCAGGTCTGCCAGCCAGTCTGCAGCTGTGAGTGGAGCTGCCGATCGGCAGCCGAACAGGATTATCCGGCGTGCGATTAGGAAAGTAAAAGCGAGGGCGTCGGCCCTCTTCCCCACGTGTAGTTCCGGCTGTTCCGGTACCATGAAGACTGCCACTCTCCGGCACGGCTCCACCCTCACCCCCACAACCTTGGACATTGCCTTGGAGAAGGCTGTCCAGAACTCAGCAAGTTTGGGACAAGCCCAGTACATGTGCCCCTGCGGCACCGCTCACATTTGTCCTCCACCTCCGGGAAGAACCTGCTCATTCGGGTTCTGGTCAGGTGCGCTCTGTGCACCACTTGGAGCTTAGCCTTGTGCAGGAGGAGGTGGAGCTGGCCCTGCTCAGTGCTTCTCTCCAGAGTCCCCCAACCCACTTCCGTTCCCAGTGCGCCATCCCATTTTTGTCTGGCTTCGTCCAGTGGCAGTCTTGCCCTGTCCAGGAACTGTCGATAGATGCTCCCGCAGTTCCCTCCTTGTCTGTATCTGTCTCTCGGGGCCCTGGGGTACCCTACCGTCTCCTTGCGGAGGAAGTTCTTGACTTGAAGGTGCCTAAGTTCCTGTCCTGTCGGTAGTTTCAGGTCTTCTGTCAGTTTGCTCGTCTATAAAAGTATATAAATGTCCCTGAGTGTTAGCGTCCACCCGCCCTGTCTCTGTTTTTTAAAGGTGGTGTCGAGCATGGCGGCTGGTGGGAATTTGTGGTTTTCCCAGATGGGGACCATGGGGGACACTTGCGGTCAGACCAAAATATTGCCTCATCTGATTCCACGTCCTTAGTGTGGCTACTACCACTGGGCAGGATGTGTATTTTGTCGGGGGAGATGGGAGCACTGCCGTGCCAATTACATTAATTGGATTAATTAGCCGCCTGATGTTCGTAGTTAGCTGCCTACCCTTGACAAAGCTCATTTGGTCTTCTGCGCCCACCTTCGGCACACAGTTCTCCAGTCCCTTGGCCAGGGTCTTTGCGAGTATCTTCACATCTACATTGAGCAGTGAAATGAGTCTGTATGATCTGCATTCCGTTGGGTCTTTGTCTCTTTTTGGGTATTAGCGATTTCATGGCCTGTGTTAGTGGAGGGGGCAGGGTGCCCCTCGCTAGCGAGTCTGCGAACATGTCCTGTGGGTGTGGGGTCAGGGCCGGCACAAATTTTTTATAGACGTCCGTTGGAACCCATCAGGTCCCAGTGCCTTCCCCACCTGCATGGAGCTGATACTCTCCATGATCTCTCCCAGATCTATTGGTGCTTCCTGTTCCCCCCACCTATCGTCCCCCACGACTGACATGTCCAGTCCTTTGAGAAACTGTTTCAACCCTGTGCCCCAGTCTGGGGGCTCAAAGGTGTGCAGCCCTTGTTAGAAGTTCTCAAATGCCCGGTTGACCTCTTTGGGCTCAGATACTATCCTGCCTCAGCTGTCTTTTACCTGCGCTATCTCCCTCATGGGTGCCTGCTTTCTCAGCTGGTGAGCCAGTAGGTGGCTAGCCTTTTCCCCGTGAATGATGTGGAGATGCCGGCTTTGGACTGGGGTATGCACAGTAAGAACTCTTACAACACCAGGTTAAAGTCCGACAGATTTGTTCCGAATCACGAGCTTTCGGAGCACAGCTCCTTCCTCTGGTGTCACCTGAAGGAGCTGTGCTCCGAAAGCTAGTGATTCGAAACAAACCTGTCGGACAATAACCTCGTGTTGTAAGACTTCTTCCTGGTGAATAGCAGGTTAAAGTCCATTTGTAGCTTTTCCCTCTCCGCTAGAAGCTCTATGTCGGGGCCTGGGAGTACTTTCTGTCAATGTCCAGGATGGAGTTGATCAGTTGTTGCCTGACCACCCTCTCTTCCCTGACTCTACGAGCCTTAAAGGCTATAATTACTTCCCTGATCAGGCCCTTCAATTCCTCCCAGAACGTGGAAGGTGAGACCTCCCCTTTCTGGTTATTGGTAATGTATTCATCTATGGCCTGTGACGTTATCTGGCAGAAGGGCTTGTCGGCCAAGAGGTCTGTGTCCAACCTCGATGTGGGGTGCTGGGCACGGGTCATCTCCAACCTCATGTCCATATGGTGCGGAGGGTGGTCGGTGTGACTATCGCGGAGTATTCCTCTCTTACTATTCATGGAAGCACTAATTTCCCCACTGCAAAGTTGTCAATCTGGATGCATACACGATAGCACAGTGGTTAGCACTATGGCTTCACAGCGCCAGGGACCCAGGTTCGATTCCCGGCTTGGGTCACTGTCCGTGTGGAGTCTGCACGTTCTCCCCGTGTCTGTGTGGGTTTCCTCCGGGTGCTCCGGTTCCTGCGGGATCAACCATACTTACCTGGTGGACGCGCCCCTGCACTCTGGGATTTCTCCCTTTGTTAGGGGGCCGTCCAAAATGGCCGTGCTCACCATGAGATCGGGCCCCTGCAATCCGGGGTTTCCCTTTGACCAGGGGGCACTCAACATGGCCGCCAACTATGTGTACGCTACGTGGATGTGCCCCCGCATGCTGGGGTTCTCCTTTGTTCAGGGACCCTCCAAAATGGCTGATTGTTTCCTCGGCCTGCTCCCTGCCGGCTAAAGCCAATCCGAGTGCCAACTCTTTTTAACTCCCGTTTCCTACGTATTCCTTGTTCCCCCTTGCCCCCCCTCCCTGAATCTCCCCATCTTGTCCCCTCCCTGTGTTCCCCCTCTCTGCCACTGTCCCCCCCACCCCCTCTGGCCAGACGCTCCCTCCATGCCGGGAGTTGCGCTGTGGCCCCCCTTACTGCCTGTCTTCCCATGCTAGCCCTCCCTGCTAGTATGGTGGCTCCCCTCCCAGGACTGGTCTAACCCTTCGCCAACTGTTTGTTTTCTCTGCCCGCCCCCCTCACCTGCTTTTCCCTGTCCTCGCTCTCTCATGTGACCTGTCTTTCTGATCAGAAGGAGGCAGTACATTCCCGCACAAACAAGGTTTTTTTCCGCGATCTGCCTCTGACCCGCCTTCATCGCTGCCTCGCCTGTCATTTGTCCAGGCCATGAGCCCGTACGAAGATGTTTGCTTCCACCGGGGTGTTGAAATAGGATTCTTTGCTCAGGTGCATGTCCCAGAGTCTGGCTGAGAATAACATGCCAAATTGCACCCCACTTTTGTAAAGCGCCGACTTTTCCTGATTAAACTCGACTCTTTCTTTGCCAGGTCTGCCTCAATGTCTTGATAAATATGGATTCTATGTCCTTCCCAGGTGCTCGCTTTCGTCTGTCTAGCCCACTGCAGGATCCTCTCATGGTCCTGGGGCGGGATTCTCCGACCCCCCGCCGGGTCGGAGAATCGCCGGGGGCTGGCGTGAATCCCGCCCCCGCCGGTTGCCGAATTCTCCGGCACCGGATATTCGGCGGGGGTGGGAATCGCGCCGCGCCGGTTGGCGGCCCCCCACCGGCGATTCTCCGGCCCGCGATGGGCCGAAGTCCCGCTGCTGGAATGCCTGTCCCGCCGGCGAGAATCAAACCACCTCTCTTACCGCCGGGACAAGGCGGCGCGGGCGGGCTCTGGGGTCCTGGGGGGGGCGCGGGGCGATCTGGCCCCGGGGGGTGCCCCTATGGTGGCCTTGCCCGCGATCGGGGCCCACCGATCCGCATGCGGGCCTGTGCCGTGGGGGGCACTCTTCCTTCCGCCTTCGCCATGGTCTCCACTATGGCGGAGGCGGAAGAGACCCCCTCCACTGCGCATGCGCGGGGATGCCGTGAGCGGACGCTGACGCTCCCGCGCATGCGCCGCCCGGCAAAGTCATTTCTGCGCCAGCTGGCGGGGCGGAAATCAGTCCGACGCGGGCCTATCCCCTCAAGGTGAGGGCTCGGCCCCCTCAAAATGCGGAGAATTCTGCACCTTTGGGGCGGCGCGATGCCGGACTGATTCGCACCGTTTTTGGCGCCGGTCGGCGGACATCGCGCCGATTGCGGAGAATCCCGCCCCTGGTATCAGTGCAGCTTTGTGATTTCACAATATACATTAATGATCTGGAAGAAGGACTGAAGGCACTGTTGCTAAGTTTGCAGATGATACAAACATCTGTAGAGTGACAGGTAGTATTGAGGAAGCAGGGGGGCTGCAGAAGGACTTGGACAAGCTAGGAGAGTGGGCAAAGAAGTGGCAGATGGAATATGATGTGGAAAAGTGTGACGTTATGCACTTTGGAAGGAGCAATGGAGGCATAGATAATTTTCGAAATGGGGGGAAATGCTTAGGAAATCAGAAGCACAAAGGGTCTTCAGAGTCCTTGTTCACGATTCTCTTAAGGGTAACGTGCAGGTTCAGTCGGCAGTTAGGAAGGAAAATGCAATGTTAGCATTCATGTCGAGAGGGCTAGAATACAAGACCAGGGAAGTACTTCTGAGGCTGTATAAGGCTCTGGTCAGACCCCATTTGGAGTATTGTGAGCAGTTTTGGGCCCCGTATCTACGGAAGGATGAGCTGGCCTTGGAAAGGGTCCAGAGGAGGTTCACAAGAATGATCCCTGGAATGAAGAGCTTGTCGTATGAGGAGCGGTTGAGGACTCTGGGTTTGTACTTGTTGGAGTTTAGAAGGATGAGGGGGGATATTATTGAAACTTAGCGGATACTGCGAGGCCTGGATAGAGTGGACGTGGAGAGGATGTTTCCACTTGTAGGAATAACTAGCAGGGGGCACAATCTCAGACTAAAGTGACGATCTATAAAGGAGAGATGAGGAGGAATTTCTTCAGCCAGAGGGTGGTGAACCTGTGGGACTCTTTGCCGCAGAAGGCTGCGGAGTCCAAATCACTGAGTGTCTTTAAGACGGAGATAGATAGGTTCTTGATTAATAAGGGGATCAGGGGTTATGGGGAGAAGGCAGGAGAATGGGGATGAGAAAAATATCAGCCATGATTGAATGGAGGAGCAGACTCGATGGGCCGAGTGGCCTAATTCTGCTCCTACGTCTTATGGTCTTATGATCGCTCTCGGCTGCTCTCCCGCCTTGGGCTTCGGTCTGAGCGGCCTGTGTGCCCTGTCGAGTTGTGGGGGGTTGGGGAAGCTGTGTCCCTCGACTAGGTTGTCCAGCATTTGGGCAATATCGTCTGTCGAGTCTCTGCCGGGTCTCTGCCCTTTGATGCCTTCCGGCATGCCCACGCTCCGCACATTCTGCCATCGGGATTTGCTTTCCCGGTCCTTGACCTTCCCCTTTAAGCTCCCCTGGACCGCCACCAACCTTTTCACCTCTGCCTCCACAGCGCCGATCCTGTGACTCTGGTCTGTCGAGGTCGTGAATCGTCCACTCCTGAGCCTCCACCTTCCTTCCCTGTCCATTGACCGTCTTTTGTAGGGAGACCACCGCCTTCGTCAGCACCACCACCGCCGCCACCTGGATCGCGATTCTAATCGCCTCCTTCATGGCGGCCAGCTCTTTCTTGGGGAAGGTCCTCCATCCGTCTCCAGGTGGCGAGGGGGAGGCTGATGTGCAGATCGACGGTCTCTCCCTCTCTTGGGCCGCCAGGGCCTCCTCGCATTGTGGATCCGTCGGCTCGCTCTTCATGGCCCTTTCCGCCACTCCTGCTGTCTCTTGGGCCCCTTGAGTTCCTGTTCGCTGACATTTTAATTCCCCCCAGTTGTTCCCTTTCTTCTGTTGGGGTTATTTTGTTATTGATCTTTGGGAGGAGAGCCACCTGATGTGAGTCCGCTCGGCACATTACCGTCCCCGGAAGTCGGCCAATGAATCCAAATTCCGAGGATCTTCTGCAGCCAATCCACAAGCAGTATTGTCAATGCTGAGGAAAATATTTGGTTCATTTTTAGTCAATAAACACTCTTCAACCCCTCCAGCTTCACATTCTCTCTTTTCCCTCACACGGTTATCTTCTGCGACAAGTAAAGCTGAGGATTCAATCTTCGCTGAGTTGGTTGGCTTGATACGCACCATTCTTTATTTTACCGTTTTTATCTCTTCATCGATGTCTTTGTAATCACAGTTTTTATCTCCATTTACTAATACGGACTTATGCAATTTCTGCTTTCCAGATTTCAACTTTCCTTCTTTACTTTCAGGAATACCCGGGGAAGGCTGAGGCGAGGAGTGTCCATGGTGGGTGTGTTGAAATGAAGAGACAATGGGCGGGATTCTCTGATCCTGGGGCTAAGTGTTGATGCCGTTGTAAACGTCGGAGCATTTTACGACGGCGTCATCTGGCCCCTAGGATCAGCGATCCTGCGCCGCACAGGGGGCCAGCACGGCACTGGAGCGCCTCACGCAGCTCCAGCTGCTGACACGAGCACGTGCATGGGCGGCGCGAGTTCGCGCATGAGCGCCACGGTCGGCGCGAGTTCGCGCATGCACTCCAGGGCTGGCGCGAGTTTGTGCATACACGTGGGTTGCCTTCTCCACGCCAACCCCGACGCAACTTGGCGGAGACCTAACAGGAGCACGCCGCGGAGGAACATAGGCCCCCGCCGGAATAGCCCGCCCGCCAATCGGTAGGCCCCGATCGCGGGCCAGGCCACAGTGAAGGCCCCCCCCCCGAGTCGGATCTGCCCCCCCCACAGTCCGCCCCCCGCAGCCGGAACGCCGAGGTCCCGCCGGGTAGGACTAAATGAGAACGACGCCGGCGGGACTCGGCGGGAACTCAGCCCATCGCGCGGGGCGAATCGCCGGGTTGAGCGGCCCCCGACCGGCGCTGCGGCGACCGCGGCGGCGCCATTGTCGCCGATTCTCCGGTCGCCAGAAAATCCGGCGTTGGAGCGGCGGCGCGGGATTCGCGCCCCCCCCCCCCCCGGCAATTCTCCAATCCGGCGCGGGATTGGAGAATCCGGACATTGCTCCTTTAAATGGTGGTAGTCTGTAACTACTTTTCACATCATTATCAGAATCAGAGGAAAGCACATTATTTGTTCAATAAACTCTCATTTTTTTGTGAACAGGTTTGGCTTCAGAATCACTGTAATGTTCTTTATCCGCCTTCTTTTTCATTTTCAAAAGGACTAATTATTTCAACTCCTTTGCTATTTATTTCCATTCCTTTGAAGAGGCACTGTGTGTGTTTAAAAAGATGTGTGCTAATCAGCTGTTTGCTTGCTGTCATTCACAGTCATTGCTGTCTTCATCCTGGATAATCAATGCCGTACTACGACGCATATTTTTCTTCAAGGCAGGTATGCTCTGGGAAATATTTGCACCTGAAATGAATGGCAACAGAGTTGCTGAAAGAGGTGGCAACAAATTACTTTTAGAAAAGTCCAATTCACTTACTTTTCCTGATTTGCTATCTTATTTTCCAGCTTTAGAAGAAGTACTAGCCATTTGTTCAACATCAGCTAGTGATAGGTCCAGTCCGTAGCAGTTGTTCATCATTTCTTCATAATCAGAATCCAAATCGGATTGAGGACTCTCGTCTGAATCTTCATCACTGTTATCACCATTAGATTCGTACTCGTCTTTCTTCGCATCACCTTCAGTCTTTGGAGTTTTCAGAGTCTGGCTTGCTACTGGATTTTACCTTTGACTAACTTCTGTGCGGCATGATTCTTGGGGAGATAGTTTGCTCAGAATCAGATTCACTACCATTATCATTTGATATGTGATTCATATCTTTCAACATTTCTTTCTTTGAGTCATTTCATGCCCAATGGACATAGAACATTACAGCGCAGTACAGGCCCTTCGTCCCTCGATGTTGCGCCGACCTGTGAAACCAATCGAAAGCCCATCTACACTATTCCCTTATCATCCATATGTTTATCCAATCACCATGTAAATGCCCCTAATGTTGGCGAGTCCACTACTGTTGCAGGCAGGGCATTCCACGCCCTTACTACTCTCTGAGTAAAGAACCTACCTCTGACATCTGTCCTATATCTATCTCCCCTCAATTTAAAGCTATGTCTTCTCGTGCTAGCCATCACCATCCGAGGAAAAGGCTCTCACTGTCCACCCTATCTAATCCTCTGATCATCTTGTATGCCTCTATTAAGTTATCTCTTAACCTTCGTCTCTCTAACGAAAACAGCCTCAAGTCCCTCAGCCTTTCCTCATAAGATTTTCCCTCCATACCAGGCAACATCCTGGTAAATCTCCTCTGCACCCTTTCCAAAGCTTCCACATCCTTCCTATAATGCGGTGACCAGAACTGCATGCAATACTGCAGTTTTCCTAATTCCCATATGCCCTGCCATTGGCATCTCATGTACCATCCGCAGTACTTCCCTCGGACTCTCCGTAAGCTACAACCTTCACTCCTGCCAAATCGTTCCTCAAATGTCAGTCTACTCCGTCCACTGGGAATTTCTTAACCACTCCAACAACTACTGGGCCTGATACTAAATCACACTCCAGTTGTACTTTATACAATGGAACTGGGATATAATCTCCACCTATCCCAGTCACTAATACTTTAGCTTTCATTGAACTCTTCAGAGGGAAAACCAAATCCTTCTCCAGTAAGAGAGTTTGAGTATCACCTTTGTCCCTCAAGCTAGTTATGCGTTTGGCTACCTCAGTTGAGGAAAATGGGGTGATATTCCTCTTACACTAAAACCCTGCTCCCACATCAGTATGTTTTCTTTTTATAAATTTAGAGTACCCAATTATTTTTTTTTTCCAATTAAGGGGCAATTTAGCGTGGCCGATCCACCCAGCCTGCACATCTTTGGGTTGTGGGGGTGAGACCCACACAGACACGGGAGAATGTGCAAACCCCACACGGACAGTGACCCAGGGCCGGGATTCAAACAGGGGTCCTCAGCACCGTAGTCCCAGTGCTAACCACTGTGCCACGTGCCTCCCTCTCCCAGATCAGTGCTGACGTCAGGACTCCTGAGCTACAGTCTTCCCTGTTGTGTTCTCCCCTTTTGATACCCTTTTCAGAAGCCTTCTTATGAACTTCAACAAGTCCTATCATAATTTTTAGACACCCGCTTTGACAGGGAAGCATAATCTTCCTTAACAATAATAATCTTTATTAGTGTCACAAGTAAGCTTACATTAACACTGCAATGACGTTACTGTGAAACTCCCCTAGTCGCCACACTCTGCCGCCTGTTCGGGTACACAGAGGGAGAATTCAGAATGTCCAAATTACCTAACTGCACGCCTTTCGGGACTAGTGGGGGGAAACCGGAGCACCCGGAGTAAACCCACGCAGAGACGGGGAGAATGTGCAGACTCCGCACAGACAGTGACCCAAGCGGGAATCGAACCTGAGACCCTGGAGCTGTGAAGCAACCGTGCTAACCACTGGGCTACCATGCTGCCCCGCGCCCACCCCGTCAGTTTGCTCTGCATGGGTAATGTCCACTTTTCTCTTGGCCACTCCATTTAGATTGCTATTTTTTTAGAAACCCCAAAAGAAATTTCTGCCTCCTTCTGTTAGAATTTTGGGAGGGCCTGTATAAATGTAAACATAACATCTCAGGGTTCAGTTCTAAGATTAAGCTGCCCTCTACTTTCTGGCAGATGCTGTAGAAGCCAGGTATTTCGAATACAACTAGTATAGGTAAAAGATAGCTGTTTAAGCATAAATATTAAGCCCCAGTTTTAAATACCCATTTATACAGCATAATTCACTTTTACTGAGGTCCGTTGTTCTGGCAAATGCATATTTTCAAAGTCAGTGTGACATTAAAACAAAACAGTTGCAAGATAATTTGACACTGCTTGTGCTAATTGTCAAGGACAAGGACGGAATACCATAGCAACATGAAGGCACCATTGTTCACAATGCAGATAACAGCTGGGTCAGAAAAGCTGATGTTGCACATTGAAGATGGACGGCTTGCCATCAAATCAAATGTGTTGGAGTCTAACCCAAACCAATTAGGATTATATTGGGGTGTGATTAGACGACTTAAGACAGACATGAAGGTGTATAACTGAAAAGTTTCCGCCCGCCATTTTAGTGTTGTCTGTCCTTAATTGCTGTCTTTAATTCTCTGAGTCTTTCTGTAGTGTCTGTGTTGTCTTGTCTTACTGTTAGTTTAGTCAGTTTTGTCCTGAATAGTCCTTCTGTTAGTTTAGGAGATGTCTTTTGGGGGTTCTGACTTTGTGTTATTCTGTGTCAGTGATGTAGTGTACTTTTGACTTTGAGTTTGAGTTTAGCTGAAGATTAGGTTTCTCTCTCTCTTCATGTTTCATTGCCAGACTTTGACCGTTTAAAAGTTACTTTCGAGCTGTCTGCCTAAGCAAAGAAAGATAATGTCTGTAATTCTCTGAAAGCTTCGAATTGTCTACGAATTGCCTTTTAAATGACTTTCAAATTGTAATCAAGCGACTACAAATAAAACAATTCTTTTTGGCACCTGAGAAGTTTTAACTGAAGTTTCTGCTGTGTCCCAGTAATCGCAAAGTGCTACTGGTAACCGAATAGCAGAAATAATATAAATTCCTTCAACTTTACACAGTCGAATAATACAAGGAATTGAACAACTTGGCATAGTCCAGAAATATTACAAATCTTACAACTTGTCCTATTGCGCCAGGACTTTGATTCATCAACTAAGCTTCCCCCAACTTGGCGTAGTTCGGCAAGTTAAGATCCTATAAATTAAAGATTTCAACAATTGGCGAGCCAGCCAGGAGTTAACATTCCCTTTCAAATACAAGATTCCAACAGGTGCCCACTAATTTCTAGTGCCTTAAGCTGGAACTCTCTTTCCGTTGCTATTTCCTCTCTCTCTAATTCCAACCTCCTCATTTCCATCTCCATTTCTTTTGTGTTTTGCTGAAACTCTAAGTGTTTCACTTGCAACTGGATTTTAGCGAATTCTACTGTTGGTTTCCGTGACCCTGACTGTGTTTCTGGCATTTCTATCGCTTCAGCTATCTCTACCTTCCTAGCTATAGCTGGTACCTCTATTGTTAATTCACTTCTCAATTCAGCTTGTCTTTTCAAAGACATTTGAAACAAACCAGAGACAAGTCAACCACCTGAAGACAAACCTTAGCAGCTTCCAGAGTCATCCTGTTATATTGCTACAAACCTAGGGCGGAATTCTCCGATTATGAGGCTATGTCCGGAGCTTGTCTCTCGTCTTAAGACCAAAAAGTCAGCGCCGCCCCCCCACTGATGCTCTGCCTGGTGGGGGGCTAGCAGCTGCGCCACATAAAGCCCCCGGCTTTACCTGCAGATACGGATGCAGAGTTGGCGGGTCCTCGGCCGCGCATGAGCACGGCGGCGACCTGCGGTGGGCAGGGTATACAACATGCCACCGGCCGGGCGCTGACCCAGCCTGCCAGATAGAGTAACCCTCCTCGCCACCCCCGGACCACCCCCCAACAGTCCCCTGCCGCTGCCGACGCCCCCCCCCCGGCCAGCGGAACAGCTCCACCCCCACTGTGGCAGACCGCAGCCACCACACGAGGGTGACGAAACCTCAGAGCACACGCGCCCCACGCCGTCGGGAAGTCGGCCCATCGGGCGCGGAGCATCGGGGAAGGACCTCCTTCAGGTGACGTTCTGAGGCCGTCCCAATGGCGTGCGGCGTACTCACCGGTGACACGGTTTTAAAGGGGGCAGAGCATCTGAAAAACAGCGCCGCCCCGATTTCGGCGTCAAAAACGGATTCTCCGGGCAATCAACGAATGTGATCTCACCGTCGGCAATCAGAGAATCCAGCCCCTAGTGTCTCTTTTTCATTTATACTGTAACCCAAACTCGCCGTCTACCATTCCAAAGATCCGGACCCAAGTCCTCAAATATGTTACGACACACTGAGCTAGTACGCGGTCAATTTCAGCCCCACTTGAGTCCTAACACAATTGAATTAACTAATAACTCTTAGAAAAATACCCAAAGTTTTTGGCTCTTAGCTGTCCAAAAATTACAGTCACCAGGTTTGTAAATGTAAACACAATTACTGTTTATTAACAACAAGAACTGTAATGAGCAAATACAACTGGTTATTATCTCATTCCTAATCCCCCACTTTAACTTGCCTCCAGCTTCTACACACACACACACACACACACTCATATATAAGACGGACAACAGGAGTGAAAACAATAAGTAAAAGGAAAAAGAGTCTTTGTGTCTGAAGGTTGTCTTTAAGCACACTGTCCTGAAAATCAGACTGTCAAGCATCCGCTTGAATATTGTATCAATGACCTTTGGGGAAACTCACAATATACATCCCTCCAGTCCAAAGCAACCAATCCCACAACTGTGTTTCCTGTTACTTGTTCAACTTTGTATCCATGCTGCCACCATCCCTTTTATTTCATGGATTTCAGTATTGCTAACAAGCCTGTCATGCAGCACTTTATCAAATGTATTTTTGAAGTCTGTGTACACCACATCAGCTGCATTATTCTCATCACCCCTCTGAAATGAAATGAAATGAAAATCGCTTATTGTCACAAGTAGGCTTCAAATGAAGTTACTGTGAAAAGCCCCTAGTCGCAACATTCCGGCGCCTGTTCGGGGGGGCTGTTACGGGAATTGAACCGTGCTGCTGGCCTGCCTTGGTCTGCTTTCAAAGCCAGCAATTTAGCCCTGTGCTAAACAGCTTTCTGCTCCCTCATCAAAAAATTCAATCAAAGTACCTTCCAAACCCACTACCAACTAGAAGGACAAGGCCAGCAGGTACCTGGGACCCCCACCACCTGGAGGTTCCCCTCCGAGTCACTCACCACCCTGACTTGGAAATATATCGGCCATTGCTTCACTGTTGCTGGATTCAAAATCCCGAACCTCCTTGCCAATTTCTGTGATGTAATGAATCCATACTTGTCGAAGTAGCAGCTTAGTTTGTCCGTATTATCATTTCTAAAGCCTTTCCCACCATCGTGGTTAATCTGACTAGTCTATCCATTTTCTCCTCTGGCTCCACCCCTGATTTTCCCCTTTCTTCAGCTTTAGAATATTCCCTCAATTCTGCCATTGCTCCTCCTTTTCATTTCATTTTCATTTTTCATTTTCCCTGTTCCCGACTTTCTTGAACACTTTATACCCAGGACCATTTTTTGATGCAGTCTGTTTTTGCCATGTTCCCACAAGGCTGTGTGTACCTAAAACATTGTCTAACATGCTCTGCGTGTTCAGGTACATGCACTGTGAACGTCGCCCAGACATTATGGCTGCGATTCTCCGGGAAGATTCCGAAGTGTGGTAGCGAGCGGGAATTGCCACGAGCTTCCTACCTCTCGGCCCAGCGAGGCCGGCAATGCGATTCAACGTTAATTGGTCCACTTAACGAGGCCTCATGGGCTTCTCGCCGCAAATGGCTGTTCGCCAGCTGATTCGCCGGCCTGTGCTTGCCAACCCCCTGCTAACCAGGTCGAGCAGCACATAAGCTGCACTTGCTCAGCCAAGCCCAGCCAGCTCGCGACAATGGTGCCAAGGAGGCCAGCCCCAATATTCGGGACGCTGATCTGGGGAGAATCCTGGACACGGTGGAGGCCAGGAGGGATGTGCTGTTCCCCCGGGAGTCCAGGAGGGTTAGCCAGAGGGCAGCCAATGCTGCCTGGGATGAGGTGGCGGCAGCTGTGAGCTCAGAGGGTGTGACCAGGAGGACTGGCCTTCAGTGCAGGAAGAAGGTCAATGACCTGCATCGGACAGCACGAGTGAGTAGACACTAATGCCTACCCACCCCCCCACCCCTGAGACCTTTCCGCCCCTCATGGAAGCGTTCATACCCCAACCCGCCATGTCACCCGAAACCCCCCTCCCATCATAGAACCATGCGTGTGGCTAAGGATGCCACCATAATAATTGCATCACAGCTGTCACCCCCACCCTCCACCAGCGCAGATACACACACCTCGGTGGGACACGTAGGTGGCCAGGCTTCGGGGGCACAATCTGGTGAGCACCACACTGCTGCTGATGTACATCAGGTGGGGAGGCAGGAACCCCCCAGGCGGGACAGCATTCGGAGGGCTGCTGGATCCCAGATCCCAGCTAGGTCCCAGCCTGCTGCTGGGCCTGTGGAACTGGGTTACCCGGAGCTGATGGAGACGATAGGGAGCGGCCGGGACATTCAGAGGGAGATGTCAGCGTCACTCCAGCAGATCCCTAGCCGCCTGGAGGAGTCCCAGAGGCTACGGGCACAGGAGCTGTCACCGAAAATGCGTGGCACCGAGGCCAACACTGCCAGGGTGGTGACCGCAGGGAGTCTGCTGCACGACGTTGGCACCATTAGTGAAGGTGCCCAAGGCATCACGCAGTCAGTAACGGCCATGGCTGAGGGTCTCGACAGCATGTCTGCCTCACTGGGGGATCTCACCCAGTACCAGGCTGACCTTGATGAGTGGGGAATTGCAAATTACAGTAAATACCCTTGACCACAACCACTATGACACCTCTGTCACTTTCATCCACAATGCGGGCCGACCTCTGGACCCTTGGCCTATCTCCCCAGGCATTTCCCACTTGTCCCTGGGCACCCCGTGTGCAGGCGATGGGTGTGAGCGAGCACTCAGCAGACAGGCATAGATTGAGGAGCACTGGCGCTCAGCTCTCCGTGGGTTAACATCACTCCCCTGCCCTCGACAGTGACCCGCTGACGGTGCCGACACAATCCCAGCACCCTGGAGGATGTGGCACATATCCTGGGAGGGTGGTAAATGGGAGTGGGGGATGACGTACAAGGCCACGTCCCAAGTGAATCGGGCGGGTATCAGGGCCTCCCTGGCTTGACGGACCCTCGCTACTTCCACCTGTCCTGCAGCCTCCGCTGTCCTCCGGTTCCTCCCCGGCCTCATCCTCCAGCCCCTGCTGGTCCAGCACCACCTCGTCCACTTCCTCCTCGGAGGTGAGCACATACTCTTCATCACCAACCTCCAGTACATTGCCCACTCTGTGCGAGGTTATGGAGGGCACCGCAGACTACCATAAAGCGGACGACACTCCGGGCAGTGTACTGGCGTACACCACTGGAGCGGTCGAGGCATCGGAATGCACTGCTCGATCACAGCCCAGGTGGCCACATGGGCCTCATTGTACCGGGCCTCCGCTTCGGTCACCGGCCTCCATACTGGCGTCATTAGCCAGGTCCTTAATGGGTATCCCTTATACCCCAAGAGCAAGCCGCCCATCCTGGGGTGCTCCTAGAAGAGGGCAGGGATGACCGACTGCCCAGGATATAGCTGTCAAGCACCCCCCCCCCGGGAAGCAGGCACACATGTGCATTATCTTCATCTGGTGGTCACACACGAGCTGTGTGTTGAGGGAGTGGATCTCCTTTTGGTTACCATAGGGCACCCCCAGATGGCCCGGTGAGCCCAGGGTGACATGCGTGGCACCTATGACCCCCTGGACAGCGATGGCGGAGAAACCTGCTGCCCGGGCCCACCCCGCAGCCCTTCATTCCCCCATTGATCCCCCCCCCAACCCGGAACGCTCTGCCCACATACCCCAGGGTGCAGCGGGCCCCCCTCACCGGACCCCAGGCCCTGTACCTCGGACACCTGCTCATAACGTCACCTGAAGCTGGTGGTGGTCCCACGGAATGGGTAAATACGATCCAGGGGTTGGCATGGTGGTGCCACGAGCAGTTGCCCCCCCTCCCCCCCGGTTGCCCCCCCAGCGCCTCACCCTCCCTTCCATGGCAGCCCATCCCAGCCGGGGCTGTCTCTCCCCCCCAGCCGAGGGTACCCCACCTCCCGCCGAGCACTGGGGTGGCAAGCCCAATGCCCCCGGGCTCTTTTCTTGTGAGCAAAGGTGGCTGCTCACCTCCTCGGCTCCCCACAGAAACCCTTCCGCCAGGTTCACGTTTTTAGAAAGGAGTACTAATCGGCGCCAGTGTGACCACCTGCTGGGGAGGCCGATGAATGAGGAGTTGTCTGGAAGTAGGGCTTAAGTGGTGATAATTGGTTTCTTCCCACACTACGGCGTAGTCCCGATTTCGCCTACGGGAGCGGACCGGTTGCATCACAAACTGTTGGCGTCTGGCGAGGTTCGCGTTTTCAGCCTCTCCCGCTATTCACCGGCCTCGTTTCGCTTGAGCCAGAGTGTAACGAGGCCGGAGAATTGACCCTTAATTCATTCCCTATTACCCTAACCCCATTATTCTAGTGCTCGATATGTTTCAAACCACAGTGTTTAAAAAGACAAAGGTGAAACCGATTCCCGTGAATCAGGCGTTGATTAACAAGAGGGCACAGATTTACCAAATGTAAAAGGAACAAGGGGAATATCAGGTGTATGGATTTGGGAAGTACTGGATATAGAGTCAGCCGACTAGGCTGAACCTGAAGGGAAAGGACCTGGGGAGCAGAATTAACTGGAATGCTCTCCGAATGCTAGTGTAGACTTGTGGTAGTATGCATTAGGGGTCATGTGGGACTGTGAAGCCGTGATGTCATTGGCTGACAGATCCCGGGTCCTGGTTGGCTGTTGATCTCTAGCTCCGCCCTGAAGGCGGAGTATAAGAACCAGGAGTTATCCCCGACAGGCCAGTCTGTTGCTGAACTGCGGGGAACAAGTCACGCTTAATAAAGCCTCATCGACTTCATCTCTATTCGTCTCTCGTGAGTCTTTGTGCGCTACAATTTATTCAGCGTGCTTAAAGGACTATGGAGCTCAGGTTCATCCCGGAATGCCTGAGGATCAGCCCCCACGCAGTGAACTCAGCAGCAGTTTTTAAACACTGGCAGACTTGTTTCGAAGCATACCTCCGAACGGCCCCCGGCCGGGTCACAGAAGACCAGAAACTACAGGTCCTGCACTCGAGGGTAAGCCCGGAAATTTTCCCTCTCATAGAAGACGCAGAGGATTTCCAGACGGCGTTCGCAGCACTAAAGAGCATCTATGTTCGCCCAGTGAACCAGATCTACGCACGCTACCAACTCGCAACGAGACGGCAAAGTCCCGGAGAATCGCTAGACGAATTCTACGCCGCGCTGCTAATTTTGGGACGGGCCTGCAGCTGCCCGCCGGTAAACGCGATTGAACACACGGACATGTTAATTCGCGATGCTTTTGTGGCAGGTATGAACTCTCCCCAAATCCGCCAAAGACTTTTAGAAAAAGAGTCGCTAGGACTCTCAGAGGCACGGGCCCTTGCAGCCTCCCTAGATGTAGCCGCGCGAAACGCCCGCGCGTACGGCCCCGACCGCGCGGCAGCCCCTTGGGCTCTGTGGACCCCCGTTGCGACAAACCCCCCTCCCCCCCCCACCCCACAGGCTTGCGCGGTTCAGACGCCAAGTCGTCCCGGGGGGGCCTGCTGCTATTTCTGCGGCCAGCCGAAACACCCCCGGCAGCGCTGCCCGGCCCGCGCAGCGATTTGCAAGAGCTGCGGGAAAAAGGGCCATTTCGCGGCTGTGTGCCGGTCCCGGGGGGGCCGCCGCTGTCCCCGGAGAAGAAGGAGTCCTGCGCGTTTCTAACGCTCCCCAACCCCCCCAGCGCCCCATGTGCGACCCGCAGGTGCCGCCATTTTGGGTCCCGGCCACCACAAGGGGAGGGGCGCCGCCATCTTGGGACACCCCAGCCCTGTGCGACGCATGGGGGCGGCCATTTTGTCCACCCCCGCCGCCAGCTTGGGACCCCCCAGCCATGTGCGATGCATGGGGGCGGCCATTTTGTTCACCCCCGCCGCCATCTTGGACGGCAACAATGGACCCCAGCATCGACGGCTCCACGGGGTTCAAGGAAGACGCTGAAGCACTACGACCACGTCTGGCCTCAATGACGCTGGACCAAGCACGGCCCCGGACGCTCCAGATGACGACAACAACGGTGCTGATCAACGGGCACGAGACACCATGCCTGGTCGACTCCGGGAGCACAGAAAGCTTCATCCACCCCGACACGGTAAGACGCTGTTTTTTGACCATCCGTCCCAGTGCGCAAAAGATTTCCCTAGCTGCAGGATCCCACTCCGTACAGATCAAAGGCTTCTGCATAGTGACCCTAACGGTGCAAGGGAGGGAGTTTAAAAACTACAGGCTCTACGTCCTTCCCCAACTCTGCGCGCCCACATTACTGGGATTAGACTTCCAGTGCAATCTGCAGAGCCTAACCTTCCAATTCGGCGGCCCAATACCCCCACTCACTATCTGCGGCCTCGCAACCCTCAAGGATGAGCCCCCATCCTTGTTTGCAAACCTCACCCCGGATTGCAAACCCGTCGCCACTAGGAGCAGACGGTACAGCGCCCAGGACCGGACATTCATTCGGTCCGAAGTCCAGCGGCTACTGAAGGAAGGCATAATCCAGGCCAGCAATAGTCCCTGGAGAGCACAGGTGGTAGTAGTAAAGACAGGGGAGAAGCAAAGGATGGTCATAGACTATAGCCAGACCATCAACAGGTACACACAGCTAGATGCGTACCCTCTCCCCCGCATATCCGACATGGTCAATCGGATTGCCCAATATAAGGTCTTCTCCACCGTGGACCTCAAGTCCGCCTACCATCAGCTCCCCATCCGCCCAAGTGACCACAAGTACACAGCCTTCGAGGCAGACGGGCGATTATACCACTTCCTAAGGGTCCCATTTGGCGTCACAAACGGGGTCTCGGCCTTCCAACGAGAGATGGACCGAATTGTTGATCAACACGGGTTGCAGGTCACGTTCCCGTATCTCGACAACGTAACCATCTGCGGCCACGATCAGCAGGACCACGACGCCAACCTCCAAAAATTCCTCCAGACCGCTAAAGCCTTGAACCTCACATACAACGAGGACAAGTGCGTTTGTAGCACAAACCGGCTAGCCATCTTGGGATATGTAGTGCGCAATGGGATAATAGGCCCCGACCCCGAACGTATGCGCCCCCTCATGGAATTTCCCCTCCCTCACTGCTCAAAAGCCCTAAAACGCTGCCTGGGGTTCTTTTCATATTACGCCCAGTGGGTCCCCCAGTACGCAGACAAGGCCCGCCCCCTAATACAGACCACGACCTTCCCTCTGTCGACAGAGGCTTGCCAGGCCTTCAGCCGCATCAAAGCGGATATCGCAAAGGCCACGATGCGCGCCATCGACGAGTCCCTCCCCTTCCAGGTCGAGAGCGACGCCTCCGACGTAGCTCTAGCGGCCACCCTTAACCAAGCGGGCAGACTCGTGGCCTTTTTCTCCCGAACCCTCCACGCCTCAGGAATCCGCCACTCCTCAGTGGAAAAGGAAGCCCAAGCCATAGTGGAAGCTGTGCGACATTGGAGGCATTACCTGGCCAGCAGGAGATTCACTCTCCTCACTGACCAACGGTCAGTAGCTTTCATGTTCGATAATGCACAGCGGGGCAAAATTAAAAATGACAAGATCTTAAGGTGGAGGATCGAGCTCTCCACCTTCAACTATGAGATCTTGTACCGTCCCGGAAAGCTGAACGAGCTGTCCGATGCCCTATCCCGCGGCACATGTGCCAACGCACAAATTAACCGTTTCCAAACCCTCCACGAGGACCTCTGCCACCCGGGGGTCACTCGGTTCTACCATTTTATAAAGTTCCGCAACCTCCCATACTCCTTAGATGAGGTCTGTACAGTCACAAGGAACTGCCACATCTGCGCAGAGTGCAAACCGCATTTTTTTAGGCCGGATAGTGCGCACCTGATCAAGGCCTCCCGTCCCTTTGAACGCCTCAGTCTGGATTTCAAAGGGCCCCTCCCCTCCACCGACCGCAACACATACTTCCTGAACGTGGTGGACGAGTACTCCCGTTTCCCCTTCGCCATCCCCTGCCCTGACATGACAGCGGCCACAGTCATTAAAGCCCTTAACACCATATTCACACTGTTCGGTTGCCCCGCATACGTCCACAGCGACAGGGGGTCCTCCTTCATGAGTGACGAGCTGCGCCAGTTCCTGCTCAGCAAGGGTATAGCCTCGAGCAGGACGACCAGCTACAACCCCCGGGGGAACGGGCAAGTAGAGAGGGAGAACGGCACGGTCTGGAAGACCGTCCTACTGGCCCTACGGTCCAGGGATCTCCCAGTTTCACGGTGGCAGGAGGTCCCCCCGGACGCCCTCCACTCCATCCGGTCGCTACTGTGTACCACCACTAACCAAACGCCTCATGAGCGCCTCCTTGTCTTCCCCAGGAAGTCCTCCTCTGGAACGTCGCTGCCGACCTGGCTGGCGGCCCCAGGACCCATGTTGCTCCGGAAACATGTGCGGGCGCACAAGTCGGACCCGTTGGTCGAGAGGGTTCACCTCCTCCACGCGAACCCACAGTACGCCTACGTGGCGTACCCCGACGGCCGACAGGACACGGTCTCCCTGCGAGATCTGGCGCCCGCCGGCAACACGCACACCCCCTCGACACCAATCACCCCCTCCCTGCCACCGGCGTACCCCGCGACAGCCCCCTTCCCGGGAGGATCGGTCCTCCTCCCATGTCCGACCAGAAGTGAAGCTGAAGCAGAAACCGTAAAGCTCCCGGAGACGACAACACTGGAACAAGCACCACCACCACCGGGGCTGAGGCGATCGACAAGGATGACCAGACCGCCCGACCGACTTGTGGCATCGGTGTAACACTAGAATGTTGTGGACTTTACCGAGAATTTTTTTCCCTTTTTCCCCCTTACGAAGACTGTAAATAGTTCAAAACAAAAAAAAAACCCTGTACATAGCCCAGTGTAGGGCACTGTGATGACATGCAAAAGTTTTTTTCCTCCCAGGACCAGCCTTGTAAACCCCTACCACCATGCGAAGCACCACCCCGCCGGGTTCATTTTTAACAAGGGGTGAATGTGGTAGTATGCATTAGGGGTCATGTGGGACTGTGAAGCCGTGATGTCATTGGCTGACAGATCCCGGGTCCTGGTTGGCTGTTGATCTCTAGCTCCGCCCTGAAGGCGGAGTATAAGAACCAGGAGTTCTCCCCCGCAGGCCAGTCTGTTGCTGAACTGTGGGGAACAAGTCACGCTTAATAAAGCCTCATCGACTTCATCTCTATTCGTCTCTCGTGAGTCTTTGTGCGCTACAAGACTTAATGGGATAAATAACCTCCTTCTCTGCTACACTACTGCATAATTCGATGATTCCATAATTCATATTGGTCATAGTCTCAGGATGAGAGGTAGCAAATTTAAAACTGAGTTGAGGAGAAACTACTTCTCCCGAAGGGTTGTGAATCTATGGAATTCACTCCCCCAGAATGCGGTGGATGCTGGGACAGTGAGTAAATTTAAGGAGTTAGACAGATTTGTAATTGGTAATGGGTTGAAGGGTTCCGGAGAACGGGCAGGATGGTGGAGTTAAGGCCAGGATGAGATCAGCCATGATCGAACGGCAGAGCAGACTCAATGGGCCGAATGGCCTAATTCTGCTCCTGTATCTGATGAACATATGTAGCTTTGTGACTTTTCGTACGTTGAAGGTACAACGTACGAATAAATTGATATTCCTATCTGTGATTTTAGGCCCATACCAATGAGACTGACTCTCGGCTGCTCTGTGAAGTAACCTCAGAAGTCATGCGGGGCACTAAGGGCACCGAGGACTGGGCAACAATTGCCAACCTTGCCTGCGATGGCAACTTGGCAGGAAGCAGAATACGATGGCCCACTGGCTTGTACTGCCTATAGTTTGTTGATGGGCTCAAGTATTGCTGGACACAAATGCCCTTGTGATCTGAAATAAACCTTGCACATTGCGATGCTTGGGTACCGTGTTAAGCAGCATAACCCTTCCGTTAAACCCAGTCTGATGCTTTCTGTCCAACATTAATATTATTGCTGACTTACACTGTCAATCACATGGCCCACCTGGAACATTGAGAGGTGCTGTCAAAAGAGAAGAAGAAAATGTATTATTGAACGTTTGCACTCTAATAGATCTAACTGGGCAAGCTGAATATAATGCTGCCACAGACATAAATATAGCAATGCTGAATGATTAGCTTAACTATGGCATATGAAGTAATTTTGGATTCTATGAAAGTTTTAAATCTGTTTCTCAGTTGAGGATTAGAAAATACTCCTTGACATTTTAGTCAGCTGTTTTTACCAAGCTAATCCAACTCTTTAACCTTTCAGCATCGTTGCTGACTCTCAGTCACTGAGCTCTGTGCAGGAATAACCAACAGCTTTGACATAATTTGACCAAACTTTTAAATGACCAAATTCCATGCCAACTTGGAAAGCCAAAAAGAGATTTCCACAAACACTAGTTTGAGCTGCAGGCGACTTCTTCGTCGATTAGCAACAGCCTAATTTACCAATGATCGGGCAGTTTGTTTACCATTCACTCTGTGAAAAAAAAACTAGTTGAGGTTAAAGTTGTTCAACTGTTAAAAGCTAAATGAACAACGGTTCAGAAAGAGATGAATCTTTAAAGCTCCTAAAATTGCCAACTTCCCGAATTCAGTGCCCCGGAGAGGAAGCACTTTGTAGAATTGGACTCGCGTAGTGTGAGATGGAATAGCAACATTGGATTGAGAGAGCTCTGTTCCATTGCAGTTTCACTGATGTGAGTGTCAGTCTCCCTGAAGGATTGAACCTGCGCCTGTCACCACTAGTACTTGTGGTAAACCACTGTTGCACCTGTATTAGGCGATGTAAGGTAGGACCTGTACTGCCGGTTCACCGGTAGTCCCTGCCTGCTGGCTCCGCCCAGTAGGCGGAGTATAAATATGCATGTCCTCCATTCAGCAGCCATTTCGCCAGCTGCTGTGGGAGGCCACACATCTTAGAGCAATAAAGCCTCAGTTGTATCCAGCTCTAGTCTTTGTCCAATCGATCGTGCCTCAGTACTTGGGGCCAAATGATTCCCATTCACCCTGGGAAGCAGCTCTGGCTGAAGTGAATGGAAGGGAGATTATCCATGAATCTGAGCTCGAAACCTTTTCGCCATTTGCATTTGGCATGTGGAGAAGTAGCGACCAATGGTGGCCCTGGCAGGGATCAGGGATTCCAGCCAAAACAGTGGGTGGGATTTTACCATCTCGGACTAAAGGTAGCATTTCGACACTTTTTGGACCCCACTACATGCTTTTCCCGCCATAATTTTTGAAACTTTGTCAGAAAATTAGCCTGGGAGGGAGGTAGAGGCGGGGTGCCTCACATTCTTTTTTATTCATTTGCAGGTTGTGGGCGTAGCTAGGCCAGCATTTATTGCCCATCCCTAATTGCCCTTCAGAAGGTGGTGGTGGTGAGCTGCCCTCTTGAACCGCTGCAGTCCATGTGGAATATCTCCTGTCTTCGGGTTTCAGCCTCCTCGTCCAAGGAAATCACTTCTTCTTCTAAGTCTCCATCTGGCAAATGATCTCCCCTTTAAAGTGCCAGGTTGTGCTGTGCACAGCAGACCACAAATGATGCAAACACTCTTCCTGGTTATGAAGATCAGTAGCTGCTACCAAGGAGCTCTCAAATTGCTATGTGTGTAATCTATGGCAGCCCACACTCAAGAGAACCCAGAGGTCACTGCAAATCACAGCCAGCAGCCTGGCTGGCTTCATCCATTCATTTTACTGATGTGTCTTATTGTAAAGAGCACCCTTAACTTCCCTTATACATGTAATGCATGGAGGTCCTTTCCAATGATCAACATTTCCAGTGGGACATTGAGTGTATCCATCGTCAGTGACTCTGAAAGTAGTGGCCACATTGAGCTTCTACACCAGGGGCTCCTTCCAGGACTTTCTTGGTAACCTCTGGAGGTCTCTCAAGCGTCTATGCATAGATGGGAACAGATGCCATTTCTGCCAAGGCTGGTTTAGCACACTGGGCTAAATAGCTGGCTTTTAAAGCAGACCAAGGCAGGCCAGCAGCACGGTTCAATTCCCGTACCAGCCTCCCCGAACAGGCGCCGGAATGTGGCGACTCGGGGCTTTTCACAGTAACTTCGTTTGAAGCCTACATGTGACAATAAGCGATTTTCATTCGTTTCATTTCAGGGCACACAATTACATCAACTTCGACAGTGATCAAGATAGTCAGGACGCCAGAACAGTAGACTTTGCTGAGATTTCCGGATTCCCACAGGTGCAGGGTGACATTGACTGTACTCATGTGGCTACCAAAGCTCCATGGGAACTGATACAGCAACCCATAAATAGGACATCTTACCACTTACTCGATGTATGGCCATAAGAAACCTATCATGCAGCCAAAAATCTTTCAGGGAGAAGCTGCAACCATGCTTATGCCACACCTGAATATTGAGGCACACCATAAGCTTCTTAAAGATGTAATTCCGATGCCCCAGTCAGTTCTTGGGGAGAATTCCAGTAAAGTCCTCAGCAGGCAGATTACTGCACCAAGTGCTGTTGCAAAGGGAGAGGACTTGCCGGATACCAAGAGGGAGGAGCTGCACATCATGTCCAATGAGGAAGACATTGATGGGTATGAGGGTTTGAGTTTGAGGGAGCTAAGGCTGTCAGGGAAAAGCCATAGCATGGACCAGGCGATGCAGGCATGCGTGTGAGTCCCTCATAACTTCGAGATTCCATGAGGACAATGACAAGCTGCAAGGAGGACCCGCTTGAACAACTGCCTTCCCTTATGGACCAATCTGAACACTGGAATTGCTATTCTTCTCATTTCAACCATGCTCGCGACTCTGACTGTGGACAGTGACACACCAGGCTGACATTGTCCTGACTTTGAAGGGTGCTGAGGCTTTGGGAACATTGTCCTTTTTGAGAGGAGTTTCTACTGGAGGAATCCCAGCATTAGACCTCAGAAGGTGCTACCTCTTTGACCATCTCTCCAGTTACAGTGGCAGCCTAAAGGAGCCAGGAGTGTTGATCTTTGGAATAAGAACTAGAAAGCAAGTCTTGACGTCTACAACTCCAGTTTTATTGTGTTCGACAATCACCTCTCACCCAACTCCTCAGTGCCACTTATATCCCCATTCTATACACATACATATATATGTAATATGTGTACAACCTATCAAACAATAAGCGTGGTCTATTAACCAATTAAAGCCCAAGTTCTAACTTAAGATTGAGGAACATTAAGTCTTTCCTAACGTGGAGTTGTTCCATTATCCTCAGTGGGTTTGTAGCCTTCAGTTGACAGCTCTTCAAGGAGATCCATCTCCAGCAACAGGACAATGCACGGTGAAACCTCAATGGTGAAACTGATGGGGCCAAGGATGCCCACAGGGGTGCTCTAGTCAGAGATGACGTGATCCTCTGTGCCACATTTTTCTCAAACGCTTCTAACATCTGGCACTCTCAGTTACAGATGCTGGCCTGCATTTATCCTCACCTTATTATGCAAGCAAACTCCAAAATGCTCAGACATCACAAAGCCTTCAAGATCATGAATCACCCGTAATAAAGTGCACACTTCAGTACATCCTCAATCGTATGTCATTGCTCCATTCCACATTGTCTGAAGCTGCAATGTACACTTCCAGACCATGCTCAAATGCTCTATTGACCGCCAGAAATCACCATTAGCAATTCGCATCGCTCAACCTTGCCGAGTGTTGAGGTGATGGGACGGACAGTGCTGCATCCCAGCATTGTGACAAGAACCTTTGCGGCCACAGTAGAGGCAAGTGTAGATTGGTAAATGCTCAAACCTGTTGCATTGAGTGCCAGGGCAATAATGGGGCAGAGGTTTGGCACCTTCAGGTGGCAAGGTGTTCCTACATATCAGTGAGTTCAGTGGACATACATCCGGAAAGTCAGAAACATGATTGGCAGAAAAGAGTGCACAAGAGCGCTAGAGAACGGGCCCTCGCATGAAAAAGAGACGAAGTAGTGCAATTTATGATCCTTCTCTGCTTGAACGTGACACCTTCACCTTTCAATACTGCAGACAAGATTGGAGAAGACCTGCCTCAATCTTACACAGCCAAGAATAAACATGATCTGACCCTCCATTAAGGTCAGCATTAAGGTCAATGCTTCTGCAAAAGGACCACACACTGTGACGTTCTCTGTTGTGTCTATCAGGATGTCTTCAGAATGTCGTGTGAACAAAGAACATCAACCTAAGTAACTGAACAAAGCTGATTTATTTACACTATTTAAATTGAAGATTCAAATAAGTCACAAGGTATAAGTTGATAAATTAAACTGTGATATCTCTAATTACAGAATTCTACACTAAGCAACTACTCTCTCCTACACCTAAACACCTTCTCCCAGAATTCCAGCAGTCACGTGATATTTATATGACTACTCCTTATCTCCATCTGGTGGTGAGAAGTAGTAACATCACATTGTTAACCCCTGGTATTCCTTACAATATACATTATGTTACACACACTGTGGCGATATGGAAGCTGTGGTAATTTGAGACCACAAAGAAGGTAGTCGACTGTGTTGCTTAAGAAAAGGAATTTCTTTCTACAAAAAAATAACAAAGTTCAACAATAACAGTAACTTAGTAGAACAGTAATAACTATGAAAACAGGAGCAGTAGTAAAACAGGCCTTGATCACAGAACACTGTCTTGCAGATTGCAAAAGCCTGCCCAAAGCTTGCACATGCTCAGATGCCTCAACACTTGCCAGCAAAACCATTACATAGGAGACAGGCTGATAAGAACACTCTGCACTAAAAATGGCAGCCCTGTAACAGGTGCACACCATAAAAAGGCCGTGAAAGCCACATCTGTGGTAAGTGATGACGCGACCATGGTGCCACACCTGATTTATAGCAACCCTGTTCATCATAAAAGGGATGCATGGTAATAATCGTTTACTGTCACAAGTAGGCTTCAATGAAGTTACTGTGAAAAGGCCCTCGTCGCCACATTCCGGTGCCTGTTCGGGGAGGCTGGTACGGGAATTGAACCGTGCTGCTGCCTTGTTCTGCATTACAAGCCAGCTATTTAGCCCACTGTGGTAAACCAGCATAAAGAAAAGGTGTGAAATGTATGTGACTCCATGTCGGTTCCTGCTGTGGGGAGGTGCATCCTCCTCAGCCTGTGCAACCAGAGGTGATGGGGGTCACAGGAACTGGGGACTTGGGTCAGCCAGAAGTTCCCAGGGTACCTGGGCAGATGGCCCCAGTGTGCCTGGCTGCTGGTCGTTCAATTCTACATTTTCAAAAACAAGTGGTCTCACCTCCTCTGTATTGTTGTAGAGCTGCGTTTCCTGGATGTGAAAGTCTTCTTGCTCTGCACACTCTGCTACCCGCGCCTGCGTTACCGATGCTACTTCGACGCCTCCTCCGCTGACCTCCCGCTAAGAACAGAATACAAAGAATCAATGGACAATGCAGCAGCGGTGATCCCTGTAAGAGGTTGACGCATTAGTAACGCTGCCTCTCAGAAATACTCTTACTGCAGATAGAAAGATGATATAAGTTATTATATTTTTGCAGCAGGTGTAACATTGATAATTCCATTCAGTGTGAATAATGTTTAGTTCGAAGATAGTTCTGGTGAAGTGTCACCGGCCTACTTCTTTCCACAGTTGCTGCCTGACCTGCTGAGTGCTTCCAGCATTTCTGCTTTTGTGTCGTTCGAATATACTGATCCAAATTAATTTGCAATTATTGAGGGAAACTAAGCTATTAAATAGTGAAAACAGTGTTCGCCGTGGCTATGGTGAAATCCTGGGTATTATATTGATTGAGTTTTTAAATTCTGAACATCCTAAATATATTGTTTGGGACAGGTGGAGGGGTAATTTAAACCTCCCTGATTTCCCCTCCCACAAACCGCCTGAAAACACAAAGGTGTTTTTCTTTTTCCATTTCCCATTTATTCTGGTGGTGTATTTTCCTTCAGCTTTGGAGTGGTCCAATCCTGCATTAACCACCCTCCCATACACACACACATACACGCACACACATACACGCACACACACATACATGCACACACACATACACGCACACAGACATACACACACGCACACACAAACATGCACACATACACGCACACACACGCACACGCACATACATGCGCACACACATACACGCACACACATACACGCACACAGACATACACACACACACACAAACATGCACACAAACACGCACACACACATACATGCACACACGCATACACGCACACATACACACACACAAACACGCACACATACACACACGCACACCCACAGCAAATTTGAGATAACGTAAAAGATGCTTCGTTTATTTTACACAAACAATAAATGCCGGAAAGGGGTTTCGCAACATCCGGCCTCATAAAAGAGGGATAATGGCAAACATGCTAAAAATAAGAATGAATTCACCTAACCTGCCATCTTTGGACTGCGGGAGGAAACCGGAGCACCCGGAGGAAACCCACGCAGGCGCGGGGGGGAGAAAGTGCAAACGCCACACAGACAGTAACCTGAGGCCAGAATTGAACCCCGGGCCCTGGCACTGTGAAGCAGCAGTGCTAACCACTGTGCCGCCCTTCAGATGGTGGTGGTGAGCTGCCTTCTTGAACTGCAAGCAGTCCCTGCGGTGTAGGTACACCCACAGGTTCATGTTGTAATGACAGGACGAAATGGCAACTTTCACCCGTTGCCCAGTATTTTTGTTCAGCATTTTACTGTCCCTGTGTGATTGAGGTGGAGTGAAGACATTGGGCCTAATGCAGAGTAATCGATGATCTAATCGGGATAGCCATTACCTGCAGGATAACTTTTTTTCAATTGATTCATTCATGGGATGTGGGAATCAATGGCTGGACTAACATTTATTTCCCATCCTTAATTGTCCTTCTGAATGAAGCCTGCAGCCAGAGGTGTCGAGTGGATGATCCGTCTTAGTCTCCTCCTGAAGTTGCCAGTATCACAGATATCCTCAGCCAATTGGAACTTCTCCACACAATATAAAGTGACTGAAGACATGTGCTCCAGAACCAGGTGCACTTTAGCTAAGCTGTTCCAGGGCAAGTACAACACGAGCATCTACCCGGCAATGTGGAAAACCCACTCAGGGATGCTCCCTCCAAAGTCTCCTCCACAATGGTCCTCAATACCAGGCTGCGTACTTAGCCCCCTACTATACTCCCTATATACACATGACTGCATGGTAAAATTTGGTTCCAACTCCATCTACAGGTTTGCTGATGACGCGACCATAGTGGGTCAGATCTCGAATAACCGTCGAGTCAGAATACAGGAGGGAGATAGAGAACCTAGTGGAGTGGTGCAGCGACAACAATCTCTCCCTCAATGTCAGCAAACCTGAAGAGCTGGTCATTGTCTTCGGGAAGCAAAGTACTGTACACACCCGTCAGCATCAGCGGGGCTGAGGTGGAGATGGCTGACCGCTTCAAATTCCGAGGTGTGTATATCACCAACAATCTGTCCTGGTCCACCCATGTCGACGCTACCACCAAGAAAGCACAACAGCACTTATACATCCTCAGGAAACTAAGGAATTCGGCATGTCCACATTTACTCTTACCAACTTTTACAGATGCACCATAGAAAGCATCCTATCTGGCTGCATCACAGCCTGGTATGGCAACTGCTCGGCCCAGGACCGCAAGAAACTTCAGAGAGTCGTGAACACCGCCCAGTCCATCACGCAAACCCGCCTCCTACCCATTGACTCTGTCTACCCCTCCGGCTGCCTGGGGAAAGCAGACAGCATAATCAAAGACCCCTCCCACTCGGTTATTCTCTCTTTCTTTTTTAAAAAAAATATATTTTATTAAAGTTTTCAAACACAATTTGTCCCCCTTACAAATCAACAAAAACGGTACCATGATAACTGATATATAACATTGTTTAAATAAAATAGTGAACTCACAAAATAACACGAGATAGTGCTCCCCCCGCCCCCTCACCCCATCTAGAACAAAATCAATTTACCGCCCCCCCCCCGGCCCCCCCTCTGGGCTGCTGCTGCTGGCTATCTACTTTCCCCCTAATGTTCCGTTAGATAGTCGAGGAATGGTTGCCACCGCCTGGTGAACCCCTGAGCCGATCCTCTCAGCGCAAACTTCATCCGCTCCAGTTTTATGAACCCTGCCATATCGTTTATCCAGGCCTCCACGCCGGGGGGTTTCGCTTCCTTCCACATGAGTAAAATCCTTCGCCGGGCTACTAGGGACGCAAAGGCCACAATATCGGCCTCTTTCGCCTCCTGCACTCCCGGCTCATCCGCTACCCCAAATATAGCTAACCCCCAGCTTGGCTTGACCCGGACCTTCACCACCTTCGAGATCACTCCCGTCACTCCCCTCCAATACCCCTCCAGTGCCGGACACGACCAAAACATATGTGTGTGGTTCGCCGGGCTTCCCCCGCACCCCCCGCACCTGTCCTCCACTCCGAAGAACCTGCTCAACCTCGCTCCCGTTATGTGTGCTCTATGTAGCATCTTAAATTGGACCAGGCTAAGCCTGGCACACGAGGAAGAGGAATTTATCCTACTTAGGGCATCAGCCCACAAACCCTCCTCGTCTCCTCCCCGAGCTCTTCTTCCCATTTTCCCTCCAGTTCTTCTACCAGCTCCCCCCCCTCTGCTCTCATCTCCCGGTATATTTCGGACACTTTGCCCTCCCCGACCCACACCCCCGAAAGCACCCTATCCTGGATCCCCTGTGTCGGGAGCAGCGGAAATTCCCTCACCTGTTGTCTCGTGAACGCCCTCACCTGCATATACCTAAAGATGTTCCCCGGAGGCAGCTCGTACTTTTCCTCTAGCGCTCCCAAGCTCGCAAACGTCCCATCTATAAATAAGTCTCCCACTCTCCAGATTCCTGCCCGGTGCCAACTCTGGAACCCTCCGTCCAACCTCCCTGGGGCAAACCTATGGTTGTTCCTGATCGGGGACCACACTGAGGCTCCCAACACACCCCTCTGTCGCCTCCATTGCCCCAAGATACTTAGTGTTGCCGCCACCACTGGGTTCGTGGTAAACCTTTTCGGGGAGAGCGGTAGTGGCGCCGTCACCAGCGTCTTTAAGCTCGTTCCTTTACAGGACGCCCTCTCCAGACTTTTCCACGATGTCCCCTCTCCCTCTATCATCCACTTACGGATCATCGCCACATTGGCGGCCCAGTAATAGTCGCCCAAATTCGGCAACGCCAGTCCCCCTCTGTCCCTGCTACGTTGCAGGAACCCCCTCCTTACCCTCGGGGCCTTCCCTGCCCACACAAAGCTCATGATGCTCCTATCTATTTTCTTGAAAAAGGCCTTAGTGATCAATATAGGGAGACATTGAAACACAAATAAGAACCTCGGGAGGACCATCATCTTAATCGCCTGCACTCTGCCCACCAGTGACAGCGGCTGCATATCCCACCTTTTGAATCCTCTTCCAGTTGCTCCATCAGCCCAGTCAGATTGAGTCTGTGTAAGGTTCCCCAGCTCCTGGCTATCTGACTCCCCAGGTATCGGAAGTTTCTTTCCACTCTCATTAGCGGCAGGACATCTATCCCTCTACTCTGCTCCCCAGAGTGTATTACGAAAAGCTCACTCTTTCCCATGTTAAGCCTATATCGCGAGAAATCTCCCAACTCCCTCAATATCTGCATAACCTCTGTCATCCCCTCCACTGGATCCGCTACATACAGCCGTAGGTCATCTGCGTAGAGTGACACTCGGTGTTCCTCACCCCCTCTAATCACCCCTCTCCATTTCCGGGAGTCTCTCAGCGCTATGGCCAGTGGTTCAATTGCCAGCGCGAACAGTAATGGGGACAGAGGGTACCCGTGTCTTGTTCCCCTATGTAGTCGAAAATACTCCGATCTTTGCCGATTTGTGACTACACTTGCCATTGGGGCCCCATAGAGAAGTTTAACCCAGCTGACAAACCCCTCCCCGAACCCAAACCTCCTCAGCACCTCCCATAAATACTCCCACTCTAACCTATCAAATGCCTTTGCTGCATCCATTGCCACCACTATCTCTGCCTCCCCCTCTGCTGGGGGCATCATTATCACCCCCAATAGCCGTCGCACGTTGACATTCAATTGTCTCCCCTTTACGAACCCTGTCTGATCTTCGTGCACCACCCCCGGGACACAATCCTCTATCCTCATTGTCAGCACTTTTGCCAACAACTTGGCGTCCACATTTAGCAGTGAGATAGGCCTATAGGACCCGCATTGCAGCGGGTCTTTATCTCGCTTCAGGATTAGTGATATCATCGCCTCCGACATTGTCGGGGGTAGGGTCCCCCCTTCTCTGGCCTCGTTAAAGGTTCTTACCAGCAGCGGGGCCAACAAGTCCACGTATTTTCTGTAAAATTCCACCGGGAACCCGTCAGGTCCCGGGGCCTTCCCTGCCTGCATGTTCCCCAGCCCTTTGGTCACCTCGTCCACCCCAATTGGCGCCCCCAGGCCTGCCACCTCCTGCTCGTCCACCCTCGGGAACCTTATTTGGTCCAGAAACTGCGGCATCCACTCTTTTCCCTCCGGGGGTTGGGACCTATATAACCTCTCATAAAAGGTCTTGAACACCTCATTTACCTTCCCTGCTCTCCGCACCGTGGTTCCCGTTTCATCCCTAACTCCCCCTATTTCCCTCGCCGCTGTCCTCTTACGAAGCTGGTGGGCCAACAGGCGACTCGCCTTTTCCCTACATTCATATCTCATCCCCTGTGCCTTCCTCCACTGTGTCTCTGCCTTCCCTGTGGTCAGCAGGTCAAACTCCGTCTGGAGTCTTCGCCTCTCCCTATATAGTCCTTCGTCCGGGGCCTCCGCATATTTTTTATCCACACTCAAAATCGCCCGCAGTAATCTTTCCCTCTCTTTGGCCTCTGTTTTCCCCTTGTGAGCCCTGATGGAGATCAACTCTCCCCTGACCACCGCCTTCAGCGCTTCCCATACTACCCCCACTCGGACCTCCCCATCATCGTTGGCCTCCAGGTACCTTTCGATACATCCCCGCACTCTTCCGCAGACTCCCTCATCCGCCAATAACCCAACATCCAGTCGCCAGAGTGGACGCTGCTCCCTCTCCTCTCCTAGTTCCAGATCCACCCAATGTGGGGCATGGTCTGAAACAGCTATGGCCAAGCACTCCGTTCCTTCCACCCTCGAAATCAGTGGCCTTCCCAAAACGAAGAAATCTATCCGGGAGTATACCTTATGGACATGGGAGAAAAAGGAGAACTCTTTGGCCAGCGGCCTGGCAAATCTCCACGGATCCACTCCCCCCATTTGGTCCATAAACCCCCTAAGCACCTTGGCCGCTGCCGGCCTCCTTCCGGTCCTGGATCTAGATCTATCTAACCCTGGGTCTAGCACGGTGTTGAAGTCCCCCCCCATTACCAGGTTTCCTACCTCCAGGTCCGGGATGCGTCCCAGCATCCGCTTCATAAATCCCACATCATCCCAGTTCGAGGCATATACGTTGACCAGCACGACCTCCATTCCCTGCAGTCTGCCACTCACCATCACAAATCTGCCCCCGCTGTCCGCTACAATGTTCCCAGCCTCGAACGACACCCGTTTTCCCACCAATATGGCCACCCCTCTATTCTTTGCGTCCAGCCCTGAGTGGAACACCTGTCCCACCCATCCTTTCCTTAACCTAACCTGGTCCGCCACCTTCAGATGCGTCTCTTGAAGCATGGCCACGTCTGCCTTCAGTCCCTTTAAGTGCGCGAATACTCGGGCCCTCTTAATCGGCCCATTTAGGCCTCTCACGTTCCACGTGATCAGCCGGACTGGGGGGCTGCCCGCCCCCCTCCCCTGTCGACTAGCCATCACCGTCTCTGGATCAGTCCCACGTCCCGGTCCCGCGCACCCACCCATCCCCCAGGCGGCGCATTCCTGCCCCGACCACCTTTTCTCGTACCAGCTCCCTTTCGATCTCAGCAGCAGCAACCCAGTTGTCCCCCCCTCCCCTCCCCCGCTAGATCCCCATCTAGCATGGTTACTCCCCCCATATTGCTTCCGAAAGTCAGCTGACTTCAACTGACCCCGGCTTCTCCCGCTCTCTCCTTGACCCCCCCCCCGTGTGAGGAACTCCCATCCTCCTTGCGCCTATCTTCCCGCCATCATCTCTCTGGCGCGGAAAAAGAAAAAGAAACCCCGTGCTTTCTAGAACCATCCCGCCCCCCCATGGCGCAGCTCCCCCTACCGCCCCGTTCCCATTCCCCATCCCCCGCCTGTGTCTCTTCTTCCCCCCCCACTGGCACCCACATTTCTCAGTGTCCTCCCCTCCCCAACTTACACCTCTATCCATCAGCATTGTCATTTCCCCTCCAACATCAGTCCCTCAGTTCTGGCCCAGTTTCTCTTTTTGAATGAAGGTCCATGCTTCTTCCGACGTTTCAAAATAGTAATGTCTATCCTGGTGCGTGACCCACAATCGCGCCGGCTGCAACATCCTGAACTTCACTTTCTTCTTGTGCAGTACCTCCTTGGCTCGATTGAAACTCGCCCTCCTTCTCGCCACCTCCGCACTCCAATCCTGATACACGTATCACCGCATTCTCCCATCTGCTACTTCGTACCTTCTTGGCCCATCTCAGAACCACCTCTCTGTCATTGAAGCGGTGAAATCGCACGACCATCGCCCTAGGTGGTTCTCCAGCCTTTGGTCTCCTCGCAGGGACCCGGTGGGCCCCTTCCACCTCCAAGGGGCCCGAGGGGGCCTCAGCTCCCATGAGCGAGGGTAGCATCGTGTTCGCGTAAGCCCCGCCGTCAGCTCCATCCACTCCCTCGGGGAGACCCAGGATCCGGAGGTTCTTTCTCCTTGATCTATTTTCCAGGACTTCAATTCTTTCGATGCACTTCTTATGGAGCGCCTCGTGCGTCTGCATTTTGACCGCTAGTCCCAGGATCTCGTCCTCATTGTCCGTTACCTTCTGCTCCACCACGCGGAGCTCCATCTCCTGGGCCTTTTGTGTCTCTTTAAGCCCCTCGATTGCCTGTAGCATCGGGGCCAGCACCTCCTTTTTTAGCAGCTCCGCACACAGTCTTAAAAATTCATCCTGGTCCGGTTCCCATGTCGCCTGGGCTCCCTCCGACGCCATCTTGTTCCTTTCTTTCCTCTGCCACTGCCCTCGAGGATTCTCCGAGATCTGGCCGTCGCCGCCGATATTTTTCTTTCCCACTGGGGGGGGGGGGACTCCCTGTTGCATCACCCCACACCGGGTTTCGTCGGAAAAAAAATTCCCGTTGGGGCTCTTAAAAGAGCCCGAAGGTCCGTTCGAGCTGGAGCCGCCGAAACGTGCGGCTTAGCTGGTCATCGCCGCAACCGGAAGTCTCGTTATTCTCTCTTTCTACCTCTTCCATCGGGCGGGAGATACAAAAGTCTGAGAACACGCACGAACAGACTCAAAAACAGCTTTGACTTCCGGTGGTGGCCATGGTGTGAGTGGTTGCGCGTTTGGCAGCTCCCGCCCAAGTCTGTTTTTTTTGGACCCTTTTCCCCGTTTGTCGGGTGAATGTTTTGTGGAAAAAAGGTGTCGGGGTGAGCAGAGAAAAATTAATGCCGCTCGTGTAGCTGGTGGATGGATCCACGGACCAGAAGTGAGTTGAGAAGAGGGTGGAGCAGGAGAATCTTTGTGTACCACAGGTCAAGATGGCGGAGGGTGAAGGGTCTGCCTTGTCTGACCAATGGTTGACGGATACAATTGGTGGACTTTTTAAATGAAAAGTTTAGCCGACAGAGGAGGGAGGCCTGGGAGGACCTAACTGAGGCGGTGGGACCATTGAAGCTTGAATTGACCGTATGGGGCAGAGGCTGGAGTCGCAGGGTCAGGCTATTCGGACAGTGGAGGAGGCGGTGGGGGAGCACGGGGAGCAGCTTGCCTCAGTGGCGGCTGAGATAGGTGTGATGTGGGAGACTAAATAATAATAATAATCTTTTTATTGTCACAAGTAGGCTTACATTAACACTGCAATGAGGTTACTGTGAAAAGCCCCTAGTTGCCACACTCCGGCGCCTGTTCGGGTACACGGAGGGAGAATTCAGAATTCTCAGCTGGTACGGGAATTGAACCCACGCTGCTGCCCTTGTTCTGCATCGCAAACCAGCTGTCTAGCCCACTGAGCTAAACCAGCCCCAGTGGACTGAGCAGCGGTTAAAGGAGGCAGAACCTAAGAATCATGGGGCTGCCTGAAGGCCCCGAGGGAGCGGATGCTGACGTGTATGGAGCCAAGATGTTGGAGAAGGTGATGGGGGTGGGGGACTTCGACCGGCCCCTGGTGGTTGACAGGGCGCTGACGAGGAAGGGCGATGGAGCTGCCGAGGACAATGGTGGTGCGTCCCCACCGATCCCTGGACAAGGGGAAGACACTGAGATGGGCGAGGTAGACGAGGAGATGCACCTGGGAGGGGAGTGAGCTTCGGGTGTACCAGGATGCGGACGTGGGCCTGGCGACGGGGAGAGCCGGGTTTAATCAGGTGAAGGCTGCCCTCTTTAAGTGAAGTTTGGGACGTTGGACCCGGCTCGCCTCTGGGTGACTTTTGATAGCCTAGAACATTATTTTGGAACAGCAGAGGAGGTGATGGGGTTTTTAGGAGACAATGGACTGACAGGAGAAGGAGGACATTCAACTGTGGAGGAGGCGTGAGGAGATGGTTGCTTTTTCAGTCCGTTGCTTCTTTTTTGTTTTTGTTGGTTGTTTTCTTGCGATTGAGTGAGTGCACCTTTCTTTTTCTTGTTTCCCCTCCGTGGCCGCACCTCGAGCCATGTTGTCCCAGTACAGCTACAACACTGGCATCTACCCGGCAATGTGAAAAACTGCCCAGGTGGACAAATCCAACCAATCCAATTACTGCCTATCAGTCTACTCTCTATCATCAGTAAAATGGTGGAAGGGATCATCAACAGTCCTATCAGGCAACACTCAACTGAGAAATAACCTGCTCACGGACGCTCAGTTTGGGCTCTGTCAGGGTCACTCAGCTCCTGGCCTCATTACAGCCTTGGTTCAAAGATGGACGAAAGAGTTGAATGCCAGAGGTGAGGTGAGAGTGACTGCCCTTGACGTCAAGACAGCATTTGACCGAGTGTGGCATCAAAGAGCCCGAGCTAAACCGGAGACAAAGGAAATCCGGGGGAAAACTCTCCGCTGATTGGAGTCATACCCGGCACAAAGGAAGATGGGTGTGGTGGTTGGAGGTCAATCATCTCAAGTCCAGGACATCACTGCAGGAGTTCCTCAGGGTGGTGTCCGAGGTCCAAATATCTTCAGCTGCTCCATCAATGGCCTCCCTTCCATCATAAGGTCAGAAGTGAAGATGCTCGCTGGTGACTGCAGAATGTTCAGCACAGTGCTTGACTCCTCAGGTACTGAAGCAGTCAATACCCAAATGTAAGTGTTAGTTTTCTCCGAACGCAACCCTCTGGGGAATTGATTTCTACAGGCGATTCAGGGCGATGCGATTCTATCCTTCAACCACTAGATGGAGCCCTACGCAGCAGATTCAAGTCATTGCAATTCTGTCCTATATCCACCAGATGGAGCCTTCACCTCCCTGAGATATTACTGGAGATTTATACCTGAGAAATCTGCCTGATCTCAGCTGCATCATGAAGAGAGTTCTCAGGCTGGGCTTTTCCAGCCATTCAGACAGAGGATTACAGAGGTATTGCAGACTTTGTGAGAGAGACTGCTGATAGCCTTTCACTCCAAGAGTTGCCTTCACAGGCCTGGCTAGGGGTGTTTTAAATCGCCTGGCAGAGAGAAAATAGAGAGTGCCATCCAGCTGCTTCTAGCCTGTGTCTTCTCACAGAACTCTGGACAAAATGGAGCTTTTCGTATCACCCGCCTTTCTTCTGGGATGTTCCGAGTGGCTCCACCAATCGCAAGTGAGAACGGGCGAAGCCTCAGAATTCCAGACTCACTGATTGGCTGCTTTCCAAGTCTAACAAATTGATATCATGGTCTCTGCTACAGAGCATAAAGGGGAAGTCCTGGGCTAGTCCATTAGACCAGGGGGGTTTTGGTTTGCCTAAAGTCTGTAGCGGATGCAGAAATCCTAATGTTGCAGCAGCTAGCAAGAAGACTGTAGATGAAAGGCAGTCAACAGGACAGCAATTAAAAATGAAACATGGTAACGGACAAAGGTTTTTGGCAGAATGCTGACACTGACAAGTGGCAAGTATTATTCATGCCACACAAGCGTCAGGCAATGACCATCTCCAACAAGACAGAATCTAACCATCAACTGTTGACATTCAATGGCACTACCATCCCTGGATCTCCCACTGTCATCATCCTGGGGGTTACCATTGACCAAGCACTGAACTGCACTAGCCATATAAATACTGTGGCCATAAGAGTAAGTCTGTGGCAGGAGATTGTGGGGACAAAGGCTACCACACTTGGTCAAATGGTGCTTAGATATCACAGGCAGTCAGCCTCTCGAGCTCAGCTCTTTGGTCCATATTTGAGAAAGGCTGCAAGCAGGCGATGAGCTGAGTAGGCCGGGCTGAACCTAGCTCAGCTTCAGTGAGCAGGTTATTGATAAGCAAGTCGCTTGACAGCACCATTGGTGACCCCTTCCATCACTTTGCTGATGATCACAGTGGGTTAACGGTCTGCTCATTGCTGGGTTGCTTTTGTCCTGCTTTCTGTCAACAGGACAAACCCTGGCCCCATTGATGCACCCTGGGCCCTATTGACCAGCTAGCAGATAAGGCCAATTCTGTGGTGGGAGGTGCTTTAGGAATCCCATGCGCATATCAATCAATGAAGGTCGGCAATAGTAACAAATCCATTGGACATTGTGGAAATGCAGCTCATTTGATTGTTTCATTTCAAAGATGGATTTCAGTACAGGAGCCTAGATGCCCGACCGTGCGCAATGAAGCCATTCGGCCCAGTTAATCTGCACCGACCCTCTGAAAGAGCATTCAATCTCGACCTACTCACACCCCCCAACCCTGTAACCCTTGATCATGGCCAATCCACCTAACCTGCGCATGTTTGGAAAGTGGGAAGAAACTGGAGCACCCGGAGGAAACCAAAACAGCACGGGAGCACAGTGGCCAGCACAGTGGCTTCACAGCTCCAGGGTCCCAGGTTCGATCCCCGGCTTGGGTCACTGACCGTGCGGAGTCTGCACGTCCTCCCCGTGTCTGCGTGGGTTTCCTCCGGGTGCTCCGGTTTCCTCCCACAGTCCAAAGATGTGCAGGTTAGGTGGATTGGCCATGATAAATTGCCCTTAGTGTTCAAAGAAAAGTTAGGTGGGGTTACTGGGTTACAGTGATAGAGTAGAAGTGTGGGGTTAAATAGGGAGCTCTTTCCAAGGGCCGTGCAGACTCGATGGGCTGAATGGCCTCCTTTCGCAATGTAAATTCGATGGAATCTATGGAAAAACAGACATGGGGAGAATGTGCAAACTCTACATAGTCACCCAAGGCTGGATTTGAACCGTGGTCCCTGCCACTATGAAGTAGCAGTGCCAACCCCATGCCACCCTGCTGGATGGAGCGCATTATAACTTTTCTCGTGCAGTATAAAGTTTTGCTCCCTTTGAAATTTGACAGTCTTACATCTGTCCTGATGAGTGCAAGGTGAAAAGTTTCAACTGCGTGTCTCTTTTTTTCAGAAATAAAATAATTGTCTTAGGCGATGATGGGTGAATTCAAAGAAATTCAAAAGTGGTGACAAAAAACTATGAGTAGATCCATGAGACATATAAATAAACTGGGCACAATTTGCTAAAATGTATCAATCTGGTGTTGATGTAGATGAGAATGAAAATCAGGAAAACATGGGTGAATATAGTCAATTCCATAGAGAACCCCGACAGCGCAGAAGGAGGCCATTTGGCCCATCGAGTTTGAACCAACCCTCCGAAAGAGCACTCTACATAGGTCTACTGTCCCCACTCGAGTCTCACAACTCTGTGCATTGATCATGATCAATCCGCCTAACCTGCACAGCCCTAGACACTAAGGGGCAATTTAGCATGGCCAATCCACCTAACTTGCGCATTTTTGGACTGTGGGAGGAAAGTGGAGCACCCGGAGGAAACCCACGCACACACGGGGAGGATGTGCAGACTCCGCACAGACAGTGACCCAAGCCGGAATCGAACCGGGGACCCTGGAGCTGTGAAGCAATTGTGCTATCCACAATGCTACCGTGCTGCCCAATTGACTAGGTTGGGATTGTTCTCGCTGGAGTTCAGAAGAATGAGGGGGGTTCTCACAGAGACTTATAAAATTCTAACAGGACTGGACAGGGTAGATGCAGGGAAGATGTTACCAATGATGGGTGTGTCCAGAACCAGGGGTCACAGCCTGAGGATTCAGGGTAAACCATTTCGGACAGAGATAAGGAGACATTTCTTCACCCAAAGAGTGGTGAGCCTGTGGAATTCATTACCACAGGAAGTAGTTGATGCTAAAACATTGAATATATTCAAGAGGCGGCTGGATATAGCACTTGAGGAGAATGGGATCAAAGGCTATGGGGAGAAAGCAGGATTTGGCTATTGAGTTGGATGATCAGCCATGATCGTGATGAATGGCGGAGCAGGCTCGAAGGGCCAAAAGGCCTCCTCCTGCTCCGATCTTCTATGTATCTATGTCATCGAGCACAGCAGGAAAGAGTGAATGTAGCTCTGGAGACTAGAGGAAATCAAGGCATTGACGCTTAGAGAAACGGACTGTTTTTGAAACAATGAGGATACGATTAAGCACAGTGAAACGTGTCAGAGGGTTTGAATTAAATTAAGGAAGGACAGAGAATTCGAATGACCAAAATTTAAGTCTGGGTTCCTCTGAATTATTGAGTAGTTTTTCTGACTCACCGGCACAGGTCCCTGGTAAATGCGGGCAATTTCTGTCACCACATGGCGGATTTGGTGCTGCTAAAAAAGAGCAAGAATAACATTTTCATTGAACATTGGCCCACATTAATAAACCTGCAAACTGGGTGATGAACTTTGCTAAATAGTGCAATATTATTGAACAAATTATTTTCTTTCGTAGGTGAAATGCTTTTGGATTCTGTAAAACTATATTTACAGGAACAATGTGAAGAAACATTATTATTCTTTGGCACCAGTTACAAAGCACTTGTGTTCGGATGCGTTAGTCGGAGGGGAGGGAAGAATTTGGGATATATGCAAGTGGCTGGGTGAGCTGGGAGGCGAGTGGGTAGGGAAGATCAAGGAGAAATGGGAAGCGGAGTTGGGAATGGAGATCAATTGGGGAGTATGCAGTGAGGCACTGCGAAGGGTAAACGGGACCTCCTCTTGTGCAAGGATGAGCCTGATACAGTTTGAGATGGTGCACAGGGTGCATATTACTCGGGCGAGAATGAGTGGGTCCTTTCAGGGGGGTAGCAGATGAGTGTGAGAGGTGTGAGCGCGGGCCAGCGAATCTCGCGCACATGTTTTGGGGTTACGAAAAATTGGGAAGATTCTGGGCGGGAGTGTTCGCCGTCTGAGCCAGGGTAGTGGAGGAGGAGGTGGACCCGGACCCTTTGGTGGCGATATTTGGGGTTTCAGAGAAGCCGGAGCTCATGGAGAGGAGGAAGGCCGATGTCGTGGCCTTCGCCTCTCTGACTGCACGGCGGCGAACTTTGCTGGAGTGGCGGTCGGCATGGCCACCGGGGATAGAGGCTTGGTTGGGTGACCTGTACGACTTCCTGCGATTGGAGAAGATAAAGTATGAGTTAAGGGGCTCAGCAGGGAGGGTTTGAGGAAGGGTGGGGGATGTTTGTGACCGTGTTTGAGGGGCTGTTCGTCGCGGGGGGGTGGGGGAAGGGGGAGTGACAAAGGGGAACAATGTGTACAGACGGTATAGTTGATTGTTGGGAAGTATGTTTCCTGGGTGTTTCGTTGCTGTAACCTGTTTTGATACATATTTGTAAAAATACATTTAAAAAAAAAGATATGTTAGTCTGAAAGGTGTTTTGATAGTTCGAATATCAAAATTCTCATCAACTATCAAACTTGTCTAATCCTTGAGCAGCTTTGCAGCTTCTCGATCACTCAACCCGGTAATGAAATGGGACATTTGTCATAAAGGGTTCGGTGGCTGGGGGAAAATGACAAAACCGTAGAATCTTCCCAATTTTTCGTAACCCCAAAACATGTGCACGAGATTCGCTGGCCCGCGCTCACACCTCTCACACTCATCTGCTACCCCCTGAAAGAACCCACTCATTCTCGCCCGAGTCATATGCACCCTGTGCACCACCTTAAACGTGCCCCATGGCGGACTCAGACCATGGAGCTGTACCGCGGAAATAGTGGCCCCGATAGGCCGCACGCCCGACCCGGACCGCCCGCTCAAAAGTACCCCAGTCCCAAATGAGGCCCCCCCCTGCCCTCTGATTGGCCCGCTCCCGACTGTGGTGGCCGCGGAGTGAGTCCGCAGCCGCCTCCCGAGTATCCCGAACGGCAGGACCATGAGTGGTCAACGCTGTCGGGAATGCGGCCGGTCGGGGGCGGAGAATAGCGGGGCGGGCCTCTGGCAATGGCCTCCGGTGCTGGATAATACTCCCCGAGTACACCGCTTTTGCGGGGGGGGGGGCGGTGGAGAATCACGTAACCAGCACCGGTCCCGATTCCATGCGGGAAACTGGATTCTTTGCCCCGTCGCCGAACGCCATTTCAGCGTCGGGGTGCGGAGAGTCCAGCCCTCCTTCTCCCAAAGGGTTGTGATTCTGTGGAATTCGCTACCCCAGAGTGGGGTGGATGCTGGGACAGTAAATCTAATGAGGTGTTAGGCAGATCTTTATTTGGTAATGGGTTATGGAGAACGGGCAGGACGGTGGAGTTGAGGCCAGGAAGGCATTAGCCATGATTACGTTGAGGATGTTAGGCTCGGGAGGCTAAATTGGCGACTCCCGCTCAGAGGTCATGTGTTCTACAGGATCCGCCGTTGGACGATCAGCGAGGCGAAGGCTACAACATCTGCCTCCGCGCCCGTTTCCAATCCCAGCTGGTCCGTCAACCCCGTCCCGGCCTCCCCGAACAGGCGCCAGAATGTGGCGACTAGGGGCTTTTCACAGTAACCTCATTGAAGCCGACTTGTGACAATAAGCGATTATTATTATTATTATTATCTACGGAGGAGATGCTCTGGCTGATTTTGCAATCCAGCTCTTGGTCTGTGACATGATCGAATGGCGGAGCAGACCTGATGGGCCGAATGGCCTTATTCTGCGCCTATATCTTATGAACTTATGAACAGCATCATGAGCACCTTTCCGCTATTCACCTTGCAAATGACAAGCTGAGCTTAATGGGTTCACAAACAAAAAACGTTTGATGGGAATTGTTGACATGTTCAATCGTCAAGCAATTCTTTCTCCAGTTCGAGAGTGATGTCAGCAGATTTATGATCCCAGCTGTCACCTGCTACCTGGAAGCAGCCAATGGTCTGACAGAAGATACCTGGGTGTTATTGCACAGGGTCGTGAAGGGAAATATCAACCAGGATACAAGAGAATTCCTGTGAAGACCGGACAATGGTGGGAAGGGAATCTTTCATGGTTTGGGGGATGGTGAGATGGAGCACGGAAGCTTCAAACATCATGGACCATTCAGGAATGAGATTAGGAACTACATTTTCATACACGTGTTAGTGGAAATGTGGAATTCTCTCCCCACCCACCAGTGGACACAATGGTCTATTGAAATCTCCTCGTCTTAGATTAACGGGTTTTTATTCAGCAATGGATATCGGTCAAGTTTTATAATCAGGTAATGATTGAACTGAATGGAGATACAGAGCTTCCCAGTGGAGCCGGCCTCCACATTGCAGGAGGAGGTGCTGCTGACAGGGGGACTGGAGCAGGGAGTAGTGTCGGCGGTTTACGGGGCTATTTTGGCGCCACTAGAAGGGATCAAGGCAAAGTGGGAGGAAGAGTTGGGAGAGGATATGGAGGAGGGGTTCTGGTGTGAGGTGCTCCGGAGGGTGAACGGCATCACCTCGTGCGCGAGGTTGGGGCTGATCCAGCTGAAGGTGGTATATAGAGCGCACCTCACGAGGGCGAGGATGAGCCGATTCTTTGAAGGAGTAGAAGATGTGTGTGAACGTTGGGGGGGGGGGCCCCGCTAATCACGTTCATATGTTTTGGTCCTGTCCGAAGCTAGAGGATTACTGGAAGGAGGTTTTTCGGGTAATTTCTAAAGTGGTGCACGTGAAACTGGACCCGGGCCCCCGGGAGGCCATATTCAGGATATCGGACCAGCCGGGGTTGGAAGCGGGCGCAGAGGCAGATGTTGTAGCCTTCGCCTCGTTGATGTCCGAAGGCGGATCCTGTTAGGGTGGCGATCAACCTCTCCACCCTGAGCCCTGGCGTGGCGGGGGGACCTGCATGAATTCTTAACGCTTGAAAAGGTCAAATTTGAACTGAGGGGAAGGATGGAGGGATTCTACAATTCATGGGCGTTATTCATTATGCACTTTTGAGAATTGGATCACATCGAACATTAGGGGGGTTGGGGGCTGGGAGGGTTGGGGGGAGGGGGGCTGTGTGTGTTAATGGTGACGATGTTATGTTTATGTTAACATGCGGGCCAATGTCGGGTTTGGTGGGATGATGGGATTGTTGTTATTATCATAGATTATCATAGAATTTACAGTGCAGAAGGAGGCCATTCGGCCCATCGAGTCTGCACCGGCTCTTGGAAAGAGCACCCTACCGAAGGTCAACATCGCCACCCTATCCCCATAACCCAGTAACCCCACCCAACACTAAGGGCAATTTTGGACACTAAGGGCAATTTATCATTGGCCAATCCACCTAACCTGCACATCTTTGGACTGTGGGAGGAAACCGGAGCACCCGGAGGAAACCCACGCACACACGGGGAGGATGTGCAGACTTCGCACAGACAGTGACCCAAGCCGGAATCGAACCTGGGACCCTGGAACTGTGAAGCAATTGTGCTATCCACAAGGCTACCGTGCTGCCCTTATTGATATAGGGATTGAAATTACTTTCGTTACTGATTATTGCTTATTGTTGGTTGTAAATTTGGGAGAAAATGTGAAAAAGGAGAAGAATAAAAAATATTTTTAAAAAGATTGAATTGAATGGGAGAAAAAGGCTTGAAGTGGCAATGACAAACTCCTGTTCCTAGGTCTTTATGCAAAATGGTTCAAAAGGTGAGGGAGGGAGAAATTCAGTCAAATCCAAGACCCCATCACCTCCTCCTCCGCCTGGATGCCCGATGGACCCCTGGCTACTCCTTGGGACGGAGGTTCTGCTGATGCGGACTGTGGGGGCTGCCCCACCGCCTGGCTATGCCAGTCCTGGATGCCCACTCTCGTCTCAACCGAGATCTCACTGCGCACGGCCATGCAGCACAGGGACTGGGCCACCTCCCTCTGGGACTGGGCCACCTCCCTCTGGGACTGGGCCACCTCCCTCTGGGACTGGGAAACCTCCCTCAGGGACTGGGCCACCTCCCTCTGGGACTGGGCCACCTGCCTCTGGGACTGGGCCACCTCCCTCTGGGACTGGGCCACATCACTTTGGGACTGGCTCAGGGCAGCTAGTACCCAGGCAATGCCGTCGAGGCCTGCAGCCATGACCTTTTTTGACTGGGCCAAGCTCTGGAGTACCACTGCAATGTCTAGGTGGCTCTGGCACATGGCTGCCAGTGACAGTGCTGCCCTGTCATGAGCCTCAGCCACCGCCCGCACAGAGTGCCCCAGGCCTTGGACATCCTGACCCATGTCTGATAGTTGTGCCCCCAAAGCCTCCACCGCGGATGCCACCTGTTCAGTGTTGGTCTGGGTGGCACGAGTGGTCGACACCACCTCCTGCCCCTGCAGGTGGTTGGACACTTCCAACTGAGTCTGCAGGAGCTGGATGGTAGCTGGTGCCTCTTCATGTAGACTCTGTGACTGCACCTCCCGCCTCGATGGGACCGTACTTTCCAAAAGCCTGACACCCGTCTGGACGGCAGCTAGTCAATGGGATCGGACCACCCTCCAACCGTCCGCCCGCTTCGGGGTTCCGACCACCTGATGGACGGCTGCACGTGCGTGGAGCACATCAGATAGTGCCCCAGGAACCGCTTAGAATCATAGAATCTCTACAGTGCAGAAGGAGGCCATTCGGCCCATCACGTCTGCACCAGTCCTTGGAAACAGCACCCTACTTAGGCCACGCCGCCACCCTATCCCTGTAACCCAGTAATCCTTTTGGACACTGAGGGGCAATTTATCACGGCCAATCAACCTAACCTGCACATCTTTGGACTGTGGGAGGAAACCGGAGCACCCGGAGGAAACACACGCACACACAGGGAGGATGTGCAGACGCCGCACAGACAGTGACCCAAGGTCGGAATCGAACCCGGATCCCTGGCGCTGCGAGGCGGCAGTGCTAACCACTGTGCTATCGTGCCGCCTTCACTATAATGCCCAATTGAGGTGAGTGTCTCTGGGGCAGTGGAGGGTGCCAGCTCTGACGGATAGTTGGTGTCGTCCCTGGACTGGTGCTCCGGGATCCTGCGGCCTGCTGTTTGGGGGCTCGTCTCTCTATCTGGTCCCACCTCGTCGCTCAACGTGTCCTGAGTTTGTGGCCGGGCCGGGACGGGGGGCATCAGAAGTTCCCCCTTCGTCGCCAGTTGATCTTGCAAGACACAAGACATGACGCATGGTTGGATTACGGGTTGGGGTGATGGGGTGGGGAGGTGGAGGGCTGGTGTGGAGATAGTGGGGTGCTGGGGTGGGGGGGGGGGGCGGTGGGTGGTGTGGAGATAGTGGGGTGCTGGGGTGGGGGGGGGCGGTGGGTGGTGTGGAGATAGTGGGGTGCTGGGGTGGGGGGGGCGGTGGGTGGTGTGGAGATAGTGGGGTGCTGGGGTGGGGGGGCGGTGGGTGGTGTGGAGATAGTGGGGTGCTGGGGGCGGTGTGGAGATAGTGGGGTGCTGGGGTGGGGGGGGCGGTGGGTGGTGTGGAGATAGTGGGGTGCTGGGGGCGGTGTGGAGATAGTGGGGTGCTGGGGTGGGGGGGCGGTGGGTGGTGTGGAGATAGTGGGGTGCTGGGGGCGGTGTGGAGATAGTGGGGTGGTGGGGTGGGGGGGCGGTGGGTGGTGTGGAGATAGTGGGGTGCTGGGGTGGGGGGGCGGTGGGTGGTGTGGAGATAGTGGGGTGCTGGGGTGGGGGGGCGGTGGGTGGTGTGGAGATAGTGGGGTGCTGGGGGCGGTGTGGAGATAGTGGGGTGGTGGGGTGGGGGGGCGGTGGGTGGTGTGGAGATAGTGGGGTGCTGGGGTGGGGGGGCGGTGGGTGGTGTGGAGATAGTGGGGTGCTGGGGGTGGTGTGGAGATAGTGGGGTGCTGGGGTGGGGGGGGGCGGTGGGTGGTGCCAAGCATGCCATAGGAGCGGGGCAACTCAGCGGGGGATCATTTGGTTCCATGATGCTGACACCTCCCCCTCAGCGACTGCCCGCTCTCCGGGCCCACCAACCAAGTCCACTGCCCGCCAGTCCGCATAGACGAGGGGCTGCAGGTTCGGTGGGCCCCTCCAGTTTTTCTCTCCCTATGGTTGTGCGTCACCTTCTCCTTGGGGGGGGGGGGGCGCACAGAAAATGCACAGTGTTAGGAAGTCAGTCGCGGGCAGCACAGGGGTTGGCAACGGGTGTGTGAATTGCACTAGCTGCACGTGGCGCCGGTGCCCATTAACGGATCCGGAATTGCTCTGGCACTGGCACCGCTTGCGTGGTTGTAGGGCAGCACTGATTGAGCCCCGGCACCAGCCCATAGGGTTGGATTCTCCAATTCTGCGGCTAAGAGCCGACGCCGGCGCGGGAACTGTAGCGTTTTACGACACCATAATCGGCACTAAGCCCTCACCGATTGCGGGACCGGTGAGGGGCGAGCCGTGGCACTGGGTAGAACACCTGGCCTCCCGCACCAAGAATGGCCGGAGGATGGCCGGGTCCGTGGCGGCGCGTGCGCATGGCGACCACCTGCAGCGGGCGCGCCGTACAACACGGCGAGGCTGTGCGCGGACCCGACTTGCCAGATGGTGCCCCCCTGGACCCCCCTCGCCACCCCCGGACCGCATCCCAGCAGTCCCCCCCCCCCCCCCCAGCCCTTGCTGAAGCTCCCCCCCCCCATGTCGAGCAGTCCGGCACCCCCCCCGACTGTGGTGGCGTTGGACACAGTCCGCAGCCAGGTTCCCGAAAACTGAGAGCACACATGTCCCGTGCCGTTGGGAACTCGGCCCTTCGGGGGCGGAGCATCGGGGGAGGGCCTTCAGGTGACATCCTGAGGCCGTCCCAACCGCGTGCGGCGTACTCACTGATGGCGCCATTTTGGAAGGGGCGGAGCATCTGAAAACAGGCCCCGCCTCCGATCTGGTCGTCAAAAGGGATTCTCCGCCCGATTGCCAATTCCGAAATCGGCGTCGGTAAGCGGAGAATCCTGCCCAAAGTCTCTGGAATGGGGAACCCCACCCCGGAAGTTCAGGGATTAACGGGGCAGAAGATGGTATCAAGAGTCCCACTGAAATGGGCAGCACGGTAGCACAGTGGTTAGCACAACTGCTTCACAGCTCCAGGGTCCCAGGTTCGATTCCTGGCTTGGGTCGCTGTCTGTGCGGAGTCTGCACATCCTCCCCGTGTCTGCGCGGGTTTCCTCCGGGTGCTCCGGTTTCCTCCCACAGTCCAAAGATGTGCAGGTTAGGTGGATTGGTCGTGTTAAATTGCCCTTAGTGTCCAAAATTGCCCTTAGTGTTGGGTGTGGTTACTGGGTTAAGGGGTTATGGGGATAGGGTGGAGGTGTGGGCTTCGGTAGGGTGCTCTTTCCAAGAGCCGGTGCAGACTCGATGGGCCGAATGGCCTCCTTCTGCACTGTAAATTCTATGAAATTCTATGAAAGTCTCAAATTAGCCCAGGTATGCCTTAATTAAGCACAAGAGCCTCTCTCTCAATGGGTGAACTTATACCGTTTGATGCAGTTTCCTGTCGATTCCCATTTAACCCAGGAGCGAGTGAGAAGTGGGATAGCGTAGAGGAAAATTAGCACCGGAGCACTGTCATCTGTGGCACGTGAGGACGTAGTGACCAATAATGATCCTCGTGACGAACTGGGAAGAGAAATCCTGGTCATCACAGTGAAGCAAAGGTCAGCAGCATTGACAGAACTTGACTTCATTCTCTGCAGATTTCAGGGGAGATGAAAGAAGAACGTACAGAGATTTGGCTCCAGGTGGCCGATCAACAGATTAGGTCAAGGCCAGCTTCCCAAGAGGAGGTCCCATTGTGGGATTTGCAGATAAGTACTACCTATCCAAAAATCCCTTCTCTACAACCAAAGCAATAACAACAGCTTGTATTTATATCGTAGTATTAAACTAGCAATCATCCCATGGTGCTCCACAGAATCATTATGAAACAAAATGTGGCCGTCCCTGGTTGGGCCAGTGTTTATTATCCATGTCTAACTGCCCTTGAACTACTAGGCCATTTTCGAGGGCAATTAGGAGTCAGAAATATCCCGATCCATATTTCTGTGGATCTGGAGTCACAGGTAGGCCAGATTGGGGAAGGACGGCAGGTTTCCAATTTCCTTCCCGAAAGGACATTCGTGAATCCGATGAGTTTTAATTAACAATGGTTTTGCCGACACAAGTCAAGGAACAAGAACAGAAATCTCAACAAGGTCCTGAACAGTGAAGTTAAATTAAGGAGCTGAGGGAAAAGACTTTGAATTAGAGACAGAAAGTTGCGGGAAGCAGGGTCACAACAAAGTGGGCTGACAAGGCAGCGGATAATCGAAGAAGAGAGCCAAAGTTTGCTGGCAGCGTACTGTGGGCCTGAGAAGCAGTAGTGTTCCATTGGTATGGCTGACCATCAGAGAGTGCGCATGGAAGTTGAAGCTTAAATGCATGCGCAGTGATCCAGGCGAAAAGAACATGAGGAGAAATTGAAACCATGGAGGTGGATCCTCGTTGAAAATGCCCAAGTGAAAGCACAGTTTGGGAGGATATTCCAGGGTGAGTTCTTGAAGAATGGTGATTGAAAACCCAGGTTAAAAGACAGACCTTATGTGAGATCATTTGGCTCATATTGTGGCAAGCATCTGGGCGAGAGCTGATGAGAAACCCATAGAAGTTGCAGCGAATTGCATCTGTGACTTGGTTTCAGAGTATGAAGTGTCTGGCCACAGGGTGAACATTGGTTTACATGGACTGTACTTGCTGTGATCATTAGAGTATAAGCTAGACTTTGTAACATATGTTATCCTTATGAATCTTGACATACCTGTAAAGGCATAGTTGGGGTGAAGAAATCCTATAATGTAGTTCATCTCTTGCTCAATAAATGTTTTATTATTTTGTTAAAAGTTCATCAGCAAGGGCAGCACGGTGGCGCAGTGGTAGCACTGCAGTCTCACGGTGCTGAGGTCCCAGGTTCGATCCCGGTTCTGGGTCACTGTCTGTGTGGAGTTTACACGTTCTCCCTGTGTTTGCGTGGGTTTCACCTCCACAACCCAAGGATGTGCAGGGTGGGTGGATTGGCCACGCGAAATTCCCCTTAATTGGAAAAAATGAATTGGGTACTCTAAATTTATTTTATAAAAAGTTAATCAGCTGACTCCTGTGACTCTGTTCAGTAGGTGCCCACATTTTCAAACAACAAAATAAAACCAAGTTCCATCCTGGAATCTGAATTGTCCAGTAGTAACACGAGCTGCATTTATAACCAGGAAAATAAACAAATAGAGAGATAAAGTGGTTTGGATGGAATTCTAGAACTAAGGGCCTATGGTAGCTAAGGCATGTGCCAATGGCAGAGCAAGTAAAATTGGGGATACGAAAGAGGCCAGAATTAGAGGAATGCAGGGGCCATACGTGCCCTAGCCCCTATAACTACACTGTGCCAACCTAACTGGTGGCTACGTTTCTGGGCCCTAACGCTACATCTAGGTGGGTCCCCAGATGGTACAGCAGGAGTGCAAGTGGCCTCCTGGGATTCCCACCCTGTGGCCTGGGTCCCAGTTGGCAGATGTCTTCTGGGGCGACAGGACCTGGATGGGCTTGGCGGCTGCTCAGGTGTCCCGGGTGGCGTGATGCCGCCCTGCTCCGCTCGCTACCCACAAGATGCACGAGGGATAGGAGGCGGGGGGAGTCCCCGGCACGGGCCCCATCACCTCCTCCGCCCTCAGGGAGCCCAATGGCCGCCGGGCTAATCCATGGAATGGGGGTGCGAGCGGAGCCACCCCGGAGGCTTTTCCGCCACCTGGCGCTGCCAGTCCTGGAGGCCCGCTCTGGTCTCGACCAGGGTGCAAGCTCGTGGCCATGGAGCACAAGGAGTGGACCATCTCTGTCTGGGACTGTGCCACACCACACTGCGACTGTGCCACCACCCTTTGGGTTTGTGTCACATCAGCCAGTGACTGTGCCATCTCGCTCTGGGACTGGGCCACCTCCCTCAGTGTCTGCGCCATGTAGGCCCGCGCCTGGGCAATGCCGCCATGTTGTCAGCCATGGTCCGCCCGCTGTGACTGGGTCACGTTCCGAAGCGCCGCTGCAATGTCCAGGTGGCTCTGTGAGACGGCAGCCTTGTCCTGGGCCTCGGCCAGCGCCAGCTCGGAATGCCCCAGGCCTGGGCATGCTGATCCATAGCCAAAACCGTCGCCTCAATGCCTCCACCACGGTCACTGCCCGAGCCCCGGGGTGTCCTGAGTCTCGGGCAGGGGGCTGGTGTCCTAGCTGCTCCTATCGGTGCTCGGCTCACGGGGGAGCTTCGGCTGCGGCACCGGCTGTTGGCGGCGATACCAGGTAGACCCACCCCATCACCAGCTGCTCCTGAAGACACAAGACAAGACGCATGATTAGACCGCGGGCCAGGGAGTGGTGGGGAGACAGTGGAGGTGGAGAATGGTGAGGGTGGTGTGGGGTGATGTGGGGGTGAGGGTGGTGTGGGGGTGAGGGTTGTGTGGGGGTGAGTGTGAGGGTGGGGGTAGGGGTGTAGTGGGGGTGAGGGTGGTGTGGGGTGGTGTGGGGTGAGGGTGGTGTGGGAGTGAGGGTGGTGCGGGGGTGAGTGTGAGGGTGGTGGGGGGTGGTGTGGGAGCGAGGGTGGTGTGGGGTGATGTGGGGGTGAGGGTGGTGTGGGATTGAGGGTGGTGGGTGGTGATGTGGGTATGGGGGTGGAGTGGGGGTGAGGGTGGTGTGGGGTGGGGTGGGGTGAGGGTGGTGTGGGAGTGAGGGTTGTGTGGGGGTGAGTGTGAGGGTGGGGGTGGGGGGGTGGGTGTAGTGGGGGTGAGGGTGGTGTGGGGTGGTGTGGGGTGAGGGTGGTGTGGGAGTGAGGGTGGTGGGGGGTGGTGTGGGATTGAGGGTGGTGGGTGGTGGTGTGGGGGTGAGGGTGGTGTGGGATTGAGGGTGGTGGGTGGTGGTGTGGGTATGGGGGTGGAGTGGGGGTGAGGGTGGTGTGGGGTGGTGTGGGGTGAAGGTGGTGTGGGAGAGAGGGTGGTGCGTGGGTGAGTGTGAGGGTGGTGGGGGGTGGTGTGGGAGTGAGGGTGGTGTGGGGTGATGTGGGGGTGAGGGTGGTGTGGGATTGAGGGTGGTGGGTGGTGGTGTGGGTATGGGGTGGAGTGGGGGTGAGGGTGGTGTGGGGTGGGGTGGGGTGAGGGTTGTGTGGGAGTGAGGGTGGTGTGGGGGTGAGCGTGAGGGTGGGGGTGGGGATGGTGTGGGGGTGGTGTAGGGGTGGGGGTGGTGTCGGAGTGGTGTGGGGGTGGGGGTGGGGTGGGGTGGGGGTGGTGTGGTGTGGGGGTGGTGTGGGGTGGGGGTGGTGTGGGGGTGGGGATGGTGTGGGGGTGGTGCGGGGGTGAGGGTTGTGTGGGAGTGGTGTGGGGGTGGGGGTGGGGTGGGGGTGGTGTGGGGTGAGTGTGGTGTGGGAGTGAGGGTGGTGTGGGGGTGGTGTGGGGGTGGGGGTGGTGTGGGGGTGGTGTGGGGGTTATGTGAGTGTGGTGAGGGGGTGGGGTGGTGTGGGGGTGGGGGTGGGGTGGGGGTTATGTGGGGGTGGTGTGGGGGTGGGGGTGGGGTGGGGGTTATGTGGGGGTGGTGTGGGGGTGGGGGTGGTGTGGGGGTGGGGGTGGTGTGGGGTGGTGTGGGGTGAGGGTGGTGTGGGGGTGGTGTGGGGTGAGGGTGGTGTGGGGGTGGGGGTGGTGTGGGGGTGGGCGTGATGTGGGGGTGGTGTGGGGGTTATGTGGGGGTGGTGTGGGGGTGGGGGTGGTGTGGGGGTGGGGGTGGTGTGGGGGTGGTGTGGGGTGAGGGTGGTGTGGGAGTGAGGGTGGTGTGGGGGTGGTGTGGGTCTGGGGGTGGTGTGGGGGTGGGGGTGGTGTGGGGGTGGTGTGGGGGTGGGGGTGGTGTGGGGGTGGTGTGGGGTGAGGGTGGTGTGGGAGTGAGGGTGGTGTTGGGGTGGTGTGGGTCTGGGGGTGGTGTGGGGGTGGGGGTGGTGTGGGGGTTATGTGGGGGTGGTGTGGGGGTGGGGGTGGTGTGGGGGTGGTGTGGGGTGAGGGTGGTGTGGGAGTGAGGGTGGTGTTGGGGTGGGGTGGGTCTGGGGGTGGTGTGGGTCTGGGGGTGGTGTGGGGGTGGTGTGGGTCTGGGGGTGGTGTGGGGGTGGGGGTGGTGTGGGGGTGGGGGTGGTGTGGGGGTGGTGTGGGGTGAGGGTGGTGTGGGGGTGGGGGTGGTGTGGGGGTGGGCGTGGTGTGGGGGTGGTGTGGGGGTGGGGGTGGTGTGGGGTGAGGGTGGGGGTGAGGGTGGTGTGGGGGTGGGGGTGGTGTGGGGGTGGTGTGGGGGTGGGGGTGGTGTGGGGTGAGGGTGGGGGTGAGGGTGGTGTGGGTGTGAGGGTGGTGTTGGGGTGGTGTGGGTCTGGGGGTGGTGTGGGGGTGGGGGTGGTGTGGGGGTGGTGTGGGGGTGGGGGTGGTGTGGGGTGAGGGTGGGGGTGAGGGTGGTGTGGGGGTGGGGGTGGTGTGGGGGTGGTGTGGCGGTGGGGGTGGTGTGGGGGTGGGGGTGGTGTGGGGTGAGGGTGGTGTGGGAGTGAGGGTGGTGTGGGGGTGGTGTGGGGGTGGGGTTGGTGTGGGAGTGAGGGTGGTGTGCGGGTGGTGTGGCGGTGGGGGTGGTGTGGGGGTGGGGGTGGTGTGGGGTGGGGGTGGTGTGGGGGTGAGGGTGGTGTGGGGTTGAGGGTGGTGTGGGGTGGGGTGGTGTGGGGTGAGGGTGGTGTGGGAGTGGTGTGGGGGTGGGGGTGGTGTGGGGGTGAGGGTGGTGTGGGGGTGGGGGTGGTGTGGGGGTGGTGTGGGGGTGGGGGTGGTGTGGGGGTGAGGGTGGTGTGGGAGTGAGGGTGGTGTGGGGGTGGTGTGGGGGTGGGGGTGGTGTGGGGGTGAGGGTGGTGTGGGGGTGGGGGTGGTGTGGGGGTGGTGTGGGGGTGGGGGTGGTGTGGGGGTGAGGGTGGTGTGGGGGTGGGGGTGGTGTGGGGGTGAGGGTGGGGTGGGGTGAGGGTGGGGTGGGGTGAGGGTGGTGTGGGAGTGAGGGTGGTGTGGGGGTGGGGGTGGTGTGGGGGTGAGGGTGGTGTGGGGGTGGGGGTGGTGTGGGGGTGAGGGTCGGGTGGGGTGAGGGTGGGGTGGGGTGAGGGTGGTGTGGGAGTGAGGGTGGTGTGGGGGTGGGGGTGGTGTGGGGGTGAGGTGGGTGTGGGGGTGGGGGTGGTGTGGGGGTGAGGGTGGGGTGGGGTGAGGGTGGGGTGGGGTGGGGGTGGTGTGGGGATGAGGGTGGGGTGGGGTGAGGGTGGGGTGGGGTGAGGGTGGTGTGGGAGTGAGGGTGGTGTGGGGGTGGGGGTGGTGTGGGGTGGGGGTGGTGTGGGGGTGAGGGTGGGGTGGCAACTAAGGTTCTCTCTTCATCGCCCGCGGCCAAATTCAACCTGATTGTGCTCCACGGTGAGGGGCCGCAGGTCCAGCGGTCCCCCTCCAGCCTTCTCCCGCTCCCGGCGGGTGTGCGCGGCCTTCACCTGGGAGGTGGGCGGAACAGAAAATGACAGTGTTAGACAGTCCGGCGCATGCAGCCCACGGGGTGGGTAGCTGGTAGACTCAGTGGCCAGGGCACTCAGCCATGGCGGCTGGTATGGGTACCGGCATGTGGTGCAGGGTCAGACAGGTTGGGGGTTTCGTCCGCCCTCCGGGTGTGGAGGCGGGGGTGGCAGGAGGGGTGACGGGTGTGTGGGATGCGGGGCTGGTGCCAGGGGCACAGTGTTGCCAACTCATCCTGGCCGCTCTGAGGAGGTTGGGTAGATTTTTGCGGCACTGCTGGCCGGTCCGAAAGATGTCGCCCACGGCGCTGACCGCCTCTGCCACCTGCGCCCAGGCATGGTGAGCAGCGACTGTTGGCAGCCTGCTTCCAGGGCCGGGATACAGGGTACTCCTCCGGCCCCCCTCCCGCGTCCAGTAGCGTCTCCAGCTCGGCATCTGTGAATCTTGGGGCTGCTCTCCTGGCTGCCATCCTGTTGGCTGGGATGGTGTGTGCGTGCAGTGTGTATCTGCGGCTGCAGCTTGGCAGCCTCCTGAGTGTCATTGAGGAATCCAGCGAATGCTGCGCCGTTCTCGTTAGAAGTGATTGTGTTCCACATGGCGCTGGTGCTGACCTCTTGACAGCAGCAGAATCGGTCCAGGTGCGGTGCCAGCTTTGCTGTTGTGGGACTGCATGGGCGGGATTCTCCAATATTGGGGCTATGTCTCTACACCGGCGTGAAAACCGCCACCAACCACTCCGGCATCAAGGGTCCCCGAAAGTGAGGAATTCTCCCCTTCCTAGGGGGCTAAGCCGACACCGGAGTGGTCCCGGTAGCTCCAGCCGGCCTGCGCGAGTTCGCGCATGCGCAGAACGCCGGTGTATTTTCGCGCATGCGGAGAATGGCCAGCGTGGTTCGCTGCACGCGCGGGGGGTTTCTACGCGCCGGCCCCCGGGCAATATGGCAGAGCCCTACAGGGGCCCAGCCAGGAGTAAGATAGGTCTGCGGAACCAGCCCGCCCTCCGATCGGTAGGCCCCGATCGCGGGCCAGGCCACCGTGGGGGCCCCCGCCCTCGGGGCCGGTTCCCCCCCGAACCCCCCTCCAGGACGGCCCCCGCAGACTCACCTTCCAGGTCCCGCTGTCTGGGACCGGAGTAACCCACGCCAGTGGCACCCGGCCAACCTGGCGGCCACTCGGGACATCGGCGCCCGGAGAATCGCCGGGGGGGAGGGCACTTTCAACGGAAGAAACCAGACCAGAGTCTCAGAAAAGGAGAATCCCATCCAAGGAGTGAATTTATCAAAGTTTCCATGGAAAGATATTAAGGAGAATAGATGGAATTGATTGGGGAATAAAGAGCTTTCTGCTAATTGTGAAGTCCGGGACATAGTTAAAACAATTGAGGCAGACCTTTGAAAAATACTTCTTTGTGCAAAGGGTGGTAGAAGTTTGAACCTCATTTGTGCAAATACAGATGTCCTATCGATTGCTAAATTAAAAATGTGAGTTTGACCATTTCTTGGTTCGCTAAAGGCATTAAGGGATATGAGATGAAGTAAAGTTGTAGATCAGCTACAATCTGCTATAGGGCCTATTCATATTCCAGTATTTCCTCCACATGTGCTCCAACACCACTAAATGACTAGAAAAAAGGTGAGGGTCATTAAAGGGGAAGGAGCATCCAAAGGCATCAAAGGCTCCCCAAATATGCCTCAGTAAACTAACGCCTTTAGCAATGAAGGGCGCGATTTAATGGCCTCGTCACACCCAACTTGGATGAGGCTGTTGAATCTCTACGAGATTTGTGACGCTCGGAATGTCTGGCGAGATTTAACGGAATCGCGCGTGAGGTCGCAATCTGGATCTCGCCCTCACCCATTAGGCTAATATTAATATTTTCCCGGCGCCCGGAAAGTTACGGCCGCAGCTGGGAGACCTTGCCAGGGCGCAGTTTAGTACTGGTTTCCACAAATGGGAAGACATTAGAGATGCCAGGGTGGTTGGGCTCTGGGCAGGGAGGTACCCTGGCTCTCCCTCTGGCATTGCCAGCTTGGCACTTTGGTAGTGCCACACGGGCACCCTGGCAGTCCCATCCTGGCACTGCCCATGTACCCGGGTGGGACTGCCAGGCTGGCTGGGGAACTGCCAGGGTGCCAGGCTGGCAGTGCCAAGATGCCTGGATGCCAGGTTGCCTGTGTCAGTGATCGGGCCAGAGGATGCTTTGCCCTTAAAATGTGTGTGGGGGGGGGAGGAGGCTCAAGGACCCTGCAAGAGGTACGTTGGGTGGTCCGGAGGGCACAGTGGGGTGGCATTTTAAAATGTCGCCCTGATCCGCAAATACTCTTCCTGAACTGAGCTTGTCTGTGCAGGAAATTGTGCAAGTGCGTTCCTCGCCGAGGCCAAAACAAACGGCAAAGTCCCATTAAATAGCGATGTCGGAAACACCCCGCTAAACATGCCCAAAACAGGACTCTGTTTCTGTCCCGTTACATCGCGCCCTACGGGTCAGCCATTCTTTGTTTGTAATTTTTCCAATTAAGGGGCAATTTTGCTTGGCCAATCCACCTACCCTGCACATCTATGAGTTGTGGGGGTGAGACCCACGCAGACACGGGGAGAATGTTCAAACTCCACACGGACAGTGACCCGGGACCGGGATCGCACCCGGGTCCTCGGCGCCGCGAGGCAGCAGTGCCAACCACTGTGCCACCGTGCCGCTCGGTCAGACATTCCATCGATTGATGAACCTGTACCTTTTTATGTTAGTTCCTGGACCTGCGGATTACCATTCACCCCCCTATGGATTACCATTCACCCCCCTATGGATTACCATTCACCCCCCTACGGATTATCATTCACCCCCTATGGATTGCCATTCACCCTCCTATGGATTACCATTCACCCCCTATAGATTACGATTCACCCCCCTATGGATTACCATTCACCCCCCTATGGATTACCAGTCACCCCCCTACGGATTATCATTCACCCCCCTATGGATTACCATTCACCCCCTATGGATTACCATTCACCCCCTATGGATTACCATTCACCCCCCTATGGATTACCATTCACCCCCCTATGGATTACCATTCATCCCCCTATGAATTACCATTCACCCCCTATGGATTATCATTCACCCCCCCTATGGATTACCATTCACCCCCTATGGATTATCATTCATCCCCTATGGATTACCATTCACCCTCTATGGATTATCATTCACCCCCCTATGGATTGCCATTCATCCCCTATGGATTATCATTCATCCCCCTGTGGATTATCATTCACCCCCTATGGATTACCATTCACCCCCTATGGATTACCATTCACCCCCTATGGATTACCATTCATCCCCCTATGGATTATCATTCGTCCCCCTATGGATTATCATTCGCCCCCTATGGATTACCATTCACCCCCTATGGATTATCATTCACCCCCCTATGGATTACCATTCACCCCCCTATGGATTATCATTCACCCCCCTATGGATTACCATTCATCCCCGGAACTGGCTCCAACTGCGTGGCTTGGGAGAGAAGTAGCCAGGTACCTGGGCCTGCAACCTTTCCCCTTCGTATGTGGCACATTGACGTGTAGTAACCAGCCTGGTCCTGACATGGGTTGGGAAGGAAAGTAACAGTGATTCTGGACCTACAGGAAAACACCCAAGCTATGCATCCAGTTAAGAGTCAACCACATCACAGTGGATCTGGAGTTACGTGCAGGCTAGACCGGGTAAGGACGGCAGATTTCCTTTCTTAAAGAAGGGGAGCTGCCATTATCATCAGGTTGGGAAGCTATGTCATGAAGTACTTCAATCAAGCGGGGGGAGAAAGCAATCTTCAGCAGTGGTGTGCACAGTCTCATTGTGAATCTGCCGTCCTGTTTCACACCATTCCTGGTTTTCCTTTGTGCTGACTGGTTTAAAACAGTTTGGCAATTCATTCTGATCCAGTTTCAGGTCATTGGCATTGACCAATTGCACACCAAAGTCTTTCTCCATTTTCAAGAACGTACTGATCTTACCTGTGGCTACCCTGGGTCGAAACTGTGTGTTGGCTGGAAGGGAATGTCTTCTATTCGGGGCTCCTCTGCCTGCACACCTCCCAACTTCAGATGTGTGTCTGGTTCGCTGATCTGCCATTAGGAACAAGAGTTCAACTTCAAATGTCAAAATCGCGCACCTGAAAAGATTTATTTCTGAACCCAGGCATTATTTCTGGGCTGTGTGTCCTATTATCCGTGTCCACATATCCACAACAAGAGAAAAAGATGTGATATCTTGAATGGGGAGGTGTTCAAAGTTCTGTGGGTAGCAGGGAGTGAAACTGCGGAACGTCAGGACTGGGTACTCAGATTGATACCTGTAGCCGTGTGATATTGTTGGAATATGAGCGTCAGGAGCACTCTGTTCCACTCTGATAGGTTGAGCTGCCAAGACAAATGAGCCAGCAAGCATGAGAGGTGTAGAATTAGGTGTATAGTTTCGGAATAAGGGCCGGCCCATTTTAGATGAGGAGGAATTTCTTCTCTCAGATTCCTCCTGGGAATTCTCTTCCACGGAGAGACTCAGTCATTGAGTAAATTCAAGACTGAGTTTTGTGTTTCTATCCACATAATTGAGGGTTATAGGGGCTGGACAGGAAAGTGGAGTTAATGCCACAATCAATTCAGCCATCATCTTCTTGAGCGGCAAGTTCAAGGGGCCAAATGGCTTTCTCACAGAATTTACAGTGAAGGAGGGCATTCGGCCCATTGAGTCAACACCGGCCCTTGGAACGAGCACCCTAATTAAGCCCACGCCTCCACCTTACCTCTGTAACCCAGTTACCTCACCTAACCTTTTGGACACTATAGCATGGTCAATCCACCCACCCTGCACATCTTTGGACTGTGGGAGGAAACCGGAGCACCCGGAGGAAACCCACGCAGACACGGGGAGAACGTGCAAACTCCACAGAGACAGTCAGCCGTGGCCGGAATTGAACCCGGGACCCTGGCGCTGTGAGGCAGCAGTGCTAGCCACTGTGCCGCCGAGCCGCTCCGATTTCTCATGTTGCACTGAACATTGGCGGGATCCGGTTCCTGTGGCAGAAAAGTGGGTTGGTCAAAAACGCCATCAGCGTGTAGCTTACTGCACACATTGTATTGCCAGAGTTGTACAACATGCTCCCCAACTCCTCAGGTGAACTCATTGTCCATTTGTAAACATGCTGTCGGACATTAGTACTTTTGCTAATGCACAACATGGTTGACTTTTAAATGGCCTCTGTAGTGGCCAAGCCAGCCATTCAACCCCATAAAACCAGTGCTCATGGCTCCTAAGGCAGTAAATGCCCACCAGTGATATGACGAATGGAATAAATACGACAGCTCACTAACTTAACATGTTCCTAGTTTACGGTTTGGATGAGGAGTTGGCAAGACAGATCTTTTATTACGCTCCTGTATTATCTTTTATTACACTTCTCTGTGTGTCTTGATATACTATTGAGTGTAGTATGTGTTACTCAAACCTTGGTTACTGATGAGGTCTTCTGAATCTCGATGAAGAAGACTCAAACTCGTCCAGTGGTAACAAAAGGTTTATTGAGTAACTATAACAATAATTGTGTGAGTTCTTTACTTTAACATTGATACTAGTGATAAGGTTAACAAGATCTAACTACAGTAACTACACTAACCATCTGAGCTAATCTGATACTCCTGTCCTGGTCACAGTCCATCCAAAAGAGGGGGAGAAAGACCCAATGCGGTTGCTTTTATACCCCTGTTGGTCCGGCCCGCTAGTGATCATGTGGTGCTACTGATTACACATTAACCCCGTGTGTACATGCACATACAGAGATCACTACAACAGACATGCTACCAGGGATCTTAGAAATCTCACCCGAGTCAGTTCACCGTGACATGGGGCATAGCCTTTTGGTGAACTCATTGCCCATTCTGAAACATCTTGTTGAACATGAGTACTTTAGCTGACTTACTGTTTGGAGGGAACATTTCATTCAGCTGATCCAACGTCAGGTCACTCTCATCTTTACTCGATTCCGCTGTGAAAAGAGGAGGAAGAATGTGAGTCCTCATTCAGCATTTGTACGTTAACATATCAAACAAAATAATTCCAGCATTTATTTTGGCAATGTGTCGATCAAGTTCAATTTTGGAAATAACAATTCAGCAGAGTACTGTACTCTACCAGAATTAGCAATAAAATAGACCCATTTTCATTCGTCATAGAAAGCAGCTGCAGTGGAGATTTAAATTCATCATTGGCGGGATTCTTCGGAAACCGGCGGGGCAGGTAACTCCAGCGCGAAGGAGGGGGCCGAGATTCTTCGGAAACCGGCGGGGCGGGCAACTCAGGTGCGAAGGAGTGGGCCGGGATTCTTTGGAAACCGGCGGAGCGGGTAACTCCAGCGCGAAGGAGGGGGCTGGGATTCTTCGGAAACCGGCGGGGCGGGTAACTCCAGCGCGAAGGAGGGGGCCGGGATTCTTCGGAAACCGGCGGGACGGGTAGCTGCAGCGCGAAGGAGGGGGCAGGGATTCTTCGGAAACCGGCGGGACGGGTAGCTGCAGCGCGAAGGAGGGGGCCGGGATTCTTCGGAAACCGGCGGGACGGGTAGCTGCAGCGCGAAGGAGGGGGCAGGGATTCTTCGGAAACCGGCGGGACGGGTAGCTGCAGCGCGAAGGAGGGGGCCGGGATTCTTCGGAAACCGGCGGGGCGGGTAACTCCAGCGCGAAGGAGGGGGCCGGGATTCTTCGGAAACCGGCGGAGCGGGTAACTCCAGCGCGAAGGAGGGGGCCGGGATTCTTCGGAAACCGGCGGGGCGGGCAACTCAGGTGCGAAGGAGGGGGCCGGGATTCTTCGGAAACCGGCGGGGCGGGCAACTCAGGTGCGAAGGAGTGGCGTGAACCACTCTGGCGTCAGGCCGCCCCGAAGGTGCGGAATACTCTGCACCTTCAGGGGCTAGGCCGGCGACGGAGTGGTTTGCGTCGCGCCAACCACCGCCGAAGGGCCCCAGCACACCCTGGCGCTCCCGCTCATGTGCAGGGGGGTTCTTCTCTGCGCCGGCCATGGCGGACCGTTACGCCAGCCGGCGCAGAGGAATAGAGTGCCCCCACGGCACAGGCCCGCCCGCGGATCAGTGGGCTCCGATCGCGGGCCAGGCCACCATGGGGGCACCCCCCCCGCTGGGCCAGATCCCCCCCGAGGACCCCGGAGGCCAACATCGCAGGCCGGAGAATCGCCAGGGGGGCCGCTGCCAGCGCCGGCGCCGGAGAATTCGGCAGCTGGCGGGGGCGGGAGTCACGCTGCTCCCTGGCGATTCTCCGACCCGGCGGGGGGTCGGAGAATCCCGCCCCACAGCTGCCATGAATTTTAGCTGAAGCTTAATTAGGAATGGTGTACATTCAGTTATGTTGCACTTTGAACCATTTGGTTATCATAACAGATTGTATCTTGGCGTGGGAGAAAGTGTGGGAGTCAATAGGTTGGCTGACAACTTATCCCGAGCGATGGAAATAGGGGAGTCAAGGAAAAGAGGAATCTGAGCTGGACCGTGTGATGTTGAGGAGCGGGTCGAAATGGGAAGAATAGTTGCTGGAATTTTCCAGCATCGGTGAGATTGGGAAGCAAGTGGAAGCAATAGACGTCAAAATGCCAGGAGCAAGAGTTTAGGGAGGGGACCTGAGGAGGATGGAACAACAAACGCTTCAGACATTCCATGAAAAGGACGGCAAACACTACAGGACCCATTTGGGTTCCCACAAATATGGCCGGAATTCTCCGGCCAGTTGGATTCCCCTTTCCTGCCGGCAGCGTGCCCTGCCAGCGGTTTCCCAGTGGCGTGGGGTGGCTTCAATGGGAAATCCCATTGACAAGGGGCAGGAGTAGAGAACCCCCATTGCCAGCGAAGAGCACGTGCAGAGAAACACACGGCTGGGGGACTGTAGAATCCAACTCTATGCCTTTTATTTGGAGGAAGTAAATAGAGTCAAAGGAGAAGTTGAGGACAAATGCAACAAGATGGAGAAGGATGGTGGATGGTGATTGTTTGGGCCTCCATACAAGGGAAGGGCCCCTAGACTATCCTGGTGAGGAATGAGGGGAGCGATGAGGACGCTACAATTATCATCCATGCCCTTGATTCCATAAGACCATAAGACATAGGAGCGGAAGTAAGGCCATTCGGCCCATCGAGTCCACTCCACCATTCAATCATGGCTGATTTCAACTCCATTTACCCGCTCTCTCTCCATAGCCCTTAATTCCTCGAGAAATCAAGAATTTATCAACTTCTGTCTTAAAGACACTCAACGTCCCGGCCTCCACCGCCCTCTGTGGCAATGAATTCCACAGACCCACCACTCTCTGGCTGAAGAAATTTCTCCTCATCTCTGTTCTAAAGTGACTCCCTTTTATTCTCAGGCTGTGCCCCCGGGTCCTCGTCTCCCCTGCTAATGGAAACAACTTCCCTACATCCACCCTATCTAAGCCATTCATTATCTTGTAAGTTTCTATTAGATCTCCCCTCAGCCTCCTAAACTCCAATGAATATAATCCCAGGATCCTCAGACGTTCATCGTATGTTAGGCCTACCATTCCTGGGATCATCCGTGTGAATCTCCACTGGACCCGCTCCAGTGCCAGTATGTACTTCCTGAGGTGTGGGGCCCAAAATTGCTCACAGTATTCTAAATGGGGCCTAACTAATGCTTTATAAAGCTTCAGAAGTACATCCCTGCTTTTATATTCCAAGCCTCTTGAGATGAATGACAACATTGCATTTGCTTTCTTAATTACGGACTCAACTTGCAAGTTTACCTTTAGAGAATCCTGGACTAGGACTCCCAAGTCCCTTTGCACTTCAGCATTATGAATTTTGTCACCGTTTAGAAAATAGTCCATGCTTCTATTCTTTTTCCCAAAGTGCAAGACCTCGCACTTGCCCACGTTGAATTTCATCAGCCATTTCTTGGACCACTCTCCTAAACTGTCTAAATCTTTCTGCAGCCTCCCCACCTCCTCCATACTACCTGCCCCTCCACCTATCTTTGTATCATCGGCAAACTTAGCCAGAATGCCCCCAGTCCCGTCATCTAGATCGTTAATATATAAAGAGAACAGCTGTGGCCCCAACACTGAACCCCGCGGGACACCACTCGTCACCGGTTGCCATTCCGAAAAAGAACCTTTTATCCCAACTCTCTGCCTTCTGCCTGACAGCCAATCGTCAATCCATGTTAGTACCTTGCCTCGAATACCATGGGCCCTTATTTTACTCAGCAGTCTCCCGTGAGGCACCTTTTCAAAGGCCTTTTGGAAGTCAAGATAGATAACAACCATTGCCTCTCCTTGGTCTAACCTATTTGTTATCTCTTCAAAGAACTCTAACAGGTTTGTCAGGCACGATCTCCCCTTACTAAATCCATGCTGACTTGTCCTAATCTGACCCTGCACTTCCAAGAATTTAGAAATCTCATCCTTAACAATGGATTCTAGAATCTTGCCAACAACCGAGGTTAGGCTAATTGGCCTATAATTTTCCATCTTTTTCCTTGTTCCCTTCTTGAACAGGGGGGTTACAACAGCGATTTTCCAATCCTCTGGGACTTTCCCGGACTCCAGTGACTTTTGAAAGATCATAACTAACGCCTCCACTATTTCTTCAGCTATCTCCTTTAGAACTCTAGGATGTAGTCCATCTGGGCCCGGAGATTTATCAATTATTAGACCTCTTAGTTTCTCTAGCACTTTCTCCTTTGTGATGGCTACCATATTCAACTCTGCCCCCTGACTCTCCGGAATTGGTGGGATATTACTCAAGTCTTCTACTGTGAAGACTGACGCAAAGTACTTATTTAGTTCCTCAGCTATTTCCTTGTCTCCCATCACAGAATTACCAGCGTCATTTTGAAGCGGCCCAATGTCAACTTTTGCCTCCCGTTTGTTTTTCATGTATTTAAAGAAACTTTTACTATCATTCCTAATATTACTGGCTAGCCTACCTTCATATTTGATCCTCTCTTTCCTTATTTCTCTCTTTGTTATCCTCTGTTTGTTTTTGTAGCCTTCCCAATCTTCTGACTTCCCACTACTCTTTGCCACATTATAGGCTTTCTCTTTTGCTTTGATGCATTCCCTAACTTCCTTTGTCAGCCATGGCTGCCTAATCCCCCCTCTGATAACCTTTCTTTTCTTTGGGATGAACCTCTGCACTGTGTCCTCAGTTACTCCCAGAAACTCCTCCCATTGCTGTTCTACTGTCTTTCCCACTAGGCTCTGCTCCCAGTCGATTTTTGTCAGTTCCTCCCTCATGCCCCTGTAGTTACCTTTATTTAACTGTAACACCTTTACATCTGATTCTACCTTCTTTCTTTCAAATTGGAGATTGAATTCTACCATATTATGATCACTGCCTCCTAAGTGCTCCCTTACTTTAAGATCTTTAATCAAATCTGGCTCATTACATAACACTAAGTCCAGAATGGCCTGTTCCCTCGTGGGCTCCATCACAAGCTGTTCCAAAAAGCCCTCCTGTAAACATTCAATGAATTCCCTTTCCTTGGGCGAAATTCTCCGTTATCGGCGGAAAGTCCGCCGATCGGTGCAAAAAACGGCGCAAATCCCACTTGCGTCACGTCATAAAAATGGGACGATAGTCTCCGGCCCGAAATGGGCTAGCAGCGACCTAACGGGATCCGCGCTTGCGTAGTGGTTCACGCCGTGCAGCGTCATACGCGCTGCACGGTGTGACGGCTCATAAGGCCGTGCAGCTCCCCCCCAACCGACCGGAACACCCGACCGCAACACCCGACTGGATGGCTGGCCGTCGCTCAGCCTCGAGGTTCGAGTCACGCGATGTGGAGGCGCTCCTGGACGCGGTGGAGCAGAGGAGGGACGCCCTGTATCCCGGGCACGGCCGCAGAGTTGCCCCACGCCACAGCCGGCGTCTGTGGAGGGAAGTGGCAGAGGCCGTCACCGCTGTGGCCCTGACACCACGGACAGGCACCCAGTGCCACAAGAAGGTGAACGACCTCGTCAGAGCAGGCAGGGTGAGCCTCCCCATATCCCCCCTCCCCATATCCCCCCTCCCCCATATCCCCCCTCCCCCATATCCCCCATATCCCCCCTCCCCCATATCCCCCCTCCCCCATCCCCCATATCCCCCCCTCCCCCATATCCCCCCCTCCCCCATATCCCCCATATCCCCCCTCCCCATATCCCCACTCCCCCATATCCCCGATATCCCCCCTCCCCATAACCCCCTCCCCATATCCCCCATATCCCCCCTCCCCCATATCCCCCCTCCCCCATACCCCCCATATCCCCCCTCCCCATACCCCCCCTCCCCCATATCCCCCCTCCCCCATATACCCCCCTCCCCCATATCCCCAAGTGAATCCAGCCCTAACCTTAACCTCTGCAATGCACGCGCAACCGATGGCGTGCATTCATATACCTGCCTAACACTGTTGCCTTTTACCCCTGCCACCCCCCCCCCCCCCACAGGAGAAGCGCGCACACAACAATAGGGAGCATGTGAGGACTGGAGGAGGCCCCGCTGATGAGAGGCCACTGACCGTACACGAGGAAAGGGCCCTGGAACTGGCTGGCGGACCTGAGGACCGGGAGGTTGCTGATGCAGAGGTCGGGGGCCCACCAGCAAGTGAGCCACCGACAGCCCGTCCTCATATCCCCCCTCCCCTATATCCCCCTCCCCCGTATCACCTGATCACTGCCTGATGTCTAACCATGCATGCTTCATTGTGTATCGCAGGACCAAACGTCCAGGCACCCATCCCCGCAGAAGCACACCACCCGCAGGATGCCCCTCGGAGACCACAGGAGACGGAGAGACCCGCACCCTCCAGCATGCGACGCCCGCAGGATGCCCCTCGGAGACCACGGGAGACGGAGAGACCCGGACCCTCCAGCATGAGACGCCCGCAGGATGCCCCTCGGAGACCACGGGAGACGGAGAGAACCGGACCCTCCAGCATGCGACGCCCGCAGGATGCCCCTCGGAGACCACGGGAGACGGAGAGACCTGGACCCTCCAGCATGCGACGCCCGCAGGATGCCCCTCGCACACCACGGGAGACGGAGAGACCTGGAGCAACAGGAAGATGACACCCCCGTCACGTGCGGGAGCGACCACCCAGCGATGAGGGGGGTAGCCACAGGCCCCCGTCACATCCGAGCCAGGACACCACTACCCAGGACACCACTACCCAGGACACCACTACCCAGGACACCACTACCCAGGACACCACTACCCAGGGCACTCCTACCCGGGACGCCACTACCCAGGACACCCCTACCCGGGATAGCACTACCCAGGACACCCCTACCCGGGAAGACGAAATACCGGACAGTGACTCAGAGTGGATGGGTGGAGATGAACCCCCACCCCAAAGTGCCATGGAGTCAGAGTGGGACGAAGAGCACGACACAACGCCACTGCTGTCACCAACACCCTCCACCATCGCAGAAACACTCACCACGGTTGGGCACTTTAGTGATGAGGCGTCTGGTACACTCACTGGTGCGCACAACACAGCCGTCCCGGTACAGCAGGTGGAGGTAGGAGCAGCAGAGGGACCGGTCGGTCGGAGGGCAGCCCAGGCCAAGCGAACATCTGCCGCCCAGGTGGATCCCGGGTTCCTGCAGTTACCACACCCACACATAGATCCGATGCAACCACCGACCCGGAGACGAGCGAAGAGGGTGACGGGCGGCTTGCGGAGGCTGCAGTCGCAGGTGGAGGAGTCCACCCGCGTCCAGGAGCTGGGAGTGGTCCCGGTCATGCGTGCCACCCAGGCTGACACCACACGGGTGGCGTCCGCGGTGGAGGCAATGGGTGCGACGGTGTCAGACATGGGGAACGGTTTGCGAGGCCTGGGGCCTTCCGTGCAGGCGGCGTCTGTGGCCCAGGAAATGGCTGCCCTCTCACAGGAGGCCATGAGCCAGTGCCAGCGCCAGATGGCAGAGGCGCTCAACGCCATAGCCCAGTCTCTGCAGGCCATGGCCCAGTCTCAGCAGGCCATGGCCCAGTCTCAGCAGGCCATGGCTCAGTCTCAGCAGGCCATGGCCCAGTCTCAGCAGGCCATAGCCCAGTCTCAGCAGGCCATGGCCCAGTCTCAGCAGGCCATGGACCAGTCTCAGCAGGCCATGGCCCAGTCTCTGCAGGCCATGGCCCAGTCTCAGCAGGCCATCGCTGAGGGCATCGGCGCCAGTGGCCATGTGCGAGCCGGCGTCGCACTGTCACAGACAGGGTTGGCCAACACCCTGGGCTCCATGGCTGCAAACCTGCAGACCCCTGTCGATACCAGCACGGGCCTCCAGGACTGGCAGCGCCAGATGTCGGGGGGGCGTCGGATAGCCAGTCCGTTCGCATCCCCCACCCATGTAGAGGCCTGGGGGCCATCGGGCACCCCGAGGGAGGAGGAGGTGGTGTGGTCCGTCCCGGCTCCCTCTGTGGGGGAGGTCCCGGTACACCACAACACCTCGGACTCCCCCCCTTCCGTCCCAGGTGCATCGGGTGGGCAACGGGCAGGACAGGCTGGCAGCTCGCCATCCCAGTCGCCCGGGCCGCAGCCTGGCCCATTTAGGCCAGGACGCCCCAGGAAACGGCCGCCAAAGGGATCCAGTGTCAGAGGGCAGGAATCACAGGAGTCCACCTCCAGTTCTGCTGTACCGTCTGGGGAACCACGTAGACGTAGTCAAAGGGCCCGTAAGGCCAAACAATTAGACACTGAGTAAGTTGGCACGGGTGCAGGGCACAGATGAGTTTTAGGGGCTAGGGCACGTGCATGAACTCCTTTCGTTATTAAAGTCAATGTTACACCTACAGAAGCTGCCTTTGTGCTCTGTCCAAAGTGTGCGGGGGTGTCATGTACGTTGAGCGCAAGTGTGTGTGTGAGGGGTGGTCTTACCTCAGCCCCAGGTGAGTCTGCCCCCTTCCCCCTGGGCCGCCATCAACATCCCCCGGGCAGAGGACGGGACCGTGCGCTGCAGTGTCACAGCCGCATGCAGGGATGGTCCGGGTGGATGGTGGTACTGTGGCCATGGGTCAGACATAGTCCAACGATGTAGAGCCAGGAGCTCATCGCAGGGCGGGTTGTCATCATCCTCCATGGCCTGCGATAGACACGCGTCCACCCGCAACTGTGTGAGCCCGGCCCGTTGTGCCGCCGGTGGATCGGCAATGGGGGGGGGGGGGTGTGTGTGCATGCGGGTGGGGTGGGTGGGGTTGGGGAGGGGGGTGAGGGTGCTGGGTGGGTGGATGGGTGGGGGGTGTGGGTGGTCGGCTGTTGCCATGGTGTGCGGTCTGTGGCCATACTACCCGATTCCCACGCCCATCTAGTCAGTGAAGCGGGCGGCTATCAGTCTGTCCCGTGCCCGCTGGGCCAGCCGGTAACGGTGGACAGCCACCCGCCTGTGTCTACCCCGTCTGCCCTGACCATTGCCCCCATCCCCCTCATCTGGGGAGGACTGTGCCTCTTCCTGCTGCTCCTCCACTCCGCCCTCCTCTGCCTGCGACACATCGCCCCTCTGCTGGGCTATGTTGTGCAGGACGCAGCACACCACAATGATGCGGCCGACCCTATCTGACCGATACTGGAGGGCGCCCCCAGAGAGGTCCAGGCATCTGAAACGCATCTTCAGCACGCAAAAGCACCTCTCGATCACTCCCCTTGTCGCTACATGGGCATCATTGTAGTGGTTCTCCGCCTCATTGCGTGGCCTCCGTATAGGCGTCATCAGCCACGATCGCAATGGGTAGCCCCTGTCGCCCAGCAACCAGCCCCTCAGCCGGGGATGGCGCCCTCGTACATGCCGGGGATGGATGACCGCGACAACACGAATGAGTCGTGTACACTGCCTGGGTGACGGGCGCAGACGTGCAGGATCATCATGCCGTGGTCGCAGACCACCTGTACGTTCATCGAATAGGTCCCCTTCCTATTAGTGAACACGGCCCTGTTATCTGCAGGTGGCCGCATGGCGACGTGCATCCCATCGATCGCGCCCTGGACCATGGGGAACCCGGCCACGGCAGAGAAGCCCACGGCCCGGGCATCTTGGCTGGCTCGGTCCACGGGGAAGCGGATGTAGCGGTGCGCCATGGCATAAAGGGCATCTGTCACTGCCCGGATGCACCGGTGCACCGATGTCTGCGATATGCCGGACAGGTCCCCACTCGGTGCCTGGAATGACCCCGTTGCATAAAAGTTCAGGGCCACCGTAACCTTGCCGGACACGGGGAGAGGGTGTCCCCCGCCAGTGCCACGCGGTGACAGGTGTGCCAGCAGGTGGCAGATGTGTGCCACGGTTTCCCGGCTCATCCGGAGTCTCCTCCTGCATTCCCGGTCCGTGAGGTCCTGGTATGACTGCCGGGGCCGGTACACACGGGGCGCCCTCGGGTGCCTCCGTTGCCGTGGGGCCGCGACGTCCTCCTCCCCCTCCTCGTCCTGTCGGTCAGGTGACCCTCCAGCCTGGGCGGCTGCCGCCTGCCCCTCTGCGGCAGCCTGCGCCGCCTCTCTGGCACGCTCCTCCTCCTCATCCAGGGCAACACAGACATGAGCGGCTGCCACCACGGCGGCCAACATCGCTGGATGATCTGAAAACATGACGGCCTGGTGGGGGGGAGGGGAACGACGACATGTCATCATTGCCCATATCCCCTCCTCCCCCCAGCCAGGTGGCATGGACCGCATGGGTCCAACTGTTGGAGGCTGGCACCTGGCCAGGTGGACCAACTCATTTGCCCTCCCATCACCCTCCTCGGCACGGACCCCCTCCCCAACCACCACACCAGCACGGACCCCCTCCCCAACCTCCACCCCAGCACGGACCCCCCCCAACCCCCAACCTCCACCCCAGCACGGACCCCCTCCCCAATCTCCACCCCGGCACGGACACCCCCCCAACCCCCAACCTCCACCCCAGCACGGACCCCCCCCAACCCCCAACCTCCACCCCGGCACGGACCCCCCCCAACCCCCAACCTCCACCCCGTCACGGACCACCTCCCCAACCTCCACCCCAACACGGACCCCCCCCAACCCCCAACCTCCACCCCGGCACGGACCCCCCCAACCCCCAACCTCCACCCCGGCACGGACCCCCCCCAACCCCCAACCTCCACCCCAGCACGGACCCCCTCCCCAACCTCCACCCCAGCACGGACCCCCTCCCCAACCTCCACCCCAGCACGGACCCCCCCCAACCCCCAACCTCCACCCCAGCACGGACCCCCTCCCCAACCTCCACCCCGGCACGGACCCCCCCAACCCCCAACCTCCACCCCGGCACGGACCCCCTCCCCAACCTCCACCCCAGCACGGACCCCCCCCAACCCCCAACCTCCACCCCGGCACGGACCCCCCAACCCCCAACCTCCACCCCGGCACGGACCCCCCCCAACCTCCACCCCAGCACGGACCCCCTCCCCAACCTCCACCCCAGCACGGACCCCCTCCCCAACCTCCACCCCAGCATGGACCCCCCCAACCCCCAACCTCCACCCCGGCACGGATCCCCCCAACACCCAACCTCCACCCCAGCACAGACCCCCCCCCAACTCCCAACCTCCACCCCGGCAAGGACCCCCCCAATCCCCAACCTCCACCCCAGCACGGACCCCCTCCCCAACCTCCACCCCAGCACGGACCTCCCCCAACCCCCAACCTCCACCCCGGCCCGGACCCCCTCCCCAACCTCCACCCCAGCACGGACCCCCCCAACCCCCAACCTCCACCCCAGCATGGACCACCCCAACCCCCAACCTCCACCCCGGCACGGACCCCCCCCAACCCCCAACCTCCACCCCAGCACGGACCGCCCCCTCCCCAACCTCCACCCCAGCACGGACCCCCCCCAACCCCCAACCTCCACCCCGGCACGGGCCCCCCCCAACCTCCACCCCGGCACGGACCGCCCCCAACCCCCAACCTCCACCCCAGCACGGACCCCCCCCAACCCCCAACCTCCACCCCGGCACGGACCCCCTCCCCAACCTCCACCCCAGCACGGACCCCCTCCCCAACCTCCACCCCAGCACGGATCCCCCCAACCCCCAACCTCCACCCCGGCACGGACACCCTCCCCAACCTCCACCCCGGCACGGACCCCCCCCCAACCCCCAACCCCCACCCCGGCATGGACCCCCTCCCCAACCTCCACCCCGGCACGGACCCCCTCCCCAACCTCCACCCCGGCACGGACCCCCCCAACCCCCAACCCCCACCCTGGCACGGACCCCCTCCCCAACCTCCACCCCGGCACGGACCCCCTCCACAACCTCCACCCCAGCACGGACCCCCTCCCCAACCTCCACCCCAGCATGGACCCCCTCCCCAACCTCCACCCCGGCACGGACCCCCTCCCCAACCTCCACCCCGGCACGGACCCCCTCCCCAGCACGGACCCCCCCCAACCCCCAATCTCCACCCCGGCACGGACCCCCTCCCCAACCTCCACCCCGGCACGGACCCCCTCCCCAACCTCCACCCCGGCACGGACCCCCTCCCCAACCTCTACCCCGGCACGGACCCCCTCCCCAACCTCCACCCCGGCACGGACCCCCTCCCCAACCTCCACCCCAGCACGGACCCCCTCCCCAACCTCCACCCCGGCACGGACCCCCTCCCGGCACTCCCCCGGAGCCCAGCCTACTCTAACCAACCCCCCCCCCCCCGCCGCACACACACACACACAAGCCGAGACACACCTCTCCTCACGCAATCAGACTGCGGCCACGCCATTGCTGCCCAGAGCCAACCCCCCAGGCCGTCACTCACCTCCACGCTGGTCGGCGTGAGCCTGGAGCACCGGGTCACGCCGATGAAAAGGAGGTTTGATTCACGTCGACGTGAACGGTCATCATGTCGACGGGACTTCGGCCCATCCGGGAGGGAGAATATCGGCAGGCCGAAAATCGGCTGCCTTGCGCAGACCCGTGACGTTCTCCGCGGCAGCGGCGCCATTAACGCCCCGCCGACTTTTCTCCCTTCGGAGACTTCGGCGGGGGCGGGGGCGGGATTCACGGCGGCCAACGGCCATTCTCCGTCCCTCTGGGGGGTCGGAGAATGACGCCCCTTGGGTCCACTGGCAGCATTATTTACCCAGTCCACCTGCATATTAAAGTCCCCCATGATCACTGTGACCTTGCCTTTCTGACATGCACTTTCTATTTCGTGGTGCATTTTGTGCCCCCGGTCCTGACCACTGTTTGGAGGCCTGTACATAACTCCCATTATGGTATTTTTGCCTTTGTGGTTCCTCAACTCTACCCACACAGACTCCACATCATCTGACCCTATGTCATTTAGTGCTATTGATTTAATTTCATTCCTAATTAACAAGGCAACCCCGCCCCCTCTGCCCACCTCCCTGTCTTTTCGATAGGTTGTGAATCCCTGGATGTTTAAATGCCAGTCCTGAACCCCCTGAAACCATGTCTCTGTGATGCCTACCACATCATACCTGCCAGTCACAATCTGGGCCACAAGCTCATCTACCTTGTTCTGTACACTGCGCGCATTTAAATATAGCACCTTTAATTCTCTATTGACCGTCCCTTTTTGTTTTCTTAGTGTGGTGGACCTTGGTTTACTGAGCCTTTCCATACACTGTGTCATATTTTGTGGGATGGGGACTATCGTAACCTCTCCTGAGTTCTGTCTTTTTGTGCTTTTTTGTATTCCTAAGCAGCTACGCTTCCCACTGATTACTTCACCTCTTGGTTCCCTGACTTTCCCTTCCCCCCCAATCTTTATTTATTCTTTTTGCCAGAACACTGGTACCAGCTCGGTTCAGGTGGAGACCATCCCAACGGTATAGGTCCCCCCTGTCCCAAAACTGATGCCAGTGTCCCATGAAAAGGATTCAGCGAGGGACTTAAGTTTTGTTGGAGATGTATCAGGTTCAGCTTTAGAACATAAGAACATAAGAACTAGGAGGAGGAGAAGGTCATCTGGCCTCTCGAGCCTGCTCCGCCATTCAATGAGATCATAGCTGATCTTTTGTGGACTCAGCTCCACTTTCCGGCCTGAACACCTTTATTCTTCAAAAAACTATCTACCTTTATCTTGAAAACATTCAATGAAGGAGCCTCAACTGCTTCACTGGGCAGGGAATTCCTTAGATTCACAACCCTTTGGGTGAAGAAGTTCCTCCTAAACTCAGTCCTAAATCTACTTCGCTTTATTTTGAGGCTATGCCCCCTAGTTCTGCTTTCACCCGCCAGTGGAAACAACCGGCCCGCATCTATCCTATCTTTTCCCTTCATAATTTTATATGTTTCTATAAGATCCCCCCACATTCTTCTAAATTCCAATGCGTACAGTCCCAGTCTACTCAACCTCTCCTCGTAATCCAACCCCTTCAGCTCTGGGATTAACCTAGTGAATCTCCTCTGCACACCCTCCAGTGCCAGTACGTCCTTTCTCAAGTAAGGAGACCAAAACTGAACACAATACTCCAGGTGTGGCCTCACTAACACCTTATATAATTGCAGCATAACCTCCCTAGTCTTAAACTCCATCCCTCTAGCAACTTTGATGACCTGATGACTTTGATGAAGGAGCTGTGCTCCGAAAGCTCGTGATTCAAAACAAACCTGTTGGACTTTAACCTGGTGTTGTAAGACTTCTTGAAATGGATAGAAAGCTGGTTAGTAGAAAGGAAGCAACAAGTTGACATAAATGGGCCTTTTTCTGATTGGCAGGCTGTGATGAGTGGGGTGCCGCAGCGATCTGTGCTCGGACCCCAACTGTTGATTATGCGGATGAGGGAACTAAATGAGGGAACATCCAGGACTCAACTGGAGGAACGGCATCCAACAGACCAGAGAAGATTAAGAGACAACCTTATTGAGGTGTTCAAAATTATTAGAAATTTTGACAGGGTAAAGAAGGGTATTCTGTTTCCTCCAGTTGGTAAGTCAGTGACTAGGGGTCGCAAATTCAGGATGGGCAGCAAGAGAGCTTGGAGTGAGATGAGGAGAAATATCTTGGGATTTGGAATGTGTTGCCTGGGAGAGTGGCGGAGGCAGATTCCACAGGTTTCAAAAGAGAGCTGGATGTATATTTCAAAGTGATGAATTTAGAGCGCGACAGAGATAGAGCTGGAGAATGGGACTAGCAAGGTTGCTCTTTTGGGAGCCGGAGCAGAACGATGGGCTGAATGGCCACCTTCTGTGCTGTAAATAAAAAATTAAATGATGGCATTCTAAAATGGGTGCAGAATCAGTGGGACCTGGTACATAATTTTAAAAATAAATTTAGAGTACCCAATTTTATTTTTTCCAATTAAGGGGCAATTTAGCGTGGCCAATCCACCTCCCCTGCACATCTTTGGGGTGAGGGGGTGAATCCCACGTAAACACGGGGAGAATGTGCAAACTCCACACGGGCAGTGACCCAGAGCCGGGATCGAACCTGGGACCTCGACGCCGTGAGGCAGCCTCCTTCTGTGCCACCGTGCTGCCCCGGACCTGGTACATATGTGCATAGATCATTGAAAGTGGCAGGAAAGGTTGAGAAAGCAGTTTGCAAGTGTGGTGGCTCGAGGCAATACTGTGGAGGCTTCTTATAAAACCAAGCCGCACTCTGTGATGTTCTCTGGTTCCTTTGTCTGGATGGCTTGAATGCGTCGTGTTTAACAATGAACTACAAGCTATGTAAATTAACAAAGCTGATTCATTAACACTACTTTGAACTAGATTTTAATGTATTCCTCAGGACAAAGGTTGCTAAAATAAACTATGCTGTAACGATCTCTACATAACTCTCAAATACACAACTACACTCTCTCACACCTAAACACCTTCTCCCCGAACCAAGGGCTGTCACGTGATATATATGTGACTGCTCTTGATCACCATCTGGTGGTCAGATGTATTTACATGAAATTGTTAACCCTTTATCTCCCATACAATATCCATATTGTTACAGGGATAATTGATAACAAGTAAACGGTAAACTGTACACAGGCACAGAGTCCCCAAATGGGTCTTCACTCACTGACTCCCGGCTTCACACTGTACGGGGCCCTGGGTGTTTTTTCCCCATTGGGCGTGGTTCGCACATTCCCTCACAATAGGCCCTGAGCAGGTCATGTGGGCCGTGAGGGCTCGCCCCTTAAACGTAGAACTTAGGATTCCTACAGTGCAGAAGGAGGTCATTCGTCACACCGCGTCTGCATCTACCCAGGCACCATCTCCTGCCCTATCCCCGTAACCCCACCTAACTTTGGACAATAAGGAGCGATCTAGCTAACCTGCACATCTTTGGACTGTGGGAGGAAACCGGAGCACCCGGAGGAAACCCACGCAGACACGGGGGATGAAAGTGCAAACTCCCCACAGACAGTGACCGAAGACCAGAATTGAACCCGGCTTCCTGGCGTGTGTGGCAGCAGTGCTAACCACTGTGCCACCCCAATTCAGCCCAAGGGTGCCATGCTACCACAATAAGGTAAATGGGAACATGGCATTTATAAGTAGAAACAGAATCCTTCCGGTAATCTCATTCTGCAAAATAATTTAACATTAATACTCTGGCTGACTTACACTCGCTTTCTTCTGTCGGAGTCATTTCCTCACTTGAATCCTCTGTGAAAAGAGAAGATAAATAGAAGTTCACATTCAACATTTCTGCATGTTTGAATGTAATAACTATTCCAACAGAATGTTGGCAGAAGTATTAAATCCATGTGAGATATTTTGATGCTTCAAGTCTCAATTTTCAGCAAGCAGAAACCGTTTGCTCGTGAACACCTTCACTGGCTCAATGAACTGTAATGAAATAACGTGGAGGGCCTGATAATGATGGGACCCCGGTGTGAACTGGCAGATTAACAGAGCTGCATCATCAGCACATTGTCCATCCTGTAAAACGGCACACCATCTCTCATTCCTGAGGTTATCTTTCACCAACAAAACCCGAAAATGCTGGACAATCTCAGCAAGCCTGACAGCATCTGTGGAGAGAGGAGGGAGCTTAGCTCAGACCTGCTGAGATTGTCCAGCATTTTCTGGTTTTGTTTGGGATTCCAGCATCCGCAGTAATTTGCTTTTATATTTCACCTCTCACCTCCAGAGATCCAACGCCCACACTGAAAAGGTTCTTCCTGTCTGTCCCTGTTTATCCCTCATTGCCTCTTTCTTTTATTTCTGCTGTTACGTTGTTGATTCATGGATGTTTAATGACCTGTGACTTTATGGTAAAGCAGCCTACACCTTTCATTCGAACGGGAAGGTCCAGAGGTCTGTGCTGTTTTAGACTGACATCGGTAATGACCCGGATAGGCTGAAGTGGCCAATGAATGGGCCTAGGGGGTGCTGCTCTGCCCAGTAACAGATGGTGATTGGTTCTGTTCCCGCTGAAATGGTTCAGAGATCTAACGAGGTTTCAGTTTCGGTTTTGGCAGCTCGGGGAGGAAAGCTCTCTTTTTCCCCAATCTGTTTTCTCCAGATATAACGAGCAAATTCTCTAAAAACTAGAGCCCTCTGTGGAAACCCAACTCTCTCTCTCCAGGAAACGCTGATGCAAGCAGAAACCAGAATCTGTCAAACCTCTCTGCAGAACAGGCTGGTGTGAGGCCAGGGGCCTCCCCTGGAAAAGCTGTGATTAAAATATTGCTAACTGCAAGGAAGATCATTATGGCCTGTAAGCCAGAGACTGTAAACCGCACACATACTGTGAAGAAAGTGCCCTGAAGAACTCAGATCTGAAGCAAGCACTCTTGTCTTTCACTTTAATCGTTATTATTTTTGCACCCCTTTCCACCCCTCTGTGTTTGTCTGTCTTGCGTGTGTTGGTAGAGGATGGGGCAGTTAAAGGGGAGTCAGGTATTAGCTTGTAGATAAGCAGCTGTATTCCCCACATATTTCATATTGGCTCTCGTTATAAATAAACAGTAATTATGTTTAAACTTTCAAATCTGGCGGCTGTAATTATTGGACAGCAGGGCCAAAACCTGCAGGTATATGTGAAAGAATTATCACTTGTGCTGTGACTCCGGGAGGAGTGGGGCTGGAATCGACTGCACATTTGTCCAGGGTGTCGGAACAACACCCCTTCTGCTAAAACTGCTAAATACTACAGGAAAAGGTTTTGTAGAGTCATAAGGGAAGCCAAAGTAAGAAATAGACGACTTTCTCCCGACTTCCTTGGAACACACAAGTAGTCGCAACTTTATTTTTCCTAAAGTCTCCTCTGTCTCCTTTTCTCAAGGAGATAGCTTGACCTGCACATCCATCACAGCTGTCAATGTGTGGGGTTCCTGAAACCCTGACAAGGGCTTGCAGCAAACAGTGGTTTATTCACTGGCTGAGCAGCTAACTCATGCTTGCACTTCGCCCGCGCTCCCAGGGAAGAATTACCGACACGCGACACTTTTTATAACTGCGTCATCATGTGGTCGCTCAGCCTCCATCTTCCACATTTAGTTGGAGCAGTGTATGCGAGTGGAAACTGTGAACACACAAATTAAACAGGCGGACAATACAAATGGTGAAGCATGCATCAAGCTGCATCACGTCCCCTCACCCGCTCCTCCCTCCAGGGACCCTTTTCATTGCAGAAAGATGAGGTTCAGTTCTAGACTTGAAGGTTTCAGAACCTTAGCCAGGACTTACCGGCTGTCCATGCCAGCGGTTCCAGACAGCGCAACCCCGCCGTTTGCGTCATGGTGGCGAGGGGTGCATTCAACAGAAAAGCCTGCTAAAGGCGGGGCGAGAAGATCACCCCCACCCCAAGTGATTGGCTGCCCCCCGCCACTGTGAAACACACGGCGCGTTGGATGTTCCAATTGGCTCAAATGCTTTGATTGTGTGATCACTCCGGTTGCTGGTGTTGTAGACTTTCTCAGGCTGGCATCATCAGTGTGGACAACCTGGAGCATTCGCTCCGTGCTTGGAGGGCTGAAGGGCCTGTTCCTGTGCTGTATTGTTCTTTGTTCTTTGTGTGCTCAGTGGGTGCAGGGCTTCCTGCATTGGCCCCTGGAGGAATCTGCAAGTCTATTGGCCTGTGGCTGGATGACTGGAGTGTTGTGGTGTCTGTTGGCGCTGGTTCCGATACCTGTAGGAGGTGAAGTTGGTTGCGTATCTAATGGGCTCTGCCTGAGGCTACGACATAACTATTTGGTTATTGTGTAACACGGCCAGCTGGTCATGGCCATGTGCGGTCTGAATCCTGACCAATTAACCCGGTATTAGAGGGCCAAGTCTGTGGGAATCTCGATCATAGTGCATTTTGCTTCTCAATCTGCGTTGTGTGAGGGCATCATTCACATTGGTTTCACGTCTGGGCTGCAACAGAGCCTTTGCAGTCGGAGTCATGGGCCTGGAAAAGAGTCATTGTGCTGACAAGGACAGGCCCTGTCATGGTAGGCTTCGCAGGATGAAGCATAGTAAACTGCGATCCCGTGCACAGTTCTCCAGGAAATGCTTAGCTGAGCTTACAGCTCGTCCCACCAGGCCTTTGGACTGTGCATATAGGGGGCTGCTTGCGATATGCTCAAAGTCCTATGTATGCGAAACGTTTTGAAATTTAGTGGAGGTGAATGTTGTTTACGATGAATCTCTGAGGGGTGCCATATGTGTCCAAGTGTCTCTTGAACGTGGTGATGACTGTGTTACTTGTCTGTTTGGCAGGTATTTCAAACACCTGGAGTACGAATCGACTAAGACTAAATATTGTTTATCATTCCATTCGCAGATATCAGCTGTGGTGAGTGACCATGGGAGGTCCAGGATGTCATAGAAATGCAGCAGTTCTTTTGCTTGACGTGGGCCTTCAGTACATGGCACGGTGCACATCTAGAAACCTCCCTTTCCATGTCTGCATACATGGAGGGCCAGTCTTCAAGAAAGGAGACAAAGCGGACTGTGGGAAATAGCGAGGATGCCTGCTCTCCATCGCTGGGAAGATCGTTGCCCAGATCCTCGCTAGTTACCTTCTCCCAGTCTCTGAACAAATCCTTCTGGAAAGCCAGTGTAGCTTCCGATCAAACCATGGAATGACGGACATGATTTTCACTGCTCGGCAACATTAACAGAAATGCCAGGAACAACATCAACCACTACATGTCTTCATCGATCTGACCAAGGCTTTTGACTTTGGGAAGTACTATGGAAGACCCTTAAGAAGACTCGAGTCTTTTACCAACTGCCCCAGGGCAAGATCCAGAGCGAATTCTCCGTCCCGCCGCACCCGCTTTCAGGTTCGGCACCCCCCCCCACCGGCAGCAGGGTCCTCCATCCCGTCATTGTGGCCACCCCTGCTGCTGGGAAATCCGCAGGCGTGAGTGCGATGCTGGCCAAGCAGAGGATTCGGCCAAAGGAGAATCCCGTCTCAGTCTCTCCCTCCATCAAGGTCAATGCAGAACCCGACCAAAACTGGAACATTTCCCCTCCCTGGGGAGTGTGTCCAATCTGCGGGCGGTCTCCTTCAGATGACTAAGGATGAGGGTATCTGACGACTGCAACATTTGTGCTGACACCAAGATCCTCGGTAAAAAACAGTTGTCCTCTCACCTCTTTTATATGACTCAGAAACTTGGACTACAGACAGGCGCCACCTCAAGTCCCTGGACAGGTACCATCAACGCTGTCTGAGACGGATTCTCCGCCACTAGTGTCATGATATGCAGGCACACACACACACATAATGATATACAGACAAGCAGCTAATGGACACAGAGAACAGGACATGACCAATAAGCAGGCAGGACACTCAGGGGTGGGATCTGACTATAAAAGACACGAGTCACTCACATTCCGCCTCTTTCCACTGATGAACATCTAGAGAGTCTGTCAAGGATGTTGTTACAATCTCACACCTTCACCATGTGGCTAAGAGCTAGTCTGGCTCTGTCAGACAGAGTAACCACACTTAAGTTAGCAGAGAGCCGAACTCTCAGAGAACTGTGCTAACTGTGCTATTAGTTCAATAAACCTGATTGAACCAACTTCAAGGTCTGGAGTATCTTTCTGATCTAATCTGCATTCAGTTGCAGCCAGTGTTAGACCAGTGTACCTAACACGACAACTGGGAGGTCAGCCAGATGAATATCAGCGTCCCAGAAGGAGCCTCGAACACCAGCATTATCCAAAATAAACTCCACTGGGCCGGCCCTGTGTTTAGGATGTCAGAGGCCCGACTGCCAAAGGAAATCTTGTTTGCCCCGCTCAAGGAAGGCTCCCGAACAAGAGGAGGGCAAAGGTCACCCTGAAGACCCACCTCAAGAAATTCAACGTTGACGTCAAGATGCTTGGGACACCCTCGCTCAGAAAAGACTTACTTGAGAGAACTTCCTGATTGAAGGGACACAATTCTTTGAGGATACCTGATGACAAGTGAGAGGCCAGAAAAGGAGCCTGAGAAAGGAACGCCAATGATCGAGAGAACAAAGACCAAACTCACCGTCCAGAAACGCCTGTCAAGTGTGCAGTGAAAGATGCAGGATTGGGCTGATCAGCCACGCAAGGACCTACAGAACCTATCACAGTAACGCGCAGCTTCGTAGACGGGCACTCATACCCGTTAGCGGGTGATTGTCGGAGAAGAGGACATGGAGGGCCAGTACAGTGATTCTTTGGACCTGTATCTGGTTGCATCCAACCTGGGATGCTCTGAGTGAGGTTGGGTGTAGTACCTCTGAAGAGATCCGACATCAGGGATAACAAATCACTGGCCACACACTATCAGTACATCCTGCATGGTAAATTCCTCTCTGATGGCGAAGAATGTGCCGAGCGCATGGGGGAGCTCCCCCGAGGACTCTGGTCAGCCCCTCATAATGATGTTGTGCAGTTGTTTGCCTGTGGGGTCTGCCTGTAATGCACCTTTGTGTGCCTGGGTTCTACAAGTGGACAGCAACTCTATTGTCATGATGTCTTCCCCATGATCTGGCTGGACTGTAGTGGGTAAGAAAACTGCCGAGAGGAAATTGGCGATGTACAGCTCCTTAACATGTTTGTACATGACGCTCAGATTGTAACATTACAGCTTTAGCATCATGCTCTGCAGCCGTGTGAGAGAGGCTTTGTTGAGATAGTTGCTAGCGGCTGAAGGTCTGTTTCATCACTTGCAGGACGACCATATGGTAAGTCATGAAACGTCTGGTAGGTGAAGACGAAAGCAAGAAGTTGCTTTTCAACCTGCGCACAGCAAGTCTGAGTGTCAGTGAGGGCCCTTAAAACAAAGGCTATTGCCCTGTCATTCAGGAATGCAAGCCCATGCTGGGAGGCATCTGCTGTTCGACGTACAAGTGCTCGGACGTCAAGTATTGTAGCAGTGGTGGGGCTGCGAGTGTCTGTTTGAGTCTGTTGAACATTGCTGCGTGGTGCTCTTCTCTGGAGCAGCTTTACACCATCGGCTGGGAGTAAATGGCCCACGCCAGGTCAGCCCTCAATTTGCATTTTGCAGGGTTAAGCTTCCGCTCTGTGGTCCAGATTCTATCAAAGATGGGACAAAGACTTGCATCATGTCCTTCCGGAGTATGATGACTTCTGGATCGTTGTGGACATGGATCTGGAAGGTGCTGCCTAAGGAGGCTTGGTGATTCCTGCTGTACATTTGAACTGATATGAAATAAAATTAAGACATAATACATTTTGTGACGACCCCCATTTCTAGCAGTGGTTAAGTAACTGGATAGGAAGCCAGAGGCCCAGGTTAATGCTCTGGGGACGTTGGTTCAGATCCCACCAAAGCAGCTGGTGGAACTTAAATTCAGTTCATAAAATCTGGACTTCACAACTCGTCGCAGTAAAAGTGACCATGAAACCTCTGTCAATTGCAAAAACCCAACTGGTTCGCTCATGCCCATTAGGGAAGGAAATCTGACATTGGTCACACCTGGAATACTGTGAACAGTTTTGGTCCCCTTATCGAAGGAAAGTTAAACTGGAATTGGAGGCATCCAGAGAATGTCCACTGGGTTGAGGCCGGGTATGGAGGGATTTTCTTATGAGGAGGGGTTGACTAGATTGGGTCTGTACTCATTGGAGTTTAGAAGAATTAGTCGATTGCTCATAAATTGACTTCATTGAGACATATCGGATTCTCAGGGTGTTTGACAGGTTCGATGTTGAGAGGATGTTTCCTCTTGTGGGAGAGTCTAGGACCAGAGGGCAGAATCTCAGAGTGAGGGGTCACCCATTTCAGACAGAGATGAGAAAGAATTTCTTTTCTCAGAGGCCAGTCGTCAGCACTGTTGCTTCACAGCGCTAGGCTCCAAGGTTCGATTCTCAGCTTGGGTCACTGTCTGCGTGGGTTTCCTCCGGGTGCTCCGGTTTCCTCCCACATGTTCTGAAAGACGTGCTGTTAGGTAATTTGAACATTCTGATTTCTCCCTCTGTGTACCTGAACAGGCGCCGGAATGTGGAGACTAGGGGATTTTCACAGTAACTTCATTGCAGTGTTAATGTAAGCCTACTTGTGACAATAAAGATTATCATTACAGTGAATCTGTGGAATTCTTTACCGCAGAGAGCTGTAGAGGCGGGGTGGTTAAGTATGTTAAAGGCTGAGATAGACAGATTTCGAATCAGTGAGGGAATTGAGCGTTACGGGAAAAGGCGGGAAAGTGGAGTTGAGAATTATATCAGATCAGCCGTGATCTCATTGAAGAGACTTAGAATCATAGAATTAACAGTGCAGAAGGAGGCCATTCGGCTCATTGAGTCCACACCGACCCCAGAAAGAGCATCCTCCCTAAACCCACACTTCCACCCTATCACCGCAACCCAGCAATACAATCTAATTTTTGGACACTAAGGGGCAATTTAGCATATCAATCCACCTAACCTGTGTGAGTTCTCCCAGTGAGCCAGTGAAGGCACAGCCAGAGTGAGACAGCAAAGAGTGAGTTTGGGAATTTGAATCTAGGTGGGAATTCGAAGCTGGGTGGGGAGGAAGTGCTTTTTATCCCTGGTAAGTGACTGGTAAGTAGTGTTTCTGTTTTCTTTTTCTTTTCATTGGTATATTTATTTATTTTTTCCTCGTTATTTATTTATTTATTTTTTGGGGGGGGGAATTGTAATTGTTGAAGTTAACCGAAGGTTTAAGACATGACAGGAGATCTCAGATCCGTGCCATGCTCCTCGTGTGTGATGTGGGAGCTCAGGGACACGTCCACTGTCCCTGGCTCCTTCACGCGCAAGAAGTGTGTCCAGTTGCAGCTCCTGTTAGACCGCTTGACGGCTCTGGAGTTGCGGATGGACTCACTTTGGAGCATCCGCGAAGCTGAGAACGTCGTGGATAGCATGTTTAACGAGTTGGTCACACCGCAGGTGAAAGGTACTGAGGGAGATAGAAAATGAGTGACCAAAAGACAGAGCAAGAGTAGGAAGGCAGTGCAGGTGTCCTCTGCGGTCATCTCCCTGCAAAACAGATATACCGCTTTGGATACTGATGAGGGAGATGGCTCACCAGGGGAAGGCAGCAGCAGCCAGGTTCATGGCACCGTGGCTGGCTCTGCTGCGCAGCTGGGCAGGAAGGAGAATGGCAGGGCTATAGTGATAGGGACTCAATTGTAAGGGGAATGGACAGGCGGTTCTGCGGACGCAATCGAGACTCCAGGTATGTTGCCTCCCTGGTGCAAGGGTCAAGGATGTCTCGGAGCGGCTGCAGGACATTCTGGGGGGGGGGGGGGGGGAGGGTGAACAGCCAGCTGTCGTGGTGCACATAGGCACCAACGATATAGGTAAAAAACGGGACGAGGTCCTACTAGCTGAATTCAGGGAGTGAGGAGTTAAACTAAAAAGTAGGACCTCAAAGGTAGTAATCTCAGGATTGCTACCAGTGCCACGAGCTAGTCAGAGTAGGAATGTCAGGATAGATAGGATGAATGCGTGGCTCGAGAGATGGTGCAAGAGGGAGGGATTCAAATTCCTGGGGCATTGGAACCGGTTCTGGGGGAGGTGGGACCAGTACAAACCGGACGGTCTGCACCTGTGCAGGACTGGAACCGATGTCCTAGGCGGGGTGTTTGCTAGAGCTGTTGGGGAGAGTTTCAACTAATGTGGCAGGGGGATGGAAACCGATGCAGGAAGTTGGAAGGTAGTAAAACAGGGACAGAAACAAAAGGCAGTAAAGGGGGAAAGTGTAAGGCCATAGTCAAAAATCAAAAAGGGCGACAGTACAAGGTACAGTGACTGAGGGGGGCTCAGTGAATAGGACCAGGAATACTAAAATAAATAAAACGGGAAGTGAAAACATTAATGGTAAGCGACTCGGCACGTTATTACAGGAAGATATGGGTTCAAAAGTAGGAGAAAGGTTAAAAGCAAATACAACTTAGGAGAAGTTACTGATCGAGGTGTTAAGATTCAGAACAGAGGTAAAAAAGCCAACATAAGTGTACTTTACCTGAATGCTCGTAGTATTCGGAATAAGGTAAATAAGGCGCAAATCATCGTGAATGACTATGATTTAGTGGCCATTACTGAAACATGGCTAAAGGATGGTCATGACTGGGAGTTAAATATCCGAGGGTATCAAACTATTCGGAAGGACAGAATGGATGGTAAGGGAGGTGGTGTAGCTCTGTTATTTAAGGATGACATCCGGGCAACAGTAAGGGATGACATCGGTGCTATGGAGGATAAGGTTGAATCCATTTGGGTGGAAATCAAGAATAGTAAGGCAAAAAAGTCACTGATAGGAGTAGTCTATAGGCCACCAAATAGTAACATTATGGTGGGGCAGGCAATAAACAAAGAAATAACTGATGCATGTAGAAATGGTACAGCAGTTACCATGGGGGATTTTAATCTACATGTCGATTGGTTTAACCAGGTCGGTCAAGGCAGCCTTGAGGAGGAGTTTATAGAATGTATCTGCGATAGTTTCCTAGAACAGTATGTAATGGAACCTACGAGGGAACAAGCGGTCCTAGATCTGGTCCTGTGTAATGAGACAGGATTGATTCAGGATCTCATAGTTAGGGATCCTCTCGGAAGGAGTGATCACAATATGGTGGAATTTAAAATACAGATGGAGGGTGAGAAGGCAAAATCAAGCACTAGTGTTCCATGCTTAAACAAAGGAGATTACAATGGGATGAGAGAAGAACTAGCTAAGGTAGACTGGGAGCAAAGACTTTGAGGTGAAACAGTTGAGGAACAGTGGAGAAACTTCCAAGCAATTTTTCACAGTGCTCAGCAAAGGTTTCGACCAACAAAAAGGAAGGATGGTAGAAAGAGGGAAAATCGACCGTGGATATCTAAGGAAATAAGGGAGAGTATCAAATTGAAGGAAAAAGCATACAAAGTAGCAAAGATTAGTGGGAGACTAGAGGACTGGGAAATCTTTAGGGGGCAACAGAAAGCTACTAAAAAAGCTATAAAGAAGAGTAAGATAGATTATGAGAGTAAACATGCTCAGAATATAAAAACAGATAGTAAAGGTTTCTACAAATATATAAAACAAAAAAGAATGGCTAAGGTAAATATTGGTCCTTTAGAGGATGAGAAGGGAGATTTAATAATGGGAGATGAGGAAATGGCTGAGGAACTGAATAGGTTTTTTGGGTCGGTCTTCACAGTGGAAGACACAAATAACATGTCAGTGACTGATGGAAATGAGGCTATGACAGGTGAGGACCTTGAGAGGATTATTATCACCAAGGCGGTAGTGATGAGCAAGCTAATGGGGTTAAAGGTAGACAAGTCTCCTGGCCCTCTTGGATTGCATCCCAGAGTGCTAAAAGGGATTGCTAGGGAAATTGCAAATGCACTAGTGATAATTTACCAAAATTCACTAGACTCGGGGGTGGTCCCAGCGGATTGGAAATTAGCAAACGTGACACCACTGTTTAAAAAAGGAGGTAGGCAGAAAGCGGGTAATTATAGGCCAGTGAGCTTATCTTCGGTAGTAGGGAAGATGCTGGAATCTATCATCAAGGAAGAAATAGCGAGGCATCTGGATGGAAATTGTCCGATTGGGCAGACGCAGCATGGGTTCATAAAGGGCAGGTCGTGCCTAACTAATTTAGTGGAATTTTTTGAGGACATTAACAATGCGGTAGATAACGGGGAGCCAATGGATGTGGTATATCTGGATTTCCAGAAAGCCTTTGACAAGGTGCCACACAAAAGGTTGCTGCATAAGATAAAGACGCATGGCATTAAGGGGAAAGTAGCAGCATGGATAGAGGATTGGTTAATTAATAGAAAGCAAAGAGTGGGGATTAATGGGTGTTTCTCTGGTTGGAAATCAGTAGCTAGAGGTGTCCCTCAGGGATCAGTGTTGGGCCCACAACTGTTAACAATTTACATAGATGATTTGGAGTTGGGGGACCAAGGGCAATGTGTCCAAGTTTGCAGACGACACTAAGATAAGTGGTAAAGCAAAAAGTGCAGAGGATACTGGAAGTCTGCAGAGGGATTTGGATAGGCTAAGTGAATGGGCTAGGGTCTGGCAGATGGAATACAATGTTGACAAATGTGAGGTTATCCATTTTGGTAGGAATAACAGCAAAAGGGATTATTATTTAAATGATAAAATATTAAAACATGCTGCTGTGCAGAGAGACCTGGGTGTCATAGTGCATGAGTCGCAAAAAGTTGGTTTACAGGTGCAACAGGTGATTAAGAAGGCAAATGGAATTTTGTCCTTCATTGCTAGAGGGATGGAGCTTAAGACTAGGGAGGTTATGCTGCAATTGTATAAGGTGTTAGTGAGGCCACACCTGGAGTATTGTGTTCAGTTTTGGTCTCCTTACTTGAGAAAGGACGTACTGGCACTGGAGGGTGTGCAGAGGAGATTCACTAGGTTAATCCCAGAGCTGAAGGGGTTGGATTACGAGGAGAGGTTGAGTAGACTGGGACAGTACTCGTTGGAATTTAGAAGGATGCGTGGGGATCTTATAGAAATATATAAAATTATGAAGGGAATAGATAGGATAGATGCGGGCAGGTTGTTTCCACTGGTCGGGGAAAGCAGAACTAGGGGGCATAGCCTCAAAATAAGGGGAAGTAGATTTAGGACTGAGTTTAGGAGGAACTTCTTCACCCAAAGGGTTGTGAATCTATGGAATTCCTTGCCCAGTGAAGCAGTAGAGGCTCCTTCATTAAATGTTTTTAAGATAAAGATAGATAGTATTTTGAAGAATAAAGGGATTAACGGTTATGGTGTTTGGGCCGGAAAGTGGAGCTGAGTCCACAAAAGATCAGCCATGATCTCATTGAATGGTGGAGCAGGCTCGAGGGGCCAGATGGCCTACTCCTGCTCCTAGTTCTTATGTTCTTATGTTCTTTTGTAACCTGCACATCTTTGGGAGCAAATCGGAGCACCCGGAGGAAACCCACGCAGACACGGGGAGAACGTGTAGACTATGCACAGACAGTGACCCAAGCCGGGAATCGAACCCCGGTTCCTGGCACTGTGAACTAACAGTGCTAACCACTGTGATGGGCCGAATGGCCTACTTCTGCTCCTATGTCTTATATTCATTCGATTCAGATCCACAGCAATGTGATTGACTCTGACTGAATTCAACCATTCAGTTGAATCCAACCACTCGTCTTCAAAATGGGAAACTGACGAAGCCCCCTCGGCATCGGAACCCAGCCCTGTCGAACCTGCAAAGTCCCCCGACTAACATCTGGGGCTTTTCCAATAAATGACTACTTCCTGACTCATTCTGAGGCATAACCACTCAGTAAACTCACTGCCTATTCTATAGTATCTTGTTGAGCTTGAGTACTTTCGCTGACTCACCCTCAGTGCTTTCAGACGCCTCTGATTCATCACTATCGTCGGTCCCTTCAGCTAGCGCATGAAAAGAGAGAAAGAATAAAAATTCTCATTTAGCGTTTGGACGGTAACATACTGGACTAATGGATAATGTTGCTATCATTAAATAATACGTGCAAAGAAAAATACTGCCCACGCTGCAAATCTGAAATAAAGGCAGAATATATCTGCAGATAGAAAAGCAGAGTTAGTTGAAAAAATTAGACTGACATGTCTTTGATCTGAAATGATGACGTTGTGTAAAGTACAGACATTCCTTACTCTGCATTCTTTAATCTGAATGAGTTATGTCAAACCAGTCTTCATTTTTCTGGACCTTAATCTTGGCAAAAGAAGATTATGTAAAGGGAGGGAATGGAATTCCTTCTGATAGGCTATGATAATGATGGTGGTGATGGCAATGAGGATAATCAAATGGATAAGGTTGATGGACAAGCCAAGCACAGGGGTTCCTCAATGTCGAGTCTGGACTGACTCTCTGAAACAGCACCCTAGACCCACTCCCCTACCCTATATCCCAGTAGCCCCACCTAATCTTTTCGACATTTGGGGGAATTTATCATGGCCAATTCTCCTAATCTGCACATCTTTGGACTGTGGGGGGAAACCGGAGCACCCGGAGGAAACCCACGCGCACACGGGGAGAACGTGCAGACTCCGCACAGGCAGGGACCCAACATTGGAACTGAACCTGGGTCCCTGGTGCTGTGAGGCTGCAGTGATAACCACTGTGCCGCCCTTGACCTCAACTGCTCTCTGAGATGTAAGCAAGCCATTCTACTCCATCAAATCAGGGCTCTAAAGAACAGGGAGTAAATACTCATCAGTTGTATAGAACCTTGATAAGGACACATCAGTTGTATAGAACCTTGGTAAGGCCACACCTGAAATATTGCGCCCAATTCTGGTCGCCACACTACCAGAAGGATGTGGAGGCCTTGGAGAGGGTGCAGAGGAAGTTGACCAGGATGTTGCCTGGTCTGGAGGGTGTTAGCTATGTGGCGAGGCTGAATAGACTCGGTCTGTTTTCATTAAAAAGACGGAGGTTGAGGGGTGACCTGATAGAGGTCAACAAGATTATGAGGGGCATGGATAGAGTGGATGGGCAGGCACTCTTTCCCAGGGTGGAGGGGTCAGTTACCAGGGGGCATGGGTTTAAGGTCCATGGGGCAAAGTTTAGAGGAGATGTGCGAGGCAGGTTTTTTACGCAGAGGGTGGTGAGTGCCTGGAACGTGTTGCCAAGGGAGGTTGTGGAAGCAGATACATTAACGGCGTTCAAAAGCAGCTTGACAAACACATGGGTAGGATGGGTATAGAGGGATACAGCACAAGGAAGTGCTGAGGGTTTTGGCAAAGGATGGAATCATTTAAAAAAAAAAAAAATTTAGAGTAGCCAATTAATTTTTTCCAATTAAGGGTAAATTTAGTGTTCCCAATCCACCTACCCTGCACATCTTTGAGTTGTGGTGGCGAAACCCACGCAAAGATGGGGAAAATGTGCACAGTCCCTGAGGGCAGCATAATAGCACAGCGGTTAGCATTGTGGCTTCACAGTGCCAGGGTCCCAGGTTCGATTCCCCGCTGTGGGTCACTGTCTGTGCGGAGTCTGCACGTTCTCCCCGTGTCTGCGTGGGTTTCCTCCGGGTGCTCTGGTTTCCTCCCACAGTCCAAAGATGTGCAGGTTAGGTGAATTGACCACGCTAAATTGTCCTTAGTGTCCAAAAAGATTAGGAGGGGTTATTGGGTTAGGGGGATAGGGTGGAAGTGAGGGCTTAAGTGGGTCGGTGCAGACTCGATGGGCCGAATGGCCTCCTTCTGCACTGTATATTCTATGTTCCACACGGACAGTGACCTAGAGCCGGAATCGAGCCTGGGACCTCGGCACCGTGAGGCACCATAATGCTGCCCCAAAGGTTGGTATCATGACCGGTGCAGGCTTGGAGGGCCGAAGGGCCTGTTCCTGTGCTGTATTGTTCCTTGTTCTTTGATGTCATGGAATGAAATATATCTGACTGCTTCCTGACTCTTCATTTCCTAATTAATGGTTTGGATTGAGAATGGGCTGGACAAGAATGCCACTGGGGACCTTAACTATATCACCACTGTCAGTTCACCATCGCACGTGACATGACCTGTCTTATGCAAACATCTCACTGAACATTTGTACTTTTTTGCTGACTCACTGTCATCGTCACCAGGTGTCCGACTACAGGTGTTATCCCCTGTTTGTTCGCTATCCAGAGTTGAATGCATCGGACCGAACGATGAGCCAGTGGAATCCATAACTGAAATGAATCGGCAGAAATGTGTCAGAAATAAGATAAGGCAGAAACGAGTGAAATTATACATTTTGGTGGGAAAATAATTCATCGGAACAAATTAAAGGATCACATTCTAAAAGGGGTGCCGAAGTAGTGGGACCTGATGCACGTGTATCAATGATTGAAGGTTGCAGGGCAGGTTGAGAAAGCAGTTAGTCAGACATATGGGGCGAAATTCTCCCCCAACGGCGCGATGCCCGCCGACTGGCGCCAAAAACGGCGCCAATCAGACGGGCATCGCGCCGGCCCAAAGGTGCGGAATGCTCCGCATCTTTGGGGGCTGAGCCCCAACATTGAGGGGCTAGGCCGGCGCCGGAGGGATTTCCGCCCCGCCAGCTGGCGGGAATGACGTTTTTTGCCCCGCCAGCTGGCGGAAATGACGTTTGTTGCCCCGCCAGCTGGCGCAGAAATGCGGCGCATGCGCGGGAGCGTCAGCGGCCGCTGAAAGTTTCCCGCGCATGCGCAGTGGGGAGAGTCACTTCCGCCTCCGCCATGGTGGAGGCCGTGGCGGAGGCGGAAGGGAAAGAGTGCCCCCACGGCACAGGCCCGCCCGCGGATCGGTGGGCCCTGATCGCAGGCCAGGCCACCGTGGGGGCACCCCCCGGGGCCAGATCACCCCGCGCCCCCCCCCAGGACCCCGGAGCCCGCCCACGCCGCCTGGTCCCGCCGGTAAATACCAGGTTTAATTTACGCCGGCGGGACAGGGGGTTGGATAGGGTGGACAGTGAGAGCCTTCTACCGCGGATGGAAATGGCTGGCACGAGGGGACATAGCTTTAAACTGAGGGTAATAGATATAGGACAGAGGTCAGAGGTAAGTTCTTTACGCAAAGAGTAGTGGGGCCGTGGAATGCCCTACCTGCTACAGTAGTGAACTCGCCAACATTGAGGACATTTAAAAGTTTATTGGATTAGCATATGGATGATAATGGCATAGTGTAGGTTAGATGACTTTTGTTTCGGTGCAACATCGTGGGCCGAAGGGCCTGTACTGCGCTATATTGTTCTATGTTCTATGTTCTATGTTCTATGACAGGCAATTTCTGGGTGGGACTTTGGCCCATCTGGGCCGGAGAATTGTGCGGGGGGTCCCGCCAACCGGCGCGGCCCGATTCCCGCCCCCGCCCAATCTCCGGTACCGGAGACTTCGGCGGGGGTGGGGGCGGGATTCACGGCGGCCAACGGCCATTCTCCGGCCCGGCGGGGGGTTGGAGAATGACGCCCATGGGATCCTACAATTCAGAAACAGAGGCAGAATCCTTCAGTTGTAGTCATTCTGAAGCAAATTGTTTAACATTAATACTGTAGCTGACTCACAGACGCTATCGTCGATCGTAGACAATTCATCGAATGTTGACTCAGTTGTATCTTGAATTGTCGAATCCACTGTGGAAAAACAACAATGGGAAGCTCGCAAATCAGCATTTATACGTCGGCTAATCCAACTAGTGATCCTGCAAACTGTTGGCAAAACTTTATATTCATCCTTCAATTCCCAAAACTTTCACCAAGCAGCAAGTTTCTCCAAATGGGAATGGAATGTAGGGCTATGGGGAATTTTTTAGAAATATTTTTATTCATTTTTTTCTCCTCCTTTTTCACATTTTCTCCCAAATTTACACCCACCAACAATAAACAACAAACAGTAACGAGTGTAATGCCAATCCCCATATCAATAACGGCAATCCCATCCTCCCACCAAACTCCCAAACAGTATCCCGCATGTTAACATAGACAAATAACGAAAAGGAATCAGGAATCACCCATACTCACCATTAACACATACGGCCCCCTCCTTCCAACCCCCCCGCCCCCCCTAATGTTCGATGTAATCCAATTGTCGAAAGTGCATATGAAAAGCGCCTATGAATTTTAGGACCCCTCCATCTTTCCCCTCAGTTCAAATTATGGGGATGAATTAAACAGGTATTTTCTATCTGTGCACTACAAAGGACGCCAGTAACATCCCAGGAATATCTGTAAATCAGGAAAGGAGGGAAGAACGATGGAATAATAATAACCTTTATTGTCACAAGTGGGCTTACATTACACCATTGCAATGAAGTTACTGTGAAAATCCCCTAGTTGCCACACTCCGGCGCCTGTTCGGGTACACAGAGGGAGAATTCAGAATGTCCAATTCACCTAACAGCACGTCTTTCGGGACTTGTGGGAGGAAACCGGAGCACCCGGAGGAAACCCACGCAGACACGGGGAGAACTTTCAGACTCCGCACAGTCAGTGACCCGAGCCGGGAATCGAACCTGGGAACCTGGCGCTGTGAAGCAACAGTGCTAACCACTGCGCTACCGTGCCCTAAGGAGTTCGCCCTCAGGAGTGGCTAATGAGATAGCTGATGCATCGCTTTCAATTTTCCAAATTGAATTCAAGAATGAATTTTTTAAAGTACAGAAAATAAAAGTTCAAATCCCACCAGGACAGTTTTAGAATTTGGATTAAGTTTTTAACAGATTGGAAACAAAAAGCTAGTAGCAGTAAAAGTGACCCTAAACTATTTGCCTGTTGTATGATCCCAAGTAGACTTCAAATGTATGATCCCAAGTAGACTGTGAAAAGCCCCTAGTCGCCACATTCCGGCGCCTGTTCGGGGAGGCTGGTACGGGAATTGAACCGTGCTGCTGGCCTGCCTGAAAGCTGGTCTGCTTTCAAACCCAGCGATTTAGTCCTGTGCTAAACCAGCCCCGGTCCCAGAGTACCGAGGTACAGTGAAAAGTATTGTTCTGCGTACAGTCCAGACAGATCGTTCCATACATGAAAATAAAATACATAATAGGGCAAAGAGAAAATACACCCGCTTTCCCCAGGCAGCGGGCGGTGTATGGAGTCAATGAATGGGAGGCAAGTTCGTGTGATGGTCTGTGTTCACGACTCTCTGTAGTTTCTTCCGGTCCTGGCCGTAATTTGCTTAAGAGAAGAATCCCCTACCATTATAAAAATTATTACGTTTATATGATTGCAAGGCCAACATTTTCATGGTTGATTCTTAACTCCCGTAACAGCCTCCCCGAACAGGCGCCGGAATGTGGCGACTAGGGGCTTTTCACAGTAACTTCATTTGAAGCCTACTTGTGACAATAAGCGATTTTCATTTCAACTGGTATTTAAAGGGGCCTTACGCGCTAAGGAGTGGTATCAAGCTGGTACTCCGGGCACATAGGGATGACATAAATGTTGGCCTTTCTGGTGAGACCGTCATATTGAGTAGGAATCATGAATGAGTGTCTCACCACCTGACCATGGTTATAGATTTAATCAGAGACTGCTAACATCAATGTGGGCAGCATAATAATGTCATGAGGGATTTTCATTAAGCCCCGCATATTGCAATGTGATACAATAGAACTTGATAAACTCATTGACCATTCAGAAAAATCCTGTTGAGCATTAATAGGTTTGCTGACTCACAGAATCCAGAAAATGAGTGGCTGCTAAGATCCGTTGTCATATCCTTGGTTGAAATGTTCTTCGTGTCACATGTATCTTCATCGCTAAATGAGGTGGAAAACTTCTTCATGTCACATGTATCTTCATCGCTAAATGAGGTGGAAAACTTCTTCATGTCACATGTATCTTCATCGCTAAATGAGGTGGAAAACTTCTTCATGTCACATGTATCTTGATCGCTAAATGAGGTAGAAAACATCTTCTGATCAGTTGTGTCAGGGGATTCTGTGAAAATAAAATAAAAGTTCTTATTCAGCATTTAGATCTTAATAAATCAAACTGCACTTACAATAGTCTCACCTCATTGGACAGGGGCAAGTAGATGGATGTTTTGATGCCCAAATGTCAAATGTCCCATCAAACATCAAGCTTATCCAATTATTTTTAATTCTTGCATCTTTTCCAATCGTTAAACCAAATAACCAAACAACAATAGCATTGGATGAAGATCACTGAATTGTTAAGAACATGTGAAAAACAAAGAAGTACCATGAATATCACCATGTTGTTCACTGTGAACAATGACTAACAGCAGAGATCGTCTTTCAAACTATCCTTTGTTCATACTACACCCAACCGGCCAACTGCTCCCAGCTAAAGTTGCCAATCAATGCAAAAAACCCTCTCTAAGCTTTTCTACCACAAGCTCAAAGCAGGATAATAACCACATTCTTATTCACATTGGATTCCATCTGCCGACACGGCAGCCACTTAGCTGCTCCAAGCCTCCTTGAAGCCCCCTTGTACATACATTCCCACAGTGGTTAGCACTGTTGCTTCACAGTTCCAGGGTCCCAGGTTTGATTCCCGGCTTGGGTCATTGTCTGCGCGGAGCTTGCACGTTCTCCCCGTGTCTGTGTGGGTTTCCTCCGGGTGCTCTGGTTTCCTCCCACAAGTCCCGAAAGATATGCTGTTAGGTGAATTGGATATTCTGAATTCTCCCTCTGTGTACCCGAACAGGCGCTGGAATGTGGCGACTAGGGGATTTTCACAGTAACTTAATTGCAGTGTTAATTTCAGCCTACTTGTGACAATAAAGATTATTATTATTATTATTCCCACCTTGTTTGGTGTCATCAGCAAATTTGGAAATTTTACAATTGGTCATTGATAAGAGATTGTTGAACACTTTGAACCGAGCACTGATCCTAGTGGTCCCCCATCAGTAACTGCCTGCCACCTGGAGAATGATCCATTTATTGCTATTCTCTGCATTCTGCCTGTTAGAACCATATAATCATACAACCATAGATAGTTTTTTGAAGAATAAAGGGATTAAGGGTTATGGTGTTCGGGCCGGAAAGTGGAGCTGAGTCCACAAAAGATCAGCCATGACCTCATTGAATGGCGGAGCAGGCTCGAAGGGCCAGATGGCCTACTCCTGCTCATAGTTCTTATGTTCTTATTCCCTACAGTGCAGAAGGAGGCCATTTGGCCCACCAAGTCTGCACCGATCCTTTGAAAGAGCACCCTGCCTGGGTCCACTCCCCCTGCCCTATCCCTGTAATCCCGCTGCCCACCTAACCTGTACATCTTGGAAACTAAGGGGCAACGTAGCACGGCCAATCCACCTAATCTGCACATCTGTAACATTTGTTACTATTCACTCACAGAAATCTTTCCAGAATAAATTGTGTCTTGAAAGTTAACCACCACCATTGCATCCACTATTGGTCCAGCCACCTCCTGGAGTCCTCTGGGATGTAGCACATCTGGTCCGGGGGACATTTATCAACATTCAGTCCAGTTAACTTTTCAAGTACTTCCTCTTTACCAATACTAGTTTCTTTCAGTTCCTCAGTTCCTTTGGCGGCTACTATTTCTGTTGCCTTGGGTGCTTGTGCCTAAGCAGAATATATATCTGAATATAAAGCATGCCCTTAAATACTAGCCACTGCATGTCTACCATCAAGTCTTTGAGTATTTTATCCATAGCCCGCTTGCCTCCATTTTCATTCTTCTGATTTAGGACCTTAAGTTTCAGGATGAACCCTGTCCCATTCAAGCTCAATGCAAATTTCTCCCTCATTCTCCTTCTTACTCTGTGCACTTAGGCAGGTTTTCGTCTGGTTCCGTAGCGAGTACTTCCCGGAACAGATCGCCAGTGTGGTGTCAGGCCTTACAGCTTGAGGAGCACCAGCTCAACTCAAGCACAGCTGGCCGCGAGTCTCTCCTGCTCTTACCACCCGCTCATTGGCATGTATTGGGAGGATTTTGCAGGCTGACCCTCGACCTGTTTGGTCAGCGTTACGAACGCTCCTTTCTCCTGGGGTGGGACTCAAACTCAGAGCGCCTGGCTCGGAGACAGGGCCGCTCACCACTGCGCAACGACAAGACCACCTCCTATCTCATTACACAACCCGAAATGCAAAATAGCCCAATCCCCAGTTGGTTCTTCAACATATTTCTATTGTTCCGATCCCAGTTGGTGTTGCTGCTGGATGGGAAGATCTCGGAATGGCGCCCTGGTCCAGAAGGCGGAGGGATTTTTCATTATTTTAGAAAATGTTGAGGTACAGAGTCACAGGGGGTGCTAATTACATTTTAACAACAAGAAAACATGAATTGATTATAATACAATACTCCTTCGCTCCTCCGTGTCTTCAAGAAGAACAACCCCCACTCTGACCTGTTTGGTCAGCGTTATGAACGCTCCTTTCTCCTGGGGTGGGACTCAAACAGCGGAGTGCACTTCCATTGATTTCTCCTAAGTCCCCTGGTGAAAAACCCCAGATCAGTCACTGGACCCGCTCCACCTGGCGCGATCTGTATCTCGCCCATTCTGGGCACCCTAGCACTCCCCTGACACACAGGAACCTTGGCACTGCCAGCCTGGCATCCTGGCGGTGTCACCCATGCACCCTGGAAGAGCTACCCAGGTGCCATGGCACTGCCACTAAAGCAGTGCCAGGATGTACGGGTGGCACTTCCAGACTGGCAGAGCCGGGGTGCCCAGGTGCCAGGTTGGCATTTGCACGGATCTCGCCCAGGGGAACCTTGTCAAGTAGAGAGGGGTGAGGGACCGGGATCCTGAGGGCCTGCCCAAGTTTGGGATGGTCAAAAGAGCAGGAGGGAGCCTTGATGCACGATCAATGACCACTAAAGCGAGGCTGTAGTCCAACTGAAGGCTTTAATAAGCTAGATGTTTCCCCCAGCTGCTCAGGTACAGAATGAAGGCTGCTGGGGCGGCACGGGTTCTTATACCCCGCCTAGCAGGGCGGAGCTACCATACATCCTAACTAATAGAAAGCATACAGTTTCCACCAATGGTGCTTCAGTCTATCAGGTACCATAATACCTATAATACCGCATTCACCCCCTGTTAAAAAAAGAATCCGGCGGGGGTGGTGGCCTGAAACTACAAAACATGGCAACGTGGTAGAATTAGTTATGGAGGTACCGTAATACCTCCATAGTGTTTTGTAACTATTTACAATTCTGATAGCTATGTACATTTGATGGTTTACATTTACAGTTTACAGTTTACAATTAAAATATGGAGCAATTAGATTACAGTTTACAATTTAAAATGAAGCAATCAGTCGATCAGGGGCCCTGGTCGTCCTCTGTGATCGATGGAGCTTCGGCGGTGACTCCGGGAGCGTGGCTTCGATCTCCATGGCAGCTTCGGCACCCCTAGACGACGTTGGTGGGGAAATCGGTTGACCTGGGAAGGGAGCGCCCGCGGGGAGCGTCGGTGGGTGGGGGGGCCTAGACGGGGTCGGCGGAAGGACCGATCCTCCTGTAAGGTGCTGCGGTGGAGGGGAGGGTGGGACTGGCGGCAGGGGTGTGCGTGGAGTTCCGGTGGGCGCCAGGTCCCGTAGGGAGACCGAATCTTGTTGGCTATCGGGGTACGCCACGTAGGCATACTGGGGGTTAGCATGGAGCAGATGGACTCTCTCGACCAACGGGTCCGACTTGTGCGCCCGCACGTGTTTTCGGAGCAGGATGGGTCCGGGGGCTGCCAGCCAGGTCAGGAGCGAGGTCCCGGAGGAGGACTTCCTGGGGAAGACAAGGAGACGTTCGTGAGGTGTCTGGTTGGTTGTGGTACAAAGCAGTGACCGGATGGAGTGGAGGGCACCCGGGAGGAGTTCCTGCCAGCGGGAGACTGGGCGGTTCCTTGACCGTAGGGCCAGTAGGACGGTCTTCCAGACCGTTCCGTTCTCCTTCTCTACCTGTCCGTTACCCCGGGGGTTGTAACTGATCGTCCTGCTCGAGGCGATGCCCTTGCTGAGCAGGAATTGACGCAGTTCGTCGCTCATAAAGGAGGACCCCCTATCGCTGTTTATGTAAGCGGGAAACCCGAACAGTGCAAAGATGCGATGGAGGGCCTTGATGACAGTGGATTCGGTCATGTCGGGGCAGGGGATGGCGAATGGGAACCGGGAGTACTCATCAATCATGTTCAGGAAGTACGTGTTATGGTCGGTGGAGGGGAGGGGGCCTTTGAAATCCATGCTGAGGCATTTAAAGGGACGGGAAACCTTTATCAGGTGCCCTCTCTGGCCGTTAGAAGTGCGGTTTGCACTCCGCGCAGATTTGGTAGTCCCTGGTGGCAGTCCTGACCTCCTCGATGGAGTAGGGCAGGTTGCGGGTCTTGACAAAATGGAAAAAGCGAGTGACCCCCGGGTGGCAGAGGTCCTCGTGGAGGGCTCGGAGGTGGTCCACTTGTGCGGTGGCACATGTGCCGCGGGACAGGGCGTCAGGAGGCTCATTTGACTTCCCTGGACGATACAAGATCTCGTAGTTGTAGGTGGAGAGTTCAACCCTCCACCGCAAGATCGTGTCGTTTTTTTATCTTGCCCCGCTGTGCATTATCGAACATGAAAGCAACCGACTGTTGGTCCATGAGGAGAGTGAATCTCCTGCCGGCCAGGTAATGCCTCCAATGCTTCTACTATGGCCTGGGCCTCCTTTTTGACTGAGGAGTGGCGGATTTCGGAAGCATGGAGGGTACGTGAGAAGAAGGCCACCGGTCTGCCCGCTTGGTTGAGGGTGGCCGCCAGAGCTACGTCGGACGCATCGCTCTCGACCTGGAAGGGGAGGAGCTCGTTGATGGCGTGCATCGTGGCCTTTTAAATGTCTGCTTTGATGCGGCTGAAGGCCTGGCGGGCCTCTATCGACAGGGGAAAAACTGTGGATTGGATCAGGGGACGGTCCTTGCCCGCATAGTTGGGGACCCACTGGGCGTAGTAGCTAAAAAGCCCCAGGCAACGCTTCAGGGCCTTGGAGCAGTGAGGGAGGGGAAACTCCATAAGGGGGCGCATGCGTTCAGGGTCGGGGCCAATAACTCCATTTCGCACTACGTAGCCGAGGATGGCTAGGCGGTCGGTGCTAAACACGCATTTATCCTTGTTGTATGTAAGGTTAAGGATTTTTTGCGGTCTGGAGACATTTTTGGAGGTTGGTGTCGTGGTCCTGCTGGCCATGGCCGCAGATGGTGACATTATCAAGATACGGGAATGTTACCTCTAAACCGTACCGGTCAACCATTCGGTCCATCTCTCGTTGGAAGACCGAGACCCCGTTAGTGACACCAAAGGGAACCCTTAAGAAATGATATCTGCCTCGAAGGCAGTGTATTTGCGGTCACTAGTGCGGATGGGGAGCTGGTGGTAGGCGGACTTGAAATCCACCGAGGAGAAGACCTTATAATGCGCGATCCCGTTTACCAGGTCGTATATGCGTGGGAAAGGGTACGCGTCCAGCTGCGTAAACCTGTTGATGGTCTGACTGTAGTCGATGGCCATCCTATGCTTCTCCCCGGTCTTTACCACCACTACTTGAGCTCTCCGGGGGCTGTTGCTGGCTTCAATGACTCCTTCCCTCAGTAGCCTTTGGACCTCTGACCTAATAAAGATCCGGTCCTGGGCACTGTACCGTCTGCTCCTGGTGGCGACGGGTTTGCAATCCAGGGTGAGGTTCGCAAACAGGAAGGCGGGTCGACCTTAAGGATCGCGAGGCTGCAGACAGTAAGGGGGGAATAGGGCCGCCGAATTTGAAGGTTAGATTAGAGGTTACACTGGAAGTCTAAACCCAGGAGTGTAGCCACGCAGAGGTGGGGAAGGGCGTAGAGATGGAAATTTTTGAACTCCCTTCCCTGGAGTGTGAGGTTTGCTACACAAAACCCCTTTATCTCCACTGAGTGTGAACCGGAGGCCAGGGAGATTTTTTGATTAACAGGGTGGATGAGGAGAGAACAGCGCCTTACCGTGTCAGGGTGTATGAAGCTCTCCGTGCTCCCAGAGTCGAGTAGGCAGGACATCTCGTGCCCGTTGATGAATACGGTCATTGTAGCAGTTGAGAGTGTTCGAGGCCGAGACTGATCCAGGGTCACCGAGGCTAATTGCAGCAGCTGAGAGTTCTCTTCGGGCAGTGCGTGGTCAGCCGAGCTGGGGTCCTGGGGGTTCATCCAAGATGGCGGCTCCCATTGGTCGCACATGGCCCTGGAATATGAAGATGGCGGCGACCGCTGGCCGCACGGGGACCATGGAGAGGTTTGTGGTTGCAGTCCGCATTCGCCGCCGGAGACCGCGGCAACTGCACGGGCCTGGCATACCCCCACGAAATGGCCCTTTTTGCCGCATCCCTTGCAGGTGGATGCGCGGGCCGGGCAGCGCTGGCAGGGGTGCTTGGCCTGCCCGCAAAAGTAGCAGCGGGGCCCCCCGGGGTTGCCAGGCCGCCTTGCAGCGCAGGCCTGTGGGGGGATGGGGGAAGTCTCGGGGTCGGCCGCGGAGGGGTTCCACGATGCCCAGGGCGCTGCCGCATGGTCGGGAACGTAAGCGGGCATTCCTGGAGGCCACGTCCAGGGAGTCTGCAAGGGCCCGTGCCACCCTGAGACCCAGAGTGTCTTTTTCTAATAGCCGCTGGCGGATTTGTGAGGATAGCATACCTGCCACGAAAGCGTCCTGGACTAAGAGTTCAGTGTGTTCGCTCTACGAAACTTGCGGGCAGCTGCAGCTTCTTCCCAATACCAGGGGTGCACGGTAGAATTCTTCCAGCGATTCCCCAGCGGTTTGTCGCCTTGTTGCAAGCAGGTGCCGGGCGTAGACCTGGTTTACCGGGCGAATATAGTGTCCTTTTCGCAGCTCTATTGCTGCATCAAAGTCTTCCGCTTCCTCGATGAGGGTGTAAATCTCTGGGCTCACCCTTGAGTGCAGGACTTGCAGTTTCTGCTCTCCTGTGGGTGCGTTTCGGCCGTCTCAAAATACCCTTTAAAGCACGCCAACCAATGCTTAAAGATTGCCGCTGAGTTTGCCGCGTGGGGCTAAGTTGCAGACACTCCGGCTTGATTCGGAGCTCCATCATTTCTTCTTAAAAACTAGCTTATTAAATTGATGCACGATCAATGACCACTAAAGCGAGGTTGTAGTCCAACTGAAGGCTTTAATAAGCTAGATGTTTCCCCCAGCAGCTCAGGTACAGAATGAAGGCTGCTGGGGCGGCACGGGTTCTTATACCCCGCCTAGCAGGGCGGAGCTACCATACATCCTAACCAATAGAAAGCATACAGTTTCCACCAATGGTGCTTCAGCCTATCAGGTACCGTAATATCTATAATACCACAGGCCTGAAATGGGGTGAGGGAAAGATCGGGGGAGCCTTCCAAAATGGTGCCTGACCTGTGAGAATCTAACAGGAAACCCTGGTAGTGTGGCCTCGGCAGGGAGAAACTCTCCGAGGCCAAAGAAATAGCAAAGGGCAGTTGGATAGCGAGATGTTTCTCGGTGCTGCGACCACTCATCGCTCTGGTCAGCGGACTTTAACTTCAGACCGCTGAATCGCGCCCAACGCCAACCGGTCTTTATCAGTTTAAAGTTATAGAACATAGAACATAGAACATTACAGCCTCTGACTATCCACTCTGTCTATGCCCCTCATAATTTTGTAGACCTTATTCGATCGACTACAGGAGGCTGGATTGGTGGTAAACTTGGCTAAAAGTGAATTTGCAAACCCCAAGTCACATTCTTAGGCTACCCAATTGGACAGATGGCCCCGTGGAATGTGAAAACAAAAGCCATTGAGGAGTTCCCAATACCATCAACGAGGAGAGAAGTTCAGGGATTTCTGGGCATGAGTGGGTTTCTACCAGAAATTGATGCCAAATTTTAGCAGTGTGGTTGTTTGACTGACTGAACTTCTGAAAAAGCACGAGAAATTTCAGTGGACGTTGGAATGTCGGGAGGCATTCGACAACCTGAAAACTGTGTTAACCACTGCACCAGTGTTGACGACACCTAATTGTGCCGAACAATTTAAGATGTCAATTGGTGCGAGCGATGTCGGCGTTGGTGTTGTACTACTACAGGAAGACGGCTAAAGAATCGAAAGGCCTGTTGGTTATTTTTCTCGGAAATAAAGTATTCATCAAAAGAAATATTCGACCATCGAGAAGGAGATATTGAGATTGATGTTGGCAGTTTACAACATTTTAACATCACACCCATCCCACACCCTGCATGCACCCCCCCCCCCCCCCCACCCCCACCCAGAGGTTGATTGAACAAAGCCTTTGGCAGCCCCCTCATACCCCACCATGCACCACTCACCAACAACTGCACCACCAACCATGGCTGGGTGTCCTGCACACACAGGCCACTAGCTGCAGACTTCCTGTGCAGCCCGCGACCGAGTTTATCCCCCCCCCCCCCCCCCCCCCCAGGAGATGAAGGTTCACAATCGACGGGAGGGGGGGAAAGACCAGAGGGGGCCCCCCCGCTGGACCTGCGTGTCCTCGCCGCCACAGAGCAGAGGGCGACGGAGCTGGTCGGGGAGGTGGGAGAGCCGACAGTCGCTCAGGGGACAATCAACTGAGCCTCCAATGAATTGCAATGTCCTAATTGCAACCGAGTCACCCTCCTTCCCCCCCCACTCCACGCCTACCTGAGATCTCACCTCGCACCTTGTCTTTTTGTTGAAGGATCACCATCTGATGAGGCCGGGCTGTCCGGTGTACCTTGCCCCCAGCCTCAACCCCGCAACACCCCAGAGTACCAGTTCGGGGATGTTACCCACTTTTCATCAGAGCTGCCACCTGTACCCTCCACCATCCCAGAGACTCTCACCTCATAGAATCATAGACTCAGTGCAGAAGGAGGCCATTCGCCCCAAGGGGACTGCACCGGCCCTTGGAAAGAGCACCCTGCTTATGCCCACGCACTTGGCTCCGTCTATTACTTGCTGCTTCTGTTGTTTGGAACAGTAGTCCTGTGTTGTAGCTTCACCTGGTTGACACCTTTCTATGTGTGCCTGGTGTTGGCCCTGGCATGCTCTCCTGCACACTTCATGGAATCAGGATGGATTCCTTGACTTGGTGGAAATGGTCAAGTGAGGGATAGAGAACATAGAACATACAGCGCAGAAGGAGGCCGTTCGGCCCATTGTGTCTGCACCGACCCACCTAAGCCCCCACTTCCAGCCCATCCCCGTAACCCAATAACCCCTCCCAACCTTTTTGGTCACAAAGGGCAATTCATAATGTAGAATGCATGTAGAAATGGTACAGCAGTTATCATGTGGGATTTTAATCTACATGTCGATTGGTTTCACCAGGTTGGTCAAGGCAGCCTTGAGGAGGAGTTTATAGAATGTATCCGCGATAGTTTCCTGGAACAGTGTGTAATGGAACTTACGAGGGAACAAGCGGTCCTCAATCTGGTCCTGTGTAATGAGACAGGATTGATTCATGATCTCATAGTTAGGGATCCTCCCGGAAGGAGCGATCACAATATGGTTGAATTTAAAATACAGATGGAGGGTGAGAAGGTAAAATCAAACACTAGTGTTTTGTGCTTAAACAAAGGAGATTACAATGGGATGAGAGAAGAACTAGCTAAGGTAGACTGGGAGCAAAGACTTTATGGTGAAACAGTTGAGGAACAGTGGAGAACCTTCAAAGCGATTTCTCACAGTGCTCAGCAAAGGTTTATACCAACAAAAAGGAAGGACAGTAGAAAGCGGGAAAATCGACCGTGGATATCTAAGGAAATAAGGGAGAGTATCAAATTGAAGGAAAAAGCATACAAAGTGGCAAAGATTAGTGGGAGACTGGAGGACTGGGAAATCTTTAGGGGGCAACAGAAAGCTACTAAAAAAGCTATAAAGAAGAGTAAGATAGATTATGAGAGTAAATTTGCTCAGAATATAAAAACAGATAGTAAAAGTTTCTACAAATATATAAAACAAAAAAGAGTGTCTCAGGTAAATATTGGTCCTTTAGAGGATGAGAAGGGAGATTTAGTAATGGGAGATGAGGAAATGGCTGAGGAACGGAACAGGTTTTTTGGGTCGGTCTTCACAGTGGAAGACACAAATAACATGCCAGTGACTGATAGAAATGAGGCTATGACAGGTGAGGACCTTGAGAGGATTGTTATCACTAAGGAAGTAGTGATGGGCAAGCTAATGGGGCTAAAGGTAGGCAAGTCTCCTGGACCTGATGGAATGCATCCCAGAGTGCTAAAAGAGATGGCTAGGGAAATTGCAAATGCACTAGTGATAATTTTCCAAAATTCACTAGACTCTGGGGTGGTCCCGGCGGATTGGAAATTAGCAAACGTGACTCCTCCTCAAAGGGGAAAGCAGCCTATGGGGCTATGTAGACTACTTAATTTCCTTATGTGATTCGGTGTCAAATTGTACTTTTGGGGCAGCACGGTAGCATTGTGGATAGCACAATTGCTTCACAGCTCCAGGGTCCCAGGTTCGATTCCGGCTTGGGTCACTGTCTGTGTGGAGTCTGCACATCCTCCCCGTGTGTGCGTGGGTTTCCTCCGGGTGCTCCGGTTTCCTCCCACAGTCCAAAGATGTGCAGGTTAGGCGGATTGGCCATGTTAAATTGCCCTTAGTGTCCAAAAATTGCCCTTAGTGTTGGGTGGGGTTACTGGGTTATGGGGATAGGGTGGAGGTGTTGACCTTGGGTAGGGTGCTCTTTCCAAGAGCCGGTGCAGACTCGATGGGCCGAATGGCCTCCTTCTGCACTGTAACTTCTAAGAATGGACAGTAATATCAAAAATGAAATAACTATGGATGCCTCCATTAAACAGATCGGTTTCCATGTAAAGGTCACCCCAGAACCCCACTAGGGTCCAAGCCTTACTCACAAGACACAATAGGTGGCCAGACCACCATGGCGTACTGCCTAAACCTTCAACTGAGCCCCTCAATGCTCATTCCTTTTGAATATTGGTATTTTTTGCTGACTCACAATCATTTCCTAATTTATGGTTTGCATCAGGAGCGGGGCTGACAAAAATGCCACGAGGGGCCTTAGCTAGGTTGCCAGCGTCAGTTCACCTTGACGTGAGGCAGCGCCCACTCTGAAACATCTTTCTGAACATTGCTCCTTTTGAAGACTTACTCTCACAGATGTCTGAAGAATCCGATTCATCGCTATCCTGGGTCGGAAAGGTTGGACATGCTGTGAAAAGAGAGAAAGAGTCAAAGATCTCAATCAATATTAGCACGCTAACATATTCAAATAGTGGACATGCTATCGTCATCCAACAGGCAGCAGTATAATTGTAAATGCAGATGTAAAATACAGGAGTTGCTGGAAATCTGAAGTAAAGACAGGAAATGCTTGAAATACTCAGAATCTCTGTAAACATCTGTGAAGATAGAAGCAGAGATGTGCAGAATATCATAAACCTAATAAAATAATGATTTTTATTAGTGTCACAAGTAGGCTTACATTAACATTGCAATGAAGTTACTGTGAAAAGCCCCTAGTCGCCACACTCCGGTGCCTGTTCGGGTACACGGAGGGAGAATTCAGAATGTCCAATTCACCTGACAGATGGCCCCGTGGAATGTGAAAACGAAAGCCATTGAGGAGTTCCCAATACCATCAACGAGGAGAGAAGTTTGGGGATTTCTGGGCATGAGTGGGTTTCTACCAGAAATTGATGCCAGATTTTAGCAGTGTGGAGGGGGGGCGGCCAGGAGGTGGGCTGTGGGGTCGGCGTGGATGGATACGCAACACCAACACCGCAGCCGGCTAGGCGGCCATGCAGCTGTGCATGCCACTGACAGTCCTCTTTAAACCTGGGTCGTATTGGTGTACCCCCGGGGCACCCCCGTGGGTGACCTCTTGCCCCAGCCGGCCCATCAGCTGTATGGGCGCTCCAGCACAACCCGTCCCACCTGTTTGGCTTTGATCAGCGTGTGTGTGGGGTGTGTAATGTTTATGTGCGGCTGCTGCTTGTCAGCCCTACGAGTTGATCATGGACCCGGCGAATCCTGCAACGTTTTTCCTGGGGATCAATGGTGTTCCACGTGGCACTGGAGCTAGCCCCCCAACGGTAGCTGAATTGGTGTCGGGGGGGGGGGCACTCTTTTGTTGTAAAAGTCCACAGATTCTCCGTTGGTGCCAACTTTGTCTCAGAAACAGAGGGCGGGATTCTCCGGCCACCGACGGCGAAATCGCGTTCGTCGATTGGCCGGTGAATCAAAGTCGGGGGCGGCGCCGCTTTTGCGATGCTCCGCCCCCTCCAGAGTGGCGTACTCGCAGAGTATGGCACGCCACGTATCGACCGCCTCAGGACATTCCCTGAGGCCCGCCCCCCCCCGAAGCTCCGTCCCCGACCGGCCGAGTTCTCAACGCCGTCGGTCGCGTATGGTCCCATCCGTCGGGAACTCGGCGTGGCGGCTGCGGATTCAGTCCAGTGCCGCCACAGTCGGGGGAGGGCCAGTCCGCAGGCAAGAGTGCTGGGGGCACTGTGGGGTGGTGGCCCGGGGCGCGTGAGCAGGCCGAATGGGGGGGAATATTTCACGGGCCGGGTCCGCAAGCGGGCGCCGCCATTTTGCTCGCTGCGGCTGCTGCAGGCTGCTGCCGTGCGCATGCACGGCCATGGACCCGGCAATTCTCCGGGTTGTATCGGCAGCTAGAACCAGGTGCTCTCCGCTGCCGGCATGCTAATCCCTGGCCAAACGGGGGACTGGTGGCCGTTTTACGATCCGGACTCTTCTCTTGGACTTTTCTATTCCCATGTGCCCTGCATGAGGCTTTTGAAGAATCATCGACCAGAGCGATTGTGGAATTACAGTCCTTTGTTTTCAAAGCAAAAACGCATTGGCATGGCTTAATTCTGCCCTTCCATTGTAATAGCTGGAGCAGGAACCTTTGCGCCATTCCTCATGGAGATATTTTATCACATTTTGTAAGACTGTGTTTTTGGTCGTTTCTCCTTTTATTCATCTTGATTTGTCATCAGATGCAGGAAGGGACCAAGTGACCAGATTCACATAGACTTGAATATCCCCATCCATCTGGTGTATCTCTTCCATGCCTGTGGCTCGAGATAGTGCATCAGCTATGCCGAGATGCGAACCATGGCTGGGATTTTCCGGCAGCCCATGGTGGGATCTTCCAGACCCACCAAAGGCAGTGGTATTTTCAATGGCTGCTCTGCTGGGCAACCCACCAACCAACGGAGACCTGCCTCTGCTGCTGGGGAACCCACCGACCAATGGCGACCCGTCCCTGCTGCTGGGGAACCCACCGACCAATGGCGACCCGTCCCTGCTGCTGGGGAACCCACCGACCAATGGCGACCCATCCCGGCTGCTGGGGAACCCACCGACCAATGGCGACCCGTCCCTGCTGCTGGGGAACCCACCGACCAATGGCGACCCATCCCTGCTGCTGGGGAACCCACCGACCAATGGTGACCTGTCCCTGCTGCCGGGGAACCCACCGACCAATGGCGACCTGCCTCTGCTGCCGGGGAACCCACCGACCAATGGCGACCTGTCCCTGCTGCCGGGGAACCCACTGACCAATGGCGATCCGTCTCTGCTGCCGAGGAACCCACCTTGGGGGTGGGAGGGAGCAGAAAGTCCTGCCTCACGTTGTCATTGCATTGTATACACAGAAATCTACACGAATAAACCAATGAAGTTGTCCAATTGTCCAATTCAACAATCTCGTCATACCTCTGAAAGAAGAGTCATCCAGACTCAGAATGTTCACCCTGTTCTCTCACCACAGAGGCCGTCAGACTTGCTGAGATTCTCCAGCATTTTCTCTTTTTGCATCATCAGTTTAATGGTTATTTTTACAGATACCAAAGCTTCGCAATTTAAATTAACAGCGTTCAAAAGGCATCTTGACAAATACATGGATAAGATGAGTATGGAGGGTTACGGCACTAGGAAATGCTGAGGGTTTTGGTCAAGGTTGGTATCATGACCGGTACAGGCTTGGAGGGCCGAAGGGCCTGTTCCTGTCCTGTATTGTTCTTTGTTCTTTATGTCAACCTTGCCAGTAACGAATAATAATAACCTTTTATTGTCACAAGTATGAAGGGGGCGATTCTCCGATATTTCACGACGGCGCAAACAGGGCCCGGACACGACAGGGCCCTGTTCACGCAGCTCCAGCGTCCTTACGCGGCGCACACGCTGTTGGGACAGCCCAATCCTGCGCATGCGCAGTTGGGCCACGCACGCACGCCGGCCCCTCACCAACATGGAGCCGGTGTTCTGGGGCAGCGCGCGGAAGGAGGCCGGCCCGCCGATCGGTGGGCCCCGATCGCGGGCCAGATCCCATCGGAGGCCACCCCGGTGAAGGCTGCTGGCCTTGTTCTACATCACAAACCGGCTATCTAGCCCACTGAGCTAAACCAGCCCTCGTGAATGAAACAAAAAATGAGTACCTCTAGACTTTTCCAGGCTTATGAGTGGAGTGAAGGGCTGCTGACAGCAACATGCCTGGGACGTTAATGCCATCAGAGTTGTGAGCTGTGTGCTGGACATTACAGGCACTGTGTTTCCTTCCCCACTGACGGGAAAGTCAGTTCAGAAACTTCCCATAAAAATGCTGGGTCCCCGGAGCCACTGTGCCCACAGTGGGGTGCTAACTGGCGAGGTTGGGTTCCCTGCTCTGGTCTGGTGAGCAAGCCCCACTCCGGTTGGCTGACAATGTTAATCCTCGCAGCGGCAGCCACTGCTGGGACTACAGCCAATTCCTGCAAAAGAGGGGGCAATGGAAGCTGGACTGAAGGTAAGTCTGGGGTATTTCTGGGCCCAGACATACCCGGAAAGTCCCGACACCATTACCCGAGAAACGGAACATTGCGCGTATCGTTCAGGGGAACCAATCACCTGCACACTGAAACAGTAACATTCAGACTCACTTTCGCAGGTGGAATCGTCCTCTGATGTCTCGTCATCCTCAGTGTCGTCAGAATAGGCTGTATCAGGTGGGTAACAAGTTGTGGCTGTGGAAAGAGAAGTTCTATTTCAACATTTGGACGTGGAGTGAGCAGACGTCCGGCAGATAAGCTTCAACGGAGAAACTTTTGATGCAAGACATTCCGGTAGGAAAAAAGAATGTAATTCCAAAGGCGCTGTGGGAATTACTTGGGGCTGGAAGGTCCATTTTCCAATATTTACAGAATCTGGGGGATTTGGGAAAATTACAACCAATGCATCAACCACGTGCAGAGCAAAACTATTGATTATGGGGGAATAAGTCTGCAGAACAGTCTTCCTTCAGTACGTCGCAGCAGCTGAACAGAACCTTTGAGACATTGGCAAGGTTGTTTGAGATCTCCAATGATTCACTCAATGAGGGTTCAGTGGTCCCATAGGTCTTATTACAGCCCAGCTTAGCCATCAAGTGTGGCTTCCTGAGAGTATGCAGGGACTAGTGGTAGTCTCCTGGTCTCCCCCATGGTAGGTTGAGAATTTAAATTTAGTCTAATAAACAGCTGAAAACACACAATGAGAATCTGAAAACGGGAACAGAACTGTTGTGCAATTCGACTGGTTCAATCGTGTCCCCAGGGGAGGTAAGCTGGGCACTTTTCATTCCCGTTTTCCGGGTGAAATGCTGTGCCAACCCGATTCTTAATTGCTCTCTGAAAACATTGATGACAGCAACGTGCGTTGGACAGAGGGGCTGCAAAGATTCTCAGCTGTGTCAGGCCCACGGCGGACCCAGAGAACCATGATGAGCATCATCTGCGCGATTCTGCTATAATGGGGCTATGTCCCCACGCTGGTGTGAAAGCTGGCGCCAACCACTCCGGCGTCAACGGCCCCCGAAAGTGAGGAATTCTCCACTTTCTCACGGGCTAGGTTGGACCCGGAGTGGTTGGTGCCGGTCTTGCCGGTGCGGAACGGGTGCACGAGTTCGCGCGCGTGCGCGGAACGGCCGCCGTGATCTGCGCACGCGCGGACCGGCCGACGTATTTTCGCGCATGCGGCCGGCCCCCGGGCAATATGGCGGAGCCCTACACAGGCCCGGCACGGAGGAAAGAAGGTCACCAAGGAACCAGCCCGCCCACAGGTCGGTAGGCCCCGATTGCGGGCTAGACCACCGTGGAGGGCCCCCCCCCCCGGGGTCGGATGCCCCCGCCCCTCCCCCGGGGCGCCCCCACCGCACACTTACCTGCTAGGTCCCGCCATGTGCGAGGTGAGTAATCCACGCCGGTGGGACTGCCGGCCACTCGGCCCATCGGGCCTCGGAGTATCACCGGAGCGGCCGCTGTCAACGGCCCCCAACCAGCCTGGCGGGAATCCCGCCAGCCCCCGAAACGCGGCGCCGCAGAATAGGGAGGCCGGCGTCGGGCCGGCGGGGCGGGATTCGCGCCTCCCCCGGGGATTCTCCGACCCTGTGCAGACTCGGAGTATCCTAGCCCATAGTTTTCATCCATTCTAAAATATCCCTTTAACATGAAGATTTAGCTAACTCACAGTCATCCTGCGTGTGATTTCCAAATGAGTCATTGCCATTCCCTGTGGAAAGAGAGGAAGTATAACGGTTTTCACACATTAACAAATTGAGCGGCAATTGGACAAGCCGAATGTTGTTATCAACGAGCACAAAGAATTATAACCATGTCATCTGGTATTTTGACTCCTCTAACCTCAAAAATATCACAAAACATCAAGTCTATTTTTGTCGGTGAAATATTGGGAAGACTGAAATTATTGGGCGGGATTCTCCGACTCCCCGCCGGGCCGGAGAATCGCCGGGGGGGCGGAGTGAATCCCGCCCCGCCGCCGGCTGCCAGATTCTACGCCGGTGGTTTTTTGGCGGGGGCGGGAATCGCGTCACGCCGGTCGGGGGACGTTGGCAGTGGCCCTCCCGGCGATTCTCCGCTCCGCGATGGGCAGAGTGACCGCCCGTTTTCGGCCAGTCCCGCCGGCGTAAATCAGGTCATAGAATTTACAGTGCAGAAGGTGGCCATTCGGCCCATCGAGTCTGCACCGGCTCTTGGAAAGAGCACCCTACCCAAGGTCAACACCTCCACCCTATCCCCATAACCCAGTAACCCCACCCAACACCAAGGGCAATTTTGGACACTAAGGGCAATTTAGCCTGGCCAATCCACCTAACCTGCACATCTTTGGACTGTGGGAGGAAACCGGAGCACCCGGAGGAAACCCACGCACACACGGGGAGGATGTGCAGACTCCGCACAGACAGTGACCCAAGCCGGAATCGAACCTGGGACCCTGGAGCTGTGAAGCAATTGTGCTATCCACAATGCTACCGTGCTGCCCCAAGGTCCTTACCGGTGGACCTGGCTCTGCGGGCGGCCTGCGAAGTCGACGGGGAGGTGGGGGTGGGGGGGTGCGTGGCGATATGGCCCCTAGGGGGGGGGCCCATGGTGGTCTGGCCCACTATTGGGGCCCATCAATCCGTGGGCGGGCCTCTGCCGTGGGGGCATTCTTTCCCTCCACGCCGGCCGTTGTAACGGCCCGCCATGGCTGGCGTGGAGAAGAACCCCCGTGCACATGCGCTGGCATCACGCCAGAACACGCTGGCGCTCCCGCACATGCGCCAACTTGTGCCGGCGGAGGTCTTTGGCGCCGGTTGGCATGGCGCCAACCCCGCCGCTGCTGGCTGGCGAGGCGCCAACCTCGCGGGTGCCGGCCTAGCCCCTGAACCTCTGCACCTTCCGGGCGGCCTGACGCCAGAGTGGTTCATGCCCCTCCTCAGCGCCGGTACAGCCAGCCCCGCCGGATAGCGGACAATCCCGGCCATTGCCTTTGATCTCCATCAGACTTCACTACCTCGCAACCAACTCCATCCCTCGCCTTTGAAACTGCAAAAGACTGGGGGTCAAATTGTTTGAAATCTTGCGTGTCATATGTCAGCCATGGAATCCATAGAATGCCTGCAGTGCTGGGGGCCGTTCGGCCCCTCGAGTCTGCACCGGCCCTCTGAAAGAGCTCCCTACCCAGGCCCACTCCACCAGCTTATTCCCTAACCCCATCTAGATTTTGGACACTAAGGTGAAACTTATCATGGCCACTCCATCTAATCTGCACATCTTTTGAGTGTGGGAGGATACTGCAGTACCCGGAAGAAACCCATGAAGTCACCGGAGGAATGTGCAAAATCGAACCCGGGTCCCTGGTCCTGTGATGCAGCAGAGCTAAAAACTGTGCACTGTGATGCCCCTGTGGGCAGGTGGGTCAATGCAGATTACACATACATCACAGCAACCCTATTGGTGTAGATGGAGGGTTTATTTGGGGAAACAGGGAGTTGATTCAGGGGGAAACAGGGGGCGCGATTTTCCACTCCTGCGCCGGTTGGGAGAATCGCCTGGGCCGCCAAAATTTAGCCCTCCTGAGATTCTCCCAAGCGGCGGGGACGGCCCAGTCGGGTTTCGCTGGCCGCAGGCCGGAGAATCGCCGGAGACACCGAAAATGGCGATTCTCCGTGCCGGATGGGCCGAGCGGCCAGGCCAAAACGGCGGGTTCCCCCCCGGCGCCGTCCACACCTGGTCGCTGCAGTCGTGAACGGTGCGTGAACGCTGGGGGGCGGCCTGCGGGGGGGCGAGGGGGGATCCTGCACCGGGGGGTACCTCAAATGTGAGATGGCCCGCGATCGGTGCCCACCGATCATCGGGCCGTCCTCTCTGAAGGAGGACCACCTTCCTTCCGCGGCCCCGCAAGATCCGTCCGCCATCTTCTTGCGGGGCGGACTCGGAGAGGACGGCAACCACGCATGTGCGGATGACGCCCGTTATGCGGCGCCGGCCGCGTCATCTATGCTGCGCCGCCTTTACGCGGGCGACAAGGCCTGGCGCGTGTAGATGATGCGGCCCCGATCCTGGCCCATTGTCGGGGCCTGAATCGGTCGGGATCGGGGCCGTTTCGCGCCGTCGTGAACCTCGACGGCGTTCACGGCGGCGCGGCCACTTCGGCGCGGGAGTGGAGAATCCCGCCCAGGGAGTTGATTCAGGGGGAGACAGGGGGCGGGATTCTCCACTCCTGCGCCGAAATGCCCACGCCGTCGTGAACGGCGTCGAGGTTCACGACGGCGCGAAACGGCACCGATCCCGAACGATTCAGGCCCCGGCAATGGGCTAGGATCGGGGCTGCGTCATCTACACGCGCCAGGCCTTGTCGCCGCGTAAAGGCGGCGCCGCATAGATGACGCGGCCGGCGCCGCATAACGGGCGTCACCCGCGCATGCGTGGTTGCCGTCCTCTCTAAGTCCGCCCCGCAAGAAGATGGCGGACGGATCTTGCAGGGCCGCGGAAGGAAGGAGGTCCTCCTTCAGAGAGGATGGCCCGATGATCGGTGGGCACCGATCGCGGGCCACCCCACATTTGAGGTACCCCCCGGTGCAGGATCCCCCCTCGCCCCCCCGCAGGCCGCCCCCCAGCGTTCACGCACCGCTCACGACTGCAGCGACCAGGTGTGGACGGCGCCGGGGGGAACCCGCCGTTTTGGCCTGGCCGCTCGGCCCATCCGGGCCTGAGAATAGTGGGGGTGCCGGAGAATCGCCATTGTGGGTGTCTCCGGCGATTCTCCAGCCTGCGGCCTGCGGAACTCGACCGGGCCGTTCCCGCCGCTTGGGAGAATCGCGGGAGGGCGTCAGACCGGCGTCCCGGGAAATTTTGGCGGCCCAGGCGATTCTCCCAACCGGCGCGGGAGTGGAGAATCTCGCCCAGGGAGTTGATTCAGGGTGAAACAGGGAGTTGATTCAGGGGAAACAGGGAGTTGATTCAGGGGAAACAGGGAGTTGATTCAGGGGAAACAGGGAGTTGATTCAGGGGAAACAGGGAGTTGATTCAGGGGAAACAGGGAGTTGATTCAGGGGGAAACAGGGAGTTGACAGAGCAAGAGTAGGAAGGCAGTACAGGTGTCCTCTGCGGTCATCTCCCTGCAAAACAGATATACCGCTTTGGATACTGTTGAGGGAGATGACTCACCAGGGGAAGGCAGCAGCAGCCAGGTTCATGGCGCCGTGGCTGGCTCTGCTGCACAGCTAGGCAGGAAGAAGTATGGCAGGGCTATAGTGATAGGGGACTCAATTGTAAGGGGAATAGACAGGCGGTTCTGCAGACGCAATCGCGACTCCAGGTATGTTGCCTCCCAGGTGCAAGGGTCAAGGATGTCTCGGAGCGACTGCAGGACATTCTGGGGGGGGGGGGGGGGGGGGGGGGGGAGCTGTTGGGGAGAGTTTAAACTAATGTGGCAGGGGGATGGGAACCGATGCAGGCAGTTGGAAGGTAGTAAAACAGGGACAGAAATAAAAGGCAGTAAGGCGGAAAGTGTAAGGCAGAGAAGCCATAGTCAAAAATCAAAAAGGGCGACAGTACAAGGTACAGTGACTGACGGGAGCTCAGTGAATAGGACCAGGAATACTAAAAGGAATAAAACGGGAAGTGAAAACATTAATGGTAAGCGACGCGGCAGGTTGTTACAGGAAGATATGGGTTCAACGACAAGGAAAATTAGGAGAAAGGTTAAGAGAAATATAACTTAGGAGAGGTTACTGATCGAGGTGTTAAGATTCAGAACAGATGTAAAAATGCCAACATAAGTGTACTTTACCTGAATGCTCGTAGTATTCGGAATAAGGTAAATGAGCTGATGGCGCAAATCATCGTGAATGACTATGATTTAGTGGCCATTACTGAAACATGGTTAAAGGATGGTCATGACTGGGAGTTAAATATCCAAGGGTATCAAACTATTCGGAAGGACAGAGTGGATGGTAAGGGAGGTGGTGTAGCTCTGTTATTTAAGGATGACATCCGGGCAACAGTAAGGGATGACATCGGTGCTATGGAGGATAAGGTTGAATCCAGCAGAGAGCAGTAGAGCAAAGCTGTTGATTGGCCGTTGCAGAGGAAATTTGCATACGTCCGTGTGCTCACTCTAACTTGGAGGCGTACCTGAACAAGAGACCCTAGCTGTTCAAGTAAAGGCAAGCATCCAGCAGAGGGCAGTAGAGCAGAGCTGTTGATTGGCCATTGCAGGGGAACTTTGCATATGTCCGTGTGCTCACCCTAACTTGGAGGTGGTTTGTGGAGGAGCTCTTGTCAAGTGACACTTAAACCCGAAACACTTCTTCAGTGTTTCCCTCCCTACCCCCTCCTCTAACCAAAAAAAACAACCGCTGTAAGGATCAAGAGGAAGGCTCGAGGGCAGGTAGAAGTGGAAAGTTGAACCATGAAGTCACAGCCTGCAGGTAAGGGATTGGCTGGTGACTGGTAAGTAGTTTTTATTTATTTTCCCTCAGGTGTTATCGTGCGGGGCGCAGAGGTGGCTGAGTGAGTGCTTGCTGAGAAGGGGAGTGAATAACAGGTAAGCTCTTTCTTTCTTTCTATTTTTATCCAGAGAGGATGACAGGGAAGGTAGTGCAATGTTCCTCCTGCAGAATGTTTGAGGTGAGGGACGCCGTCAGTATCCCTGCTGATTTCATCTGTGGGAAGTGCACCCACCTCCAGCTCCTCAGAAACCGCGTTAGGGAACTGGAGCTGGAGCTGGATGAACTTCGGATCATTCGGGAGGCAGAGGTGGTCATAGATAGAAGCTTCAGGGATGTAGTTACTCCGAAGAATAAAGATAGATGGGTGACGGTGAGAGGGGCTGGGAGGAAGCAGTCAGTACAGGGATCCCCTGTGGCCGTTCCCCTTAGTAACAAGTATACTGCTTTGGATACTGTTTGGGGGGGGGACTTACCAGGGTTAAGCCATGGGGTACAGGTCTCTGGCACAGAATCTGTCCCTGTTGCTCAGAAGGGAAGGGGGGAGAGGAGTAGAGCATTAGTCATTGGAAACTCCATAGTTAGAGGGATAGATAGGAGATTCTGTGGGAACGAGAGAGACTCACGGTTGGTGTGTTGCCTCCCAGGTGCCAGGGTGCATGATGTCTCGGATCGTGTTTTCGGGATCCTTAAGGGGGAGGGGGAGCAGCCCCAAGTCATGGTGCACATAGGTACCAACGACATAGGTAGGAAAAGGGATGGGGATGTAAGGCAGGAATTCAGGGAGCTAGGGTGGAAACTTAGATCTAGGACAAACAGAGTTATTATCTCTGGGTTGTTACCCGTGCCACGTGATAGCGAGACGAGGAATAGGGAGAGAGGAGTTGAACACGTGGCCACAGGGATGGTGCAGGAGGGAGAGTTTCAGATTTCTGGATAATTGGGGCTCATTCTGGGGTCGGTGGGACCTCTACAAACGGGATGGTCTGCATCTGGACCAGAGGGGTACCAATATTCTGGGGGGGAAATTTGCTAATGCTCTTCGGGAGGGTTTAAACTAGTTCAGCAGGGGCTTGGGAACCTGAATTATAGCTCCAGTATACAGGAGGTTGAGAGTAGTGAGGTCATGAGTAGCGTTTCAAAGTTGCAGGAGTGTACCGGCAGTCAGCAAGGTGGTTTAAAGTGTGGGTTCTTCAATGCCAGGAGCATCCGGAATAAGGTGGGTGAACTTGCGGCATGGGTTGGTACCTGGGACTTTGATGTTGTGGCCATTTCGGAGACATGGATCGAGCAGGGACAGGAATGGTTGTTGCAGGTGCCGGGATTTAGATATTTCAGTAAGCTCAGGGAAGGTGGTAAAAGAGGGGGAGGGGTGGCATTGTTAGTCAAGGACAGTATTACGGTGGCAGAAAGGACGTTTGATGAGGACTCGTCTACTGAGGTAGTATGGGCTGAGGTTAGAAACAGGAAAGGAGAGGTCACTCTGTTAGGGGTTTTCTATAGGCCTCCGAAAAGTTCAAGAGATGTAGAGGAGAGGATTGCAAAGATAATTCTGGATAGGAGCGAAAGCAACAGGGTAGTTGTTATGGGGGACTTTAACTTTCCAAATATTGACTGGAAACACTATAGTTCGAGTACATTAGATGGGTCCGTTTTTGTCCAATGTGTGCAGGAGGGTTTCCTGACACAGTATGTAGATAGGCCAACGAGAGGCGAGGCCATATTGGATTTGGTACTGGGTAATGAACCAGGACAGGTGTTGGATTTGGAGGTAGGTGAGCACTTTGGTGATAGTGACCACAATTCGATTACGTTTACTTTAGTGATGGAAAGGGATAGGTATATACCGCAGGGCAAGAGTTATATCTGGGGGAAAGGCAATTATGATGTGATGAGGCAAGACTTAGGATATATCGGATGGAGAGGAAAACTGCAGGGGATGGGCACAATGGAAATGTGGAGCTTGTTCAAGGAACAGCTACTGCGTGTCCTTGATAAGTATGTACCTGTCAGGCAGTGATGAAGTAGTCGAGTGAGGGAACCGTGGTTTACTAAAGCAGTCGAAACACTTGTCAAGAGGAAGAAGGAGACTTATGTAAAGATGAGACATGAAGATTCAGTTACGGCGCTCGAAAGTTACAAGTTAGCTAGGAAGGACCGAGAGAGAGCTAAGAAGAGCCAGGAGGGGACATGAGACGTCTTTGGCAAGTACATAAGAACATAAGAACATAAGAACTAGGAGCAGGAGTAGGCCATCTGGCCCCTCGAGCCTGCTCCGCCATTCAATGAGATCATGGCTGATCTTTTGTGGACTCAGCTCCACTTTCCGGCCCGAACACCATAACGCTTAATCCCTTTATTCTTCAAAAAACTATCTATCTTTATCTTAAAAACATTTAATGAAGGAGCCTCTACTGCTTCACTGGGCAAGGAATTCCATAGATTTACAACCCTTTGGGTGAAGAAGTTCCTCCTAAACTCAGTCCTAAATCTACTTCCCCTTATTTTGAGGCTATGCCCCCTAGTTCTGCTTTCACCCGCCAGTGGAAACAACCTGCCCGCATCTATCCTATCTATTCCCTTCATAATCTTATATGTTTCTATAAGATCCCCCCTCATCCTTCTAAATTCCAACGAGTACAGTCCCAGTCTACTCAACCTCTCCTCGTAATCCAACCCCTTCAGCTCTGGGATTAACCTAGTGAATCTCCTCTGCACACCCTCCAGTGCCAGTATGTCCTTTCTCAAGTAAGGAGACCAAAACTGAACACAATACTCCAGGTGTGGCCTCACTAACACCTTATACAATTGCAGCATAACCTCCCTAGTCTTAAACTCCATCCCTCTAGCAATGAAGGACAAAATTCCATTTGCCTTCTTAATCACCTGTTGCACCTGTAAACCAACTTTCTGCGACTCATGCACTAACACACCCAGGTCTCTCTGCACAGCAGCATGTTTTAATTTTTTATCATTTAAATAATAATCCCTTTTGCCGTTATTCTTACCAAAATGGATAACCTCACATTTGTCAACATTGTATTCCATCTGCCAGACCCTAGCCCATTCACTTAGCCTGTCCAAATCCCTCTGCAGACTTCCAGTATCCTCTGCACTTTTTGCTTTACCACTTATCTTGGTGCCGTCTGCAAACTTGGACACATTGCCCTTGGGCCCCAACTCCAAATCATCTATGTAAATTGTGAACAGTTGTGGGCCCAACACTGATCCCTGAGGGGCACCACTAGCTACTGATTGCCAACCAGAGAAACACCCATTAATCCCCACTCTTTGCTTTCTATTAATTAACCAATCCTCTATCCATGCTCCTACTTTCCCCTTAATGCCATGCATCTTTATCTTATGCAACAACCTTTTGTGTGGCACCTTGTCAAAGGCTTTCTGGAAATCCAGATATACCGCATCCATTGGCTCCCCGTTATCTACCGCACTGTTAATGTCCTCAAAAAATTCCACTAAATTAGTTAGGCACGACCTGCCCTTTATGAACCCATGCTGCGTCTGTCCAATGGGACAATTTCCATCCAGATGCCTCGCTATTTCTTCCTTGATGATAGATTCCAGCATCTTCCCTACTACCGAAGTTAAGCTCACTGGCCTATAATTACCCACTTTCTGCCTACCTCCTTTTTTAAACAGTGGTGTCACGTTTGCTAATTTCCAATCCGCCGGGACCACCCCAGAGTCTAGTGAATTCTGGTAAATTATCACTAGTGCATTTGCAATTTCCCTAGCCATCTCTTTTAGCACTCTGGGATGCATTCCATCAGGGCCAGGAGACTTGTCTACCTTTAGCCCCATTAGCTTGCCCATCACTACCTCCTATCACTATCAATCCTCTCAAGGTCCTCACCTGTCATAGCCTCATTTCCATCAGCCACTGGCATGTTATTTGTGTCTTCCACTGTGAAGACCGACCCAAAAAACCTGTTCAGTTCCTCAGCCATTTCCTCATCTCCCATTATTAAATCTCCCTTCTCATCCTCTAAAGGACCAATATTTACCTCAGCCACTCTTTTTTGTTTTATGTATTTGTAAAACTTTTACTATCTGTTTTTATATTCTGAGCAAGTTTACTCTCATAATCTATCTTACTCTTCTTTATAGCTTTTTTAGTAGCTTTCTGTTGCCCCCTAAAGATTTCCCAGTCCTCTAGTCGCCCACTGATCTTTGCTACTTTGTATGTTTTTTCCTTCAATTTGATACTCTCCCTTATTTCCTTAGATATCCACGGTCGATGTTCCCTCTTTTTACCATCCTTCCTTTTTGTTGGTATAAACCTTTGCTGGGCACTGTGAAAAATCACTTGGAAGGTTCTCCACTGTTCCTCAACTGTTTCACCATAAAGTCTTTGCTCCCAGTCTACCTTAGCTAGTTCTTCTCTCATCCCATTGTAATCTCCTTTGTTTAAGCACAAAACACTAGTGCTTGATTTTACCTTCTCACCCTCCATCTGTATTTTAAATTCCACCATATTGTGATCGCTCCTTCCGAGAGGATCCCTAACTATGAGATCCTGAATCAATCCTGTCTCATTACACAGGACCAGATCTAGGACCGCTTGTTCCCTCGTAGGTTCCATTACATACTGTTCGAGGAAACTATCGCGGACACATTCTATAAACTCCTCTTCAAGGATGCCTTGATCGACCTGGTTGAACCAATCAACATGTAGATTAAAATCCCCCATGATAACTGCTGTACCATTTCTACATGCATCTGTTATTTCTTTGTTTATTGCCTGTAGGATCAAGGATAACCCTAAAGCTTTCTATAGATATGTCAGGAATAAAAGAATGACTAGGGTAAAAGTAGGGCCAGTCAAGGACAGTAGTGGGAAGTTGTGCTTGGAGTCCGAGGAGATAGGAGAGGTGCTAAATTAATATTTTTCATCAGTATTCACACAGGAAAAAGACAATGTTGTCGAGGAGAATACTGAGATTCAGGCTACTAGACGAGAAGGGCTTGAGATTCATAAGGAGGAGGTGTTAGCAATTCTGGAAAGTGTGAAAATGGATAGGTCACCTGGGCCGGATGGGATTTATCCTAGGATTCTCTGGGAAGCTAGGGAGGAGATTGCTGAGCCTTTGGCCTTGATCTTTAAGTCATCTTTGTCTACAGGAATAGTGCCAGAAGACTGGAGGATAGCAAATGTTGTCCCCTTGTTCAAGAAGGGGAGTAGAGATAACCCCGGTAACTATAGACCAGTGAGCCTTACTTCTGTTGTGGGAAAAATGTTGGAAAGGTTTATAAGCGATAGGATGTATAATCATCTGGAAAAGAATAATTTGATTAGAGATAGTCAACACGGTTTTGTGAAGGGTAGGTCGTGCCTCACAAACCTTATAGAGTTCTTTGAGAAGATGACCAAACAGGTGGATGAGGGTAAAGCAGTTGATGTGGTGTATATGGATTTCAGTAAAGCGTTTGATAAGGTTCCCCATGGTAGGCTACTGCACAAAATACGGAGGCATGGGTGATTTAGTAGTTTGGATCAGAAATTGGATAGCTGGAAGAAGACAAAGGGTGGTGGTTGATGGGAAATGTTCAGACTGTTGTCCAGTTACTAGTGGTGTACCACAAGGATCTGTTTTGGGGCCACTGCTGTTTGTCATTTTCATAAATGACCTGGAGGAGGGCGTAGAAGGATGGGTGAGTAAATTTGCAGATGACACTAAAGTCGGTGGAGTTGTGGACAGTGCGGAAGGATGTTACAAGTTACAGAGGGACATAGATAAGCTGCAGCGCTGGGCTGAGAGGTGGCAAATGGAAGTTAATGCAGTGTGTAACCTTGTAACTTGTAATCAAGTGTGAGGTGATTCATTTTGGAAGGAATAACAGGAAGACAGAGTACTGGGCTAATGGTAAGATTCTTGGCAGTGTGGATGAGCAAAGAGATCTCGGTGTCCATGCACATAGATCCCTGAAAGTTGCCACCCAGGTTGAGAGAGTTGTTAAGAAGGCCTACGGTGTGTTAGCTTTAATTGGTAGAGGGATTGAGTTCAGGAGCCATGAGGTCATGTTGCAGCTATACAACACTCTGGTGCGGCCGCATTTGGAGTATTGCGTGCAATTCTGGTCGCCGCATTATAGGAAGGATGTGGAAGCATTGGAAAGGGTGCAGAGGAGATTTACCAGAATGTTGCCTGGTATGGAGGGAAGATCTTATGAGGAAAGGCTGAGGGACTTGAGGCTGTTTTCGTTAGAGAGGAGATTAAGAGGTGACTTAATTGAGGCATACAAGATGATCAGAGGATTGGATAGGGTGGACAGTGAGAGCCTTTTTCCTCAGATGGTGATGTCTAGCACGAGGGGACATACCTTTAAATTGAGGGGAGATAGATATAAGACAGATGTCAGAGGTAGGTTCTTTACTCAGAGAGTAGTAAGGGCGTGGAATGCCCTGCCTGCAACAGTAGTGGACTCGCCAACACTAAGGATATTCAAATAGTCATTGGATAGACATATGGACAATAAGGGAATAGTGTAGATGGGCTTTAGAGTGGTTTCACAGGTTGGCGCAACATCGAGGGCCGAAGGGCCTGTACTGCGCTGTAATGTTCTATGTTCTATGTTCTATTTGGGTGGAAATCAGGAATAGTAAGGTGAAAATGTCACTGATAGGAGTAGTCTATAGGCCACCAAATAGTAACATTATGGTGGGACAGGCAATAAACAAAGAAATAACTGATGCATGTCGAAATGATACAGCAGTTATCATGGGGGATTTTAATCTACATGTCGATTGGTTTAACCAGGTCGGTCAAGGCAGCCTTGAGGAGAAATTTATAGAATGTATCCGCAATAGTTTCCTAGAACTGTATGTAATGGAACCTACGAAGGAACAAGCGGTCCTAGATCTGGTCCTGTGTAATGAGACAGGATTGATTCAGGATCTCATAGTTAGGGATCCTCTCGGAAGGAGGGATCACAATATGGTGGAATTTAAAATACATATAGAGGGTGAGAAGGTAAAATCAAGCACTAGTGTTTTGTGCTTAAACAAAGAGATTACAAAGGGATGAGAGAAGAACTAGCTAAGGTAGACTGGGAGCAAAGACTATATGGTGAAACAGTTGAGGAACAGTGGAGAACCTTCCAAGCGATTTTTCACAGTGCTCAGTAAAGGTTTATACCAACAAAAAGGAAGGACGGTAGGAAGAGGGAAAATCGACCGTGGATATCTAAGGAAATAAGGGAGAGTATCAAATTGAAGGAAAAAACATACAAAGTAGCAAAGATTAGTGGGAGACTAGAGGACTGGGAAATCTTTAGGGGGCAACAGAAAGCTACTAAAAAAGCTATAAAGAGTCAGATAGATTATGAGAGTAAACTTGCTCAGAGTATAAAAACAGATAGTAAAGGTTTCTACAAATATATAAAACAAAAAAAGAGTGGCTGAGGTAAATATTGGTCCTTTAGAGGATGAGAAGGGAGATTTAATAATGGGAGATGAGGAAATGGCTGAGGAACTGAACAGGTTTTTTGGATCGGTCTTCACAGTGGAAGACACAAATAACATGCCAGTGACTGATGGAAATGAGGCTATGACAGGTGAGGACCTTGAGAGGATTGTTATCACCAAGTAGGTAGTGATGGGCAAGCTAATGGGGCTAAAGGTAGACAAGTCTCCTGGCCCTGATGGAATGCATCCCAGGGTGCTAAAAGAGATGGCTAGTGAAATTGCAAATGCACTAGTGATAATTTACCAAAATTCACTGGACTCTGAGGTGATCCCGGCGGATTGGAAATTAGCAAACGTGACACCACTGTTTAAAAAAGGAGGTAGGCAGAAAGCGGGTAATTATAGGCCAGTGAGCTTAACTTCAGTAGTAGGGAAGATGCTGGAATCTATCATCAAGGAAGAAATAGCGAGGCATCTGGATGGAAATTGTCCCATTGGGCAGACGCAGCATGGGTTCATAAAGGGCAGGTCATGCGTAACTAATTTAGTGGAATTTTTTGAGGACATTCTTTACGCAAAGAGTAGTGAGGCCGTGGAATGCCCTACCTGCTACAGTAGTGAACTCGCCAACATTAAGGGCATTTAAAAGTTTATTGGATAAACATATGGATGATAATGGTATAGTGTAGGTTAGATGGCTTTTGTTTCGGTGCAACATCGTGGGCCGAAGGGCCTGTACTGCGCTGTATTGTTCTATGTTCTATGTTCTATGTTCTTACCAGTGCGATAGATAACGGGGAGCCAATGGATGTGGTATATCTGGATTTCCAGAAAGCCTTTGACAAGGTGCCACACAAAAGGTTGTTGCATAAGATAAAGATGCATGGCATTAAGGGGAAAGTAGGAGCATGGATAGAGGATTGGTTAATTAATAGAAAGCAAAGAGTGGGGATTAATGGGTGTTTCTCTGGTTGGCAATCAGTAGCTAGTGGTGTCCCTCAGGGATCAGTGTTGGGCCCACAACTGTTCACAATTTACATCGATGATTTGGAGTTGGGGACCAAGGGCAATGTGTCCAAGTTTGCAGACGACACTAAGATAAGTGGTAAAGCAAAAAGTGCAGAGGATACTGGAAGTCTGCAGAGGGATTTGGACAGGCTAAGTGAATGGGCTAGGGTCTGGCAGATGGAATACAATGTTGACAAATGTGAGGTTATCCATTTTGGTAGGAATAACAGCAAAAGGGATTATTATTTAAATGATAAAATATTAAAACATGCTGCTGTGCAGAGAGACCTGGGTGTGCTGGTGCATGAGTCGCAAAAAGTTGGTTTACAGGTGCAACAGGTGATTAAGAAAGCAAATGGAATTTTTCCTTCATTGCTAGAGGGATGGTATTTAAGACTACAGGGGTTATGCTGCAATTGTATAAGGTGTTAGTGAGGCCACACCTGGAGTATTGTGTTCAGTTTTGGTCTCCTTACTTGAGAAAGGACGTACTGGCACTGGAGGGTGTGCAGAGGAGATTCACTAGGTTAATCCCAGAGCTGAAGGGGTTGGATTTCGATGAGGAGAGGTTGAGGAGACTGGGACTGTACTCGTTGGAATTTAGAAGGATGAGGGGGGATCTTATAGAAACATATAAAATTATGAAGGGATTAGATAGGATAGATGGGGGCAGGTTGTTTCCACTGGCGGGTGAAAGCAGAACTAGGGGGCATAGCCTCAAAATAAGGGGAAGTAGATTTAGGACTGAATTTAGGAGGAACCTCTTCACCCAAAGGGTTGTGAATCTATGGAATTCCTTGCCCAGTGAAGCAGTAGAGGCTCCTTCATTAAATGTTTTTAAGATAAGGATAGATAGTTTTTTGAAGAATAAAGGGATTAAGGGTTATGGTGTTCGGGCCTGAAAGTGGAGCTGAGTCCACAAAAGATCAGCCATGATCTCATTGAATGGTGGAGCAGGCTCGAGGGGCCAGATGGCTTACTCCTGCTTATGTTCTTATGATTCAGGGGATCAGGGAGTTGATTCAGGGGGTCAGGGAGTTGATTCAGGGGATCAGGGAGTTGATTCAGGGGAAACAGGGAGTTGATTCAGGGGGAAACAGGGAGTTGATTAAGGGGGAAACAGGGAGTTGATTCAGGGGAAACAGGGAGTTGATTCAGGGGAAACAGGGCCTTGATTCAGGGGAAACAGGGAGTTGATTCAGGGGGTCAGGGAGTTGATTCAGGGGATCAGGGAGTTAATTCAGGGCACAACAGGGAGTTGATTCAGGGGAAACAGGGAGTTGATTCAGGGGAAACAGGGAGTTAGTTCAGGGGAAACAGGGAGATGATTCAGGGGAAACAGGGCCTTGATTCAGGGGAAATAGGGAGTTGATTCAGGGGAAACAGGGAGTTGATTCAGGGGAAACAGGGAGTTGATTCAGGGGCTCAGGGTGTTGATTCAGGGGGAAACAGGGAGTTGAATCAGGGGAAACAGGGAGTTGATTCAGGGGGAAACAGGGAGTTGATTCAGGGGGAAACAGGGAGTTGATTCAGGGGGAAAGAGCGAGTTGAATCAGGGGAAACGGAGTTGATTCAGGGGATCAGGGAGTTGATTCAGAGGAAACAGGGAGTTGATTCAGGGGATCAGGGAGTTGATTGCGGGGGAAACAGGTTACCATTGCTGAAACCCCATCAACATCCTGGGTTCCCAGGTAATTATGGTCCACAGGCATCTCTCCATGTTAGAGAGGTGAATGGTAATCTAGTTTGAGGGGCTCAACCTCACATTAAACATGGGCAAGGCAAAGAGGCAGCTCTCCATAAACTACCAGAGCCAGTGCAGGGGTTAAACCCTGCAGAGAATCAGCAGCACCAACAGGATTTCTCCTCAGAGAATCATAAAATTGACAGTGTAGAAGGAGCCCATTCGGCCCATCGAGTTGGCACTGGCCCTTGGAAAGAGCACCCTAGTTAAGCCTACATCTCCACCCCAACCCCGTAACCCAGTAACCTCACCCAACCTTTTTTTGTACACTAAGAGCAATTTAGCATGGCCAATCCACCGAACCGCACATCTTTGGACTGTGGGAGGAAACCGGAGCACCCGGAGGAAACCCACGCAGACACGGGGAGAAGGTGTTGACTCCGAACAGACCCAAGCTGGGAATCGAACCTGGGACTCTGGAGCTGTGAAGCAACAGTGCTAACCACTGTGCTAATATGCCGTCCATTATTTGGCTGCAAAAGGGAATATGTGGATGGTTCGCGGTGACAGTGAGATGCTTATTATCAGGCTGCTTGCTCAGGTCAAGCTCAGCTTACCCACCGGGGGTCTCACTATAAAATTAGAAGGAGAATTATTACAGAAAATCCTGTTTTACAATTAGAATTTTTAAAAGCCATGAAGTCTTTTTCAATCACTGAGGGTGAAATTAGTTTCCATCCTTTGTGTGAAATGGCCTCACAGTGACCCAGCTCTCGGCTGAGCAACGAGCCCGAGCTTCTATTGCACGGATTGGTTTTTACTGGGAGCCCTTTCACACTATCAGCGCGGAGCAATGTCAACAGACTAGCTCATTTCAAAAAGCTCAATGATCTTACCTCCGTGCGAGGGCACTCCAAACTGTCCCCCGCCAATCACGTTAATTGGCATATTGCATGAGATACCGCTTCCCTGTTCTGATATTAAAGATTAAAGAATTCAGATTAAACGTTACATGTCAAAACTGCAATTCAAAATATTCCCGCCTGAATCTAAGTGATCCTTATGGATCGTATTTACAAAAGTGTTTTGCACTACTTATCTTGAACCGGAATAGACACTGGGGAATTAAGCATTGTTCCTGAACCCAATCCGGGATGAAATCCATCAATTACCTCAGGATAACTCTGCTGGTGCAGTGGGAAGGATATACCACAGGACGGCAGTGGGAAGGATATACCACAGGACGGCAGTGGGAAGGATATACCACAGGACCGCAGTGGGAAGGATATACCACAGGACGGCAGTGGGAAGGATATACCACAGGACGGCAGTGGGAAGGATATACCATAGGACGGTAGTGGTAAGGATATACCACAGGACCGCAGTGGGAAGGATATACCACAGGACGGCAGTGGGAAGGATATACCACAGGACCGCAGTGGGAAGGATATACCACAGGACGGCAGTGGGAAGGATATACCACAGGACGGCAGTGGGAAGGATATACCACAGGACCGCAGTGGGAAGGATATACCACAGGACGGCAGTGGGAAGGATATACCACAGGACCGCAGTGGGAAGGATATACCACAGGACGGCAGTGGGAAGGATATACCACAGGACGGCAGTGGGAAGGGTATACCACAGGACGGCAGTGGGAAGGGTATACCACAGGACGGCAGTGGGAAGGATATACCACAGGACGGCAGTGGGAAGGATATACCACAGGACGGCAGTGGGAAGGATATACCACAGGACCGCAGTGGGAAGGATATACCACAGGACCGCAGTGGGAAGGATATACCACAGGACGGCAGTGGGAAGGATATACCGCAGGACGGCAGTGGGAAGGATATACCACAGGACCGCAGTGGGAAGGATATACCACAGGACCGCAGTGGGAAGGATATACCACAGGACCGCAGTGGGAAGGATATACCACAGGACCGCAGTGGGAAGGATATACCACAGGACGGAATGAGGAAATAGGTGGGGCTTGACTGACATCTTTAGTATCCTCATTGGCTACAGGTGAGATCCCAGAGGACTGGAGAATGGCTAATGTGGTACCGTTGTTCAAGAAAGGTAGCAGGGATAATCCTGGAAACTATAGGCCAGTGAGCCTCACGCGGTAGTAGGTACATTTTGGGAGAGAATTCTCAGGGACAGGATTTATACCTGTTTGGAAACAAATGGACTCATTAACGATATGGACAGCATGGTTTTGTGAAGGGGGTGTTGTGCCTCACTAACTTGATCGAGGTTTTTGAGGAGGTGACAAAGATGATTAATGTAGGGTGGGCGGTGGATGTTGTTTACATGGACTTCAGTAAAGCCTTTGACAAGGTGGCTCATGGCAGACTGGTACAAAAGGTGAAGTCACACGGGATCAGAGGTGAGGTGGTTAGATGGACACAGTCACAGAAGGCAAAGGTTAGCAGTAAAAGGGTGTTTTTTCTGAATGGAAGGTTATGACTAATGGTGTTCCACAGGGATCAGTGCTGGGTCTCTGTTGTTTGTAGTATACATAAATGATTTGGAGTAAAATGTAGCTGGTGTAGCCACCTAAAATGGCTGATTCCCGATTAATTTGGCCAAAACCCGATGTAAAATGGCTAACCGAAAAGGCTGATGGGACGAGCAGCCAACAGGGCACAAACGGACAGCTGCAGACAGAACAGCGTATTCGGCTCTGGGGAAGTCGGCCCAGATCGATATCTGCAACCATTAGCAGCACATCAACCCAGACATCTGCAGTTTAATCGGCGATCACTGGGAACAATTGCAACATATTAGCAATTGAATGCCGGGCCAGACCTCTCGGCGCCAGCAGTGGCCAAGACAAAGAAAGGTGAACAACCACCCCCCGATCAAGGAATCGCCCCATTATTGGAGCATATCGAACCCAGTGATTGGGAACAAGTCCAATCACTTGGGACCAGGGTCAAGGTCCGCCCCGAGAGGCGGGAAGCCCCTGGGAACTATAAAGATAGGGGCCAAGTTCAGATCGACCCTTCTCTCCCTTCTTCTCCTGCTCGCAACCTTCGCAAGAACCATCGACAAGAAACCGTAAGTTTGACTCCAGCGATCGCTACCCGATAGAGACTCCTAGCCATCGACCTGTATCAGCATTTGAATCCCGCAGGCCAGACCCAATTCGATAAGCCATTCGTTTGCCTGACCTGGTGGGCCATTCCCAAAAGTTAAGTATTGGCCTGTAGTGGTAGGTAGTAGTCTAGAAAGTAGGATTATTGTATAAGTATTTATTGCTGTATATATTAAATGACCGTTGATTTTACTCTTACTAAGCGGTGTGCTGTCTTATTAATCATAACTAGAGATTGAACCACGTGGCGGTATCAGAAAGATACCTGGCGACTCGTGAGCAAAGGTGACAGAATTAGAGCTAATAAACTAAGGATAATATGAGCAACACTGGTTTGATTCGTAAGTTTGCAGATGACATCAATGGTGGAGTGATAGATAGTGTTAAGAATTGTTAGAGGTTGCAGCAGGACATAGATAGGTTGGAGACTTGGGCAGAGAAATGGCAAATGGAGTTTAATCCGGACAAATGTGAGGTAATGCATTTTGGTAGGTCTAATATAGAGGGGAAAATATACAGTAAATGGCAAAACTTAGGAATATAGAAAGTCAGAGAGATCTGGGCGTACAGGTCCACAGATCTTTGAAAGTGGCAACACAGGTGGACAAGGTAGTCAAGAAACCATATGGAATGCTTGTCTTCATTGGATGGGCATCGAGTATAAAAACTGGCAAGTCATGCTACAGTTGTAGAGAACCTTGGTAAGGCCGCACTTGGAATATTGCGCACAATTCTGGTCGCAACATTACCAAAAGGATGTGGAGGCTTTGTAGAGGGTGCAGAGGTGGTTTACCAGGATGTTGCCTGGTCTGGAGGGTGTTAGCTATGCGGAGAGGTTGAATAGAAGTCTACACGACTATATAGGGCATGGATAGAGTGGATGGGTAGGCACTCCTTCCCAGGGTGAAGGGGTCATTCACCAGGGGGCATAGGTTTAAGGTACGTGGAGCAAAGTTTAGAGGAGATGTGTGAGGCAGGTTTTTTACGTAGAGAATGGTGAGTGCCTTGTCACTGCCTCATGAGTTTGCAGATGCCCAGTGGGTCCTCAATTATGCGGACAAGGCCCATCCACTTATTAAATCCACCGTTTTTCTCCTGACAGCTGTGGCCCGCCTGACCTTCAACCGCATCAAGGCAGATATTGCCAAAGCTGCGATGCACACTGTGGACGAGTCCATTCCGTTCCAGGTGGAGAGCGATGCGTCTGACTTTGCTCTGGCCGCTACCCTCAACCAGGCAGGCAGGCCCGTGGCTTTCTTCTCCCGTACCCTCCGTGCCTCCGAAATTCGACACTCCTCCGTCGAAAAGGAAGCCCAAACTATTGTAGAAGCTGTGCGACATTGGAGGCATTACCTGGCCGGCAGGCGATTCACTCTCCTCACTGACCAACGGTCGGTTGCCTTCATGTTTAATACACAGCGGGGCAAAATCAAGAAAGACAAGATTCTGAGGTGGAGGATCTAGCTCTCCACCTACAACTACGATATCTTGTATCGAACTGGGAAGCTCAATGAGCCCCCAGATGCCCTATCCCGCGGTACATGAAGCAGCGCACAAGTAGACCGACTCCAGGCCCTCCACAATGAACTCTGTCACCTGGGGGTCACCCGTTTTTTTCACTTCATCAAGGCTCGCAACCTGCCTTACTCCATCGAGGAGGTCAGGACCGTGACCAAGGACTGCCAGGTCTGCGCGGAGTGCAAACCGCACTTCTATCGGCCAGACAGAGCGCACCTGGTAAAGGCCTCTCGCCCCTTTTGAGTGCCTCAGCACGACTTCAAAGGGCCCCTCCCCTCCACTGACCGTAACGTGTACTTCCTCAACATTGTTGACGAATACTCAAGATTCCCCTTTGACATCCCATGCCCTCGCATGACCTCTGCCACCGTCATCAAGGCCCTGCACAGTCTTTTCACCTTATTAGGGTTCCCCACCTACATCCATAGCGATCGGGGATCCTCCTTCATGAGCGACGAGCTGCGTCAGTTCCTGCTTAGCAAGGGCATCGTCTCCAGCAGGACGACCAGCTACAACCCCCGGGGCAATGGACAGGTGGCGAGGGAGAACGCGACGGTCTGGAAGGCCGTCCTCCTGGCCCTACGGTATAGAAGTCTCCCAGTCTCCCGCTGGCAGGAGGTCCTCTCCGATGCGCTCCACTCCATCCGGTCGCTCCTGTGTACTGCCACCAACGAGACCCCTCACGAGCGTATGTTTGCCTTCCCCAGGAAGTCCACCTCTGGGGTCTTGCTCCCGTCCTGGCTGACAGTCCCAGGGCCCGTCCTCCTCCGGAAGCATGCGAGGAGCCATAAATCAGATCCCCTCGTCGAGAAGGTCCTGCTCCTCCGTGCCAACCCACAATATGCCTACGTGGCACATCATGACCGGCAACAGGACACAGTCTCCCTCCGGGATTTGGCACCTGCAGGTTCCCCAGTGGCCATCACCACCACCCCCGATCCTACACCATCTCATCCCCACCACTACCCAGCTACTTCAAGGTCTGGCACCCGCAGGCCCACCGGCTGCCATCACCACCACCACCCCCGCACACCTCTCCACCGACTTAACTACTGGGTGAAGAAGAGAACGACACGCTCTCGGACGCGCAGGTCTCGACACCGGTGCCCACACCACAGCCAGGGCTGAGGCAATCACGGCGGAAGGTCAAGGCTCCCGACAGACTTGATCTTTAAGTCCACTTCACCCATGCTGGACTCTTTTTTTTTAACAGGGGTGAATGTGGTAAATCACTGTATTGTGTTGTACTGTTCTACTGTTACATGCCTGGGCTTGTCCCTGCTGGGTCCGAACCACTGTAGTATATAATATGTATATTGTGGTAAACTGCCACTGTATTATATGTAATGTGGTAAACTACTGCCTGCTGGCTCCGCCTCCCCGCGGGCTCGGCATAAAGGTGACTAATCTCTGCCGCTGCCTCAGTTCGGGATCCGAGGCCAGGAGTCTTTCCGTGTAGTTTATTAAAGCCTCAGTTACGTTCACCACTCATCATGTGTTCATTGATGGCATATCGCCTGGGTCACATTGAGATCCAAAAAGACGAGGTGTTGGGCGTCTTGAAAAATATTAAGGTAGATAAGTCCCAGGGCCTGATGGGATCTACCCCAGAATACCGAAGGAGGCAAGAGTGGAAATTGCTGAGGCCTTGACAGAAATCTTTGGATCCTCACTGTCTTCAGGTGATGTCCCGGAGGACTGGAGAATAGCCAATGTTGTTCCTTTGTTTAAGAAGGGTAGCAAGGATAATCCAGGGAACTACAGGTGAGCCTTACGTCAGTGGTAGGGAAATTACTGGAGAGAATTCTTAGAGACAGGATCTACTCTTATTTGGAAGCAATGGGTCGTATTAGCGAGAGGCAGCACGGTTTTGTGAAGGGGAGGTCGTGTCTCACTAACTTGATAGAGTTTTTCGAAGAGGTCACAAAGATGATTGATGCAGGTAGGGCAGTGGATGTTGTCTATATGCACTTCACTAAGGCTTTTGACAAGGTCCCTCATGGTACACTGGTACAAAAGGTGAAGTCACACGGGATCAGGGGTGGGCTGGCAAGGTGGATACAGAACTGGCTAGGTCATAGAAGGCAGAGAGTAGTAATGGAAGGGTGCTTTTCTAATTGGAGGGCTGTGACCAGTGGTGTTCCGCAGGGATCAGTGCTGGGACCTTTGCTGTTTGTAGTATATATAAATGATTTGGAGGAAAATGTAACTGGTCTGATTAGTAAGTTTGCAGACGACACAAAGGTTGGTGGAATTGCGGATAGCGATGAGGACTGTCATAGGATACAGCAGGATTTAGATCATTTGGAGACTTGGGGGGAGAGATGGCAAATGGAGTTTAATCTGGATAAATGTGAGGTAATGCATTTTGGAAGGTCTAATGCAGGTAGGGAATATACAGTAAATGGTAGAACCCTCAAGAATACTGACAGTCAGAGAGATCTTGGTGTACAGGTCCACAGGTCACTGATACGGGGAACACAGGTGGAGAAGGCAGTCAAGAAGGCATACGGCATGCTTGCCTTCATTGGCCGGGGCATTGAATATAAAAATTGGCAAGTCATGTTGCTGCTGTATAGAGCCTTAGTTAGGCCACACTTGGAGTAGTGTTCAATTCTGGTTGCCACACTACCAGAAGGATATGGAGGCTTCAGAGAGGGTGCAGAAGAGATTTACCAGGATGTTGCCTGGCATGGAGGGCATTAGCTATGAGGAGAGGTGGAATAAACTTGGTCTGTTCTCACTGGAACGAAGAAGGTTGAGGGGAGACCTGATAGAGGTCTACAAAATTATGAGGGGCATAGACAGAGTGGATAGTCAGAGGCTTTTTCCCAGGGTAGAGGGGTCAATTACTAGGGGGCATAGGTTTAAGGTGCGAAGGGCAAGGTTTAGAGGAGATGTACGAGGCAAGTTTTTTACGCAGAGGGTAGTGGGTGCCTGGAACTCGCTGCCGGAGGAGGTGGTGGAAGCAGGGACGATAGTGACGTTTTAGGGGCATCTTGACAAATACATGAATAGGATGGGAATAGAGGGATACGGAAGTGTAGAAGATTTTAGTTTAGTCTGGCAGTATGGTCGGCGCAGGCTTGGAGGGCCGAAGGGCCTGTTCCTGTGCTGTACCTTTCTTTGTTCTTTGTTCTTTGATTGTTTTTTACTGGGAGCCCTTTCACACTATCAGCGCGGAGCAATGTCAACAGACTAGCTCATTTCAAAAAGCTCAACGATCTTACCTGCAATCTGTCCACCGGCGGTGATGTGAATTGGGGCATTGAACATGTTTGCTGCATCTGATATTAAAGATTAAAGAATTCAGATTAAACGTTACATGTCAAAACTGCAATTCAAAATATTCCCGCCTGAATCTAAGTGCTCCTTATGGATCGTATTTACAAAATAATTTTGCACTGATTATCTTGAACCGGAATAGACACTGGGGAATTAAGCATGGTTCTTGAACCCAATCCGGGATGAAATCCATCAATTACCTCAGGATAACTCTGCTGGTGCAGTGGGAAGGATATACCACAGGACGGCAGTGGGAAGGATATACCACAGGACTGCAGTGGGAAGGATATACCACAGGACGGCAGTGGGAAGGATATACCACAGGACCGCAGTGGGAAGGATATACCACAGGACGGCAGTGGGAAGGATATACCACAGGACGGCAGTGGGAAGGATATACCACAGGACGGCAGTGGGAAGGATATACCACAGGACGGCAGTGGGAAGGATATACCACAGGACGGCAGTGGGAAGGATATACCACAGGATGGCAGTGGGAAGGATATGCCACAGGACGGCAGTGGGAAGGATATACCACAGGACGGCAGTGGGAAGGATATACCACAGGATGGCAGTGGGAAGGATATACCACAGGACCGCAGTGGGAAGGATATACCACAGGACGGCAGTGGAAATGATATACCACAGGACCGCAGTGGGAAGTATATACCACAGGACGGCAGTGGGAAGTATATACCACAGGACCGCAGTGGGAAGGATATACCACAGGACCGCAGTGGGAAGGATACACCACAGGACGGCAGTGGGAAGGATATACCACAGGACCGCAGTGGGAAGGATATACCACAGGACGGCAGTGGGAAGGATATACCACAGGACCGCAGTGGGAAGGATATACCACAGGACGGCAGTGGGAAGGATATACCACAGGACGGCAGTGGGAAGGATATACCACAGGACGGCAGTGGGAAGGATATACCACAGGACCGCAGTGGGAAGGATATACCACAGGACGGCAGTGGGAAGGATATACCACAGGACCGCAGTGGGAAGGATATACCACAGGACGGTAGTGGGAAGGATATACCACAGCACCGCAGTGGGAAGGATATACCACAGGACGGCAGTGGGAAGGATATACCACAGGACCGCAGTGGGAAGGATATACCACAGGACCGCAGTGGGAAGGATATACCACAGGACTGCAGTGGGAAGGATATACCACAGGACCGCAGTGGGAAGGATATACCACAGGACCGCAGTGGGAAGGATATACCACAGGACCGCAGTGGGAAGGATATACCACAGGACCGCAGTGGGAAGGATATACCACAGGACCGCAGTGGGAAGGATATACCACAGGACCGCAGTGGGAAGGATATACCACAGGACCGCAGTGGGAAGGATATACCACAGGACCGCAGTGAAGGATATACCACAGGACGGCAGTGGGAAGGATATACCACAGGACCGCAGTGGGAAGGATATACCACAGGACCGCAGTGGGAAGGATATACCACAGGACGGTAGTGGGAAGGATATACCACAGCACCGCAGTGGGAAGGATATACCACAGGACCGCAGTGGGAAGGATATACCACAGGACGGCAGTGGGAAGGATATACCACAGGACCGCAGTGGGAAGGATATACCACAGGACGGCAGTGGGAAGGATATACCACAGGACCGCAGTGGGAAGGATGTGCCACAGGACAGCAGTGGGAAGGATATACCACAGGACCGCAGTGGGAAGGATGTGCCACAGGACCGCAGTGGGAAGGATATACCACAGGACCGCAGTGGGAAGGGTATACCACAGGACGGCAGTGGGAAGGATATACCACAGGACGGCAGTGGGAAGGATATACCACAGGACCGCAGTGGGAAGGATATACCACAGGACCGCAGTGGGAAGGATGTACCACAGGACCGCAGTGGGAAGGATATACCACAGGACCGCAGTGGGAAGGGTATACCACAGGACCGCAGTGGGAAGGATATACCACAGGACCTATCAAATCACTTTCACTCTGCTGTGGAAACTCAAGATTTCAAAACTATACTCGGCTTTCTGGAAAATGGAGAATTTTTTTGTTTTGGTTGGAATGGCTGCTTCAGATTGGCCACCTTCACAGATTTTTATAAATCACCGAATTGCATGGCAGGAGGTCTAAAGTCGCCACTACACACACAACTCAACATCTCCTGACTGGTGAGAGACCAGTCAGTGGATTCAGGAGAGTTAGGGATTGACTTCTGGGTGACCGGTGATGGGGGTTTCACAAGCAGAACATGGAGAGTTCGGCCAAATTAAAAGTAGGACCGAAAAGGATTAATAGCAGTACCATGTGCTAGTAAGAATAAAAAATAAAGGAGATGCCAGGATATATATATATATTCGGTGTGAACTCCCCGTGTCCTTATTACATTGGTGACAAGGAGTAAACTGGTTTGTTGTCGACACTGTAACCTACTCAGCTGAGCCACCTTCCCAATTTTCTGGACCCAGGTTTGGATTTCTCTGATTGGCCGTGCCTCTGAGCATTTGACGCCGGTGTTGAACACTGGAACCAATACACAAATGTGTTATATCTTCTGGGCCAACAATATCACAGAGAATGAGCGCCAGACGGTCATACTGTTGTCGGCCTGTGGATCACATTCTTTCGGGGTAATCTGCAGTCTCACATACTCAGCGATGTTGGATATGCCAACAACGACGGGGTAATCACAACGTTGGGCATTTATTAGAGGCCCACCAACAGCCAGCAAGAGATAGAGGAGCAGATAGGTAGAGGGATTTTGGATAGGTGCAAAAGTAACAGGGTTGTTGCTGTAGGGGATTTTAACTTCCCCTATATTATCATAGAATTTACAGTGCAGAAGGAGGCCATTCGGCCCATCGAGTCTGCACCGGCACTTGGAAAGAGCACCCTACCCAAGGTCAACACCGCCACCCTATCCCCATAACCCAGTAACCCCACCCAACACTAAGGGCAATTTTGGACACTAAGGGCAATTTATCATGGCCAATCCACCTAACCTGCACATCTTTGGACTGTGGGAGGAAACCGGAGCACCCGGAGGAAACCCACGCAGACACGGGGAGGATGTGCAGACTCCGCACAGACAGTGACCCAGCGGGGAATCTAACCTGGGACCCTGGAGCTGTGAAGCAATTGTGCTATCCACAATGCTACCGTGCTGCCCACATATTGACTGGGACTCACTTAATGCTCGGGGTTGGATGGGGCAAAGTTTGTAAGGTGTATCCAGGAAGGCTTCTTCATGCAATAAGTAGATAGACCAACTAGGAAAGGGGCAGTACTGGACCTGGTATTGGGGAATGAGCCTGGACACGTGGTTGAGGTTTCAGTAGGGGAACATTTTGGGAGTAGTAACCACAATTCCATATGTTTAGAGTACTTTTGAATAGGGATGAGGGTAATCCTCACGTTAAGGTGAGGAAAGGAAATTACGATAACATTAGACAGGAATTGAAGAATTTGGATTGGATACGGCTGTTGGAGGGTAAATCAACATCGGACATGTGGGAGCCTTTCAAGCGACAGTTGGTTAGGATTCAGGAAAGTCACGTTCCTGAAAGAATGAAGGATAATATGGGAAGTTAGGGAGCCTTGGATAACGAGGGATATTTTGAACCTCGTCAAAAAGAAAAAGGAGACTTTTGTACAGTCTGGAAGGGTGTGGACAGTCAAAACCCTTGAGGCGTATAAAGAAAGTAGGAAGGTACTTTTGCGGGAAATTAGGAGGGCTAGGAGGGGTCATGAAAAGTCCTTGGCAAGTAGGATTAAGGTAAATCCCAAAGCTTTTTATTCAAATGTAAAAAGCAAGAGGGTGGCCAGGGAAAGGATTGGACCATTTAAGAACAGTGGGGGGAATCTATGTGTTGAGCCAGAGGAAATGGGCGAAGTGCTAAATGAGTACTTTGCATCAGTGTTCACCAAAGAAAAGGACTTTGTGGAAGATGATTCTTGGGTAGGGTGTGTGGATAGTCTGGATCATGTTGACATCGAAAAGGTGGAGATATTAAGGTAGATAAATCTCCTGGGCCGGATGGGATTTATCCCAGAATACTGAGTGAAGCAAGTGAGGAAATTGGTGGGGCTTGACTGACATCTTTAGTATCCTCATTGGCTACAGGTGAGATCCCAGAGGACTGGAGAATAGCTAATGTGGTACCGTTGTTCAAGAAAGGTAGCAGGGATAATCCTGGAAACTATAGGCCAGTGAGCCTCACGCGGTAGTAGGTACATTTTAGGAGAGAATTCTCAGGGACAGGATTTATACCTGTTTGGAAACAAATGGACTCATTAGCGATAGACAGCATGGTTTTGTGAAGGGGAGGTCGTACCTCACTAACTTGATCGAGGTTTTTGAGGAGGTGACAAAGATGATTAATGTAGGGTGGGCGGTGGATGTTGTTTACATGGACTTCAGTAAAGCCTTTGACAAGGTGGCTCATGGCAGACTGGTACCCAAGGTGAAGTCACACGGGATCAGAGGTGAGGTGGTATGATGGATACAGAACTGGCTCAGTCACAGAAGGCGAAGGGTAGCAGTAAAAGGGTGTTTTTTCTGAATGGAAGGTTGTGACTAGTGGTGTTCCACAGGGATCAGTGCTGGGTCTCTGTTGTTTGTAGTATCCATGAATGATTTGGAGTAAAATGTAGCTGGTTTGATTCGTATGTTTGCAGATGACATCAAGGTCGGTGGAGTGATAGATAGTGTTAAGAATTGTCAGAGGTTGCAGCAGGACATAGATAGGTTGGAGACTTGGGCAGAGAAATGGCAAATGGAGTTTAATCTGGACAAATGTGAGGTAATGCATTTTGGTAGGTCGAACATAGAGGGGAAAATATACAGTAAATGGCAAAACTTAGGAATAGAGAAAGTCAGAGAGATCTGGGCGTACAGGTCCACAGATCTTTGAAAGTGGCAACACAAGTGGACAAGGTAGTCAAGAAACCATATGGAATGCTTGTCTTCATTGGATGGGCATCGAGTATAAAAACTGGCAAGTCATGCTACAGTTGTAGAGAACCTTGGTAAGGCCGCACTTGGAATATTGCGCACAATTCTGGTCGCCACATTACCAAAAGGATGTGGAGGCTTTGTAGAGGGTGCAGAGGAGGTTTACCAGGATGTTGCCTGGTCTGGAGGGTGTTAGCTATGCGGAGAGGCTGAATAGAAGTCTACACGACTATGTGGGGCATGGGTAGAGTGGATGGGTAGGCACTTCTTACCAGGGTGGAGGGGTCAGACACCAGGGGGCATAGGTTTAAGGTCCATGGGGCAAAGTTTAGAGGAGATGTGCGAGGCAGGTTTTTTACACAGAGGATGGTGAGTGACTGGGACGCGCTGCCAGGGGAGGTTGTGGAAGCAGATACATTAACAACGTTCAAAAGACACCTTGACAAATAGAATGGGAAGAGAGGGATACGGCACAAGGAAGTGCTGAGGATTTTGGCCAAAGATGGTATCATGACCGGTACAGGCTTGGTGGGCCTAAGAGCCTGTTCCTGTGCGTATTGTTCCTTGTTCTTTATTCAACCAGCTTGTGACACTTGTGACGCAACACTTTAACCTGACCCTGTCGATAAATGTTCAAAGATATCGGATTAATAAGGCAGAGAGGTCCACCAGTGAGTTTGTCAATGAGTTTATGTCTTCTCTACAAAAGATAGTTAAGTTTTGTAAGTATTGAACTGTTTTGTCTGATATGCTCCGCGATCGCTTGGCCTGCGGTATCAATAATATGGAAACCCAGAAAGAGCTTTTGGGTGAAGCGTCCCTGACCTTTCAGCAGGTGCTGCAGATCTCCCTCTCCCAAGAGAGTGCGGAACGCGGCATCCGAGCAATACAAGAGACGGAGGTGAACATTTGAGCCACCACCCCTCACGTGGTACCCCCGTGGCCTGGGGGGTACGCCGCTGCGGCACTGGCCTCTGGGCAAAGAGCTGGTCACCGAGGTGTGCGACATCCCCAGACTCGACTGTAGGTTAAATCTGGAAACCGGTCTGGTTGAATCCGCTGGCAGCAGAAAGGCCGGCGATCCAGGCGCCTCAGTCCAGGTAGGCATCAGCCCTGGGCCGGGCCTGGCATCTGGATGACCCAGAAGAGGCCGAGGATGAGGCTGAGATGCAGCTGAACGGTTGAGCAGTGTCCCGTGTAACTCTATTTGCGTTCCGATAGAGTTACTGGTCAAATGCCCCATATGGAGCCGGATACGGGAGCGGCTGTTTCTGTAGTGGCAGTCAGCACTTTTGATCTTATCACACAAGGAATGCATATTCTGTCTCTGGCCGAAACAACAGCTTCTTTGGCCACTTTTACAGGGGAACGGCTGAATATCGTGGGGTCGTTGTGCACGAGCCTGAGCAAATTCCCAGAGGTTTTCCAGCCTGGTTTAGGAATCACTAAAGGGGCCGTGGCTAAAATCCAGGTGGATCCGGAAGCTCAGGCCGGATATTTTCCTGCCTGCCTGGTTCCCCACACGACGGTGGAGGAAGTAGAGACCGAACGTCAGCGTTTGGAAAGTTTGGATAATATTCGGCCTTTGCGTTTCGCTAATTGGGCGGCGCCGGTGGTCCCTGTAACAAAGCTGGATAAGACAGTCTGTGGAGACTATAAATTGACAGTGAACATGGCTTTGAGGTTACACCGTTACCCTTTACCTCGCTTTGAGGATTTATCAGCAACATTGGTCAGTGGCTGTACATTCATCAAATTGGACAAGAGCAACGCGTGTCGGCAGCTGGAGCTCGATAAATCCTCATGGAAGACCGTCACAATCAACATGCACAAGGGATTCTATGAGTATACCTGGCTACCGTTCAGAGTCTCCTTAGTATGCGCAGTCTTCCAGCGCGTCGTGGAGAACACCCTGCGTACATTGCCGCGCATTGCAGTGTACTTGGATGACAGGGGCCACGGAATAAGAACATTTGCAAAACTTCAAGGCAGTCTTGAAACGGTTTTCTGAATATGGGGAAGTATGGCAGCGTGAAGTGCGTGTTTTACACAAAGAAGTGGCATATTTGGGAAATCGAGTGGACCGAGGTGGCCTGGACCCAGTCGCCGAGAAGGTACAGGCAATTAAAATAACACCCGCTCCACGGGATGCCACGCAACTTCGCTCTTTTCTGGGACTAGTGAATTATTATGGGCACTTTATTCCTAATCTGGCTGCTAACCCCCCCCCCCCCCCCCCCCCGCCCCTGCACCTCCCTCCACTTGCTTTTCAAAAATGTGCCAGCCTTGGGTTTGGAGCAAGGCCCAGGATACAGCGTTTAGCAAGGCGAAGCAGCGGTTATCTTCCTCAGGGGTGTTGACACATTTTGACTCCTCCAAACCATTGTACGTCACATGGGATGCTTCACCATTTGGCATTGGGGAAGTTTTGTCCCATCGAATGGACAACGGCCGTGACTGTCCGATTGCTTTGCCATCTGGACCACTGGCTATGATTGCTGTCTTAAATTTCATGGACTCTTTGCCTGTCACTGCCTCATGAGTTCGTCACTGGACCAACCCTGTACTTACCAAGGTGCGTCATCTGGTGCTATACGGTGGGCAGCATTGGCAGCTACCAGAGGAATTGAAGGCTTTCTCCTCAAAATTGTCGGAGTTGACTGTTTAGGCAGCATCCTTCTATGGGGCACCAGGGTTGTTGGTTGGGCAAAGGGACAGGCTACTGTACTGAAGGACCTTCAGCACGGATATGTCCAAAATGAAGATGCTGGTGAGTTTCTACGTCTGGGGTCCAGGAATGGACACGGATATCGAGGCCCAGCAGTTCTCCATCTGTCAAGGGCACCAAGTTTCCCGTGGCTGCACCCCTCCATCCTTGGGAGTGGCCGGCGCCCTTGGGCCCACGTGTACACCGATTTCTCTAGTCCCTTCTTGGGTTCAATGTTTCTCGTCCTAATGGATGCTCGAAGTGGCTGGAGGTCCACAAGATGGCGCCGATCACCTCCAGGGCGACCATCGACGCTTGTGCATTTTGCTTTCCACCCATGGAATCCTGGAGGTGCTCGTGACTGACAACGGGGCCTTGTTCATGAGTGAAGAGTTTGCTGCTTTTGTGACGAGCAACGGGAATCAGCAAGTCCGCACAATCCCATGCCATTCAGCATCGAGTGTTTTGGCAGCGAGGCCGTGCAGACGATTAAACGTGGGCTCAAGAAAGACACCCGGCTTGATGCTCACAGGCAACATTTTTATTCTCGTGCAGGACGCCACACGCAGTTATTGGGGTGGCGCCCGCTGAGATGCTCATGGGGCGTAAGCTTTGTACGCAACGGAGTTTGATTCTACAGGGCATTGGTGCGAAGCTGTGTCAACCAAGATTTTCAAGGACATTGCTGACTTCGACACTTTGCAACAGAGAGCTCGCTGGCTCTCTGGGATTGAGATCAGGAAAACATTTTTCACTCAAAGAGTACTGAACCGGTGGAATTCTGGACCACAGAAGACTGTGGAGGCCAAATCACTGAATATATTCAAGAAAGAGATAGATCATTTTTAGATTTTAGTGGCATCAAGGGATATTCAGAGAAAGCAGGAATATGATATTTTTTATGATCCGGGACCAGACACCAACAGTTGCTAGGATACCAGAGGGAGGGTTTCAGTTATCTGGACCACTGGGACCTCTTCTGGGGCAGCTGTGACCTGTATAAGGACGGGTTGCATCTAAACTGGAGAGGCATAAATATCCTGGCCGCGAGGTTTGCTAGTGTCACGCGGGAGGGTTGAAACTAGTATGGCAGGGGGGTGGGTATTGGAGCAATAGGTCAGAAGGTGAGAGCATTGAGGGAGAACTAGGGAATAGGGACAGTGTGGCTCTGAGGCAGAGCAGACAGGGAGAAGTTGCTGAACACAGCGGGTCTGGTGGCCTGAAGTGCATATGTTTTAATGCAAGAAGTATTACGGGTAAGGCAGATGAACTTAGAGCTTGGATTAGTACTTGGAACTATGATGTTGTTGCCATTACAGAGACCTGGTTGAGTGAAGGACAGGATTGGCAGCTAAACATTCCAGGATTTAGATGTTTCAGGCAGGATAGAGGGGGATGTAAAAGGGGAGGAGGAGTTGCGCTACTGGTTATGGAGAATATCACAGCTGTACTGCGGGAGGACACCTCAGAGGGCAGCGAGGCTATATGGGTAGAGATCAGGAATAAGAAGGGTACAGTCACAATGTTGGGGGTTTACTACAGGCCAGCGGGAGATAGAGGAGCAGATAGGTGGAGGATTTTGGAAACGAGTAAAAGCAACAGGGTTGTTGTGATGGGAGACTTTAACTTCCCCAATATTGACTGGGACTCACTTAGTGCCAGGGGCTTGGACGGGGCAGAGTTTGTAAGGAGCATCCAGGAGGGCTTCTTAAAACAATATGTAGATAGTCCAACTGGGGAAGGGGCTATACTGGACCTGGTATTGGGGAATGAGCCCGGCCAGATGGTAGAAGTTTCAGTAGGGGAGCATTTCGGGAACAGTGACCACAATTCAGTAAGTTTTAAAGTGCCGGTGGACAAGGATAAGAGTGGTCCTAGGGTGAATGTGCTAAATTGGGGGAAGGTTAATTATAAAAATATTAGGCATGAACTGAAGAACCTAGATTGGGGGCAGATGTTTGAGGGTAAATCAACATCTGACATATGGACAATAAGGGAATAGTGTAGATGGGCTTTAGAGTGGTTTCACAGGTTGGCGCAACATCGAGGGCCGAAGGGCCTGTACTGCGCTGTAATGTTCTATGTTCTATGACATGTGGGAGGCTTTCAAATGTCAGTTGAAAGGAATTCAGGACCGGCATGTTCCTGTGCGGGAGAAGGATAAATATGGCAAATTTTGCGATCCTTGGATAACGAGGGATATTGTAGGCCTCGCCAAAAAGAAAAAAGAAGCATTTGTCAGGACTAGAAGGCTGGGAACAGACGAAGCCTGTGTGGAATATAAGGAAAGTAGGAAGGATCTTAAGCAAGGAGTCGGGGGGGCTAGAAGGGGTCATGAAAAGAAATTGGCAAATCGGGTTCAGGAAAATCCCAAGGCTTTTTACATGTACATAAAAAGCAAGAGGGTAGCCAGGGAAAGGGTTGGCCCACTGAAGGGCAGGGGAGGGAACCTATGTGTGGAGCCAGAGGAAATGGGCGAGGTACTAAATGAATACTATGCATCAGTTTTCACCAAATAGAAGGAATTGATGGATGTTTAGTCTGGAGAAGGGGGTCTAGATAGCCTGGTGTGGTAAATCACTGTATTGTACTGTTCTACTGTTACACGCCTGGGCTTGTCCCTGCTGGGTCCGAACCACTGTAGTATATAATCTGTGTATTGTGGTAAAGTGCCACTGTATTATATGTAACGTGGTAAACTATTGCCTGCTGGCTCCGCCTCCCCTCGGGCTCAGTATAAAGGTGGCTAATCTCTGCCGCTGCCTCAGTTCGGGATCCGAGGCCAGGCGGCGTTCCGTTTAGTTTATTATTAATGCCTCAGTTACGTTCACCACTCGTCGTCTGTTCATTGATGGCATATCAATTTATTAAACTAAACATCTGAGATGAATTCATCACTCAAGCCTGATCGCCTGCAGCTGGACCCACAGGCAGCCGACGCCACTGCAACATTCGAGCACTGGCTAAGCTGCTTCGAAGCGTACCTCGGATCCTCCACCAAACACTTCACCGACCTCCAAAAGAAGCAGATTCTCCTCGCACGGGTGAGCCCGCAAGTCTTTCCTTTCATCAGGGACGCCCCCTCGTATACGGATGCGATAATGCTGCTGAAGGGACACTATGTAAAGTCTGTAAACGAGGTGTATGCTAGGCACCTCCTTGCCACGAGACAACGCCTTGGGGAATCACTAGCAGAATTCCTGCATGCCTTTCGGGTACTCTGCCGGAACTGTGCTTGCCAGGCAGTATCGGCTACCCAGCACGCGGAGCTGCTGATCAGGGTCGCTTATGTCGCAGGCATGAAATCAAACTATATCCGCCAGCGATTGCTAGAAGGGGGGACACTCGGCATCCCAGAGACAGTGCAACTCTCCAACTCGCTGGAGGTGTCCTTCCAGAATATGGAGGCCGACACTGCCGACCGCGCGGCACCCTCATGGACCTCGTGGGCGCCGGCATCATCTGACCCGGGTGCGGCGCAAGCCTTTGCCGCGCAGCAGCCCGCCAACGCTGGAAGCCCGAAGTGCTACTTTTGCGGCCAGGGTAATCACCCCAGACAACGCTGCCCTGCACGGAACGCGACTTGCAACGGGTGTGGGAGGAAGGGCCACTTTGCGAAAGCGATCCAGGCCCGATCTCCCCCTAAAACTCCTAGGCCCAGCAGCCCGTACTGGTCAATCATTTGGTCCATTTCTCGTTGGAAGACCGAGACCCCATTGGTGACACCGAAGGGAACCCTGAGGAACTGGTAGAGGCGGCCATCCACCTCAAAGGCAGTGTACTGGCGGTCCTCCAAGCGGATAGGGAGCTGGTGGTACGCGGACGTCTAGTCACTGTGGAGAAGACTCGATACTGCGCCATCTGGTTGACCATGTCAGATATGCGGGGGAGGGGGTACGCATCGAGCTGCGTGTACCGGTTGATGGTCTGACTGTAGTCGATGACCATCCCGTGCTTCTCCCCAGTCTTGACGACCACCACTTGGGCTCTCCAGGAGCTGGTACTAGCCTCAATGATCCCTCTCGCAGGAGTCGCTGGACCTCCGGCCTGATAAAGGCCCTGTCCCGGGCACTGTATCGTCTGCTCCTAGTAGCAACGGGCTTACAGTCCGGGGTGAGGTTAGCGAAGAGCGAGGGTGGGGCGACCTTCAGGGTTGCGAGGCTACAGATGGTGAGGGGGGTGGCAGGGGTCCACCGAACTTTAAAGTAAGGCTATGGAGGTGGCACTGGAAGTCGAGCCCTGTGTGGTAGTATGTATTAGGGGTCATGTGGGACTGGAAGCCCTAATGTCATTGGCTGACAGATCCCGGGTCCTGGCTGGCCGTTGACCTCTAGCTCCGCCCTGAAGGCGGAGTATAAGAAGCCGGAGTCCTCCCCCGCAGGCCAGTCTACTACCGAGCTGCGGGGGAACAGACACGCTTAATAAAGCCTCATCGACTTCACTCTCTTCGTCTCTCGGAGTCTTTGTGCGCTACAATTTATTAAGCGTGTCTAAAAAGGACAATGGAGCTCAGGATCATCCCGGAATGCCTGAGGATCAGCCCCCACGCAGTGAACGCGGCAGCAGCCTTCAAGCACTGGCAGACTTGTTTCGAGGCCTACCTCAGAACGGCCACCGGCCGGGTCACAGAAGACCAAAAACTACACGTCCTGCACTCGAGGTTAAGCACGGAGATTTTCTCCCTCATCGAAGATGCGGAGGATTTCCAGACGGCGTTCGCAGCACTGAAAAGTCTCTATGTCCGCCCAGTTAACCAAATCTACGCTCGCTACCAGCTCGCGACGAGACGGCAAAGGCCCGGAGAATCGATTGACGAATTCTACGCCGCGCTGCTGATTTTGGGACGAGCCTGCAGCTGCCCTTCGGTGAACGCAAACGAAGACACGGACATGTTAATGCGCGACGCTTTTGTGGCAGGTGTGCACTCCTCCCAAATTCGCCAAAGACTTCTAGAAAAAGAGTCGCTAGGACTCTCAGAGGCACGGGCCCTAGCAGCCTCCCTGGACGTGGCCACGCGAAACGCCCGCGCCTACGGCCCCGACCGCGCGGCAGCCCATTGGGCTCCATACGCACCCGTCGCGACAAACCCCCTCCCCCCCCCGCACAACCCACAGGCTTGTGCGGTCCAAACGACGAGTCGCACCGGGGGAGCCCGCTGCTATTTCTGCGGCCAGGCGAAACACCCCCGGCAGCGCTGCCCGGCCCGCGCAGCGACCTGTAAGAGCTGCGGGGAAAAGGGCCATTTCGCAGTTGTGTGCCGGTCCTGGGAGGTCGCCTCTGTCCCGGGAGAACAGGGAGCCCTGCACGCCGCTTACGCTCCCCAACCCCCCCTCCGGACCCCACGTATGACCCGCCGGCACTGCCAATGTGGGTCCCGACCACCGCTGTCCCCAAAGAAGAGGGAGCCCCGCGCGTTCCTGACGCTCCCCAACCCCAGCGCCCCATGTGCGATCCGCAGACGCCGCCATTTTGGGTCCCGGCCACCACGAGGGGAGGAGGGGCGCCGCCATCTTGGACCGCCCCAGACCTGTATGACGCATGGGGGCGGCCATTTTGTCCACTCCCGCCGCCATCTTGTGACCCCCCAGCCATGTGTGATGCATGGGGGCAGCCATTTTGTTCACCCCCGACGCCATCTTGGACGGCAACAACGGACCCCAGTATCGACGGCTCCACGGGGTTCGAGGCAGACGATCAACTACTACAACCACGTCTCGCCTCTATGACGCTGGACCAAGCTCGGCCCCGGACACTCCAGACGACGACGACAACTGTGCTAATAAACGGCCACGAAACACCATGCCTAGTCGACTCCGGGAGCACGGAGAGTTTTATCCACCCCGACACGGTAAGACGCTGTTCTTTGACCATCCGTCCCAGCGCACAAAAGATTTCCCTAGCTGCAGGATCCCACTCCGTACAGATCAAGGGATTCTGCATAGTTACCCTAACGGTGCATGGTAGGGAGTTCCAAAACTATAGGCTCTACGTCCTTCCCCAACTCTGCGCCCCCACATTACTGGGATTAGATTTCCAATGCAACCTACAGAGCCTAACCTTCAAATTCGGCGGCCCAATACCCCCACTCACTATATGCGGCCTCGCAACCCTCAAGGTGCAACCCCCGTCCTTGTTTGCAAACCTCACCCCGGATTGCAAACCTGTCGCCACTAGGAGCAGACGGTACAGCGCCCAGGACCGGACCTTCATTCGGTCCGAAGTCCAGCGGCTGCTAAAGGAAGGCATAATCCAGGCCAGCAATAGTCCCTGGAGAGCGCAGGTGGTGGTAGTAAAGACAGGGGAGAAGCAAAGGATGGTCATAGACTATAGCCAGACCATCAACAGGTACACACAACTAGACGCGTACCCTCTCCCCCGCATATCCGACATGGTCAATCGGATTGCCCAGTATAAGGTCTTCTCCACCGTGGACCTCAAGTCCGCCTACCATCAGCTCCCCATCCGCCCAAGTGACCGCAAGTACACAGCCTTCGAGGCAGACGGGCGATTATACCATTTCCTAAGGGTCCCATTTGGCGTCACAAACGGGGTCTCGGTCTTCCAAAGAGAGATGGACCGAATAGTTGATCAACACGGGTTGCGGGCCACGTTCCCGTATCTCGACAATGTAACCATCTGCGGCCATGATCAGCAGGACCACGACGCCAACCTCCAAAAATTCCTCCAGACCGCTAGAGCCTTGAACCTCACGTACAACGAGGACAAGTGTGTTTTTAGCACCAACCGGCTAGCCATCCTGGGCTACGTAGTGCGCAATGGGATAATAGGCCCCGACCCCGAACGTATGCGTGCCCTCATGGAATTTCCCCTCCCGCACTGCTCAAAAGCCCTAAAACGCTGCCTGGGGTTCTTTTCATTCTACGCCCAGTGGGTCCCCCAGTACGCAGACAAGGCCCGCCCCCTAATACAGACCACGACCTTCCCTCTGTCGACAGAGGCTTGCCAGGCCTTCAGCCGCATCAAAGCGGGTATCGCAAAGGCCACGATGCGCGCCATCGACGAGTCCCTCCCCTTCCAGGTCGAGAGCGACGCCTCCGACGTAGCTCTAGCGGCCACCCTTAACCAAGCGGGCAGACCCGTGGCCTTTTTCTCCCGAACCCTCCACGCTTCAGAAATCCGCCACTCCTCAGTGGAAAAGGAGGCCCAAGCCATAGTGGAAGCTGTGCGACATTGGAGGCATTACCTGGCCGGCAGGAGATTCACTCTCCTCACCGACCAACGGTCAGTAGCTTTCATGTTCGATAATGCACAGCGGGGCAAAATCAAGAACGACAAGATCCTAAGGTGGAGGATCGAACTCTCCACCTTCAACTACGAGATCTTGTATCGTCCCGGAAAGCTGAACGAGCCGTCCGATGCCCTATCCCGCGGCACATGTGCCAACGCACAAATTAACCGCCTCCAAACCCTCCACGAGGACCTCTGCCACCCCGGGGTCACTCGGTTTTACCATTTCATCAAGTCCCGCAACCTCCCATACTCTTTAGAGGAGGTCCGTACAGTCACAAGGAACTGCCACATCTGCGCAGAATGCAAACCGCATTTTTTCAGGCCGGATGGTGCGCACCTGATTAAGGCTTCCCGCCCCTTTGAACGCCTTAGTCTGGATTTCAAAGGGCCCCTCCCCTCCACCGACCGCAACACATACTTCCTTAATGTGGTGGATGAGTACTCTCGCTGCCCATTCGCCATCCCCTACTCTGACATGACCGCGGCCACAGTCATTAAAGCCCTGAACACCATCTTCACACTGTTCGGTTGCCCCGCATACGTCCACAGCGACAGGGGGTCCTCTTTCATGAGTGACGAGCTGCGCCAGTTCCTGCTCAGCAAGGGCATAGCCTCAAGCAGGACGACCAGCTACAACCCCCGGGGGAACGGGCAAGTAGAGAGGGAGAACGGCACGGTCTGGAAGACCGTCCTACTGGCCCTACGGTCCAGGGACCTCCCAGTTTCACGGTGGCAGGAGGTCCTCCCGGACGCTCTCCACTCCATCCAATCGCTATTGTATACGAGCACTAATCAAACGCCTCATGAGCGTCTCCTTGTCTTCCCTAGGAAGTCCTCCTCTGGAACGTCGCTGCCGACCTGGCTGGCGGCCCCAGGACCCATCTTGCTCCGAAAGCATTTGCGGGCACACAAGGTGGGCCCGTTGGTCGAAAGGGTTCACCTCCTCCACGCGAGCCCGCAGTACGCTTACGTGGAGTACCCCGACGGCCGACAGGACACGGTCTCCCTGCGAGATCTGGCGCCCGCCGGCAACACACACACCCCCCCGACACCATTCACCCAACCCCCCCCCTTCCTGCCACCGCCGCACCCCGCGACCGCCCCCTTCCCAGGAGGATCGGTCCCCCTCCCCCCAGGCCCGACCAAGAATAAAGCCCAAGCTGAAACCGGAAGGCTCCCGGAGACGGCAACACCGGAACAAACACCACCACCACCACCGGGGCCGAGGCGATCGACACGGATGACCAGACCGCCCGACCGACTCGTGGCGTCGAACTAAATCAATATATGGACTTTTCACAAGAACATTTTGCTTTTTCTCCCGATACCTTCTGTAAATAGTTGAAACAGGACAAAATTGTACATACTGTATTGCCATATGAATGTTTTCCCTCCCAGGACCAGCCCTGTAAACCCTTACAACCATGCGAAGCATCACCCCGCCGGGTTCATTTTGACAAGGGGTGAATGTGGTAGTATGTATTAGGGGTCATGTGGGACTGGAAGCCCTAATGTCATTGGCTGACAGATCCCGGGTCCTGGTTGGCCGTTGACCACTAGCTCCGCCCTGAAGGCGGAGTATAAGAAGCCGGAGTCCTCCCCCGCAGGCCAGTCTACTACCGAGCTGCAGGGGAACAAACACGCTTAATAAAGCCTCATCGACTTCACTCTATTCGTCTCTCGGAGTCGGTGTGCGCTACACCCCAGTAATAGGGCAGCGCAGAGATGGGGAAGGACATAGAGTTTAAAGTTAGTGTACTCTACGCCTTCTACAGTAAGGGTCGCGACACAGTACCCCCGGATTGCTACTGAATGTGATCCGGAAGCCAGGGAGATTTTCGGGTTCGAGGGTAAGATTGGGAAGGAGCAGCGCCTTACCGTATCTGGGTGTATGAAGCTGTCTGTGCTCCCAGAGTCGAAAAGACAGGCCGCCTCGTGCCTGTTGATCCGGACGGTCATCGTAGATTTTGTGAGGTGATGAGGCCGGGACTGGGCGAGCGTGATGGAGGCGAGTTTTGGAAGGCCGGTCGGAGGTAGCGGCGACCAGCGTATGACTGGGTGAGCAGGGGTCCAGGGAAGCTGCGGAGTGGCCCCAAGATGGCGGCCCCTGTGGGTCGCGCGTGGCTGGTGACATCGGGGATGGCGTTAAAGACGGCGGCCCCCATGGGTCGCACGTGGCGGCCGAAATCGAAGATGGCGACGAAGATGGCGGCGCCCACGGTTCGCATATGGCGGGTGGCGCGGCAGCTGGGGCAGCCCCGTAGTCTGATGTACGGGCTGCGGGCCACGTTCCCGTACTTAGATAATGTCACCATCTGCGGCCATGACCAGCAGGACCATGACGAAAACCTCCGGCACTTCCTCCACACCGCTAAACTCCTGAACCTCTCCTACAATAAGGAAAAATGCGTTATCTGCACAACCCGCCTAGCCATCCTTGGCTACGTTGTGGAAAATGGAGTTCAACCCCGACCGCATGCGTCCCTTCCTGGAACTCCCCCTCCCCCACTGCCCCAAGGCCCTGAAGAGATGGCTGGGATTCTTCTCTTACTACGCCCAGTAGGTCCCCAATTATGCGGACAAGGCCCATCCACTTATTAAATCCACCGTTTTTTCCCTGACGGCTGAGGCCCGCCTGACCATCAACCACATCAAGGCAGATATTGCCAAAGCCGCGATGCTCGCGGTGGACAAGTCCATTCCGTTCCAGGTGGAGAGCGATGCGTCGTACTTTGCGCTGGCCGCTACCCTCAACCAGGCGAGCAGACCCGTGGCTTTCTTCTCCCGTACCCTCCATGCCTCCGAAATTCGACACTCCTCCGTCGAAAAGGAACCCCAAGCCATTGTAGAAGCTGTGCGACATTGGAGGCATTACCTGGCCGGCAGGCGATTCACTCTCCTCATTGACCAACGGTCGGTTGCCTTCATGTTTAACAATACGCAGCGGGGCAAGATCAAGAAAGACAAGATTCTGAGGTGGAGGATCGAGCTCTCCACCTACAACTACGATATCTTGTATTGACCGGGGAAGCTCAATGAGCCCCCAGATGCCCTATCCCGCGGTACATGTGCCAGCGCACAAGTAGACCGACTCCAGGCCCTCCACAATGACCTCTGTCACCCGGGGGGTCACCCGTTCTTTTCACTTTATCGAGGCTCGCAACCTGCCTTACTCCATCGAGGAGGTCAGGACCGTGACCAGGGACTGCCAGGTCTGCGCGGAGCGCAAACCGCAATTCTATCGGCCGGATAGAGCACACCTGGTAAAGGCCTCTCGCTCCATTGAGCGCCTCAGCATCGATTTCAAAGGGCCCCTCCCCTCCACTGACCGTATCGTGTACTTCCTCAACATTATTGACGAATACTCAAGATTCCCCTTTGCCATCCCATGCCCTCACATGACCTCTGCCACCGTCATCAAGGCCCTGCACAGTCTTTTCACCTTGTTAGGGATCCCCACCTACATCCATAGCGATCGGGGTTCCTCCTTCATAAGCGACGAGTTGCGTCAGTTCCTGCTCAGCAAGGGCATCGCCTCCCGCAGGACGACCAGCTACAACCCCCGGGGCAACGGACAGGTGGCGAGGGAACACGCGACGGTCTGGAAGGCCGTCCTCCTGGCCCTATGGTATAGAAATCTCCCAGCCTCCCGCTGGCAGGAGGTCCTCTCCGATGCGCTCCACTCCATCCGGTCGCTCCTGTGTACTGCCACCAACGAGACCCCTCACGAGCGTATCCTTGCCTTCCCCAGGAAGTCCACCTCTGGGGTCTCGCTCCCGTCCTGGCTGACAGTCCCAGGGCCCGTCCTCCTCCGGAAGCATGCGAGGAGCCATAAATCAGATCCCCTCGTCGAGAAGGTCCTGCTCCTCCGTGCCAACCCACAATATGCCTACGTGGCACATCATGACCGGCAACAGGACACAGTCTCCCTCCGGGATTTGGCACCTGCAGGTTCCCCAGCGGCCATCAGCACCAACCCCGATCCTGCACCGTCTCCCTCCACCACTACCCAGCTACTTCAAGGTCTGGCACCCGCAGGCCCACCGGCGGCCATCACCACCACCACCCCCGCCCACACACCGCACCCCTCTCCACCGACTTAACTACTGGGTGAAGAAGAGAACGACGGGCTCCCGGACGCGCAGGTCTCGACACCGGTGCCCACACCACAGCCAGGGCTGAGGCAATCATGGCGGAAGGTCAAGGCTCCCGACAGACTTGATCTTTAAGTCCACTTCACCCCCACTGGACTCTTTTTTTTAACAGGGGGTGAATGTGGTAAATCACTGTATTGTGTGGTACTGTTCTACTGTTACATGCCTGGGCTTGTCCCTGCTGGGTCGGAACCACTGTAGTATATAATATGTGTATTGTGGGAAACTGCCACTGTATTATATGCAATGTGCTTGCTGCCTGCTGGCTCCGCCTCCCCTTGGGCTCGATATAAAGGTGGCTAATCTCTGCCGCTGCCTCAGTTCGGGATCCAAGGCCAGGAGGCTTTCCGTTTAGTTTATTAAAGCCTCAGTTACGTTCACCACTCGTCGTGTGTTCATTGATGGCATATCGCCTGGGTCACATTGAGATCCAAAAAGACGAGGTGTTGGGCGTCTTGAAAAATATTAAGGTAGATAAGTCCCCAGGGCCTGATGGGATCTACCCCAGAATACCGAAGGAGGCAAGAGAGGAAATTGCTGAGGCCTTGACAGAAATCTTTGGATTCTCACTGTTTTCAGGTGATGTCCCGGAGGACTGGAGAACAGCCAATGTTGTTCCTTTGTTTAAGAAGGGTAGCAAGGATAATCCCGGGAACTACAGGTGAGCCTTACGTCAGTGGTAGGGAAATTACTGGAGAGAATTCTTAGAGACAGGATCTACTCTTATTTGGAAGCAAGGGGTCGTAGTAGCGAGAGGCAGCACAGTTTTGTGAAGGGGAGGTCGTGTCTCACTAACTTGGTAGAGTTTTTCGAGGAGGTCACAAAGATGATTGATGCAGATAGGGCAGTGGATGTTGTCTATATGGACTTCACTAAGGCCTTTGACAAGGTCCCTCATGGTAGACTAGTACAAAAGGTGAAGTCACACGGGATCAGAGATGAGCTGGCAAGATGGATACAGAACTGGCTAGGTCATAGAAGTCAGAGAGTAGCAATGGAAGGGTGCTTTTCTGATTGGAGGGCTGTGACTAGTGGTGTTCCGCAGGGATCAGTGCTGGGAGCTTTGCTGTTCGTAGTATATATAAATGATTTTCCAGTGGAGGAAAATGTAACTGGTCTGATTAGTAAGTTTGCGGACGACACAAAGGTTGGTGGAATTGCAGATAGCGATGAGGACTGTCAGAGGATACAGCAGGATTTAGATCATTTGGAGACTTGGGGGGAGAGATGGCAAATGGAGTTTAATCCGGACAAATGTGAGGTCATGCATTTTGGAAGGTCTAATACAGGTCTGGAATATACAGTGAATGGTAGAACCCTCAAGAATATTGACAGTCAGAGAGATCTTGGTGTATAGGTCCACAGGTCACTGATAGGGGCAACACAAGTGGAGAAGGCAGTCAAGAAGGCATACAGCATGCTTGCCTTCATTGGCCGGGGCATTGAATATAAAAATTGGCAAGTCATGTTGCAGCTGTATCAAACCTTAGTTAGGCCACACTTGGAGTATACTGTTCAATTCTGGTCGCCACATTACCAGAAGGATGTGGAGGCTTTGGAGAGGGTGCAGAAGAGATTTACCAGGATGTTGCCTGGCATGGAGGGCATTAGCTATGAGGAGAGGTGGAATAAACTTGATTTGTTCTCACTGGAACGAAGAAGGTTGAGGAGAGACCTGATAGAGTGGATAGTCAGAGACTTTTTCCCAGGTTAGAGGGGACAATTATTAGGGGGCATAGGTTTAAGGTGCGAAGGGCAAGGTTTAGAGGAGATGTACGAGGCAGGTTTTTTTACACAGAGGGTAGTGTGTGCCTGGAACCCGTTGCCGGAGGAGGTGGTGGAAGCAGGGACGATAGTGACATTTTAGGGGCATCTTGACAAATACATGAATAGGATGAGAATAGAGGGATACGGAAGTGTAGAAGATTTTAGTTTAGACGGGCAGTATGGTCGGCGCAGGCTTGGAGGGCCGAAGGGCCTGTTCCTGTGCTGTACCTTTCTTTGTTCTTTGTTCTTTGATTGTTTTTTACTGGGAGCCCTTTCACACTATCACCGCGGAGCAATGTCAACAGACTAGCTCATTTCAAAAAGCTCAATGCTCTTACCTGCAATCTGTCCACTGGCGGTGATGTGAATTGGGGCATTGAACATGTTTGCTGCATCTGATATTAAAGATTAAAGAATTCAGATTAAACGTTACATGTCAAAACTGCAATTCAAAATATTCCCGCCCGAATCTAAGTGCTCCTTATGGATCGTATTTACAAAAGTGTTTTGCACTACTTATCTTGAACCGGAATAGACACTGGGGAATTAAGCATGGTTCTTGAACCCAATCCGGGATGAAATCACATCAATTACCTCAGGATAACTCTGCTGGTGCAGTGGGAAGGATATACCACAGAACGGCAGTGGGAAGGATATACCACAGGACCGCAGTGGGAAGGATATACCACAGGATGGCAGTGGGAAGGATATACCACAGGACCGCAGTGGGAAGGATATACCACAGGACGGCAGTGGGAAGGATATACCACAGGACGGCAGTGGGAAGAATATACCACAGGACGGCAGTGGGAAGGGTATACCACAGGACGGCAGTGGGAAGGATATACCACAGGACCGCAGTGGGAAGGATATACCACAGGACCGCAGTGGGAAGGATATACCACAGGACGGCAGTGGGAAGGATATACCACAGGACCGCAGTGGGAAGGATATACCACAGGACGGCAGTGGGAAGGATATACCACAGGACGGCAGTGGGAAGGATATACCACAGGACCTATCAAATCACTTCCACTCTGCTGTGGAAACTCAAGACTTCAAAGTTAAGCTCTGATTTCTGGAACATTGACACTTATTTTGTTCTGGTTGGAATGGCTGCTTCAAATCAGGCACCTTCCGAGCTTTTTATAAAACACCGATCTGCATGCCAGGAGGTCTAACGTAACCACCACGCACAGCGCAACATCTCATGACTCGTGAGAGACCGGTCAGTCGATTCAGGGGAGTTACGGGTTGTCCTCGGGAAGACCGGGCGGGGGGTTACTTCGGGGAGACCGTAAGAGAGTTGGATGCGATGTGGAGACATGTCACTGGTAATAGGGGTTGACACAGAGGTTGCTGGGTGCAAATTGGTGGAGATGGAGGGTGATTCAGGTCAGATCAGATGGAGTAGGGTGAGTCGAGGGAGATGAGGGTTGACCTGGGAATGACAGGGGGATGGTCGGTGTGATGGATGTTGGTGCGTGGGGACTTGGGTGACTTAGCATGGCTAATCCACGTAAACTGCACATCTTTGGTCTGTGGGAGGAAACCGGAGCACCCAAAAGAGCCCCACGCAGACACGGGGAGAACGTGCAACCTCCACACAGTTACCCAGGCCAGAATAGAACCAGGGTCTCTGGCGCTGTGAGGCAGCAGTGTTAACCTCTGTGCCACCGTGCCACAATGCATTCACAATAAGATAGGTGAATTAACAGCGTAAATAGATAGAAACAGTTATGATATAGTTACAATTAAAGAGATATGCCTGCTAGGTTACCAAGAATGGGAATGGACTTACGGAACACTAAGAGTGCGAGATAGAATGAATATGGAGAGGATGTTTAAACTAATGTGGCAGGGGGATGGGAACCGATGCAGGCAGTTGGAAGGTAGTAAAACAGGGACAGAAACAAAAGGCAGTACGGGGGAAAGTGTAAGGCAGAGAAGCCATAGTCAAAAATCAAAAAGGGCGACAGTACAAGGTACAGTGACTGAGGGGAGCTCAGTGAATAGGACCAGGAATACTAAAAGGAATAAAACGGGAAGTGAAAACATTAATGGTAAGCGACGCGGCAGGTTGTTACAGGAAGATATGGGTTCAACGACAAGGAAAATTAGGAGAAAGGTTAAGAGGAAATATAACTTAAGAGAGGTTACTGATCGAGGTGTTAAGATTCAGAACAGAGGTAAAAAAGCCAACATAAGTGTACTTTACCTGAATGCTCGTAGTATTCGGAATAAGGTAAATGAGTTGATGGCGCAAATCATCGTGAATGACTATGATTTAGTGGCCATTACTGAAACATGGTTAAAGGATGGTCACGACTGGGAGTTAAATATCCGAGGGTATCAAACTATTCGGAAGGACAGAGTGGATGGTAAGGGAGGTGGTGTAGCTCTGTTATTTAAGGATGACATCCGGGCAACAGTAAGGGATAACATCGGTGCTATGGAGGATAAGGTTGAATCCATTTGGGTGGAAATCAGGAATAGTAAGGCAAAAAAGTCACTGATAGGAGTAATCTATAGGCCACCAAATAGTAACATTATGGTGGGGCAGGCAATAAACAAAGAAATAACTGATGCATGTAGAAATGGTACAGCAGTTATCATGGGGGATTTTAATCTACATGTTGATTGGTTTAACCAGGTCGGTCAAGGCAGCCTTGAGGAGGAGTTTATAGAATGTATCCGCGATAGTTTCCTAGAACAGTATGTAATGGAACCTACGAGGGAACAAGCGGTCCTAGATCTGGTCCTGTGTAATGAGACAGGATTGATTCAGGATCTCATAGTTAGGGATCCTCTCGGAAGGAGTGATCACAATATGGTGGAATTTAAAATACAGATGGAGGGTGAGAAGGTAAAATCAAGCACTAGTGTTTTGTGCTTAAACAAAGGAGATTACAATGGGATGAGAGAAGAACTAGCTAAGGTAGACTGGGAGCAAAGACTTTATAGTGAAACAGTTGAGGAACAGTGGAGAACCTTCCAAGTGATTTTTCACAGTGCTCAGCAAAGGTTTATACCAACAAAAAGGAAGGACGGTAAAAAGAGGGAAAATCGACCGTGGATATCTAAGGAAATAAGGGAGAGTATCAAATTGAAGGAAAAAACATACAAAGTAGCAAAGATCAGTGGGAGACTAGAGGACTGGGAAATCTTTAGGGGGCAACAGAAAGCTACTAAAAAAGCTATAAAGAAGAGTAAGATAGATTATGAGAGTAAACTTGCTCAGAATATAAAAACAGATGGTAAAAGTTTCTACAAATACATAAAACAAAAAAGAGTGGCTAAGGTAAATATTGGTCCTTTAGAGGATGAGAAGCGGCACAAAGGTACACATTGTTTTCTTCTCTTTGAAGTTTTAATGTGAGTCATCCTAAAGTCTGTATAAAAGACAGATAGAAAGCACACATTAGTAAGCATTGCGCAGGTCAAGGAGACACAGCCTGAGTGAGAGTGATACAGACCGAGTGAGAATTTGGTAATTTGGTGCAGTGAGGTAATTCGGTGAAGAGTGGGACAAGGTGCTTTTTCCCTACTGTTTTGTTCTCTCTCTTTCGTCGGGCCTAATTTCGGGAGCCGTTCGGAGGAGGAGGAGCAGTCTCTGTGAGTATAAAAACCTAACGGAAACTTCCTGTTTTCCAGTTTTTTTTTCCAAAAGTGACGTCAGAGGGAAGCTGTGATCTGATTGGTTGATAGCAAATCTGCCCCAAATTAAAAAAAAAACACAGCTAAACTCATAAACTCAAATTAAACTAATTAATTAATTAGTGATGGCTGGTCAGGTGATGTGCTTGAGCTGCTTGATGTGGGAGCTGGCAGATCCCATTGCGAGCTGCAGCGACCACATCTGCAGTAAGTGTTGGCTGCTCGAAGAGCTCCTGCTCAGAGTTGATGAGCTGGAGTCTGAGCTTCAAACACTGAGGCACATCCGGGAGGGGGAGACTTACCTGGACACTGTGTTTCAGGAGGCAGTCACACCTGTCAGAGTAAGTAGTTTAAATCCTGCCAGTGGCCAGGGACAGCAGGGTGTGACTGCAAGTCAGGCAGGTAAAGGGAACCAGCAGTCAGGAACTCAGGAGCCTCAGCCCTTGACCCTGTCCAACAGGTATGAGGCACTTGCTCCCTGTGTGGATGGCGAACAGGGCTGCAGGAAGGATGAGTCAGCTGACCAAGGCACCATGGTTCAGCAGGCCATTCAAGGGGAGGGGGTAAATAGGCAAGTTGTAGTTGTAGGGGATTCTATTATCAGGGGGATAGATAGTATCCTTTGTGAACAGGATAAAGAGTCCCGCATGGTATGTTGCCTGCCCGGTGCTAGGGTGCGGGACATCTCTGACCGGCTTGAAAGGATACTGGAGAGGGAGGGGGAGGATCCAGTTGTTGTGGTCCATGTCGGTACCAACAACATAGGCAAGTCTAGGAAAGAGGACCTGTTTAGAGATTATAAAGAGCTAGGATTCAAATTAAAAAACAGGTCCTCAAGGGTCATAATCTCCGGATTACTGCCCGAGCCATGTGCAAATTGGCATAGGGAGGCAAGAATAAGGGAAGTTAACACGTGGCTGAAAGAGTGGTGTGGGAATGAGGGGTTCCTTTTCATGGGACACTGGCATCAGTTTTGGGACAGGGGGGACCTATACTGTTGGGATGGTCTCCACCTGAACCGAGCTGGGACCAGTGTTCTGGCGAAAAGAATAAATAGGGTGGTCAATAGGACTTTAAACTAAAGATTGGGGGGGAAGGGAAAGTCAGGGAACCAAGAGGTGAAGTAATCAGTGGGAAGCGTAGCTGCTTAGGAATACAAAAAAGCACGAAAAGACAAAACTCAGGAGAGGTTACGATAGTCCCCATCCCACAAAATATGACAGTGTATGGAAAGGCTCAGTAAACCAAGGTCCACCACACTAAGAAAACAAAAAGGGACGGTCAATAGAGAATTAAAGGTGCTATATTTAAATGCGCGCAGTGTACGGAACAAGGTAGATGAGCTTGTGGCCCAGATTGTGACTGGCAGGTATGATGTGGTAGGCATCACAGAGACATGGTTGCAGGGGGTTCAGGACTGGCATTTAAACATCCAGGGATTCACAACCTATCGAAAAGATAGGGAGGTGGGCAGAGGGGGCGGGGTTGCCTTGTTAATTAGGAATGAAATTAAATCAATAGCACTAAATGACATAGGTCAGATGATGTGGAGTCTGTGTGGGTAGAGTTGAGGAACCACAAAGGCAAAAAAACCATAATGGGGTTATGTCCAGGCCTCCTAACAGTGGTCAGGACCGGGGGCACAAAATGCACCACGAAATAGAAAGTGCATGTCAGAAAGGCAAGGTCACAGTGATCATGGGGGACTTCAATATGCAGGTGGACTGGGTAGATAATGCTGCCAGTGGACCCAAGGAAAGGGAATTCATTGAATGTTTACAGGAGGGCTTTTTGGAACAGCTTTTGATGGAGCCCACGAGGGAACAGGCCATTCTGGACTTAGTGTTATGTAATGAGCCAGACTTGATTAAAGATCTTAAAGTAAGGGAGCACTTAGGAGGCAGTGATCATAATATGGTAGAATTCAATCTCCAATTTGAAAGAAAGAAGGTAGAATCAGATGTAAAGGTGCTACAGTTAAATAAAGGTAACTACAGGGGCATGAGGGAGGAACTGACGAAAATCGACTGGGAGCAGAGCCTAGTGGGAAAGACAGTAGAACAGCAATGGCAGGAATTTCTGGGAGTAATTGAGGACACAGTACAGAGGTTCATCCCAAAGAAAAGAAAGGTTATCAGAGGGGGGATTAGGCAGCCATGGCTGACAAAGGAAGTTCGGGAATGCATCAAAGCAAAAGAGAAAGCCTATAATGTGGCAAAGAGTAGTGGGAAGTCAGAAGATTGGGAAGGCTACAAAAACAAACAGAGGATAACAAAGAGAGAAATAAGGAAAGAGAGGATCAAATATGAAGGTAGGCTAGCCAGTAACATTAGGAATGATAGTAAAAGTTTATTTAAATACATTAAAAACAAACGGGAGGCAAAAATTGACATTGGGCCGCTCCAAAATGACACTGGTAATTTTGTGATGGGAGACAAGGAAATAGCTGAGTAACTAAATAAGTACTTTGCATCAGTCTTCACAGTAGAAGACATGAGTAATATCCCAACATTTCCGGAGAGTCAGGGGGCAGAGTTGAATATGGTAGCCATCACAAAGGAGAAAGTGCTAGAGAAACTAAGAGGTCTAAAAATTGATAAATCTCCGGGCCCAGATGGACTACATCCTAGAGTTCTAAAGGAGATAGCTGAAGAAATAGTGGAGGCGTTAGTTATGATCTTTCAAAAGTTACTGGAGTCAGGGAAAGTCCCAGAGGATTGGAAAATCGCTGTTGTAACCCCCCTGTTCAAGAAGGGAACAAGGAAAAAGATGGAAAATTATAGGCCAAATAGCCTAACCTCGGTTGTTGGCAAGATTCTAGAATCCATTGTTAAGGATGAGATTTCTAAATTCTTGGAAGTGCAGGGTCAGATTAGGACAAGTCAGCATGGATTTAGTAAGGGGAGGTCGTGCCTGACAAACCTGTTAGAGTTCTTTGAAGAGATAACAAATAGGTTAGACCAAGGAGAGCCAATGGATGTTATCTATCTTGACTTCCAAAAGGCCTTTGATAAGGTGCCTCACGGGAGACTGCTGAATAAAATAAGGGCCCATGGTATTCGAGGCAAGGTACTAACATGGATTGACGATTGGCTGTCAGGCAGAAGGCAGAGAGTTGTAATAAAAGGTTCTTTTTCGGAATGGCAACCGGTGACGAGTGGTGTACCGCAGGGTTCAGTGTTGGGGCCACAGCTGTTCTCTTTATATATGAACGATCTCGATGACGGGACTGAGGGCATTCTGGCTAAGTTTGCCGATGATACAAAGATAGGTGGAGGGGCAGGTAGTATGGAGGAGGTGGGGAGGCTGCAGAAAGATTTAGACAGTTTAGGAGAGTGGTCCAAGAAATGGCTGATGAAATTCAACGTGGGCAAGTGCGAGGTCTTGCACTTTGGAAAAAAGAATAGAGGCATGGACTATTTTCTAAACGGTGACAAAATTCATAATGCTGAAGTGCAAAGGGACTTGGGAGTCCTAGTCCAGGATTCTCTAAAGGTAAACTTGCAGGTTGAGTCCGTAATTAAGAAAGCAAATGCAATGTTGTCATTCATCTCAAGAGGCTTGGAATATAAAAGCAGGGACGTACTTCTGAAGCTTTATAAAGCATTAGTTAGGCCCCATTTAGAATACTGTGAGCAATTTTGGGCCCCACACCTCAGGAAGGACATACTGGCACTGGAGCGGGTCCAGCGGAGATTCACACAGATGATCCCAGGAATGGTCGGCCTAACATACGATGAACATCTGAGGATCCTGGGATTATATTCATTGGAGTTTAGGAGGTTGAGGGGAGATCTAATAGAAACTTACAAGATAATGAATGGCTTAGATAGGGTGGATGTAGGGAAGTTGTTTCCATTAGCAGGGGAGACTAGGACCCGGGGGCACAGCCTTAGAATAAAAGGGAGTCACTTTAGAACAGAGATGAGGAGAAATTTCTTCAGCCAGAGAGTGGTGGGTCTGTGGAATTCATTGCCACAGAGGGCGGTGGAGGCCGGGACGTTGAGTGTCTTTAAGACAGAAGTTGATAAATTCTTGATTTCTCGAGGAATTAAGGGCTATGGAGAGAGAGCGGGTAAATGGAGTTGAAATCAGCCATGATTGAATGGTGGAGTGGACTCGATGGGCCGAATGGCCTTACTTCCGCTCCTATGTCTTATGGTCTTATGGTCTAAGGGAGATTTAATAATGGGAGATGAGGAAATGGCTGAGGAACTGAACAGGTTTTTTGGGTCGGTCTTCACAGTGGAAGACACAAATAACATGCCAGTGACTGATGGAAATGAGGCTAGGACAGGTGAGGACCTTGAGAGGATTGTTATCACCAAGGAGGTAGTGATATGCAAGCTAATGGGGCTAAAGGTAGACAAGTCTCCTGGACCTGATGGAATGCATCCCAGAGTGCTAAAAGAGATGGCTAGGGAAATTGCAAATGCACTAGTGATAATTTACCAAAATTCACTAGACTCTGGGGTGGTCCCGGCGGATTGGAAATTAGCAAACGTGACACCACTGTTTAAAAAAGGAGGTAGGCAGAAAGCAGGTAATTATAGGCCAGTGAGCTTAACTTCGGTGGTAGGGAAGATGCTGGAATCTATCATCAAGGAAGAAATAGCGAGGCATCTGGATGGAAATTGTCCCATTGGGCAGACGCAGCATGGGTTCATAAAGGGCAGGTCGTGCCTAACTAATTTAGTGGAATTTTTTGAGGACATTAACAGTGCAGTAGATAATGGGGAGCCAATGGATGTGGTATATCTGGATTTCCAGAAAGCCTTTGACAAGGTGCCACACAAAAGGTTGTTGCATAAGATAAAGATGCATGGCATTAAGGGGAAAGTAGTAGCATGGATACAGGAATGGTTAATTAATAGAAAGCAAAGAGTGGGGATTAATGGGTGTTTCTCTGGTTGGCAATCAGTAGCTAGTGGTGTCCCTCAGGGATCAGTGTTGGGCCCACAACTGTTCACAATTTACATCGATGATTTGGAGTTGGGGACCAAGGGCAATGTGTCCAAGTTTGCAGACGACACTAAGATAAGTGGTAAAGCAAAAAGTGCAGAGGATACTGGAAGTCTGCAGAGGGATTTGGATAGGCTAAGTGAATGGGCTAGGGTCTGGCAGATGGAATACAATGTTGACAAATGTGAGGTTATCCATTTTGGTAGGAATAACAGCAAAAGGGATTATTATTTAAGTGATAAAATATTAAAACATGCTGCTGTGCAGAGAGACCTGGGTGTGCTAGTGCATGCGTCGCAAAAAGTTGGGTTACAGGTGATTAAGAAGGCAAATGGAATTTTGGCCTTCATTGCTAGAGGGATGGAGTTTAAGACTAGGGAGGTTCTGCTGCAATTGTATACGGTGTTAGTGAAGCCACACCTGGAGTATTGTGTTCAGTTTTGGTCTCCTTACTTGAGAAAGGACGTACTGGCACTGGAGGGTGTGCAGAGGAGATTCACTAGGTTAATCCCAGAGCTGAAGGGGTTGGATTATGAGGAGAGGTTGAGTAGACTGGGACTGTACTCATTGGAATTTAGAAGGATGAGGGGGGATCTTATAGAAACATATAAGAATATGAAGGGAATAGATAGGATAGATGCGGGCAGGTTGTTTCCACTGGCGGGTGAAAGCAGAACTAGGGGGCATAGCCTCAAAATAAGGGGAAGTAGATTTAGGACTGTGTTTAGGAGGAACTTCTTCACCCAAAGGGTTATGAATCTATGGAATTCCTTGCCCAGTGAAGCAGTAGAGGCTCCTTCATTAAATGTTTTTAAGATAAAGATAGATAGTTTTTTGAAGAATAAAGGGATTAAGGGTTATGGTGTTCGGGCCGGAAAGTGGAGTTGAGTCCACAAAAGATCAGCCATGATCTCATTGAATGGTGGAGCAGGCTTGAGGGGCCAGATGGCCTACTCCTGCTCCTAGTTCTTATGTTATTATGTTCTTATGTTCTTATGTTTCCACTAGTAGGAGAAACTCAAACCCGAGGACACAGATTCAGACTAAAGGGACGATCCTTTAAAACAGAGATGAGGAGGAAATTCTTCAACCAGAGGGTGGTGAATCTGTGGAACTCTTTGCCGCAGAAGGCTGTGGAGGCCAAATCACTGAGTGCTGTTAAGACAGAGATAGATAGGTTCTTGATTAATAAGAGATCAGGGGTTATGGGGATAAGGCAGGAGAATGGGGATGAGAAAAATATCAGCCATGATTGAATGACAGAGCAGACTCGATGGGCCGAGTGGCCTAATTCTGCTCCTATGTCTTATGGTCTCTGGTCTTATGTGGCGACCAGAACTGCGCACAATATTCTAATTGTTGCCTCACCAGTGTTTTATACAATTCTAACATTATATCCTTACTTTTATAGTCTCTAACTCTGCCAATTCCATATGTTTTCTTCACAACTTTGTCTTCTTGAACTGCTATCTTTCGGGACCTGTGTACCTGTACGCCAAGATCTCTCACTTCACCTACCCCTCTTCATATATTCCCATTTATTGTGTACTCCCTACAACTGTCCGACCACCCGAAATGCTGACCTCACACTTCTCGGTGTTAAATCCCGGCTGCCACGTTATCGCCCATTCCACCAATCCATCTATATCATTCTGGAGATTATAGCTATCCCCTACACTGTGCACCACTCGGGCAATCTTTGCCTCATCTGCAAATTTCCCAATCATGCTCCCCACGTGCACGTCCAAATCGTTAATATATAACACAGTTAGGGGCCCAACACCAAGAATGTGGAACACCACTTGAAATAACTTTCTAATTGCAAGGGCATCCATCGACTATTACCCTTTGTTTCCTGTTACTAAGACAACTTTTTATCCAGTTTACCACATTGCCCTGTATCCCAAGGGCTTTGTTGACCAATCTGCCAATGTGGAACTTTGTCAAATGCCTTGCTAAAATCCATGTACACCACATCTACTGCGCTACCTTCATCAGCCCTTCTTGTCACTTCCTCAAAGAATTGGATCAAGTTGTGAGGCAAGACCTTCCTTCAACAAATCCATGCTGACTATCCCTGACTAGCCCATGGCTTTTTATGTGACAGTTAATCTGATCTCAGGATTGATTCTACTAATTCCCCAACCACTGACATAAGTGTTATGGGTCCGGGTTTACAGAACCACAAAGTGTTTCATGGAGTTCAACCGACCCACAACTTTTAATAGATTGTGGTGTGGGAAGCACACGGCATACTGTCCAGGTGTAATACAGCAGAAATGGACAAGTGGTTTTTAAAACAAAACAATGTTTATTCTATGAACTCAAGTTAACCCTTTTAAACCAAACATAGAATATCTTAACACCCATTACTTCAAAGATAACCCCAAAAGACTACAACACTAAATAATCCTTCAAACTATTCCTTTAAACATCCAAAAGACTTCAAACCTTCAAAAATAGGAGCATATTAGATTACATTCAATATATTTATAGTCTTTGGATTGCAGAAATCAACAGACCAGCTCTGTGTTTCTTCCTACAGCTCACAGCAAAACACACAGACGCTCCCAGCTGCGTTCTCAAACTGAAACTCAAAAGGCAGAAGTGAACTCAGCTCCCCCCACCCTCTGACATCACTTCAGTAATATGATCAGCTCCATTTCTTAAAGGTACATTGCTTAAACATCTATTTCTTAAAGGTACTCTCACATGACAAAAGACTAACTGGCCTATAATTGTTCAACATTTCTTTTGATCCCTTTTTAAACAATAGAACCACGTTTGCATTTCTCCAGCCCTCCGGTACCTCCCCTGTGTCAAATGAGGATTGGAAAATCATCCTCAGATCATCTGCTATCTCCTCCCTGATTTCCTTCAGTAGCCTCAGAAATAATCCATCCGGCCCTGGCGACTTATCAACTTTCCAGGATTTCAATCCTTCGAGTACTTCCTCTCTCTTTATGATTATCTCATCCAGTATCTCACAATGTTCCTCCTGGACTATTGTATCTCAATCATCCATTTCCTTTGTAAACACGGAGACACAGCCGGGATTCTCCTTTCGGGGCGGCGGGGCAGGATTCGCGACGCCCCCCGGGGATCCTCCGACCCGGTGGGCGAGGGGTTGGAGAATCCCGCTAAACATATTCATTTAAAACCTTTCCCACAGCCTCTGCATCTACACACAAGTTCCCCTCTTCATCCCTGATAGGCCCCACCTTTTCCTTAACTAACCTTTTACCATTAATATGTTGGTGAAACATATTTGAATTTTCTTTAACTTTACTTGCTAATCTTTTTTCATGCTCTGATATGATAGAATTCTTCATAAAGATGGAGAGTGAAGTAGTTGAATCTAAAACTAGGGTCTATAATCTAACCAAAGGGAACTATGAGGATGTAGGATACAAATTGACAAAGATAGATTTGGGAACCTTACTAAAGGGCTGGACCATGGGTCGATAATGGTTCATATTTAAAGAATGTGTGGATGAATTATAACAATTACTCATTTCTGTCTGGCACCACAATAGAAGAGGAAAGATGGTTAAGCCGTGGCTTTCAAAAGAAATTAGAAATAATATTAAATCCAAAAAGGAGATATATAACATTTCCAGAAAAAGCAGCAAGCTTGAGGATTGGGAGCATTTTAGAATTTTAGAACACATAAGGGCACAAATAACTTCCGAGATATGTTTGAAAACTAAGGACCCAGTTAGAGGGTGGAATTGAAGGAAATCAGTATTAGTAAGAAAATGGTGCTGGGGAGATCAATGGGGTTAAAGGCTGAAAAGTCTCCAGGCCTGATCTACATCCCAGAGTAATATAGGGAGTGGCCCTGGAAATATTGGATGCATTGGTGGTCATCTCCCAAAATTCTACAGACTCTGGGACAGTTCCTCTGGATTGGAGGGTGGCAAATGTAACCACACGATTGCAAAATGGAGGGAGAGAGAAGAAAGGGAGAACTTCAGACCAGTTAACCTGACATCAGTCGTGGGGAAGATGCTAGAGTCTATTATAATACAGGATAACAGAACATCTGGAAAGCATCAATGGGATTGAACAAAACCAGCATGAAAGACAAATCATGCTGAATAAACTTCCTGGAGATTTTTGAGCATGTAACTAGTAGAATAGATAAGGGAGAACCAGTGGATGTGGTGTATTCGGCTTTTGATAAGTTCCCACATAAGAGGTTCGTGAGCAAAATTAAAGCACATGAGTTTGGGAGTAATGTATTCGCATGGATCGAGAATTGGTTCACAGACAGGAAAAATAAGAACATAAGAACTAGGAGCAGGAGTAGGCCATCTGGCCCCTCGAGCCTGCTCCACCATTCAATGAAATCATGGCTGATCTTTTGTGGACTCAGCTCCACTTTCCGGCCCGAACACCATAACCCTTAATCCCTTTATTCTTCAAAAAACCCAAGAAACAGACAGTCAAAATAAATGGGTCTTTATCCGAGTGGCAGGCAGTGACTAGTGGGGTAACGCAGGGGTCAGTGCTTGGACCCCAGTTGTTCACAATGTTTCTAAATTACCTGGATGAGAGAACCAAATGTAACATTTCCACGTTTGCTGATGACACAAAATTGGGCAGAATTGTGAGTTGTGAGGAGGATGCAAGGAGGCTTCAAGGTGATTGAGCCAAGTTGAGTGAGTGGACAAACACATGGCAGATGTAGTATAATGTGACAAAATGTGAACTTATACACTCAGAGTGCTTTTAAATGGCGATATATTGGGAAGTGTGGATGTACAAAGGGATCTGGGTGTCTTGTACACCAATCACTGAAAGTGGAGATGCAGGGGGCAGCAGGGTGGCGCAAGTGGATAGCACGGTTGCCTCACAGCGCCGAGGTCCCAGGTTCGATCCCGGCTCTGGGTCACTGTCTGTGTGGAGTTTGCACATTCTCCCCGCGTTTGCGTGGGTTTCGTCCCCACAACCCAAGAAGATGTGCAGGCTAGGTGGATTGGCCACGCTAAATTGCCCCTTAATTGGAAAAAAATGAATTGGATACACTAAATTTATTTTAAAATAGAAAGTGGAGGTGCAGGTGCTGCAAGCAATTAGGAAGGCAGCGGTATGTTTGCTTTCATTGGAAGAGGACTTGAGTTCAGAAGTAGGGATGTCTCACTGCAGTTATACAGGGCCTTGGGGACACCACATCTGGAGTATTACGGACTGTTCCAGCCTCCTACCTAAGAAAGAATAAACTTGCCATGGAGAGAGTACAGCGGATGTTCACTCAGCTGGTACTGGGTTGATGGAAATGTTATAGAGTCATAGATGTTTACAGCCCGGAAACAGGCCCTTCGGCCCAGCTTGTCCATGCCGCCCAGTTTCTATCACTAAAGCTAGTCCCACTTGCCCACATTTGGCCCAAATCCCTCTATACCCACCCTGCCCATGTAATTGTCTGTTTTTTAAAGGAAAACATTGTACCCGCCTCTACCACTGCCCCTGGCAGCTCGTTCCAGATGCTCACCACCCTCTGTGTGAAGAAATTTCCACTCTGGTCTCTTTTATATCTCTCCCCTCTCACCTTAAACCTATGTCCTCTAGTTCTAGACTCCTCTACCTTTGGGAAAAGATGTTGACTATCTATCTTGTCGATGCTCCTCATTATTTTATAGACCTCTGTAAGATCACCCCAAGCCTCCTACGCTCCAGGGAAAACAGTCCCAGCCTATCCAGCCTCTCCTTATAACTCAGACCTTCAAGTCCTAGTAGCATCCTGGTAAATCTGGTAGCATCCTGGTAAATCTGGTAGCCTCCTGGTAAATCTGGTAGCATCCGGGTAAATCTGGTAGCCTCCTGCTTGCACCCCCTTTTCAGGAAGAGCATTTCAGAGACTCTCAACCCTCAGGAATAGTTTCACCTCATCTCCATTTTAAATAGGTGACCCGATATTTTTAAACAGTGACCCGCAGTTCTAGATTCTCCCACAAATCATATAGAATTATATAGAATCCCTACAGTGCAGAAGGTGGCCATTCGGCCCATTGAGTTTCTGCTGACCCTTCGAATGAGCACTCTCCCTCTGTCCGCCCCTCCCTATCTCCGTAACCCCATAATCTAACTTGCACATCCCTGCACACTGAGGGACAATTGATCATGGCCAATCCACCCATCTTTGGACTGCAAGAGGAAACGGAGCAGACACGGGGAGAACGTGCAAACTCACACAGACAGTGACCCAAGACCAGAATTGAACCCAGGTCCTTGGCACTGAGAGGTTCTATGAGGAGACACTAGTTCGACTGCGCCTGTATTCACTAGAGTTTTGAAGGATGAGAGGAGATTTGATTGAAATGTGTAAATTTCTAACCGGGCAGGACAGACTAGATGCAGGAGGATGTCTTCGCTTGTTGGGGAATCGAGAACCAGGGGACGCAGTCGCAGGATACATGGACCATTTAGGACAGAGATGAGAAACAATTCTTCATTCAAAGGGTTGTGACCCAGTGGAATTTTTTACCACAAAAGGCTATGGAGGCCAAGTCACTGAATATATTCAAGGAAGATGTAGATAATATTTAGATTTTAGATTTTTTTTTTTAGATTTTAATGGAATCAAGGGGTATTCGGAGAAAGCAGAAATATGGGGCGGGATTTTCCCTGACCCGGCGGGGCGGGGGGTCCCGGCGGGACGGAGTGGTGTGAACCACTCCGGCGCCGGGCCGCCCCAAAAGTGCGGAATCCTCCGCACCTTCAGGCGCTAGGCCGGCCCCGGAGTGGTTTGCGCCACGCCGGCCGGCGGGGAAGGGGCTTGGCGCCACGCCAACCGGTGCCGAAGGGCCTCGACCGGCGGGCACGAGTTGGCGCATGCGCGGGAGCGCCAGCGTGTGCTGGCGTCTTCGCAGCGCATGCGCAGGGGGGGATCATCTCCCCGTCGGCTATCGCGGAGGACCACAGCGGCCGACGAGGAACAATAGAGTGCCCCCACGGCACAGGCCCGCCCGCGGATCCGTGGGCCCCGATCGCGGGTCAGGCCAATGTGGGGGCACCCCCCGGGGCCACATCCCTCCGCACCCCCCCGAGGACCCCGGAGGCCGCTCGTGCAGCCAGGTCCCACCGGCAAATATCTGGTGTAATATGCGCCAGCGGGATTGGCCGAAAACAGGTGGCCACTCGGCCCATCGCGGGCCGGAGATTCGCCAGGGAGGCCGCCGACAGCGGCCGCCGACCAACATGGCACGATTCTCGCCCCCGCCAAATCCCCGACACCGGAGAATTCGGCAGCCGCGGGGGGCGGGTTTCACGCCGCCCCCCGCCGATTCTCCGACCCGTCAGGGGGTCGGAGAATCCCACCCGTGGCATTTTATTACTAACCCAGACCAGACCCCAACAGTTGCTAGGATACCAGACAGAAGCCCCAATACCTTATTTTAATTTGTAAGACGGTGAGGAAAGGATACTTCACTCCTGGAGCGATTCCACGCACAAATGGGGACATGGGGTGAAATATTCAGGTATCGGCGCGATGTCCGCCGACCGGCGCCAAAAACAGCGCAATTCAGTCCGGCATCGCGCCGCCCCAAAGGTGCGGAATGCTCCGCATCTTTACCGGCCAAGTCCTAACCTTGAGGGGCTAGGCCCGCGCCGGACTGATTTCC